>NC_090290.1:29407752-30032752 GCF_037392515.1 Haliotis asinina
ACCCGAGGTAGGGTAATCCCGTGAGAGGGAAATAGGGGATACATCATGGTTTGGAAATAGGTACAAATGTGACTCGGAGCTACAGTTCTAAAAACCAGCTCAAATAATAGAGGAGGGTTCCTGATGGAGTGCTAGCGTGTACAAATACAGTTTTGTGAAATTAAACTTTGGCACCAATGGAAGGTTCATCAATTGAAAGTGTCATAGTGAATACATCATGGTTTGGAAATAGGTAAAAATGTGAATCGGAGCTACAGGTTATAGAACCTGCTCAAATGATAGAGGAGGGTTCCTGATGGAGTGCTAGAGGGTCAAAACACAGTTTCCTGAAAGTCAACTTTGGCACCCCAGGGAGGGTTATCCCTTGAAAGGGTAATAGTGGATACATCATGGTTTGGAAATAGGTAAAAATGTGAATCGGAGCTACAGCTCTAAAAACACCACCTCCAATGATAGAGGAGGGTTCCTGATGGAGTGCTAGAGGGTCCAAACACAGTTTCGTGAAAGTCAACTTTGGCACCCGAGGAAGGGTAATCCTGTGAAAGGGTCATAGTGGATACATCATGGTTTGGAAATAGGTAAAATTGTAAATAGGAGCTACAGTTCTATAAACCAGCTCAGATGATAGAGGAGGGTTCCTGATGGAGTGTTGGAGGGTCAAAACACAGTTTCGTGAACGTCAACTTTGGCACAACATAAAGGGTAATCAGGTCAAAGGGTAATAGTGGATACATCACGGTTTGGAAATAGGTAAAATGTGAATTGGAGCTACAGCTCTCAAAACCACCTCAAATGATAGAGGAGGGTTCCTGATGGAGTGCTAGAGGGTCCAAACACAGTTTCGTGAAAGTCAACTTTGGCACCCGAGGAAGGGTAATCCCGTGAGAGGGAAATAGGGGATACATCATGGTTTCGAAATACGTACAAATGTGACTCGGAGCTACAGTTCTAAAAACCAGCTCAAATAATAGAGGAGGGTTCCTGATGGAGTGTTAGAGGGTCAAAACACAGTTTCGTGAACGTCAACTTTGGCACCCCAGGGAGGGTAATCAGGTCAAAGGGTAATAGTGGATACATCATGGTTGGGAAATAGGTAAAAAGGGGAATCGGAGCTACAGCTCTCAAAACCAGCTCAAATGATAAAGGAGGGTTCCTGTTTATAGTGCTAGAGGGTCAGCACACATTTTTCTGAAAGTCAACTTTGGCACCCCAAGAAGGGTAATCCGGTGACAGGGTGATAGGAGTTACATCATGTTTGGGGAATAGGTAAAAATGTGAATCGGAGCTACAGCTCTCAAAACCAGGTCAAATGATAGAGGAGGGTTCCTGATGGAGTGCTAGAGGGTCCAAACACAGTTTCGTGAAAGTCAACTTTGGTACCCGAGGAAGGGTAATGCCGTGAAAGGGTCATAGGGGATACATCATGGTTAGGAAATAGGTAAAAATGTGAATCGGAGCTACAGCTCTCAAAACCAGGTCAAATGATAGAGGAGGGTTCCTGATGGAGTGCTAGAGGGTCCAAACACAGTTTCGTGAAAGTCAAATTAAGCACCTGAGGAAGGGTAATCCCGTGAAAGTATAATAGCGGATACATCATGGTTGGGAAATAGGTGAAAAGGGGAATCGGAGCTACAGCTCTCAAAATCAGCTCAAATGATAGAGGAGGGTTCCTGATGGAGTGTTAGAGGGTCAAAACACAGTTTCGTGAAAGTCAACTTTGGCACCCCAGGGAGGGTGATCAGGTCAAAGTGTCATAGTGGATACATCATGGTTTGGAAACAGGTAAAAATGTGAATCGGAGCTACAGCACTCAAAACCACCTCAAATGATAGAGGAGGGTTCCGGATGGAGTGCTAGAGGGTCCAAACACAGTTTCGTGAAAGTCAAATTTAGCACCTGAGGAAGGGTAATCCCGTGAAAGTATAATAGTGGATACATCATGGTTGGGAAATAGGCAAAAAGGGGAATCGGAGCTACAGTTCTCAAAACCAGCTCAAATGATAGAGGAGGGTTCCTGATGGAGTGCCAGAGGGTCCAAACACAGTTTCGTCAAAGTTAACTTTGGCACCCCAGGGAGGGTAATCAGGTGAAAGGGTAATAGCGCAAACATCATGCTTTGGAAATAGGTAAAATGTGAATCAGAGCTACAGCTCTCAAAACCAGCTCAAATGATAGAGGAGGGTTCCTAAAGAAGTGCTAGAGGGTCCAAACACAGTTTCGTGAAAGTCAACTTTGGCACCCGAGGAAGGGTAATCCCTTGAAAGGGTCATAGGGGATACATCATGGTTTGGAAATAGGTAAAAATGTGAATCAGAGCTGCAGTTCTAAAAACCAGCTCAAATGATAGAGGAGGGTTCCTGATGGAGTGCTAGAGGGTCCAAACACAGTTTCGTGAAAGTCAACTTTGGCACCCCATAAAGGGTAATCCCTTGAAAGGCTCATAGTGGATACATCATGGTTTGGAAATAGGTAAAAATGTGAATCAGAGCAACAGCTCTCAAAACCAGCTCAAATGATAGAGGAGGGTTCCTGATGGAGTGCTAGAGGGTCCAAACACAGTTTCGTGAAAGTCAAATTTAGCACCTGAGGAAGAGTAATCCCGTGAAAGTATAATAGTGGATACATCATGGTTTGGAAATAGGTAAAAATGTGAATCGGAGCTACAGGTTTTAAAACCAGCTCAAATGATAGAGGAGGGTTCCTGATGGAGTGCTAGAGGGTCAAAACACAGTTTCGTAAAAATGTCAACTTTGGCACCCCAAGAAGGGTAATCCCGTGAGAGGGAAATAAGGGATACATCATGGTTTGGAAATAGGTAAAAATGTGAATCGGAGCTACAGCTCTAAAAACACCACCTCCAATGATAGAGGAGGGTTCCTGATGGAGTGCTAGAGGTTTAAAACACAGTTTCGTGAAAGTCAACTTTGGCACCCCAAGAAGGGTAATCCCGTGAGAGGGAAATAGGGGATACATCATGGTTTGGAAATAGGTAAAAATGTAAATAGGAGCTACAGTTTTATAAACCAGCTCAAATGATAGAGGAGGGTTCCTGATGGAGTGTTAGAGGGTCAAAACACAGTTTCGTGAACGTCAACTTTGGCACCCCAGGGAGGGTAATCAGGTCAAAGGGTAATAGTGGATACATCATGGTTTGGAAATAGGTAAAATGTGAATTGGAGCTACAGCTCTCAAAACCACCTCAAATGATAGAGGAGGGTTCCTGATGGAGTGCTAGAGGGTCCAAACACAGTTTCATGAACGTGAACTTTGGCACCCGAGGTAGGGTAATACCGTGAGAGGGAAATAGGGGATACATCATGGTTTGGAAATAGGTACAAATGTGACTCGGAGCTACAGTTCTAAAAACCAGCTCAAATGATAGAGGAGGGTTCCTGATGGAGTGCTAGCGTGTACAAATACAGTTTTGTGAAGTTAAACTTTGGCACCAATGGAAGGTTCATCCCTTGAAAGGGTCATAGTGGATACATCATGGTTTGGAAATAGGTAAAAATGTAAATAGGAGCTACAGTTCTATAAACCAGCTCAAATGATAGAGGAGGGTTCCTGATGGAGTGCTAGAGGGTCAAAACACAGTTTCCTGAAAGTCAACTTTGGCACCCCAGGGAGGGTTATCCCTTGAAGGGGTAATAGTGGATACATCATGGTTTGGAAATAGGTAAAAATGTGAATCGGAGCTACAGCTCTAAAAACAAAACCTCCAATGATAGAGGAGGGTTCCTGGTGGAGTGCTAGAGGTTTAAAACACAGTTTCGTGAAAGTCAACATTTGGCACCACAGGAAGGGTAATCCCGTGAGAGGGAAATAGCGGATACATCATGGTTTGGAAATAGGTACAAATGTGACTCGGAGCTACAGTTCTATAAACCAGCTCAAATGATAGAGGAGGGTTCCTGATGGAGTGCTAGAGGGTCCAAACACAGTTTCGTGAAAGTCAACTTTGGCACCCGAGGAAGGGTAATCCTGTGAAAGTATAATAGTGGATACATCATGGTTTGGAAATAGGTAAAAATGTAAATAGGAGCTACAGTTCTATAAACCAGCTCAAATGATAGAGGAGTTTTCCTGATGGAGCGTTGGAGGGTCAAGACACAGTTTCGTGAACGTCAACTTTGGCACAACATAAAGGGTAATCAGGTCAAAGGGTAATAGTGGATACATCACGGTTTGGAAATAGGTAAAATGTGAATTGGAGCTACAGCTCTCAAAACCACCTCAAATGATAGAGGAGGGTTCCTGATGGAGTGCTAGAGGGTCCAAACACAGTTTCATGAACGTGAACTTTGGCACCCGACGAAGGGTAATCCCGTGAGAGGGAAATAGGGGATACATCATGGTTTGGAAATAGGTACAAATGTGACTCGGAGCTACAGTTCTAAAAACCAGCTCAAATAATAGAGGAGGGTTCCTGATGGAGTGCTAGAGTGTACAAATACAGTTTTGTGAAGTTCGACTTTGGCACCAATGGAAGGTTCATCCCTTGAAAGGTTATAGTGGATACATCATGGTTTGGAAATAGGTAAAAATGAACGTAGGAGCTACAGTTCTATAAACCAGCTCAATTGATAGAGGAGGGTTCCTGATGGAGTGCTAGAGGGTCCAAACACAGTTTCGTGAAAGTCAAATTAAGCACCTGAGGAAGGGTAATCCCGTGAAAGTATAATAGTGGATACATCATGGTTGGGAAATAAGTGAAAAGGGGATTCGGAGCTACAGCTCTCAAAATCAGCTCAAATGATAGAGGAGGGTTCCTGATGGAGTGTTAGAGGGTCAAAACACAGTTTCGTGAAAGTCAACTTTGGCACCCCAGGGAGGGTGATCAGGTCAAAGGGTCATAGTGGATACATCATGGTTTGGAAACAGGTAAAAATGTGAATCGGAGGTACAGCACTCAAAACCATCTCAAATGATAGAGGAGGGTTCCGGATGGAGTGCTAGAGGGTCCAAACACATTTTCGTGAAAGTCAAATTTAGCACCTGAGGAAGGGTAATCCCGTGAAAGTATAATAGTGGATACATCATGGTTGGGAAATAGGCAAAAAGGGGAATCGGAGCTACAGTTCTCAAAACCAGCTCAAATGATAGAGGAGGGTTCCTGATGGAGTGCCAGAGGGTCAAAACACAGTTTCGTGAAAGTCAACTTTGGCACCCGAGGAAGGGTAATCCCTTGAAAGGGTCATAGGGGATACATCATGGTTTGGAAATAGGTAAAAATGTGAATCAGAGCTGCAGTTCTAAAAACCAGGTCAAATGATAGAGGAGGGTTCCTGATGGAGTGCTAGAGGGTCCAAACACAGTTTCGTGAAAGTCAACTTTGGCACCCCATAAAGGGTAATCCCTTGAAAGGGTCATAGTGGATACATCATGGTTTGGAAATAGGTAAAAATGTGAATCAGAGCAACAGCTCTCAAAACCAGCTCAAATGATAGAGGAGGGTTCCTGATGGAGTGCTAGAGGGTCCAAACACAGTTTCGTGAAAGTCAAATTTAGCACCTGAGGAAGAGTAATCCCGTGAAAGGGTAATAGTGGATACATCATGGTTTGGAAAAAGGTGAAAATGTGAATCGGAGCTACAGCTCTCAAAACCAGCTCAAATGATCGAAGAGGGTTCCTGGTGGAGTGCTAGAGGGTCATTACACATTTTTCCGAAAGTCAACTTTGGCACCCCAGGAAGGGTAGTCCGGTGACAGGGTCATAGGGGATACATCATGTTTGGGGAATAGGTAAAAATGTGAATCGGAGCAACAGCTCTCAAAACCAGCTCAAATGTCAGAGGAGGGTTCCTGATGGAGTGCTAGAGGGTCCAAACACAGTTTCGTGAAAGTCACATTTAGCACCCCAGGAATTTTAATCAAGTGAAAGGGTCATAGGGGATACATCATGGTTTGGAAATAGGTGAAAATGTGAATCGGAGCTACAGCTCTCAAAACGAGCTCAAATGATAGAGGAGGGTTCCTGTTGGAGTGCTAGAGGGTCAACACACATTCTTGTGAAAGTCAGCTTTGGCACCCCAGGGAGGGTAATCCCTTGAAAGGGTCATAGTGGATACATCATGGTTTGGAAATAGGTAAAAATGTGAGTCGGAGCTACAGTTCTAAAAACCACCTCAAATGATAGAGGAGGGTTCCTGATGGAGTGCTAGAGAGTCAAAACTCAGTTTCGTGAAAGTCAACTTTGGCACCCGAGGAAGGGTAATCCCGTGAAAGAGTCATAGGGGATACATCATGGTTTGGAAATAGGTAAAAATGTGAATCGGAGGAACAGATCTTAAAACCAGCTCAAATGATAGAGGAGAGTTCCTGATGGAGTGCTAGAGGGTCAACACACATTTTTCTGAAAGTCAAGTATGGCACCCCAGGAAGGGTAATGCGGTGACAGGGTCATAGTGGATACATCATGTTTGGGGAATAGGTAAAAATGTGAATCGGACCTACAGCTCTCAAAACCACCTCAAATGATAGAGGAGGGTTCCTCATGGAGTGGTAGAGTGTACAAATACAGATTCGTGAAGTTCAACTTTGGCACCAAAGGAAGGTTTATCCCTTGAAAGGGTCATAGGGGATACATCATGGTTTGGAAATAAGTAAAAATGTAAATAGGAGCTACTGTTCTATAAACCAGCTCAAATGATAGAGGAGGGTTCCTGATGGAGTGTTAGAGGGTCAAAACACAGTTTCGTGAACGTCAACTTTGGCACCCCAGGGAGGGTAATCAGGTCAAAGGGTAATAGTGGATACATCATGGTTTGGAAATAGGTAAAAATGTGAATCGGAGCTACAGCTCTCAAAACCCCCTCAAGTGATAGAGGAGGGTTCCTGATGGAGTGCTAGAGGGTCCAAACACAGTTTCGTGAAAGTCAAATTTAGCACCTGAGGAAGGGTAATCCCGTGAAAGTATAATAGTGGATACATCATGGTTTGGAAAAAGGTAAAAATGTGAATCGGAGCTACAGCTCTCAAAACCAGCTCAAATGATCGAAGAGGGTTCCTGATGGAGTGCTAGAGGGTCCAAACACATTTTTCTGAAAGTCAAGTTTGGCACCCCAGGAAGGGTAATCCGGTGACAGGGTCATAGGGGATACATCATGTTTGGGGAATAGGTAAAAATGTGAATCGGACCTACAGCTCTCAAAACCAGCTCAAATGATAGAGGAGGGTTCTTGTTGGAGTGCTAGAGGGTCAAGACACACTTTTGTGAAAATCACCTTTGCCACCAGAGGAAGGGTAATCCGGTGAAAGGGTTATAGGGGATACATCATGGTTGGGAAATAGGCAAAAAGGGGAATCGGAGCTACAGCTCTCAAAACCAGCTCAAATGATAGAGGAGGGTTCTTGTTGGAGTGCTAGATGGTCAAAACAGAGTTTCGTGAAAGTCAACTTTGGCACCCCAGGAAGGGTAATCCCGTGAAAGGGTCATAGGGGATACATCATGGTTTCGAAATAGGTAAAAAGGGGAATCGCAGGTACAGATCTTAAAACCAGCTCAAATGAGAGAGGAGAGTTCCTGATGGAGTGCTAGAGGGTCAACACACATTTTTCTGAAAGTCAAGTTTGGCACCCCAGGAAGGGTAATCCGGTGACAGGGTCATAGGGGATACATCATGTTTGGGGAATAGGTAAAAATGTGAATCGGAGCTACAGCTCTCAAAACCAGCTCAAATGATAGAGGAGTGTTCCTGATGGAGTGCTAGAGGGTCCAAACACAGTTTCGTGAAAGTCAACTTTGGCATCCGAGGAAGGGTAATCCCGTGAGAGGGAAATAGGGGATACATCATGGTTTGGAAATAGGTACAAATGTGACTCGGAGCTACAGTTCTAAAAACCAGCTCAAATAATAGAGGAGGGTTCCTCATGGAGTGCTAGAGTGTACAAATACAGTTTTGTGAAGTTCAACTTTGGCATCCGAGGAAGGTTTTTCCCTTGAAAGGGTCATAGGGGATACATCATGGTTTGGAAATAGGTACAAATGTGAATCGGAGCTACAGCTCTCAAAACCAGCTCAAATGATAGAGGAGGGTTCCTGATGGAGTGCTAGAGGGTCCAAACACAGTTTCGTGAAAGTCACATTTAGCACCCCAGGAATGGTAATCCCGTGAAAGGGTCATAGGGGATACATCATGGTTTGGAAATAGGTAAAATTTTGAATCGGAACTACAGGTTTTAAAACCACCTCAAATGATAGAGGAGGGTTCCTGATGGAGTGCTAGAGGGTCCAAACACAGTTTCGTGAAAGTCAAATTAAGCACCTGAGGAAGGGTAATCCCGTGAAAGTATAATAGTGGATACATCATGGTTGGGAAATAGGTGAAAAGGGGAATCGGAGCTACAGCTCTCAAAATCAGCTCAAATGATAGAGGAGGGTTCCTGATGGAGTGTTAGAGGGTCAAAACACAGTTTCGTGAAAGTCAACTTTGGCACCCCAGGGAGGGTGATCAGGTCAAAGTGTCATAGTGGATACATCATGGTTTGGAAACAGGTAAAAATGTGAATCGGAGGTACAGCACTCAAAACCATCTCAAATGATAGAGGAGGGTTCCGGATGGAGTGCTAGAGGGTCCAAACACAGTTTCGTGAAAGTCAAATTTAGCACCTGAGGAAGGGTAATCCCGTGAAAGTATAATAGTGGATACATCATGGTTGGGAAATAGGCAAAAAGGGGAATCGGAGCTACAGTTCTCAAAACCAGCTCAAATGATAGAGGAGGGTTCCTGATGGAGTGCCAGAGGGTCAAAACACAGTTTCGTGAAAGTCAACTTTGGCACCCGAGGAAGGGTAATCCCTTGAAAGGGTCATAGGGGATACATCATGGTTTGGAAATAGGTAAAAATGTGAATCAGAGCTGCAGTTCTAAAAACCAGCTCAAATGATAGAGGAGGGTTCCTGATGGAGTGCTAGAGGGTCCAAACACAGTTTCGTGAAAGTCAACTTTGGCACCTCAGAAAGGGTAATCCCTTGAAAGGGTCATAGTGGATACATCATGGTTTGGAAATAGGTAAAAATGTGAATCAGAGCAACAGCTCTCAAAACCAGCTCAAATGATAGAGGAGGGTTCCTGATGGAGTGCTAGAGGGTCCAAACACAGTTTCGTGAAAGTCAAATTTAGCACCTGAGGAAGAGTAATCCCGTGAAAGGGTAATAGTGGATACATCATGGTTTGGAAAAAGGTGAAAATGTGAATCGGAGCTACAGCTCTCAAAACCAGCTCAAATGATCGAAGAGGGTTCCTGGTGGAGTGCTAGAGGGTCATTACACATTTTTCCGAAAGTCAACTTTGGCACCCCAGGAAGGGTAGTCCGGTGACAGGGTCATAGGGGATACATCATGTTTGGGGAATAGGTTAAAATGTTAATAGAAGCAACAGCTCTCAAAACCAGCTCAAATGTCAGAGGAGGGTTCCTGATGGAGTGCTAGAGGGTCCAAACACAGTTTCGTGAAAGTCACATTTAGCACCCCAGGAATTTTAATCAAGTGAAAGGGTCATAGGGGATACATCATGGTTTGGAAATAGGTAAAAATGTGAATCGGAGCTACAGCTCTCAAAACGAGCTCAAATGATAGAGGAGGGTTCCTGTTGGAGTGCTAGAGGGTCAACACACATTCTTGTGAAAGTCAGCTTTGGCACCCCAGGGAGGGTAATCCCTTGAAAGGGTCATAGTAGATACATCATGGTTTGGAAATAGGTAAAAATGTGAGTCGGAGCTACAGTTCTAAAAACCACCTCAAATGATAGAGGAGGGTTCCTGATGGAGTGCTAGAGAGTCAAAACTCAGTTTCGTGAAGGTCAACTTTGGCACCCGAGGAAGGGTAATCCCGTGAAAGAGTCATAGGGGATACATCATGGTTTGGAAATAGGTAAAAATGTGAATCGGAGGAACAGATCTTAAAACCAGCTCAAATGATAGAGGAGAGTTCCTGATGGAGTGCTAGAGGGTCAACACACATTTTTCTGAAAGTCAAGTATGGCACCCCAGGAAGGGTAATGCGGTGACAGGGTCATAGGGGATACATCATGTTTGGGGAATAGGTAAAAATGTGAATCGGACCTACAGCTCTCAAAACCAAATCAAATGATAGAGGAGGGTTCCTCATGGAGTGGTAGAGTGTACAAATACAGATTCGTGAAGTTCAACTTTGGCACCAAAGGAAGGTTTATCCCTTGAAAGGGTCATAGTGGATACATCATGGTTTGGAAATAGGTAAAAATGTAAATAGGAGCTACTGTTCTATAAACCAGCTCAAATGATAGAGGAGGGTTCCTGATGGAGTGTTAGAGGGTCAAAACACAGTTTCGTGAACGTCAACTTTGGCACCCCAGGGAGGGTAATCAGGTCAAAGGGTAATAGTGGATACATCATGGTTTGGAAATAGGTAAAAATGTGAATCGGAGCTACAGCTCTCAAAACCCCCTCAAGTGATAGAGGAGGGTTCCTGATGGAGTGCTAGAGGGTCCAAACACAGTTTCGTGAAAGTCAAATTTAGCACCTGAGGAAGGGTAATCCCGTGAAAGTATAATAGTGGATACATCATGGTTTGGAAAAAGGTAAAAATGTGAATCGGAGCTACAGCTCTCAAAACCAGCTCAAATGATCGAAGAGGGTTCCTGATGGAGTGCTAGAGGGTCCAAACACATTTTTCTGAAAGTCAAGTTTGGCACCCCAGGAAGGGTAATCCGTTGACAGGGTCATAGGGGATACATCATGTTTGGGGAATAGGTAAAAATGTGAATCGGACCTACAGCTCTCAAAACCAGCTCAAATGATAGAGGAGGGTTCTTGTTGGAGTGCTAGAGGGTCAAGACACACTTTTGTGAAAATCACCTTTGCCACCAGAGGAAGGGTAATCCGGTGAAAGGGTTATAGGGGATACATCATGGTTGGGAAATAGGCAAAAAGGGGAATCGGAGCTACAGCTCTCAAAACCAGCTCAAATGATAGAGGAGGGTTCTTGTTGGAGTGCTAGATGGTCAAAACAGAGTTTCGTGAAAGTCAACTTTGGCACCCCAGGAAGGGTAATCCCGTGAAAGGGTCATAGGGGATACATCATGGTTTGGAAATAGGTAAAAAGGGGAATCGCAGGTACAGATCTTAAAACCAGCTCAAATGAGAGAGGAGAGTTCCTGATGGAGTGCTAGAGGGTCAACACACATTTTTCTGAAAGTCACATTTAGCACCCCAGGAATGGTAATCCCGTGAAAGGGTCATAGGGGATACATCATGGTTTGGAAATAGGTAAAATTTTGAATCGGAACTACAGGTTTTAAAACCACCTCCAATGATAGAGGAGGGTTCCTGATGGAGTGCTAGAGGGTCCAAACACAGTTTTGTGAAAGTCAACTTTGGCACCCTAGGAAGGGTAATCCCGCGAAAGGGTCATGGGGGATACATCATGGTTTGGAAATAGGTAAAAATGTGAATCGGAGCTACAGTGCTCAAAACCAGCTCAAATGATAGAGGAGGGTTCCTGATGAAGTGCTAGACGGTCAACACACATCTTCGTGAAAGTCAACTTTGGCACCCGAGGGAGGGTAATCACGTGAAAGGGTCATGGGGGATACATCATGGTTTGGAAATAGGTAAAACTGTAAATCGGAGGTACAGTTCTTAAAACTAGATCAAATAATAGAGGAGGGTTCCTGATGGAGTGCTAGAGTGTACAAACACAGTTTTGTGAAGGTCAACTTTGGCACCCCTTGAAGGGTAATCCCGTCAAAGGGTATAAGGGGATACATCATGGTTTGGAAATAGGTAAAAATGTGAATCGGAGCTACAGGTTTTAAAACCACCTCAAATGATAGAGGAGTGTTCCTGTTGGAGTGCTAGAGGGTCGAAACACTGTTTCGTGAAAGTCAACTTTGGCACCCCAGGAAGGGTAATCCCGGGAAAGGGTAATAGTGGATACATCATGGTTTGGAAAACGGTAAAAAGGTGAATCGGAGCTACAGGTTTTAAAACCAGCTCAAATGATAGAGGAGGGTTCCTGATGGAGCGCTAGAGGGTCCAAACACAAATTTGTCAAAGTCAACTTTGGCACCCCAGGAAGGGTAATCCCGTGAGAGTGTAATAGTGGAAACATCATGGTTTGGAAATAGGTGAAAAGGTGATTCGGAGCTACAGCTCTCAAAACCAGCTCAAGTGATAGAGGAGGGTTCTTGTTGGAGTGCTAGATGGTCAAAACAGAGTTTCGTGAAAGTCAACTTTGGCACCCCAGGAAGGGTAATCCCGTGAAAGGGTCATAGGGGATACATCATGGTTTGGAAATAGGTAAAAAGGGGAATCGCAGGTACAGATCTTAAAACCACCTCAAATGAGAGAGGAGAGTTCCTGATGGAGTGCTAGAGGGTCAACACACATTTTTCTGAAAGTCAAGTTTGGCACCCCAGGAAGGGTAATCCGGTGACAGGGTCATAGGGGATACATCATGTTTGGGGAATAGGTAAAAATGTGAATCGGAGCTACAGCTCTCAAAACCAGCTCAAATGATAGAGGAGTGTTCCTGATGGAGTGCTAGAGGGTCCAAACACAGTTTCGTGAAAGTCAACTTTGGCATCCGAGGAAGGGTAATCCCGTGAGAGGGAAATAGGGGATACATCATGGTTTGGAAATAGGTACAAATGTGACTCGGAGCTACAGTTCTAAAAACCAGCTCAAATAATAGAGGAGGGTTCCTCATGGAGTGCTAGAGTGTACAAATACAGTTTTGTAAAGTTCAACTTTGGCATCCGAGGAAGGTTTTTCCCTTGAAAGGGTCATAGGGGATACATCATGGTTTGGAAATAGGTACAAATGTAAGTAGGAGCTACAGTTCTATAAACCAACTCAAATGATAGAGGAGGGTTCCTGATGGAGTGCTAGAGGGTCCAAACACAGTTTCGTGAAAGTCACATTTAGCACCCCAGGAATGGTAATCCCGTGAAAGGGTCATTGGGGATACATCATGGTTTGGAAATAGGTAAAATTTTGAATCGGAACTACAGGTTTTAAAACCACCTCCAATGATAGAGGAGGGTTCCTGATGGAGTGCTAGAGGGTCCAAACACAGTTTTGTGAAAGTCAACTTTGGCACCCTAGGAAGGGTAATCCCGCGAAAGGGTCATGGGGGATACATCATGGTTTGGAAATAGGTAAAAATGTGAATCGGAGCTACAGTGCTCAAAACCAGCTCAAATGATAGAGGAGGGTTCCTGATGAAGTGCTAGACGGTCAACACACATCTTCGTGAAAGTCAACTTTGGCACCCGAGGGAGGGTAACATCGTGAAAGGGTAAAAGTGGATACATCATGGTTTGGAAATAGGTAAAACTGTAAATCGGAGGTACAGTTCTTAAAACTAGATCAAATAATAGAGGAGGGTTCCTGATGGAGTGCTAGAGTGTACAAACACAGTTTTGTGAAGGTCAACTTTGGCACCCCTTGAAGGGTAATCCCGTCAAAGGGTATAAGGGGATACATCATGGTTTGGAAATAGGTAAAAATGTGAATCGGAGCTACAGGTTTTAAAACTACCTCAAATGATAGAGGAGTGTTCCTGTTGGAGTGCTAGAGGGTCGAAACACTGTTTCGTGAAAGTCAACTTTGGCACCCCAGGAAGGGTAATCCCGGGAAAGGGTAATAGTGGATACATCATGGTTTGGAAAACGGTAAAAAGGTGAATCGGAGCTACAGTTTTAAAACCAGCTCAAATGATAGAGGAGGGTTCCTGATGGAGCGCTAGAGGGTCCAAACACAAATTTGTCAAAGTCAACTTTGGCACCCCAGGAAGGGTAATCCCGTGAGAGTGTAATAGTGGAAACATCATGGTTTGGAAATAGGTGAAAAGGTGATTCGGAGCTACAGCTCTCAAAACCAGCTCAAATGATAGAGGAGGGTTCCTGATGGAGTGCTAGACGGTAAACACACAGCTTCGTGAAAGTCAACTTTGGCACTCGAGGGAGGGTAATCACGTGAAAGGGTCATGGGGGATACATCATGGTTTGGAAATAGGTAAAACTGTGAATGGGAGGTACAGTTCTCAAAAATAGCTCAAATAATAGAGGAGGGTTCCTGATGGAGTGCTATAGTGTACAAACACAGTTTTGTGAAAGTCAACTTTGGCACCATCTGAAGGGTAATCCCGTGAAAGGGTAATAGGGGATACATCATGGTTTGGAAATAGGTGAAAATGTGAATCGGAGCTACAGGTTTTAAAACCAGCTCAAATGATAGAGGAGGGTTCCTGATGGAGCGCTAGAGGGTCCAAACACAAAATTGTCAAAGTCAACTTTGGCACCCCAGGAAGGGTAATGCCGTGAGAGTATAATAGTGGAAACATCATGGTTTGGAAATAGGTGAAAAGGTGATTCGGAGCTACAGCTCTCAAAACCAGCTCAAATGATAGAGGAGGGTTCCTGATGGAGTGCTAGACGGTCAACACACAGCTTCGTGAAAGTCAACTTTGGCACTCGAGGGAGGGTAATCAAGTGAAAGGGTCATGGGGGATACATCATGGTTTGGAAATAGGTAAAACTGTGAATCGGTTGTGCAGTTCTCAAAACCAGCTCAAATAATAGAGGAGGGTTCCTGATGGAGTGCTATAGTGTACAAACACAGTTTTGTGAAGGTCAACTTTGGCACCAAATGAAGGGTAATCCCGTGAAAGGGTAATAGGGGATACATCATGGTTTGGAAATAGGTGAAAATGTGAATCGGAGCTACAGGTTTTAAAACCAGCTCAAATGATAGAGGAGGGTTCCTGATGGAGCGCTAGAGGGTCCAAACACAAATTTGTCAAAGTCAACTTTGGCACCCCAGGAAGGGTAATCCCGTGAGAGTGTAATAGTGGAAACATCATGGTTTGGAAATAGGTGAAAAGGTGATTCGGAGCTACAGCTCTCAAAACCAGCTCAAATGACAGAGGAGGGTTCCTGATGGAGTGCTAGACGGTAAACACACAGCTTCGTGAAAGTCAACTTTGGCACTCGAGGGAGGGTAATCACGTGAAAGGGTCATGGGGGATACATCATGGTTTGGAAATAGGTAAAACTGTGAATGGGAGGTACAGTTCTCAAAAATAGCTCAAATAATAGAGGAGGGTTCCTGATGGAGTGCTATAGTGTAGAAACACAGTTTTGTGAAAGTCAACTTTGGCACCATCTGAAGGGTAATCCCGTGAAAGGGTAATAGGGGATACATCATGGTTTGGAAATAGGTGAAAATGTGAATCGGAGCTACAGGTTTTAAAACCAGCTCAAATGATAGAGGAGGGTTCCTGATGGAGCGCTAGAGGGTCCAAACACAAAATTGTCAAAGTCAACTTTGGCACCCCAGGAAGGGTAATGCCGTGAGAGTATAATAGTGGAAACATCATGGTTTGGAAATAGGTGAAAAGGTGATTCGGAGCTACAGCTCTCAAAACCAGCTCAAATGATAGAGGAGGGTTCCTGATGGAGTGCTAGACGGTCAACACACAGCTTCGTGAAAGTCAACTTTGGCACTCGAGGGAGGGTAATCAAGTGAAAGGGTCATGGGGGATACATCATGGTTTGGAAATAGGTAAAACTGTGAATCGGTTGTGCAGTTCTCAAAACCAGCTCAAATAATAGAGGAGGGTTCCTGATGGAGTGCTATAGTGTACAAACACAGTTTTGTGAAGGTCAACTTTGGCACCAAATGAAGGGTAATCCCGTGAAAGGGTAATAGGGGATACATCATGGTTTGGAAATAGGTGAAAATGTGAATCGGAGCTACAGGTTTTAAAACCACCTCAAATGATAGGGGAGTGTTCCTGTTGGAGTGCTAGAGAGTCCAAACACTGTTTCGTGAAGGTCAACTTTGGCACCCCAGGAAGGGTAATCACGTGGAAGGGTAATAGTGGATATATCATGGTTTGGAAAAAGGTAAAAAGGGGAATCGGAGCTACAGCTCTCAAAACCAGCTCAAATGACAGAGGAGGGTTCCTGATGGAGTGCTAGAGGGTCCAAACACAGTTTCGTGAAAGTCAACTTTGACACCCCAAGAAGGGTAATCCCGTGAAAGTATAATAGTGGATACATCATGGTTTGGAAATAGGTAAAAATGTGAATGGGAGCTACAAGTTTTAAAACCAGCTCAAATGATAGAGGAGGGTTCCTGATGGAGTGCTAGAGGGTCCAAACACAGTTTCGTGAAAGTCAACTTTGGCACCCCAAGAAGGGTAATCCCGTGAAAGTATAATAGGGGATACATCATGGTTTGGAAATAGGTAAAAATGTGAATCGGAGGTACAGTTCTAGAAACCAGCTCAAATGATAGAGGAAGGTTCCTGGTGGAGTGCTAGAGGGTCAAAACACAGTTTCGTGAAAGTCAACTTTGGTACCCGAGGAAGGGTAATGCCGTGAAAGGGTCATAGTGGATACATCATGGTTTGGAAATAGGTAAAAATGTAAATAGGAGCTACAGTTCTATAAACCAGCTCAAATGATAGAGGAGGGTTCCTGATGGAGTGCTAGAGGTTTAAAACACAGTTTCGTGAAAGTCAACTTTGGCATCCCAAGAAGGGTAATCCCGTGAGAGGGAAATAGGGGATACATCATGGTTTGGAAATAGGTACAAATGTGACTCGGAGCTACAGTTCTATAAACCAGCTCAAATGATAGAGGAGGGTTCCTGACGGAGTGCTAGAGGGTCCAAACACAGTTTCGTGAAAGTCAACTTTGGTACCCGAGGAAGGGTAATGCCGTGAAAGGGTCATAGTGGATACATCATGGTTTGGAAATAGGTAAAAATGTAAATAGGAGCTACAGTTCTATAAACCAGCTCAAATGATAGAGGAGGGTTCCTGATGGAGTGTTAGAGGGTCAAAACACAGTTTTGTGAACGTCAACTTTGGCACCCCAGGGAGGGTAATCAGGTCAAAGGGTAATAGTGGATACATCATGGTTGGGAAATAGGTAAAAAGGGGAATCGGAGCTACAGCTCTCAAAACCAGCTCAAATGATAAAGGAGGGTTCCTGTTTGTAGTGCTAGAGGGTCAGCACACATGTTTCTGAAAGTCAACTTTGGCACCCCAGGAAGGGTAATCCGGTGACAGGGTGATAGGAGTTACATCATGTTTGGGGAATAGGTAAAAATGTGAATCGGAGCTACAGCTCTCAAAACCAGGTCAAATGATAGAGGAGGGTTCCTGTTGGAGTGCTAGAGGGTCAACACACATTTTTGTGAAAGTCAGCTTTGGCACCAGAGGGAGGGAAATCCCTTGAAAGGGTCATAGGGGATACATCATGGTTAGGAAACAGGTAAAAAGGGGAATCGGAGCTACAGCTCTCAAAACCCGCTCAAATGATAGAGGAGGGTTCCTGATGGAGTGCTAGAGGGTCCAAACACAGTTTCGTGAAAGTCAACTTTGGCACCCCAAGAAGGGTAATCCCGTGAAAGTATAATAGTGGATACATCATGGTTTGGAAATAGGTAAAAATGTGAATCGGAGCTACAGGTTTTAAAACCAGCTCAAATGATAGAGGAGGGTTCCTGATGGAGTGCTAGAGGGTCAAAACACAGTTTCGTGAAAGTCAACTTTGGCACCCCAAGAAGGGTAATCCCGTGAGAGGGAAATAGGGGATACATCATGGTTTGGAAATAGGTAAAAATGTGAATCGGAGCTACAGCTCTAAAAACACCACCTCCAATAATAGAGGAGGGTTCCTGATGGAGTGATAGAGGTTTAAAACACAGTTTCGTGAAAATCAACTTTGGCACCCCAAGAAGGGTAATCCCGTGAGAGGGAAATAAGGGATACATCATGGTTTGGAAATAGGTAAAAATGTAAATAGGAGCTACAGTTTTAAAACCAGCTCAAATGATAGAGGAGGGTTCCTGATGGAGCGCTAGAGGGTCCAAACACAAATTTGTCAAAGTCAACTTTGGCACCCCAGGAAGGGTAATCCCGTGAGAGTGTAATAGTGGAAACATCATGGTTTGGAAATATTTGAAAAGGTGATTCGGAGCTACAGCTCTCAAAACCAGCTCAAATGATAGAGGAGGGTTCCTGATGGAGTGCTAGACGGTAAACACACAGCTTCGTGAAAGTCAACTTTGGCACTCGAGGGAGGGTAATCACGTGAAAGGGTCATGGGGGATACATCATGGTTTGGAAATAGGTAAAACTGTGAATGGGAGGTACAGTTCTCAAAACCAGCTCAAATAATAGAGGAGGGTTCCTGATGGAGTGCTATAGTGTACAAACACAGTTTTGTGAAAGTCAACTTTTTCACCATCTGAAGGGTAATCCCGTGAAAGGGTAATAGGGGATACATCATGGTTTGGAAATAGGTAAAAATGTGAATCGGAGCTACAGGTTTTAAAACCAGCTCAAATGATAGAGGAGGGTTCCTGATGGAGCGCTAGAGGGTCCAAACACAAATTTGTCAAAGTCAACTTTGGCACCCCAGGAAGGGTAATGCCGTGAGAGTATAATAGTGGAAACATCATGGTTTGGAAATAGGTGAAAAGGTGATTCGGAGCTACAGCTCTCAAAACCAGCTCAAATGATAGAGGAGGGTTCCTGATGGAGTGCTAGACGGTCAACACACAGCTTCGTGAAAGTCAACTTTGGCACTCGAGGGAGGGTAATCAAGTGAAAGGGTCATGGGGGATATATCATGGTTTGGAAATAGGTAAAACTGTGAATCGGAGGTGCAGTTCTCAAAACCAGCTCAAATAATAGAGGAGGGTTCCTGATGGAGTGCTATAGTGTACAAACACAGTTTTGTGAAGGTCAACTTTGGCACCAAATGAAGGGTAATCCCGTGAAAGGGTAATAGGGGATACATCATGGTTTGGAAATAGGTGAAAATGTGAATCGGAGCTACAGGTTTTAAAACCACCTCAAATGATAGGGGAGTGTTCCTGTTGGAGTGCTAGAGAGTCCAAACACTGTTTCGTGAAGGTCAACTTTGGCACCCCAGGAAGGGTAATCACGTGAAAGGGTAATAGTGGATATATCATGGTTTGGAAAAAGGTAAAAAGGTGAATCGGAGCTACAGGTTTTAAAACCAGCTCAAATGATAGAGGAGGGTTCCTGATGGAGTGTTAGAGGTTCCAAACACAAATTCGTCAAAGTCAACTTTGGCACCCCAGGAAGGGTAATCCCGTGAGAGTATAATAGTGGATACATCATGGTTTGGAAATAGGTAAAAATGTGAATAGGAGGTACAGATCTGAAAAGCAGCTCAAATGATAGAGGAGGGTTCCTGATGGACTGCTAGAGTGTACAAACACTGTTTCGTGAAAGTCAACTTTGGCACCCCAGGAAGGGTAGTCCCGTGAAAGAGTCATAGGGGATACATCATGGTTGGGAAAAAGGTAAAAAGGGGAATCGGAGCTACAGCTCACAAAACCAGCTCAAATGATAGAGGAGGGTTCCTGATGGAGTGGTAGACGGTGAACACACAGCTTCCTGAAAGTCAACTTTGGCACCCCAGGAAAGGTAATAGCATGAAAGGGTCATGTGGGATACATCATGGTTTGGAAATAGGTAAAACTGTGAATCGGAGGTACAGTTCTTAAAACCAGATCAAATAATAGAGGAGGGTTGATGATGGAGTGCTAGAGTGTACAAACACTGTTTCGTGAAAGTCAACTTTGGCACCCCAGGAAGGGTAATCCCGTGAAAGGGTAATAGTGGATACATCATGGTTTGGAAAAAGGTAAAAAGGTGAAACGGAGCTACAGGTTTTAAAACCAGCTCAAATGATAGAGGACTGTCCAGATGGAGTGCTAGAGATTTAACAAACAGCTTCGTGAAGGTCAACTTTGGCACCCCAGGAAGGGTAATTCCGTGAAAGGGAAATAGGGGATACATCATGGTTTGGAAATAGGTAAAAATGTGAATCGGAGGTACAGTTCTCAAAACCAGTTCAAATGATAGAGGAGGGTTCCTGATGGAGTGCTAGAGTGGACAAACACAGTTTTGTGAAGGTCAACTTTGGCACCCCTTGAAGGGTAATCACGTGAAAGGGTCATAGTGGATACATCATGGTTTGGAAATAGATAAAAATGTGAATCGGAGCTACAGGTTTTAAAACCAGCTCAAATGATAGAGGAGTGTTCCTGTTGGAGTGCTAGAGAGTCCAAACACTGTTTCGTGAAAGTCAACTTTGGCACCCAAGGAAGGGTAATCCCGTGAAAGGGTCATAGGGGATACACCATGGTTTGGAAAACGGTAAAAATGTGAATCGGAGCTACAGCTCTCAAAACCAGCTCAAATGATAGAGGAGGGTTCCTGATGGAGTGCTAGAGGGTCCAAACACAGTTTCGTGAAAGTCAAATTTAGCACCTGAGGAAGGGTAATCCCTTGAAAGGGTCATAGGGGATACATCATGGTTGGGAAATAGGTAAAAAGAGGAATCGGAGCTACAGCTCTCAAAACCAGCTCAAATGATAGAGGAGGGTTCCTGATGGAGTGCTAGAGGGTCAAAACACAGTTTTGTGAAAGTCAACTTTGGCACCCCAGGGAGGGTTATCCCTTGAAAGGGTAATAGTGGATACATCATGGTTTGGAAATAGGTAAAAATGTGAATCGGAGCCACAGCTCTAAAAACACCACCTACAATGATAGAGGAGGGTTCCTGGTGGAGTGCTAGAGGTTTAAAACACAGTTTCGTGAAAGTCAACTTTGGCACCCCAAGAAGGGTAATCCCGTGAGAGGGAAATAGGGGATACATCATGGTTTGGAAATAGGTACAAATGTGACTCGGAGCTACATTTCTATAAACCAGCTCAAATGATAGAGGAGGGTTCCTGATGGAGTGCTAGAGGGTCCAAACACAGTTTCGTGAAAGTCAACTTTGGTACCCGAGGAAGGGTAATGCCGTGAAAGGGTCATGGTTGATACATCATGGTTTGGAAATAGGTAAAAATGTAAATAGGAGCTACAGTTCTATAAACCAGCTCAAATGATAGAGGAGGGTTCCTGATGGAGTGTTAGAGGGTCAAAACACAGTTTCGTGTACGTCAACTTTGGCACCCCAGGAAGGGTAATCAGGTCAAAGGGTAATAGTGGATACATCATGGTTGGGAAATAGGTAAAAAGGGGAATCGGAGCTACAGCTCTCAAAACCAGCTCAAATGATAAAGGAGGGTTCCTGTTTATAGTGCTAGAGGGTCAGCACACATTTTTCTGAAAGTCAACTTTGGCACCCCAGGAAGGGTAATCCGGTGACAGGGTGATAGGGGATACATCATGTTTGGGGAATAGGTGAAAATGTGAATCGGAGCTACAGCTCTCAAAACCAGGTCAAATGATAGAGGAGGGTTCCTGTTGGAGTGCTAGAGGGTCAACACACATTTTTGTGAAAGTCAGCTTTGGCACCAGAGGAAGGGAAATCCCTTGAAAGGGTCATAGGGGATACATCATGGTTGGGAAAAAGGTAAAAAGGGGAATCGGAGCTACAGCTCTCAAAACCAGCTCAAATGACAGAGGAGGGTTCCTGATGGAGTGCTAGAGGGTCCAAACACAGTTTCGTGAAAGTCAACTTTGACACCCCAAGAAGGGTAATCCCGTGAAAGTATAATAGTGGATACATCATGGTTTGGAAATAGGTAAAAATGTGAATGGGAGCTACAAGTTTTAAAACCAGCTCAAATGATAGAGGAGGGTTCCTGATGGAGTGCTAGAGGGTCCAAACACAGTTTCGTGAAAGTCAACTTTGGCACCCCAAGAAGGGTAATCCCGTGAAAGTATAATAGGGGATACATCATGGTTTGGAAATAGGTAAAAATGTGAATCGGAGCTACAGGTTTTAAAACCAGCTCAAATGATAGAGGAGTGTTCCTGTTGGAGTGCTAGAGAGTCCAAACACTGTTTCGTGAAAGTCAACTTTGGCACCCAAGGAAGGGTAATCCCGTGAAAGGGTCATAGGGGATACACCATGGTTTGGAAATAGGTAAAAATGTGAATCGGAGCTACAGCTCTCAAAACCAGCTCAAATGATAGAGGAGGGTTCCTGATGGAGTGCTAGAGGGTCCAAACACAGTTTCGTGAAAGTCACATTTAGCACCCCAGGAATGGTAATCCCGTGAAAGGGTCATAGGGAATACATCATGGTTTGGAAATAGGTAAAATTTTGAATCGGAACTACAGGTTTTAAAACCAACTCCAATGATAGAGGAGGGTTCCTGATGGAGTGCTAGAGGGTCAAAACACAGTTTTGTGAAAGTCAACTTTGGCACCCCAAGAAGGGTAATCCCGTGAGAGGGAAATAGTGGATACATCATGGTTTGGAAATAGGTAAAAATGTAAATAGGAGCTACAGTTCTATAAACAAGCTCAAATGATAGAGGAGGGTTCCTGATGGAGTGTTAGAGGGTCAAAACACAGTTTTGTGAACGTCAACTTTGGCACCCTAGGGAGGGTAATCAGGTCAAAGGGTAATAGTGGATACATCATGGTTGGGAAATAGGTAAAAAGGGGAATCGGAGCTACAGCTCTCAAAACCAGCTCAAATGATAAAGGAGGGTTCCTGTTTATAGTGCTAGAGGGTCAGCACACATTTTTCTGAAAGTCAACTTTGGCACCCCAGGAAGGGTAATCCGGTGACAGGGTGATAGGAGTTACATCATGTTTGGGGAATAGGTAAAAATGTGAATCGGAGCTACAGCTCTCAAAACCAGGTCAAATGATAGAGGAGGGTTCCTGTTGGAGTGCTAGAGGGTCAACACACATTTTTGTGAAAGTCAGCTTTGGCACCAGAGGGAGGGAAATCCCTTGAAAGGGTCATAGGGGATACATCATGGTTAGGAAACAGGTAAAAAGGGGAATCGGAGCTACAGCTCTCAAAACCAGCTAAAATGATACAGGAGGGTTCCTGATGGAGTGCTAGAGGGTCCAAAAACAGTTTCGTGAAAGTCAACTTTGGCACCCCAAGAAGGGTAATCCCGTGAAAGTATAATAGTGGATACATCATGGTTTGGAAATAGGTAAAAATGTGAATCGGAGCTACAGGTTTTAAAACCAGCTCAAATGATAGAGGAGGGTTCCTGATGGAGTGCTAGAGGGTCAAAACACAGTTTCGTGAAAGTCAACTTTGGCAAACCAAGAAGGGTAATCCCGTGAGAGGGTCATAGGGGATACATCATGGTTTGGAAATAGGTAAAAATGTGAATCGGAGCTACAGCTCTAAAAACACCACCTCCAATGATAGAGGAGGGTTCCTGATGGAGTGATAGAGGTTTAAAACACAGTTTCGTGAAAATCAACTTTGGCACCCCAAGAAGGGTAATCCCGTGAGAGGGAAATAAGGGATACATCATGGTTTGGAAAAAGGTAAAAATGTAAATAGGAGCTACAGTTTTATAAACCAGCTCAAATGATAGAGGAGGGTTCCTGATGGAGTGTTAGAGGGTCAAAACACAGTTTCGTGAACGTCAACTTTGGCACCCCAGGGAGGGTAATCAGGTCAAAGGGTAATAGTGGATACATCATGGTTTGGAAATAGGTAAAATGTGAAGTGGAGCTACAGCTCTCAAAACCACCTCAAATGATAGAGGAGGGTTCCTGATGGAGTGCTAGAGGGTCCAAACACAGTTTCGTGAACGTGAACTTTGGCACCCGAGGTAGGGTAATCCCGTGAGAGGGAAATAGGGGATACATCATGGTTTGGAAATAGGTACAAATGTGACTCGGAGCTACAGTTCTAAAAACCAGCTCAAATAATAGAGGAGGGTTCCTGATGGAGTGCTAGCGTGTACAAATACAGTTTTGTGAAATTAAACTTTGGCACCAATGGAAGGTTCATCAATTGAAAGTGTCATAGTGAATACATCATGGTTTGGAAATAGGTAAAAATGTGAATCGGAGCTACAGGTTATAGAACCTGCTCAAATGATAGAGGAGGGTTCCTGATGGAGTGCTAGAGGGTCAAAACACAGTTTCCTGAAAGTCAACTTTGGCACCCCAGGGAGGGTTATCCCTTGAAAGGGTAATAGTGGATACATCATGGTTTGGAAATAGGTAAAAATGTGAATCGGAGTCACAGCTCTAAAAACACCACCTCCAATGATAGAGGAGGGTTCCTGATGGAGTGCTAGAGGGTCCAAACACAGTTTCGTGAAAGTCAACTTTGGCACCCGAGGAAGGGTAATCCTGTGAAAGGGTCATAGTGGATACATCATGGTTTGGAAATAGGTAAAATTGTAAATAGGAGCTACAGTTCTATAAACCAGCTCAGATGATAGAGGAGGGATCCTGATGGAGTGTTGGAGGGTCAAAACACAGTTTCGTGAACGTCAACTTTGGCACAACATAAAGGGTAATCAGGTCAAAGGGTAATAGTGGATACATCACGGTTTGGAAATAGGTAAAATGTGATTTGGAGCTACAGCTCTCAAAACCACCTCAAATGATAGAGGAGGGTTCCTGATGGAGTGCTAGAGGGTCCAAACACAGTTTCGTGAAAGTCAACTTTGGCACCCGAGGAAGGGTAATCCCGTGAGAGGGAAATAGGGGATACATCATGGTTTCGAAATACGTACAAATGTGACTCGGAGCTACAGTTCTAAAAACCAGCTCAAATAATAGAGGAGGGTTCCTGATGGAGTGTTAGAGGGTCAAAACACAGTTTCGTGAACGTCAACTTTGGCACCCCAGGGAGGGTAATCAGGTCAAAGGGTAATAGTGGATACATCATGGTTGGGAAATAGGTAAAAAGGGGAATCGGAGCTACAGCTCTCAAAACCAGCTCAAATGATAGAGGAGGGTTCCTGTTTATAGTGCTAGAGGGTCAGCACACATTTTTCTGAAAGTCAACTTTGGCACCCCAAGAAGGGTAATCCGGTGACAGGGTGATAGGAGTTACATCATGTTTGGGGAATAGGTAAAAATGTGAATCGGAGCTACAGCTCTCAAAACCAGGTCAAATGATAGAGGAGGGTTCCTGATGGAGTGCTAGAGGGTCCAAACACAGTTTCGTGAAAGTCAACTTTGGTACCCGAGGAAGGGTAATGCCGTGAAAGGGTCATAGGGGATACATCATGGTTAGGAAATAGGTAAAAAGGGGAATCGGAGCTACAGCTCTCAAAACCAGGTCAAATGATAGAGGAGGATTCCTGATGGAGTGCTAGAGGGTCCAAACACAGTTTCGTGAAAGTCAACTTTGGCACCCCAAGAAGGGTAATCCCGTGAAAGTATAATAGTGGATACATCATGGTTTGGAAATAGGTAAAAATGTGAATCGGAGCTACAGGTTTTAAAACCAGCTCAAATGATAAAGGAGGGTTCCTGATGGAGTGCTAGAGGGTCAAAACACAGTTTCGTGAGAGTGAACTTTGGCACCCCAAGAAGGGTAATCCCGTGAGAGGGAAATAGGGGATACATCATGGTCTGGAAATAGGTAAAAATGTGAATCGGAGCTACAGCTCTAAAAACACCACCTCCAATGATAGAGGAGGGTTCCTGATGGAGTGCTAGAGGTTTAAAACACAGTTTCGTGAAAGTCAACTTTGGCACCCCAAGAAGGGTAATCCCGTGAGAGGGAAAAAAGGGATACATCATGGTTTGGAAATAGGTAAAAATGTAAATAGGAGCTACAGTTTTATAAACCAGCTCAAATGATAGAGGAGGGTTCCTGATGGAGTGTTAGAGGGTCAAAACACAGTTTCGTGAACGTCAACTTTGGCACCCCAGGGAGGGTAATCAGGTCAAAGGGTACTAGTGCATACATCATGGTGTGGAAATAGGTAAAAATGTGAATCGGAGCTACAGTTCTCAAAAAAAGCTCAAATGATAGAGGAGGGTTCCTGATGGAGTGTTAGAGGGTCAAAACACAGTTTCGTGAACGTCAACTTTGGCACCCCAGGGAGGGTAATCAAATCAAAGGGTAATAGTGGATACATCATGGTTGGGAAATAGGTAAAAAGGGGAATCGGAGCTACAGCTCTCAAAACCAGCTCAAATGATAAAGGAGGGTTCCTGTTTATAGTGCTAGAGGGTCAGCACACATTTTTCTGAAAGTCAACTTTGGCACCCCAAGAAGGGTAATCCGGTGACAGGGTGATAGGAGTTACATCATGTTTGGGGAATAGGTAAAAATGTGAATCGGAGCTACAGCTCTCAAAACCAGGTCAAATGATAGAGGAGGGTTCCTGATGGAGTGCTAGAGGGTCCAAACACAGTTTCGTGAAAGTCAACTTTGGTACCCGAGGAAGGGTAATGCCGTGAAAGGGTCATAGGGGATACATCATGGTTAGGAAATAGGTAAAAAGGGGAATCGGAGCTACAGCTCTCAAAACCAGGTCAAATGATAGAGGAGGGTTCCTGATGGAGTGCTAGAGGGTCCAATCACAGTTTCGTGTAAGTCAACTTTGGCACCCCAGGGAGGGTAATCATATGAAAGGGTAATAGCGGAAACATCATTCTTTGGAAATAGGTAAAATGTGAATCAGAGCTACAGCTCTCAAAACCAGCTCAAATGATAGAGGAGGGTTCCTGATGGAGTGCTAGAGGGTCCAAACACAGTTTCGTGAAAGTCAACTTTGGCACCCCAGGAAGGGTTATTCGGTCAAAGGGTCATAGGGGATACATCATGGTTGGGAAATAGGTAAAACGGTGAATCGGAGCTACAGTTCTAAAAACCAGCTCAAAAGATAGAGGAGGGTTCCTGATGGAGTGCTAGAGGGTCCAAGCACAGTTTCGTGAAAGTCAACTTTGGCACCCCAGGGAGAGTAATCAGGTCAAATGGTACTAGTGCATACATCATGGTGTGGAAATAGGTAAAAATGTGAATCGGAGCTACAGTTCTCAAAAAAAGCTAAAATGATAGAGGAGGGTTCCTGATGGAGTGCTAGAGGGTCCAAACACAGTTTCGTGAAAGTCAAATTTACCACCCCGGGAAGGGTAGTCCCGTGAAAGGGTCATAGGGGATACATCATGGTTTGGAAACAGGTAAAAATGTGAATCGGAGGTACAGCTCTCAAAACCAGCTCAAATGATAGAGGAGGGTTCCTGATGGAGTGCTAGAGGGTCAACACACATTTTTGTCAAAGTCAACTTTGGCACCCCAGGGAGAGTAATCAGGTCAAAGAGTAATAGTGCATACATCATGGTTTGGAAATAGGTAAAAATGTGAATCGGAGCTACAGCTCTCAAAACCACCTCAAATGATAGAGGAGGGTTCCTGATGGAGTGCTAGAGGGTCCAAACACAGTTTCGTGAAAGTCAACTTTGGCACCCCAGGAAGGGTAATCAGGTCAAAGGGTAATAGTTGATACATCATGCTTTGGAAATAGGTAAAATGTGAATCGGAGCTACAGCTCTCAAAACCACCTCAAAGGATAGAGGAGGGTTCCTGATGGAGTGCTAGAGGGTCCAAACACAGTTTCGTGAAAGTTAACATTGGCACGCCAGGGAGGGTAATCATTTCAAAGGGTAATAGCGGAAACATCATGCTTTGGAAATAGGTAAAATGTGAATCAGAGCTACAGCTCTCAAAACCAGCTCAAATGATAGAGGAGGGTTCCTGATGGAGTGCTAGAGGGTCCAAACACAGTTTCGTGAAAGTCAACTTTGGCACCCCAGGAAGGGTAATTCGGTCAAAGGGTCATAGGGGATACATCATGGTTGGGAAATAGGTAAAAAGGTGAATCGGAGCCACAGTTCTAAAAACCAGCTCAAATGATAGAGGAGGGTTCCTGATGGAGTGTTAGAGAGTCCAAACACAGTTTCGTGAAAGTCAACTTTGGCACCCCAGGAAGGGTAATCCCGTGAAAGTATAATAGTGGGTACATCATGGTTTTGAAATACGTAAAAATTGGAATCGGAGCTACAGGTTTGAAAAGAAGCTCAAATGATGGAGGAGGGTTCCTGGTGGAGTCCTAGAGGGTCAACACACTTTTTTGTGAAAGTCAACTTTGGCACCCCAGGAAGGGTAATCCCGTGAAACGGTCATAGGCGATACATCATGCTTGAGAAATAGGTAAAAATGTGAATCGGAGCTACAGCTCTCAAAACCAGCTCAAATTATAGAGGAGGGTTCCTGATGGAGTGCTAGAGGGTCCAAACGCATTGTTGTGAAAGTCAACTTTGGCACCCCAGGAAGGCTAATCCCGTGAAAGTATAATAGTGGATACATCATGCTTTGGAAATGTGTAAAAATGTGAATCGGAGCTACAGTTCTACAAAGGAGCTCAAATGATAGAAGGGGGCCTCTGATGGAGTGCTAGAGGGTCAACATACATTTTTCTGAAAGTCACCTTTGGCATACTAGGACGGGTAATTCCGTGAAAGTATAATAGTGGATACATCATGGTTTGGAAACAGGTAAAGCTGTGAATCGGAGCTACAGTTCTAAAAAGCAGCTCAAATGATAGAGGGGGGTTCTTGATGGAGTGCTAGAGGGTACAAACACAGTTTCGTGAAAGTCAACTTTGGCTCCCCAGGAAGGGTAATCCCGTGAAAGTATAAAAGTGGATACATAATGGTTTGGAAATAGTTAAAATGTGAATCGGAGGTACAGCTCTCAAAACCAGCTCAAATGATAGAGGAGGGTTCCCGATGGAGTGCTAGAGGGTCAACACACATTTTTGTGAAAGTCAACTTTGGCACCCCAAGAAGGGTAATCCCGTGAAAGTATAATAGTGGATACATCATGGTTTGGAAATAGGTAAAAAGGGAAATCGGAGCCACAGCTCTCAAAACCAGCTCAAATGATAGAAGAGTGATCCTGATGGAGTGCTAGAGGGTCAAGACACACTTTTCTGAAAGTCAACTTTGGCACCCAAGGAAGGGTAGTCAGGTCAAAGGGTAATAGTGGATACATCATGGTTTGGAAAAAGGTACAAAGGGGAATCGGAGCTACAGCTCTCAAAACCAGCTCAAATGATAGAGGAGGGTTCCTGATGGAGTGCTAGAGGGTCAAGACACATTTTTCTATAAGTCAACTTTCGCACCCCAGGAAGGGTAATCCCGTGAAAGGGTCATAAGGGGATACATCATGGTTTGGAAATAGGTAAAACTGTGAATCGGAGCTACAGCTCTCAAAACCAGCTCAAATGATAGAGAAGGGTTCCTGATGGAGTGCTAGAGGGTCAAGACACTTTTTTCTGAAAGTCAACTTTGGCACCCCAGGAAGGCTAATCCCGTGAAAGGGTCATAGGGGATACATCATGGTTTGGAAATAGGTAAAAATGTGAATCGGAGCTACAGCTCTCAAAACCAGCTCAAATGATAGAGGAGGGTTCTTGATGGAGTGCTAAAGGGTCAACACACTTTTTTGTGAAAGTCAACTTTGGCACCCCAGGAAGGTTAATTCGGTCAAAGGGTCATAGGGGATACATCATGCTTTGCAAATAGGTAAAATGTGAATCGGAGCTACAGCTCTCAAAACCAGCTCAAATGATAAAGGAGGGTTCCTGATGGAGTGCCAGAGGGTCAACACACTTTTTTGTGAAAGTCAACTTTGGCACCCCAGGGAGGGTACTCAGGTCAAAGGGTAATAGTGGATACATCATGCTTTTGAAATAGGTAAAGTGTGAATCGGAGCTACAGCTCTCAAAACCACCTCAAATGATAGAGGAGGGTTCCTGATGGAGTGCTAGAGGGTCCAAACACAGTTTCGTAAAAGTCAACTTTGGCACCCCAGGGAGGGTACTCAGGTCAAAGGGTGATCGTGGATACATCATGCTTTTGAAATAGGTAAAGTGTGAATCGGAGCTACAGCTCTCAAAACCAGCTCAAATGATAGAGGAGGGTTCCTGATGGAGTGCTAGAGGGTCCAAACACAGTTTCGTGAAAGTCAACTTTGGCACCCCAGGGAGGGTAATCAGGTCAAAGGGTAATAGTGGATACATCATGGTTTGGAAATAGGTAAAAAGGGGAATCGGAGCTACAGGTTTTAAAACCAGCTCAAATGATAGAGGAGGGTTCCTGATGGAGTGCTAGAGTGTCCAAGCACAGTTTCGTGAAAGTCAACTTTGGCACCCCAGGGAGGGTAATTCGGTCAAAGGGTCATAGGGGATACATCATGGCTTGGCAATAGGTAAAAATGTGAATCGGAGCTACGGTTCTGAAAACCAGCTCAAATGATAGAGGAGGGTTCCTGATGGAGTGCTAGAGGGTCCAAACACAGTTTCGTGAAAGTCAACTTTGGCACCCCGGGAAGGGTAATCCCGTGAAAGTAAAATAGTGGATACATCATTTTTTTGAAATAGGTAAAGATGTGAATCGGAGCTACAGTTTTAAAAACTAGCTCAACTGATAGAGGAGAGTTCCTGATGGAGTGCTAGAGGGTCAAAACAGAGTTTAGTGAACGTCAACTTTGGCACCCCAGGGAGGGTGATCAGGTCAAAGGGTGATAGTGGATACATCATGTTTTGGAAATAGGGAAAAATGTGAATCGGAGATACAGCTCTCAAAACCAGCTCAAATGATAGAGGACGGTTCCTGATGGAGTGCTAGAGGGTCCAAACACAGTTTCGTGAATGTCAAATTTAGCATCTGAGGAATGGTGATCCCGTAAAAGTATACTAGTGGATACATCATGGTTTGGAAAAAGGTAAAAATGTGAATCGGAGCTACAGCTCTCAAAACCAGCTCAAATGATCGAGGAGGGTTCCTGATGGAGTGCTAGAGGGTCAACACACATTTTTCTGAAAGTCAAGTTTGGGACCCCAGGAAGGGTAATCCCCTGAAAGGGTAATAGTGGATACATCATGGTTGGGGAATAGGTAAAAATGTGAATCGGAGCTACAGCTATCAAAACCAGGTCAAATGATAGAGGAGGGTTCCTGATGGAGTGCTAGAGGGTCCAAACACAGTTTCGTGAAAGTCAACTTTGGCACCCCAGGGAGGGTAATCCCGTGAAAGGGTAATAGTGGATGCATCATGCTTTTGAAATAGGTAAAGTGTGAATCGGAGCTACAGCTCTCAAGACAAGCTCAAATAATAGAGGAGGGTTCCTGATGGAGTGCTAGAGGGTCCAAACACAGTTTCGTGAAAGTCAAATTTAGCACCTCAGAAAGGGTAATCCCGTGAAAGGTTCATAGTGGATACATCATGGTTGGGAAATAGGTAAAAAGGGGAATCGGAGCTACAACTCTCAAAACCAGCTCAAATGATAGAGGAGGGTTCCTGATGGAGAGCTAGAGGGTCCAAACACAGTTTCGTGAAAGTCAAATTTAGCACCTCAGAAAGGGTAATCCCGTGAAAGGTTCATAGTGGATACATCATGGTTCGGAAATAGGTAAAATGGGGAATCGGAGATACAGCTCTCAAAAACCAGCTCAAATGCTAGAGGAGGGTTCCTGATGGAGTGCTAGAGGGTCCAAACACAGTTTCGTGAATGTCAAATTTAGCATCTGAGGAATGGTGATCCCGCAAAAGTATACTAGTGGATACATCATGGTTTGGAAAAAGGTAAAAATGTGAGTCGGAGCTACAGCTCTCAAAACCAGCTCAAATGATCGAGGAGGGTTCCTGATGGAGTGCTAGAGGGTCAACACACATTTTTCTGAAAGTCAAGTTTGGGACCCCAGGAAGGGTAATCCCGTGAAAGGGTAATAGTGGATACATCATGGTTGGGGAATAGGTAAAAATGTGAATCGGAGCTACAGCTATCAAAACCAGGTCAAATGATAGAGGAGGGTTCCTGATGGAGTGCTAGAGGGTCGAAACACAGTTTCGTGAAAGTCAACTTTGGCACCGCAGGGAGGGTAATCAGGTCAAAGGGTAATAGTGGATGCATCATGCTTTGGAAATAGGTAAAATGTGAATCCTAGCTACAGCTCTCAAAACCAGCTCAAATGATAGAGGAGGGTTGGTGCTGGAGTGCTAGAGGGTCCAAACACAGTTTCGTGAAAGTCAACTTTGGCACCCCAGGAAGGGTAATCCCGTGAAAGGGCCATAGGGGATACATCATGGTTGGAAAATATGTAAAAATGTGAATCGGAGCAACAGCTCTCAAAACCACCTCAAATGATAGAGGAGGGTTCCTGATGGAGTGCTAGAGGGTCCAAACACAGTTTCGTGAAAGTCAACTTTGGCACCGCAGGGAGGGTAATCAGGTCAAAGGGTAATAGTGGATGCATCATGCTTTGGAAATAGGTAAAATGTGAATCCTAGCTACAGCTCTCAAAACCAGCTCAAATGATAGAGGAGGGTTGGTGCTGGAGTGCTAGAGGGTCCAAACACAGTTTCGTGAAAGTCAACTTTGGCACCCCAGGAAGGGTAATCCCGTGAAAGGGCCATAGGGGATACATCATGGTTGGAAAATATGTAAAAATGTGAATCGGAGCAACAGCTCTCAAAACCACCTCAAATGATAGAGGAGGGTTCCTGATGGAGTGCTAGAGGGTCCAAACACAGTTTCGTGAAAGTCAACTTTGGCACCCCAGGGAGGGTAATCAGGTCAAAGGGTAATAGTGGATGCATCATGCTTTGGAAATAGGTAAAAAGTGAATCCTAGCTACAGCTCTCAAAACCAGCTCAAATGATAGAGGAGAGTTCCTGATGGAGTGCTAGAGGGTCCAAACACAGTTTCGTGAAAGTCAACTTTGGCACCCCAGGAAGGGTAATCCCGTGAAAGGGCCATAGGGGATACATCATGGTTGGGAAATATGTAAAAATGTGAATCGGAGCTACAGCTCTCAAAACCAGCTCAAATGATAGAGGACGGTTCCTGATGGAGTGCTAGAGATTTAACAAACACTTTCGTGAAAGTCACATTTTTACCTATTTCCAAACCATGATGTATCCCCTTTTACCCTTAGACCTGATTACCCTCTCTGGAGTGCCAAAGTTGACTTTCACGAAAAAGTGTGTTGACCCTCTAGCACTCCTACAGGAACCCTCCTCTATCATTTGAGCTGGTTTTGAGAGCTGTAGCTGGGATTCACATTTTTACCTATTCCCCAAACATTATATATCCCCAATGACCCTGTCACCGGATTACCCTTCCTGGGGTGCCAAAGTTGACTTTCAGAAAAATGTGTGCTGACCCTCTAGCACTCCATCAGGAACCCTCTTTGATCATTTCAGCTGGTTTTGAGAGCTGTAGCTCCGATTCACATTTTTACCTTTTTCCAAACCATGATGTATCCACTATTATACTTTCACGAGATTTCCCTTCCTCAGGTGCTAAATTTGACTTTTACGAAACTGTGTTTGGACCCTCTAGCACTCCATCAGGAACCCTCCTCTATCCTTTGAGCTGGTTTTGAGAGCTGTAGCTCTGATTCAGATTTTTACCTATTTCCAAACCATGACGTATCCCCTATGACCCTTTCAAGGGATTACCCTCCCTGGGGTGCCAAAGTTGACTTTCACGAAACTGTCTTTGAACCCTCTAGCACTCCATTAGGAACCCTCCTCTATCATTTGAGCTTGTTTTAAAATCTGTGGCTCCGAATCTCCTTTTTACCTACTTCCCAACCATGATGTTTGCACTATCATACTTTGACCTGATTACCCTCCCTGGGGTGCCAAAGTTGACTTTCACGAAACTGTGTTTGGAAGCTCAAGCACTCCATCAGGAACCCTCCTCTATCATTTGAGCTGGCTTTTATAACTGTAGCTCCGATTCACATTTTTACCTATTTCGAAACCATGATGTATCCACTAAGACCCTTTGACCGAATTACCCTTCCTGGGGTGCCAAAGTTGACTTTCACAAAAATGTGTGTTGACCCTCTAGCACTCCACCAGGAACCCTCCTCTATCATTTGAGCTGGTTTTTAGAACTGTGGCTCCGATTCACATTTTTACCTATTTCCAAACCATTATGAATCCCCTATTACCCTTTCACGTTATTACCCTTCTTGGGGTGCCAAAGTTGACTTTCACGAAACTGTGTTTGGACCCTCTAGCACTCCATCAGGAACCCTCCTCTATCATTTGAGCTCGTTTTGAAACCTGTAGCTCCGATTCACATTTTACCTATTTCCAAACCATGATGTATCCACTATTACCCTTTGACCTGATTACCCTACCTGGGGTGCCAAAGTTGAGTTTTTTTTCGAAACTGTGTTTGGACCCTCTAGCACTCCTTAAGGAACCCTCGTCTATCATTTGAGCTGGTTTTAAGAGCTGTACCTCCGATTCACATTGTTACCTATATCCAAACCCTGATGTGTCCCCTATGACACTTTCACGGCATTACCCTTCCTGGGGTGCCAAAGTTGACTTTCACAAAACTGTGTTTGGACCCTCTAGCACTCCGACAGGAACCCTCCTCTATCATTTGAGCTGGTTTTAAGAGCTGTACCTCCGATTCACATTTTTACCTATTTCCAAACCATTATGTATCCCCTATTACCCTTTCACGTTATTACCCTAACTGGGGTGCCAAAGTTGACTTTCACGAAACTGTGTTTGGACCCTCTAGCACTCCATCAGGAACCCTCCTCTATCATTTGAGCTGGTTTTGAAACCTGTAGCTCCGATTCACATTTTACCTATTTCCAAACCATGATGTATCCACTATCACCCTTTGACCTGATTGCCCTACCTGGGGTGCCAAAGTTGAGTTTTTTTTCGAAACTGTGTTTGGACCCTCTAGCACTCCATCAGGAACCCTCCTCTATCATTTGAGCTGGTTTTAAGAGCTGTTCCTCCGATTCACATTTTTACCTATATCCAAACCCTGATGTATCCCCTATGACACTTTCACGGGATTACCCTTCCTGGGGTGCCAAAGTTGACTTTCACAAAACTGTGTTTGGACCCTCTAGCACTCCATCAGGAACCCTCCTCTATCATTTGAGCTGGTTTTAAGAGATGTACCTCCGATTCACATTTTTACCTATTTCAAAACCATGATGTATCCACTATTACCCTTTCACGGGATTACCCTTCCTGGGATGCCAAAGTTGACTTTCACAAAACTGTGTTTGGACCCTCTAGCACTCCACCAGGAACCCTCCTCTATCATTTGAGCTGGTTTTGAGAGCTGTAGCTCCGATTCACATTTTACCTATTTCCAAACCATGATGTATTCAGCATGACCCTTTCACTGAATTACCCTTCCTGGGGTGCCAAAGTTGACTTTCACGAAACTGTGTTTGAACCCTCTAGCGCTCCATCACGAACCCTCCTCTATCATTTGAGCTGGTTTTCAGAACTGTAGCTCCTATTCACATTTTTACCTATTTCGAAACCATGATGTATAACATATGACCCGTTCACGGGATTACACTTCCTTGGGTGCCAAAGGTGACTTTCACAAAAAAGTGTGTTGACCCTCTAGCACTCCACCAGGAACCCTCCTCTATCATTTGAGCTGGTTTTTAGAACTATGGCTCCGATTCACATTTTTACCTATTTCCAAACCATGATGTATCCACTATCACCCTTTGACCTGATTGCCCTACCTGGGGTGCCAAAGTTGAGTTTTTTTTCGAAACTGTGTTTGGACCCTCTAGCACTCCATCAGGAACCCTCCTCTATCATTTGAGCTGGTTTTAAGAGCTGTTCCTCCGATTCACATTTTTACCTATATCCAAACCCTGATGTATCCCCTATGACACTTTCACGGGATTACCCTTCCTGGGGTGCCAAAGTTGACTTTCACAAAACTGTGTTTGGACCCTCTAGCACTCCATCAGGAACCCTCCTCTATCATTTGAGCTGGTTTTAAGAGATGTACCTCCGATTCACATTTTTACCTATTTCCAAACCATTATGTATCCCCTATTACCCTTTCACGTTATTACCCTAACTGGGGTGCCAAAGTTGACTTTCACGAAACTGTGTTTGGACCCTCTAGCACTCCATCAGGAACCCTCCTCTATCATTTGAGCTGGTTTTGAAACCTGTAGCTCCGATTCACATTTTACCTATTTCCAAACCATGATGTATCCACTATCACCCTTTGACCTGATTGCCCTACCTGGGGTGCCAAAGTTGAGTTTTTTTTCGAAACTGTGTTTGGACCCTCTAGCACTCCATCAGGAACCCTCCTCTATCATTTGAGCTGGTTTTAAGAGCTGTTCCTCCGATTCACATTTTTACCTATATCCAAACCCTGATGTATCCCCTATGACACTTTCACGGGATTACCCTTCCTGGGGTGCCAAAGTTGACTTTCACAAAACTGTGTTTGGACCCTCTAGCACTCCATCAGGAACCCTCCTCTATCATTTGAGCTGGTTTTAAGAGATGTACCTCCGATTCACATTTTTACCTATTTCAAAACCATGATGTATCCACTATTACCCTTTCACGGGATTACCCTTCCTGGGATGCCAAAGTTGACTTTCACAAAACTGTGTTTGGACCCTCTAGCACTCCACCAGGAACCCTCCTCTATCATTTGAGCTGGTTTTGAGAGCTGTAGCTCCGATTCACATTTTACCTATTTCCAAACCATGATGTATTCAGCATGACCCTTTCACTGAATTACCCTTCCTGGGGTGCCAAAGTTGACTTTCACGAAACTGTGTTTGAACCCTCTAGCGCTCCATCACGAACCCTCCTCTATCATTTGAGCTGGTTTTCAGAACTGTAGCTCCTATTCACATTTTTACCTATTTCGAAACCATGATGTATAACATATGACCCGTTCACGGGATTACACTTCCTTGGGTGCCAAAGGTGACTTTCACAAAAAAGTGTGTTGACCCTCTAGCACTCCACCAGGAACCCTCCTCTATCATTTGAGCTGGTTTTTAGAACTATGGCTCCGATTCACATTTTTACCTATTTCCAAACCATGATGTATCCCCTATGACCCTTTCACGGGATTACCCTTCATGGGGTGTCAAAGTTGACTTTCACAAAACTGTGTTTGGACCCTCTAGCACTCCGTCAGGAACCCTCCTCTATCATTTGAACTGGTTTTGAGAGCTGTAGCTCCGATTCACATTTTACCTATTTCCAAACCATGATGTATGCAGCATGACCCTTTGACTGAATTACCCTTCCTGGGGTGACAAAGTTGACTTTCACGAAACTATGTTTGGACCCTCTAGCACTCCATCACGAACCCTCCTCTATCATTTGAGCTGGTTTTCAGAACTGTGGCTCCGATTCACCTTTTTACCTATTTCCAAACCATGACTTATCCCATATGACCCTTTCACGGGATCACCCTTCCTGGGGTGCCAAAGTTGACTTTCACAAAAAAGTGTGTTGACCCTCTAGCTCTCCACCAGGAACCCTCGTCTATCATTTGAGCTGGTTTTCAGAACGTGGCTCCGATTCACCTTTTTACCTATTTCCAAACCACTATGTATCCCCTATTACCCCTTCACGGGATTACCCTTCTTGGGGTGCCAAAGTTGACTTTCACGAAACTGTGTTTGGACCCTCTAGCACTCCATCAGGAACCCTCGTCTATCATTTGAGCTGGTTTTCAGAACGTGGCTCCGATTCACCTTTTTACCTATTTCCAAAGCATCATGTATCCACTATAACCCTTTCACGTGATTACCCTTTAAGGGGTGCCAAAGTTGACTTTCACGAAACTGTGTTTGGACCCTCTAGCACTCCATCAGGAACCCTCCTCTATCATTTGAGCTGGATTTAAGATCTGTACCTCTAAATCACATTTTTACCTATTTCCCAACCATGATGTATCCACTATTACCCTTTCACGGGATTACCCTTTCTGGGGTGCCAAAGTTAACTTTCACAAATTTGTGTTTGGACCCTCTAGCAGTCCATCAGGAACCCTCATCTATCATTTGATGTGATTTTGAGAGCTGTAGCTCCGATTCACATTTTTACATATTTCCAAACCATGATGTATCCCCTATGACCCTTTCACGGCATTACCCTTCCTAGGGTGCCAAAGTTGACTTTCACAAAAATGTGTGTTGACCCTGTAGCACTCCATCAGGAACCCTCCTCTATCATTTGAGCTGGTTTTGAGAGCTGTACCACCGATTCACATTTTTACCTATTTCCAAACCATGATGTATCCACTAATATACTTTCACGGGATTACCCTTCCTGGGGTGCCAAAGTTGACTTTCACAAAAAAGTGTGTTGACCCTCTAGCACTCCATCAGGAACCCTCCTCTATCGTTTGAGCTGATTTTAAAACCTGTAGCTCCGATTCACATTTTTACCTATTTCCAAACCATAATGTATCCCCTATGACCGTTTCACGGGATTACCCTTCCTGGGGTGCCAAAGTTGACTTTCACGAAAAAGTGTGTTGACTCTCTAGCACTCCACCAGGAACCCTCCTCTATCATTTGAGCTGGTTTTTGGAACTGTGGCTCCGATTCACATGTCTACCTATTTCCAAACCATGTTGTATCCACTATGACCGTTTGAGCGAATTACCCTTCCTGGGGTGCCAAAGTTGACTTTCACAAAAAAGTGTGTTGACCCTCTAGCACTCCACCAGGAACCCTCCTCTATCATTTGAGCTGGTTTTGAAACCTGTAGCTCCGATTCACATTTTTACCTATTTCCAAACCATGATGTATCCACTATTACTCTTTGACCTGATTACCCTAACTGGGGTGCCAAAGTTGACTTTCACGAAACTGTGTTTGGACCCTCTAGCACTCCATCAGGAACCCTCCTCTATCATTTGAGCTGGTTTTGAGAGCTGTAGCTCCGATTCACATTTTTACCTGTTTCAAAACCATGATGTGTCCACTATCACCCTTTCACGGGATTACCCTTGCTGGGGTGCCAAAGTTGACTTTCACAAAACTGTGTTTGTACACTCTAGCACTCCGTCAGGAACCCTCCTCTATCATTTGAGCTGGTTTTGAGAGCTGTGCCTCCGATTCACATTTTTACCTATTTCCAAAGCATGATGTATCCACTATCATACTTTCACGGGATTACCCTTGCTGGGGTGCCAAAGTCGACTTTCACGAAACTGTGTTTGGACCCTCTAGCACTCCATCAGGAACCCTCCTCAATCATTTGACCTGGTTTTGAAACCTGTAGCTCCGATTCACATTTTTACCTATTTCCAAACCATGATGTATCCACTATTACCCTTTGACCTGATTACCCTAACTGGGGTGCCAAAGTTGACTTTCACGAAACTGTGTTTGGACCCTCTAGCACTCCATCAGGAACCCTCCTCTATCATTTGAGCTGGTTTTGAGAGCTGTAGCTCCGATTCACATTTTTACCTGTTTCAAAACCATGATGTGTCCACTATCACCCTTTCACGGGATTACCCTTGCTGGGGTGCCAAAGTTGACTTTCACAAAACTGTGTTTGTACACTCTAGCACTCCGTCAGGAACCCTCCTCTATCATTTGAGCTGGTTTTGAGAGCTGTGCCTCCGATTCACATTTTTACCTATTTCCAAAGCATGATGTATCCACTATCATACTTTCACGGGATTACCCTTGCTGGGGTGCCAAAGTTGACTTTCACAAAACTGTGTTTGTACACTCTAGCACTCCGTCAGGAACCCCCCTCTATCATTTGAGCTGGTTTTGAGAGCTGTGCCTCCGATTCACATTTTTACCTATTTCCGAAGCATGATGTATCCACTATTATACTTTCACGGGATTACCCTCAATGGGATGCCAAAGTTGACTTTCACGAAACTGTGTCTGGACCCTCTAGCAGTCCATTAAGAACCCCCCTCTATCATTTGAGCTGGATTTTCGAACTGTAGCTCCGATTCACATTTTACCTATTTCCAAACCATGATGTATCCACTATTACCCTTTGACCTGAGTACCCTCCCTGGGGTGCCAAAGTTGACTTTCACAAAATTGTGTGTTGACCCTCTAGCACTCCATCAGGAACCCTCCTCTATCATTTGAGCTGGTTTTGAGAGCTGTAGCTCCGATTCACATTTTTACCTATTTCCAAACCATGATGTATCCACTATTATACCTTCACGCGATTAAGCTCCCTGGGGTGCCAAAGTTGACTTTCACGAAACTGTGTTTGGACCCTCTAGCACTCCGTCACAAACCCTCCTCTATCATTTGATCTTGTTTTAAAACCTGTGGCTCCGATTCACATTTTTACCTATTTCCCAACCATGACTTATCCACTGTTACCCTTTCAAGGGATTACTCTTCCTGGGGTGCCAAAGTTGACTTTCACGAAACTGTGTTTGGAACCTGTAGCACTCCATCAGGAACACTCGTCTATCATTTGAGCTGGTTTTCAGAACGTGGCTCCGATTCACCTTTTTACCTATTTCCAAAGCATCATGTATCCACTATAACCCTTTCACGTGATTACCCTTTAAGGGGTGCCAAAGTTGACTTTCACGAAACTGTGTTTGGACCCTCTAGCACTCCATCAGGAACCCTCCTCTATCATTTGAGCTGGATTTAAGATCTGTACCTCTAAATCACATTTTTACCTATTTCCCAACCATGATGTATCCACTATTACCCTTTCACGGGATTACCCTTTCTGGGGTGCCAAAGTTAACTTTCACAAATTTGTGTTTGGACCCTCTAGCAGTCCATCAGGAACCCTCATCTATCATTTGATGTGATTTTGAGAGCTGTACCTCCGATTCACATTTTTACATATTTCCAAACCATGATGTATCCCCTATGACCCTTTCACGGCATTACCCTTCCTAGGTTGCCAAAGTTGACTTTCACAAAAATGTGTGTTGACCCTGTAGCACTCCATCAGGAACCCTCCTCTATCATTTGAGCTGGTTTTGAGAGCTGTACCACCGATTCACATTTTTACCTATTTCCAAACCATGATGTATCCACTAATATACTTTCACGGGATTACCCTTTATGGGGTGCCAAAGTTGACTTTCACGAAAAAGTGTGTTGACCCTCTAGCACTCCACCAGGAACCCTCCTCTATCATTTGAGCTGGTTTTTGGAACTGTGGCTCCGATTCACATGTATACCTATTTCCAAACCATGTTGTATCCACTATGACCGTTTGAGCGAATTACCCTTCCTGGGGTGCCAAAGTTGACTTTCACAAAAAAGTGTGTTGACCCTCTAGCACTCCACCAGGAACCCTCCTCTATCATTTGAGCTGGTTTTGAAACCTGTAGCTCCGATTCACATTTTTACCTAGTTTCCTAACCATGATGTATCCACTATTACCCTTTGACCTGATTACCCTAACTGGGGTGCCAAAGTTGACTTTCACGAAACTGTGTTTGGACCCTCTAGCACTCCATCAGGAACCCTCCTCAATCATTTGACCTGGTATTGAAACCTGTAGCTCCGATTCACATTTTTACCTATTTCCAAACCATGATGTATCCACTATTACCCTTTGACCTGATTACCCTAACTGGGGTGCCAAAGTTGACTTTCACGAAACTGTGTTTGGACCCTCTAGCACTCCATCAGGAACCCTCCTCTATCATTTGAGCTGGTTTTGAGAGCTGTAGCTCCGATTCACATTTTTACCTGTTTCAAAACCATGATGTGTCCACTATCACCCTTTCACGGGATTACCCTTGCTGGGGTGCCAAAGTTGACTTTCACAAAACTGTGTTTGTACACTCTAGCACTCCGTCAGGAACCCTCCTCTATCATTTGAGCTGGTTTTGAGAGCTGTGCCTCCGATTCACATTTTTACCTATTTCCAAAGCATGATGTATCCACTATCATACTTTCACGGGATTACCCTTGCTGGGGTGCCAAAGTTGACTTTCACAAAACTGTGTTTGTACACTCTAGCACTCCGTCAGGAACCCCCCTCTATCATTTGAGCTGGTTTTGAGAGCTGTGGCTCCGATTCACATTTTTACCTATTTCCAAAGCATGATGTATCCACTATTATACTTTCACGGGATTACCCTCAATGGGATGCCAAAGTTGACTTTCACGAAACTGTGTCTGGACCCTCTAGCAGTCCATTAAGAACCCCCCTCTATCATTTGAGCTGGATTTTCGAACTGTAGCTCCGATTCACATTTTACCTATTTCCAAACCATGATGTATCCACTATTACCCTTTGACCTGAGTACCCTCCCTGGGGTGCCAAAGTTGACTTTCACAAAATTGTGTGTTGACCCTCTAGCACTCCATCAGGAACCCTCCTCTATCATTTGAGCTGGTTTTGAGAGCTGTAGCTCCGATTCACATTTTTACCTATTTCCAAACCATGATGTATCCACTATTATACCTTCACGCGATTAAGCTCCCTGGGGTGCCAAAGTTGACTTTCACAAAATTGTGTGTTGACCCTCTAGCACTCCATCAGGAACCCTCCTCTATCATTTGAGCTGGTTTTGAGAGCTGTAGCTCCGATTCACATTTTACCTATTTCCAAACCATGATGTATCCACTATTACCCTTTGACCTGAGTACCCTCCCTGGGGTGCCAAAGTTGACTTTCACAAAATTGTGTGTTGACCCTCTAGCACTCCGTCACAAACCCTCCTCTATCATTTGAGCTTGTTTTAAAACCTGTGGCTCCGATTCACATTTTTACCTATTTCCCAACCATGATTTATCCACTGTTACCCTTTCAAGGGATTACTCTTCCTGGGGTGCCAAAGTTGACTTTCACAAATTTGTGTTTGGACCCTGTAGCACTCCATCAGGAACACTCCTCTATCATTTGAGCTGGTTTTGAGAGCTGTAGCTCCGATTCACATTTTACCTTTTTATCAAACCATGATGTATGAACTTTTACCCTTTGACCTGATTACTCTCCCTGGGGTGCCAAAGTTGACTTTCACGAAACTGTGTTTGGACTCTCTAGCACTCCATCAGGAACCCTCCTCTATCATTTGAGCTGGTTTATAGAACTGTAGCTCCGATTCCGTTTTTTACCTATTTCCAAACCATAATGTATCCACTCTGACTCTTTCACGGGATTACCCTTCCTGGGGTTCCAAAGTTGACTTTCACAAAACTGTGTTTTGACCCTCTAGCACTCCATCAGGAACCCTCCTCTATCATTTGAGCTGGTTTTAAGGGCTCTATCTCCTATTCACATTTTCACCTATTTCCAAACCATGATGTATCCACTATTATACCTTCACGCGATTAAGCTCCCTGGGGTGCCAAAGTTGACTTTCACGAAACTGTGTTTGGACCCTCTAGCACTCCGTCACAAACCCTCCTCTATCATTTGAGCTGGTTTTAAAACCTGTGGCTCCGATTCACATTTTTACCTATTTCCAAACCATGATGTATTCCCTATGACCATTTCACGGGATTACCCTTCCTCGGGTGCCAAAGTTGACTTTCACGAAACTGTGTTTGGACCCTCTAGCACTCCATCAGGAACCCTCCTCTGTCATTTGAGCTGGTTTTAAAACCTGTAGCTCCGATTCACATTTTTACCTATTTCCAAACCATGATGTATCCCCTATGACCCTTTAACGTGATTACCCTTCCTGGTGTGCCAAAGTTGACTTTCACGAAACTGTGTTTGGACCTTCTAGCACTCCGTGAGGAACCCTCCTCTATCATTTCAGCTGGTTTTTAGAACTGTACTTCCGATTCACATTTTTACCTGTTTCAAAACCATGACGTGTCCACTATTACCCTTTCACGGGACTACCCTTGCTGGGGGGCCGAAGTTGACTTTCAAAAAACTGTGTTTGTACACTCTAGCAGTCCATCAGGAACCCTCCTCTATCATTTGAGCTGGTTTTGAGAGCTGTGCCTCCGATTCACATTTTTACCTATTTCCAAAGCATGATGTATCCACTATTATACTTTCACGGGATTACCCTTGCTGGGATGCCAAAGTTGACTTTCACGAAACTGTGTCTGGACCCTCTAGCACTCCATTAAGAACCCCCCTCTATCATTTGAGCTGGATTTTCGAACTGTAGCTCCGATTCACATTTTCACCTATTTCCAAAGCATGATGTATTAACTTTTACCCTTTCACATGATTACCCTTCCTGGGGTGCCAAAGTTGACTTTCACGAAACTGTGTTTGGACCCTCTAGCACTCCATCAGGAACCCTCCTCTATCATTTGAGCTGGTTTTGAGAACTGTTGCTCCGATTCACATTTTACCGATTTCCAAACCATGATGTATCCACTATTACCCTTTGACCTGATTACCCTCCCTGGGGTGCCAAAGTTGACTTTCACGAAACTGTGTATTGACCATCTAGCACTCCACCAGGAACCCTCCTCTATCATTTGAGCTGGTTTTGAATGCTCTAACGCCGATTCACATTTTACCTATTTCCAAACCATGATCTGTCCCCTATGACCCTTTGACTGAATTACCCTTCCTGGGGTGACAAAGTTGGCTTTCACGAAACTATGTTTGGACCCTCTAGCACTCCATCACGAACCCTCCTCTATCATTTGAGCTGGTTTTCAGAACTGTAGCTCCGATTCACCTTTTTACCTATTTCCAAACCATGATGTATCCACTAAGACCCTTTGACCGAATTTCCCTTCCTGGGGTGCCAAAGTTGACTTTCACAAAAAAGTGTGTTGACCCTCTAGCACTCCACCAGGAACACTCCTCTATCATTTGAGCTGGTTTTTAGAACGTGGCTCCGATTCACCTTTTTACCTATTTCCAAACCATTATGTATCCCCTATTACGCTTTCACGGGATTACCCTTCTTGGGGTGCCAAAGTTGACTTTCACGAAACTGTGTTTGGACCCTCTAGCACTCCATCAGGAACCCTCCTCTATCATTTGAGCTGGTTTTGAAACCTGTAGCTCCGATTCACATTTTACCTATTTCCAAAGCATGATGTATCCACTATTACCCTTTGACCTGATTACCCTAACTGGGGTGCCAAAGTTGACTTTCACGAAGTTGTGTTTGGACCCTCTAGCACTCCATCAGGTACCCTCCTCTATCATTTGAGCTGGTTTTAAAACCTGTAGCTCCGATTTACATTTTTACCTATTTCCAAAGCATGATGTATTAACTTTTACCCTTTCACATGATTACCCTTCCTGGGGTGCCAAAGTTGACTTTCACGAAACTGTGTTTGGACCCTCTAGCACTCCATCAGGAACCCTCCTCTATCATTTGAGCTGGTTTTGAGAACTGTTGCTCCGATTCACATTTTACCGATTTCCAAACCATGATGTATCCACTATTACCCTTTGACCTGATTACCCTCCCTGGGGTGCCAAAGTTGACTTTCACGAAACTGTGTATTGACCATCTAGCACTCCACCAGGAACCCTCCTCTATCATTTGAGCTGGTTTTGAATGCTCTAACGCCGATTCACATTTTACCTATTTCCAAACCATGATCTGTCCCCTATGACCCTTTGACTGAATTACCCTTCCTGGGGTGACAAAGTTGGCTTTCACGAAACTATGTTTGGACCCTCTAGCACTCCATCACGAACCCTCCTCTATCATTTGAGCTGGTTTTCAGAACTGTAGCTCCGATTCACCTTTTTACCTATTTCCAAACCATGATGTATCCACTAAGACCCTTTCACCGAATTTCCCTTCCTGGGGTGCCAAAGTTGACTTTCACAAAAAAGTGTGTTGACCCTCTAGCACTCCACCAGGAACACTCCTCTATCATTTGAGCTGGTTTTTAGAACGTGGCTCCGATTCACCTTTTTACCTATTTCCAAACCATTATGTATCCCCTATTACGCTTTCACGGGATTACCCTTCTTGGGGTGCCAAAGTTGACTTTCACGAAACTGTGTTTGGACCCTCTAGCACTCCATCAGGAACCCTCCTCTATCATTTGAGCTGGTTTTGAAACCTGTAGCTCCGATTCACATTTTACCTATTTCCAAAGCATGATGTATCCACTATTACCCTTTGACCTGATTACCCTAACTGGGGTGCCAAAGTTGACTTTCACGAAGTTGTGTTTGGACCCTCTAGCACTCCATCAGGTACCCTCCTCTATCATTTGAGCTGGTTTTAAAACCTGTAGCTCCGATTTACATTTTTACCTATTTCCAAAGCATCATGTATCCACTATAACCCTTTCACGTGATTACACTTTAAGGGGTGCCAAAGTTGACTTTCACGAAACTGTGTTTGGACCCTCTAGCACTCCATCAGGAACCCTCCTCTATCATTTGAGCTGGATTTAAGATCTGTACCTCTAAATCACATTTCTACCTATTTCCCAACCATGATGTATCCACTATTACCCTTTCACGGGATTACCCTTTCTGGGGTGCCAAAGTTGACTTTCACAAATTTGTGTTTGGACACTCTAGCAGTCCATCAGGAACCCTCATCTATCATTTGATGTGATTTTCAGAGCTGTAGCTCCGATTCACATTTTTACATATTTCCAAACCATGATGTATCCCCTATGACCCTTTCACGGCATTACCCTTCCTAGGGTGCCAAAGTTGACTTTCACAAAAATGTGTGTTGACCCTGTAGCACTCCATCAGGAACCCTCCTCTATCATTTGAGCTGGTTTTGAGAGCTGTACCTCCGATTCCCCTTTTTACCTATTTCCAAACCATGATGTATCCACTAATATACTTTCACGGGATTACCCTTCCTGGGGTGCCAAAGTTGACTTTCACAAAAAAGTGTGTTGACCCTCTAGCACTCCATCAGGAACCATTCTCTATCGTTTGAGCTGATTTTAAAACCTGTAGCTCCGATTCACATTTTTACCTATTTCCAAACCATAATGTATCCCCTATGACCGTTCCACGGGATTACCCTTCCTGGGGTGCCAAAGTTGACTTTCACGAAAAAGTGTGTTGACCCTCTAGCACTCCACCAGGAACCCTCCTCTATCATTTGAGCTGGTTTTTGGAACTGTGGCTCCGATTCACATTTATACCTATTTCCAAACCATGTTGTATCCACTATGACCGTTTGAGCGAATTACCCTTCCTGGGGTGCCAAAGTTGACTTTCACGAAAAAGTGTGTTGACCCTCTAGCACTCCACCAGGAACCCTCCTCTATCATTTGAGCTGGTTTTGAAACCTGTAGCTCCGATTCACATTTTTACCTATTTCCAAACCATGATGTATCCACTATTACCCTTTGACCTGATTACCCTAACTGGGGTGCCAAAATTGACTTCCCGAAACTGTGTTTGGACCCTCTAGCACTCCATCAGGAACCCTCCTCTATCATTTGACCTGGTATTGAAACCTGTAGCTCCGATTCACATTTTTACCTATTTCCAAACCATGATGTATCCACTATTACCCTTTGACCTGATTACCCTAACTGGGGTGCCAAAGTTGACTTTCACGAAACTGTGTTTGGACCCTCTAGCACTCCATCAGGAACCCTCCTCTATCATTTGAGCTGGTTTTGAGAGCTGTAGCTCCGATTCACATTTTTACCTATTTCAAAACCATGATGTATCCACTATCATACTTTCACGGGATTACCCTTGCTGGGGTGCCAAAGTTGACTTTCACAAAACTGTGTTTGTACACTCTAGCACTCCGTCAGGAACCCCCCTCTATCATTTGAGCTGGTTTTGAGAGCTGTGGCTCCGATTCACATTTTTACCTATTTCCAAAGCATGATGTATCCACTATTATACTTTCACGGGATAACCCTCAAAGGGATGCCAAAGTTGACTTTCACGAAACTGTGTCTGGACCCTCTAGCACTCCATTAAGAACCCCCCTCTATCATTTGAGCTGGATTTTCGAACTGTAGCTCCGATTCACATTTTACCTATTTCCAAACCATGATGTATCCACTATTACCCTTTGACCTGAGTACCCTCCCTGGGGTGCCAAAGTTGACTTTCACAAAATTGTGTGTTGACCCTCTAGCACTCCATCAGGAACCCTCCTCTATCATTTGAGCTGGTTTTGAGAGCTGTAGCTCCGATTCACATTTTTACCTATTTCCAAACCATGATGTATCCACTATTATACCTTCACGCGATTAAGCTCCCTGGGGTGCCAAAGTTGACTTTCACGAAACTGTGTTTGGACCCTCTACCACTCCGTCACAAACCCTCCTCTATCATTTGAGCTGGTTTTAAAACCTGTGGCTCCGATTCACATTTTTACCTATTTCCCAACCATGATTTATCCACTGTTACCCTTTCAAGGGATTACTCTTCCTGGGGTGCCAAAGTTGACTTTCACAAATTTGTGTTTGGACCCTATAGCACTCCATCAGGAACACTCCTCTATCATTTGAGCTGGTTTTGAGAGCTGTAGCTCCGATTCACATTTTACCTTTTTTTCAAACCATGATGTATGAACTTTTACCCTTTGACCTGATTACTCTCCCTGGGGTGCCAAAGTTGACTTTCACGAAACTGTGTTTGGACTCTCTAGCACTCCATCAGGAACCCTCCTCTATCATTTGAGCTGGTTTTTAGAACTGTAGCTCCGATTCAGTTTTTTACCTATTTCCAAACCATAATGTATCCACTCTGACTCTTTCACGGGATTACCCTTCCTGGGGTGCCAAAGTTGACTTTCACGAAACTGTGTTTGGACCCTCTAGCACTCCATCAGGAACCCTCCTCTATCATTTGAGCTGGTTTTGAGAGCTGTAGCTCTGATTCACATTTTACCTATTTCCAAAGCATGATGTTTCCGCTATTACCCTTTGACCTGATTACCCTCCCTGGGGTGCCAAAGTTAACTTTGACGAAACTGTGTTTGGACCCTCTAGCACTCCATCAGGAACCCTCCTCTATCATTCGAGCTGGTTTTGAGAGCTGTCGGTCTGATTCACCTTTTACCTATTTCCAAAGCATGATGTATCCGCTATTACCCTTTGACCTGATTACCCTCCCTGGGGTGCCAAACTTGACTGACACGAAACTGTGCTTGGACCCTCTAGCACTCCATCAGGAACCCTCCTCTATCATTTGAGCTGGTTTTTACAACTGTAGCTCCGATTCCCCTTTTTTTCCTATTTCCCAACCATAATGTATCCACTATTACCCTTTCACGTGATTACCCTTCCTGGGGTGCCAAATTTGACCTTCACGAAGCTGTTTTTTAAATCTCTAGCACTCCATCTGGACCCTCCTCTATCATTTGAGCTGGTTTTAAAACCTGTAGCTCCGATTCACCTTTTTACCTTTTTCCAAACCATGATGTATCCACTATTACCCTTTCACGGGATTACCCTTCCTGGGGTACCAAAGTTGACTTTCACGAAACAGTGTTTGGACTCTCTAGCACTCCACCAGGAACCTTCCTCTATCATTTGACCTGGTTTTAAAACCTGTAGCTCCGATTCACCTTTTTACCTTTTTCCAAACCATGATGCATCCACTAACACCCTTTCACGTGATTAGCCTTCCGGGGGTGGCAAAGTTAACTTTCACGATCCTGTGCTTGGAACATCTAGCACTCCATCAGGAACCCTCCTCTATCATTTGAGCTGGTTTTTACAACTGTAGCTCCCATTCACATTTTCACCTATTTCCAAACCATGATGTATCCCCTATGACCCTTTCACGGGATTACCCTTCACGGGGTGCTAAATTTGACTTTCACGAAACTGTGTTTGGACCCTCTAGCACTCCATCAGGAACCCTCCTCTATCATTTGAGCTGGTTTTGAGAGCTTTAGCTCCGATTCACATTTTTACCTATTTCCCAACCATGATGTATCCCCTATGACCCTTTCACGGGATTACCCTTCCCGGGGTGCTAAATTTGACTTTCACGAAACTGTGTTTGGACCCTCTAGCACTCCATCAGGAACCCTCCTCTATCATTTGAGCTGGATTTTCGAACTGTGGCTCCGATTCACCTTTTTACCTATTTCCCAACCATGATGTGTCCACTATTACCCTTTGACCTGATTACCCTTCCTCGTGTGCCAAAGTTGACTTTCACGAAACTGTGTTTGGACCTTCTAGCACTCCGTCAGGAACCCTCCTCTATCATTTGAGCTGGTTTGTAGAACTGTACCTCCGATTCACATTTTTACCTATTTCAAAACCATGATGTGTCCACTAACACCCTTTCACGGGATTACCCTTCCTGGGGTGCCAAAGTTGACTTTCACAAAACTGTGTTTGTACGCTCTAGCACTCCATCAGGAACCCTCCTCTATCATTTGAGCTGGTTATAAGGGCTCTATCTCCCATTCACATTTTCACCTATTTCCAAAGCATGATGTATCCCCTATGACCCTTTCACGGGATTACCCATCCTGGGGTGCCAAAGTTGACTTTCACGAAACTGTGTTTGGATCCTCTAGCACTCCATCAGGAACCCTCCTCTATCATTTGAGCTGGTTTTGAGAGTTGTAGCTCCGATTCATATTTTTACCTATTTCCAAACCATGATGTATCCACTATTACCCTTTTACGTGATTACCCTTCCTGGTGTGCCAAAGTTGACTTTCACGAAACTGTGTTTGGACCTTCTAGCACTCCGTCAGGAACACTCCTCTATCATTTGAGCTGGTTTGTAGAACTGTACCTCCGATTCACATTTTTACCTTTTTCAAAACCATGATGTGTCCACTATTACCCTTTCACGGGATTACCCTTCCCGGGGTGCCAAAGTTGACTTTCACAAAACTGTGTTTGTACGCTCTAGCACTCCATCAGGAACCCTCCTCTATCATTTGAGCTGGTTATAAGGGCTCTATCTCCCATGCACATTTTCACCTATTTCCAAAACATGATGTATCCCCTATGACCCTTTGACCTGATTACCCTCCCTGGGGTGCCAAAGTTAACTTTGACGAAACTGTGTTTGGACCCTCTAGCACTCCAGCAGGAACCCTCCTCTATCATTCGAGCTGGTTTTGAGAGCTGTAGCTCTGATTCACCTTTTACCTATTTCCAAACCATGATGTATCCACTATTACCCTTTTACGTGATTACCCTTCCTGGTGTGCCAAAGTTGACTTTCACGAAACTGTGTTTGGACCTTCTAGCACTCCGTCAGGAACACTCCTCTATCATTTGAGCTGGTTTGTAGAACTGTACCTCCGATTCACATTTTTACCGTTTTCCAAACCATGGTGTATCCCCTATGACCCTTTCACGGGATTACCCTTCCTTGGGTGCCAAAGTTGACTTTCACGAAACAGTGTTTGGACTCTCTAGCACTCCAACAGGAACACTCCTCTATCATTTGAGCTGGTTTTAAAACCTGTAGCTCCGATTCACATTTTTATCTATTTCCAAACCATGATGTATCCACTATGACCCTTTCACGTGATTACCCTTCAAGGGGTGCCAAAGTTGACCTTCACAAAACTGTGTTTGTCCACTCTAGCACTCCATCAGGAACCCTCCTCTATCATTTGAACTGGTTTTGAGAACTGTACCTCCGATTCACATTTTTACCTATTTCCAAACCATGATGTATCCCCTATTTCCCTTTCACGGAATTACCCTTCCTGGGGTGCCAAAGTTGACCTTCACGAAGCTGTTTGTTAAATCTCTAGCACTCCATCTGGACAGTCCTCTATCATTTGAGCTGGTTTTAAAACCTGTAGCTCCGTTTCACCTTTTTACCTTTTTCCAAACCATGATGTATCCACTATTACAATTTCACGGGATTACCCTTCCTGGGGTGCCAAAGTTGACTTTCACGAAACAGTGTTTGTACACTCTAGCACTCCATCATCAACCCTCCTCTATTATTTGATCTGGTTTTAAGAACTGTACCTCCGATTCACAGTTTTACCTATTTCCAAACCATGATGTATCCCCCATGACCCTTTCATGCTATTACCTTTCCTGAGGTGCCAAAGTTGACTTTCACGAAGCTGTGTGTTCACCGTCTAGCACTCCATCAGGAACCCTCCTCTATCATTTGAGCTGGTTTTGAGAGCTGTAGCTCCGATTCCCCTTTTTACCTTTTTCCCAACCATGATGTATCCCCTATGACTCTTTCACGGGACTACCCTTCCTGGGGTGCCAAAGTTGACTTTCACGAAACAGTGTTTGTACACTCTAGCAGTCCATCAGGAACCCTCCTCTATCATTTGAGCTGCTTTTCAGATCTGTACCTCCTATTCACATTTTTACCTATTTCCAAACCATGATGTATCCACTATTATACTCTCACGGGATTACCCTTCCTGGGGTGCCAAAGTTGACTTTGACGAATTTGTGTTTGGAACCTCTAACACTCCATCAGGAACCCTCCTCTATCATTTGAGCTGGTTTTAAAACCTGTAGCTCCGATTCACCTTTTTACCTTTTTCCAAACCATGATATATCCACTATTACCCTTTCACGTGATTACCCTTCCTGGGGTGCCAAAGTTGACCTTCACGAAACAGTGTTTGGACTCTCTAGCACTCCAACAGGAACACTCCCCTATCATTTGAGGTGGTTTTAAAACCTGTAGCTCCGATTCACATTTTCACCTATTTCCAAACCATGATGTATCCCCTATTACCCTTTCACGGGATTACCCTTCATTTGGTGCCAAAGTTGACCTTCACAAAACTGTGTTTGTACACTATAGCACTCCATCAGGAACCCTCCTCTATTATTTGAGCTGGTTTTGAGAACTGCACCTATGATTCACAGTTTTACCTATTTCCAAACCATGATGTATCCCCCATGACCCTTTCACTTGATTACCCTCCCTCGAGTGCCAAAGTTGACTTTCACGAAGCTGTGTGTTGACCGTCTAGCACTCTATCAGGAACCCTCCTCTATCATTTGAGCTGGTTTTGAGAGCTGTAGCTCCGAATCACCTTTTCACCTATTTCCAAACCATGATGTTTCCACTATTATACTCTCACGGCATTACCCTTCCTGGGGTGCCAAAGTTCACTTTGACAAATTTGTGTTTGGACCCTCTAGCGCTCCATCAGGAACCCTCCTCTATCATTTGAGCTGGTTTTAAAACCTGTAGCTCCGATTCACATTTTTACCTATTTCCAAACCATGATGTATCCCCTATTACCCTTTCACGGGATTACCCTTCAGATGGTGAAAAAGTTGACTTTCACAAAACTGTGTTTGTACACTATAGCACTCCATCAGGAACCCTCCTCTATTATTTGAGCTGGTTTTGAGAACTGTACCTCCCATTCACAGTTTTACCTATTTCCAAACCATGATGTATCCCCCATGACCCTTTCACGTGATTACCCTCCCTCGAGTGCCAAAGTTGACTTTCACGAAGCTGTGTGTTGACCGTCTAGCACTCTATCAGGAACCCTCCTCTATCATTTGAGCTGGTTTTGAGAGCTGTAGCTCCGAATCACCTTTTCACCTATTTCCAAACCATGATGTTTCCACTATTACACTCTCACGGGATTACCCTTCCTGGGGTGCCAAAGTTGACTTTGACAAATTTGTGTTTGGACCCTCTAGCGCTCCATCAGGAACCCTCCTCTATCATTTGAGCTGGTTTTAAAACTGTAGCTCCTATTTACATTTTTACCTATTTCCAAACCATGATGTATCCCTTATTTCCCTCTCACGGGATTACCCTTCTTGGGGTGCCAAAGTTGATTTTCACGAAACTGTGTTTTAAACCTCTATCACTCCATCAGGAACCCTCCTCTATTATTGGAGGTGGTGTTTTTAGAGCTGTAGCTCCGATTCACATTTTTACCTATTTCCAAACCATGATGTATCCCCTATTTCCCTCTCACGGGATTACCCTTCTTGGGGTGCCAAAGTTGACTTTCACGAAACTGTGTTTGGACCCTCTAGCACTCCATCAGGAACCCTCCTCTATCATTTGAGCTGGTTTTAAAACCTGTAGCTCCGATTCACATTTTTACCTATTTCCAAACCATGATGTATCCACTATTATACTTTCACGGGATTACCCTTCTTGGGGTGCCAAAGTTGACTTTCACGAAACTGTGTTTGGACCCTCTAGCACTCCATCAGGAACCCTCCTCTATCATTGGAGGTGGTGTTTTTAGAGCTGTAGCTCCGATTCCCCTTTTTACCTGTTTCCTAACCATGATGTATCCCCTATTATACTTTCACGGGATTACCCTTCTTGGGGTGCCAAAGTTGACTTTCACGAAACTGTGTTTGGACCCTCTAGCACTCCATCAGGAACCCTCCTCTATCATTTGAGCTGGTTTTAAAACTTGTAGCTCCCATTCACATTTTTACCTATTTCCAAACCATGATGTATCCACTATTATACTTTCACGGGATTACCCTTCTTGGGGTGCCAAAGTTGACTTTCACGAAACTGTGTTTGGACCCTCTAGCACTCCACCAGGAACCCTCCTCTATCATTTGAGCTGGTTTCTAGAACTGTACCTCCGATTCACATTTTTACCTATTTCCAAACCATGATGTATCCCCTATTATACTTTCACGGGATTACCCTTCTTGGGGTGCCAAAGTTGACTTTCACGAAACTGTGTTTGGACCCTCTAGCACTCCATCAGGAACCCTCCTCTATCATTTGAGCTGGTTTTAAAACTTGTAGCTCCCATTCACATTTTTACCTATTTCCAAACCATGATGTATCCACTATTATACTTTCACGGGATTACCCTTCTTGGGGTGTCAAAGTTGACTTTCACGAAACTGTGTTTGGACCCTCTAGCACTCCATCAGGAACCCTCCTCTGTCATTTGAGCTGGTTTTGAGAGCTGTAGCTCCGATTCCCCTTTTTACCTTTTTCCCAACCATGATGTATCCCCTATGACCCTTTCAAGGGATTTCCCTTCCTCTGGTGCCAAAGCTGACTTTCACAAAAATGTGTGTTGACCCTCTAGCACTCCAACAGGAACCCTCCTCTATCATTTGACCTGGTTTTGAGAGCTGTAGCTCCGATTCACATTTTCACCTATTCCCCAAACATGATGTATCCCCTATCACCCTGTCACCGGATTACCCTTCCTGGGGTGCCAAAGTTGACTTTCAGAAAAATGTGTGCTGACCCTCTAGCACTATAAACAGTAACCCTCCTTTATCATTTGAGCTGGTTTTGAGAGCTGTAGCTCCGATTCCCCTTTTTACCTATTTCCCAACCATGATGTATCCACTATTACCCTTTGACCTGATTACCCTCCCTGGGGTGCCAAAGTTGACGTACACGAAACTGTGTTTTGACCCTCTAACACTCCATCAGGAACCCTCCTCTATCATTTGAGCTGGTTTATAGAACTGTAGCTCCTATTTACATTTTTACCTATTTCCAAACCATGATGTATCAACTATGACCCTTTCACGGCATTACCCTTCCTCGGGTACCAAAGTTGACTTTCACGAAACTGTGTTTGGAACCTCTAGCACTCCATCAGGAACCCTCCTCTATCATTTGAGCTGGTTTATAGAAATGTAGCTCCGAGTCACATTTGTACCTATTTCCAAACCATGATGTATCCCCTATTTCCCTCTCACGGGATTACCCTTCTTGGGGTGCCAAAGTTGACTTTCACGAAACTGTGTTTTAAACCTCTAGCACTCCACCAGGAACCCTCCTCTATCATTGTAGGTGGTGTTTTTAGAGCTGTGGCTCCGATTCACATTTTTACCTATTTCCAAACCATGATGTATCCACTATTACCCTTTCAAGGGATAACCCTCCCTGGGGTGCCAAAGTTGACTTTCACAAAACTGTGTTTTGACCCTCTAGCACTCCATCAGGAACCCTCCTCTATCATTTGAACTGGTTTTGAGAACTGTACCTCCGATTCACATTTTTACCTATTTCCAAACCATGATGTATCCCCTATTTCCCTTTCACGGAATTACCCTTCCTGGGGTGCCAAAGTTGACCTTCACGAAGCTGTTTGTTAAATCTCTAGCACTCCATCTGGACAGTCCTCTATCATTTGAGCTGGTTTTAAAACCTGTAGCTCCGTTTCACCTTTTTACCTTTTTCCAAACCATGATGTATCCACTATTACCCTTTCACGGGATTACCCTTCCTGGGGTGCCAAAGTTGACTTTCACGAAACAGTGTTTGTACACTCTAGCACTCCATCATCAACCCTCCTCTATTATTTGATCTGGTTTTAAGAACTGTACCTCCGATTCACAGTTTTACCTATTTCCAAACCATGATGTATCCCCCATGACCCTTTCATGCTATTACCTTTCCTGGGGTGCCAAAGTTGACTTTCAGGAAGCTGTGTGTTCACCGTCTACCACTCCATCAGGAACCCTCCTCTATCATTTGAGCTGGTTTTGTGAGCTGTAGCTCCGATTCCCCTTTTTACCTTTTTCCCAACCATGATGTATCCCCTATGACACTTTCACGGGATTACCCTTCCTGGGGTGCCAAAGTTGACTTTCACAAAACTGTGTTTGGACCCTCTAGCACTCCATCAGGAACCCTCCTCTATCATTTGAGCTGGTTTTAAGAGCTGTACCTCCGATTCACATTTTTACCTATTTCAAAACCATGATGTATCCACTATTACCCTTTCACGGGATTACCCTTCCTGGGATGCCAAAGTTGACTTTCACAAAACTGTGTTTGGACCCTCTAGCACTCCACCAGGAACCCTCCTCTATCATTTGAGCTGGTTTTGAGAGCTGTAGCTCCGATTCACATTTTACCTATTTCCAAACCATGATGTATGCAGCATGACCCTTTCACTGAATTACCCTTCCTGGGGTGCCAAAGTTGACTTTCACGAAACTGTGTTTGAACCCTCTAGCGCTCCATCACGAACCCTCCTCTATCATTTGAGCTGGTTTTCAGAACTGTAGCTCCTATTCACATTTTTACCTATTTCGAAACCATGATGTATAACATATGACCCGTTCACGGGATTACACTTCCTTGGGTGCCAAAGGTGACTTTCACAAAAAAGTGTGTTGACCCTCTAGCACTCCACCAGGAACCCTCCTCTATCATTTGAGCTGGCTTTTAGAACTATGGCTCCGATTCACATTTTTACCTATTTCCAAACCATGATGTATCCCCTATGACCCTTTCACGGGATTACCCTTCATGGGGTGTCAAAGTTGACTTTCACAAAACTGTGTTTGGACCCTCTAGCACTCCGTCAGGAACCCTCCTCTATCATTTGAACTGGTTTTCAGAACTGTGGCTCCGATTCACCTTTTTACCTATTTCCAAACCATGACTTATCCCATATGACCCTTTCACGGGATCACCCTTCCTGGGGTGCCAAAGTTGACTTTCACAAAAAAGTGTGTTGACCCTCTAGCTCTCCACCAGGAACCCTCGTCTATCATTTGAGCTGGTTTTCAGAACGTGGCTCCGATTCACCTTTTTACCTATTTCCAAACCACTATGTATCCCCTATTACCCCTTCACGGGATTACCCTTCTTGGGGTGCCAAAGTTGACTTTCACGAAACTGTGTTTGGACCCTCTAGCACTCCATCAGGAACCCTCGTCTATCATTTGAGCTGGTTTTCAGAACGTGGCTCCGATTCACATTTTTACCTATTTCCAAAGCATCATGTATCCACTATAACCCTTTCACGTGATTACCCTTTAAGGGGTGCCAAAGTTGACTTTCACGAAACTGTGTTTGGACCCTCTAGCACTCCATCAGGAACCCTCCTCTATCATTTGAGCTGGATTTAAGATCTGTACCTCTAAATCACATTTTTACCTATTTCCCAACCATGATGTATCCACTATTACCCTTTCACGGGATTACCCTTTCTGGGGTGCCAAAGTTAACTTTCACAAATTTGTGTTTGGACCCTCTAGCAGTCCATCAGGAACCCTCATCTATCATTTGATGTGATTTTGAGAGCTGTAGCTCCGATTCACATTTTTACATATTTCCAAACCATGATGTATCCCCTATGACCCTTTCACGGCATTACCCTTCCTAGGGTGCCAAAGTTGACTTTCACAAAAATGTGTGTTGACCCTGTAGCACTCCATCAGGAACCCTCCTCTATCATTTGAGCTGGTTTTGAGAGCTGTACCACCGATTCACATTTTTACCTATTTCCAAACCATGATGTATCCACTAATATACTTTCACGGGATTACCCTTCCTGGGGTGCCAAAGTTGACTTTCACAAAAAAGTGTGTTGACCTTCTAGCACTCCATCAGGAACCCTCCTCTATCGTTTGAGCTGATTTTAAAACCTGTAGCTCCGATTCACATTTTTACCTATTTCCAAACCATAATGTATCCCCTATGACCGTTTCACGGGATTACCCTTCCTGGGGTGCCAAAGTTGACTTTCACGAAAAAGTGTGTTGACCCTCTAGCACTCCACCAGGAACCCTCCTCTATCATTTGAGCTGGTTTTTGGAACTGTGGCTCCGATTCACATGTCTACCTATTTCCAAACCATGTTGTATCCACTATGACCGTTTGAGCGAATTACCCTTCCTGGGGTGCCAAAGTTGACTTTCACAAAAAAGTGTGTTGACCCTCTAGCACTCCACCAGGAACCCTCCTCTATCATTTGAGCTGGTTTTGAAACCTGTAGCTCCGATTCACATTTTTACCTATTTCCAAACCATGATGTATCCACTATTACCCTTTGACCTGATTACCCTAACTGGGGTGCCAAAGTTGACTTTCACGAAACTGTGTTTGGACCCTCTAGCACTCCATCAGGAACCCTCCTCTATCATTTGAGCTGGTTTTGAGAGCTGTAGCTCCGATTCACATTTTTACCTGTTTCAAAACCATGATGTGTCCACTATCACCCTTTCACGGGATTACCCTTGCTGGGGTGCCAAAGTTGACTTTCACAAAACTGTGTTTGTACACTCTAGCACTCCGTCAGGAACCCTCCTCTATCATTTGAGCTGGTTTTGAGAGCTGTGCCTCCGATTCACATTTTTACCTATTTCCAAAGCATGATGTATCCACTATCATACTTTCACGGGATTACCCTTGCTGGGGTGCCAAAGTTGACTTTCACGAAACTGTGTTTGGACCCTCTAGCACTCCATCAGGAACCCTCCTCAATCATTTGACCTGGTTTTGAAACCTGTAGCTCCGATTCACATTTTTACCTATTTCCAAACCATGATGTATCCACTATTACCCTTTGACCTGATTACCCTAACTGGGGTGCCAAAGTTGACTTTCACGAAACTGTGTTTGGACCCTCTAGCACTCCATCAGGAACCCTCCTCTATCATTTGAGCTGGTTTTGAGAGCTGTAGCTCCGATTCACATTTTTACCTATTTCCAAACCATGATGTATCCACTATTATACCTTCACGCGATTAAGCTCCCTGGGGTGCCAAAGTTGACTTTCACGAAACTGTGTTTGGACCCTCTACCACTCCGTCACAAACCCTCCTCTATCATTTGAGCTGGTTTTAAAACCTGTGGCTCCGATTCACATTTTTACCTATTTCCCAACCATGATTTATCCACTGTTACCCTTTCAAGGGATTACTCTTCCTGGGGTGCCAAAGTTGACTTTCACAAATTTGTGTTTGGACCCTATAGCACTCCATCAGGAACACTCCTCTATCATTTGAGCTGGTTTTGAGAGCTGTAGCTCCGATTCACATTTTACCTTTTTTTCAAACCATGATGTATGAACTTTTACCCTTTGACCTGATTACTCTCCCTGGGGTGCCAAAGTTGACTTTCACGAAACTGTGTTTGGACTCTCTAGCACTCCATCAGGAACCCTCCTCTATCATTTGAGCTGGTTTTTAGAACTGTAGCTCCGATTCAGTTTTTTACCTATTTCCAAACCATAATGTATCCACTCTGACTCTTTCACGGGATTACCCTTCCTGGGGTGCCAAAGTTGACTTTCACGAAACTGTGTTTGGACCCTCTAGCACTCCATCAGGAACCCTCCTCTATCATTTGAGCTGGTTTTGAGAGCTGTAGCTCTGATTCACATTTTACCTATTTCCAAAGCATGAATTTTCCGCTATTACCCTTTGACCTGATTACCCTCCCTGGGGTGCCAAAGTTAACTTTGACGAAACTGTGTTTGGACCCTCTAGCACTCCATCAGGAACCCTCCTCTATCATTCGAGCTGGTTTTGAGAGCTGTCGGTCTGATTCACCTTTTACCTATTTCCAAAGCATGATGTATCCGCTATTACCCTTTGACCTGATTACCCTCCCTGGGGTGCCAAACTTGACTGACACGAAACTGTGCTTGGACCCTCTAGCACTCCATCAGGAACCCTCCTCTATCATTTGAGCTGGTTTTTACAACTGTAGCTCCGATTCCCCTTTTTTTCCTATTTCACAACCATAATGTATCCACTATTACCCTTTCACGTGATTACCCTTCCTGGGGTGCCAAATTTGACCTTCACGAAGCTGTTTGTTAAATCTCTAGCACTCCACCAGGAACCTTCCTCTATCATTTGACCTGGTTTTAAAACCTGTAGCTCCGATTCACCTTTTTACCTTTTTCCAAACCATGATGCATCCACTAACACCCTTTCACGTGATTAGCCTTCCGGGGGTGGCAAAGTTAACTTTCACGATCCTGTGCTTGGACCCTCTAGCACTCCATCAGGAACCCTCCTCTATCATTTGAGCTGGTTTTTACAACTGTAGCTCCCATTCACATTTTCACCTATTTCCAAACCATGATGTATCCCCTATGACCCTTTCACGGGATTACCCTTCACGGGGTGCTAAATTTGACTTTCACGAAACTGTGTTTGGACCCTCTAGCACTCCATCAGGAACCCTCCTCTATCATTTGAGCTGGTTTTGAGAGCTTTAGCTCCGATTCACATTTTTACCTATTTCCCAACCATGATGTATCCCGTATGACCCTTTCACGGGATTACCCTTCCCGGGGTGCTAAATTTGACTTTCACGAAACTGTGTTTGGACCCTCTAGCACTCCATCAGGAACCCTCCTCTATCATTTGAGCTGGTTTTGAGAGTTGTAGCTCCGATTCATATTTTTACCTATTTCCAAACCATGATGTATCCACTATTACCCTTTTACGTGATTACCCTTCCTGGTGTGCCAAAGTTGACTTTCACGAAACTGTGTTTGGACCTTCTAGCACTCCGTCAGGAACACTCCTCTATCATTTGAGCTGGTTTGTAGAACTGTACCTCCGATTCACATTTTTACCTTTTTCAAAACCATGATGTGTCCACTATTACCCTTTCACGGGATTACCCTTCCTGGGGTGCCAAAGTTGACTTTCACAAAACTGTGTTTGTACGCTCTAGCACTCCATCAGGAACCCTCCTCTATCATTTGAGCTGGTTATAAGGGCTCTATCTCCCATGCACATTTTCACCTATTTCCAAAACATGATGTATCCCCTATGACCCTTTGACCTGATTACCCTCCCTGGGGTGCCAAAGTTAACTTTGACGAAACTGTGTTTGGACCCTCTAGCACTCCATCAGGAACCCTCCTCTATCATTCGAGCTGGTTTTGAGAGCTGTAGCTCTGATTCACCTTTTACCTATTTCCAAACCATGATGTATCCACTATTACCCTTTTACGTGATTACCCTTCCTGGTGTGCCAAAGTTGACTTTCACGAAACTGTGTTTGGACCTTCTAACACTCCGTCAGGAACCCTCCTCTATCCTTTGAGCTGGTTTGTAGAACTGTACCTCCGATTCACATTTTTACCTATTTCAAAACCATGATGTGTCCACTATTACCCTTTCACGGGATTACCCTTCCTGGGGTGCCAAAGTTGACTTTCACGAAACTGTGTATTGACCATCTAGCACTCCACCAGGAACCCTCCTCTATCATTTGAGCTGGTTTTGAGAGCTCTAACGCCGATTCACATTTTACCTATTTCCAAACCATGATGTATCCACTAATACCCTTTGACCTGAGTACCCTCCCTGGGGTGCCAAAGTTGACTTTCACGAAACTGTGTTTGGACCCTCTAGCACTCCATCAGGAACCCTCCTCTATCATTTGAGCTGGTTTTTAGAACTGTGGCTCCGATTCACCTTTTTACCTATTTCCCAACCATGATGTATCCCCTGTGACCCTTTCACGGGATTACCCTTCCTCGGGTGCCAAAGTTGACTTTCACAAAAATGTGTGTTGACCCTCTAGCACTCCATGAGGGACCCTCCTCTATCATTTGAGCTGGTTTTGAGAGCTGTAGCTCCGATTCACATTTTTACCTATTTCCAAACCATGATGTATCCACTTTTCCCCTTCCACGTGATTACCCTTCCTGGGGTGCTAAATTGGACTTTCACGAAACTGTGTTTGGACCCTCTAGCACTCCGTCACAAACCCTCCTCTATCATTTGAGCTGGTTTTAAAACCTGTAGCTCCGATTCACATTTTTACATATTTCCAAACCATGATGTATCCCCTATGACCCTTTCACGGGATTACCCTTCCTGGGGTGCCAAAGTTGACTTTCACGAAACTGTGTTTGGACCCTCTAGCACTCCGTCAGGAACCCTCCTCTATCATTTGAGCTGGTTTGTAGAACTGTACCTCCGATTCACATTTTTACCTATTTCAAAACCATAATGTGTCCACTATTACCCTTTCACGGGATTACCCTTCCTGGGGTGCCAAAGTTGACTTTCACAAAACTGTGTTTGTACGCTCTAGCACTCCATCAGGAACCCTCCTCTATCATTTGAGCTGGTTATAAGGGCTCTATCTCCCATTCACATTTTCACCTATTTCCAAAACATGATGTATCCCCTATGACCCTTTCACGGGATTACCCTTCCTGGGGTGCCAAAGTTGACTTTCACGAAACTGTGTTTGGACCCTCTAGCACTCCGTCAGGAACCCTCCTCTATCATTTGAGCTGGTTTGTAGAACTGTACCTCCGATTCACATTTTTACCTATTTCAAAACCATAATGTGTCCACTATTACCCTTTCACGGGATTACCCTTCCTGGGGTGCCAAAGTTGACTTTCACAAAACTGTGTTTGTACGCTCTAGCACTCCATCAGGAACCCTCCTCTATCATTTGAGCTGGTTATAAGGGCTCTATCTCCCATTCACATTTTCACCTATTTCCAAAACATGATGTATCCCCTATGACCCTTTCACGGGATTACCCTTCCTGGGGTGCCAAAGTTGACTTTCACGAAACTGTGTTTGGACCCTCTAGCACTCCATCAGGAACCCTCCTCTATCATTTGAGCTGGTTTTGAGAGCTGTAGCTCCGATTCATATTTTTACCTATTTCCAAACCATGATGTATCCACTATTACCCTTTTACGTGATTACCCTTCCTCGTGTGCCAAAGTTGACTTTCACGAAACTGTGTTTGGACCTTCTAGCACTCCGTCAGGAACCCTCCTCTATCATTTGAGCTGGTTTGTAGAACTGTACCTCCGATTCACATTTTTACCTATTTCAAAACTATGATGTGTCCACTATTACCCTTTCACGGGATTACCCTTCCTGGGGTGCCAAAGTTGACTTTCACAAAACTGTGTTTGTACGCTCTAGCACTCCATCAGGAACCCTCCTCTATCATTTGAGCTGGTTTTTACAACTGTAGCTCCGATTCCCCTTTTTGCCTATTTCCCAATCATAATGTATCCACTATTACCCTTTCACGTGATTACCCTTCATGAGGTGCTAAAGTTGACTTTCACGAAACTGTGTTTGGACCCTCTAGCACTCCATCAGGAACCCTCCTCTATCATTTGAGCTGGTTTTAAAACCTGTAGCTCCGATTCACCTTTTTACCTTTTTCCAAACCATGATGCATCCACTAACACCCTTTCACGTGATTAGCCTTCCGGGGGTGGCAAAGTTGACTTTCACGAACCTGTGCTTGGACCCTCTAGCACTCCATCAGGAACCCTCCTCTATCATTTGAGCTGGTTTTGAGAGCTGTAGCTCCGATTCACATTTTCACCTATTTCCAAACCATGATGTATCCCCTATGACCCTTTCACGGGATTACCCTTCCCTGGGTGCTAAATTTGACTTTCACGAAACTGTGTTTGGACCCTCTAGCACTCCATCAGGAACCCTCCTCTATCATTTGAGCTGGTTTTGAGAGCTGTAGCTCCGATTCACATTTTTACCTATTTCCCAACCATGATGTATCCACTATTATACGTTCACGGGATTACCCTTCCTGGGGTGCTAAATTGGACTTTCACGAAACTGTGTTTGGACCCTCTAGCACTCCATCAGGAACCCTCCTCTATCATTTGATCTGGTTTTAAAACCTGTAGCTCCGATTCACATTTTTACATATTTCCAAAGCATGATGTATCCACTATTACCCTTTGACCTGATTACCCTTCCTGGGGTGCCAAAGTTGTCTTTCACGAAACTGTGCATTGACCATCTAGCACTCCACCAGGAACCCTCCTCTATCATTTGAGCTGGTTTTGAGAGCTCTAACGCCGATTCACATTTTACCTATTTCCAAACCATGATGTATCCACTATTACCCTTTGACCTGAGTACCCTCCCTGGGGTGCCAAAGTTGACTTTCACGAAACTCTGTTTGGACCCTCTAGCACTCCATCAGGAACCCTCCTCTATCATTTGAGATGGTTTTTAGAACTGTGGCTCCGATTCATCTTTTTACCTATTTCCCAACCATGATGTATCCCCTGTGACCCTTTCACGGGATTACCCTTCCTCGTGTGCCAAAGTTGACTTTGACAAAAATGTGTGTTCACCCTCTAGCACTCCATGAGGGACCCTCCTCTATCATTTGAGCTGGTTTTGAGAGCTGTAGCTCCGTTTCCCATTTTTACCTATTTCCAAACCATGATGTATCCACTTTTCCCCTTCCACGTGATTACCCTTCCTCGGGTGCCAAAGTTGACTTTCACGAAACTGTGTTTGGACCCTCTAGCACTCCGTCACAAACCCTCCTCTATCATTTGAGCTGGTTTTAAAACCTGTAGCTCCGATTCACATTTTTACATATTTCCAAACCATGATGTATCCCCTATGACACTTTCACGGGATTACCCTTCCTGGGGTGCCAAAGTTGACTTTCACGAAACTGTGTTTGGACCCTCTAGCACTCCATCAGGAACCCTCCTCTGTCATTTGAGCTGGTTTTGAAACCTGTAGCTCCGATTCACCTTTTTACCTATTTGCCAACCATGATGTATCCCCTATGACCCTTTTACGTGATTACCCTTCCTGGTGTGCCAAAGTTGACTTTCACGAAACAGTGTTTGGACCTTCTAGCACTCCGTCAGGAACCCTCCTCTATCATTTGAGCTGGTTTGTAGAACTGTACCTCCGATTCACATTTTTACCTATTTCAAAACCATGATGTGTCCACTATTACCCTTTCACGGGATTACCCTTCCTGGGGTGCCAAAGTTGACTTTCACAAAACTGTGTTTGTACGCTCTAGCACTCCATCAGGAACCCTCCTCTATCATTTGAGCTGGTTATAAGGGCTCTATCTCCCATTCACATTTTCACCTATTTCCAAACCATGATGTATCCCCTATGACCCTTTCACGGGATCACCCTTCCTGGGGTGCCAAAGTTGACCTTCACAAAAATGTGTGTTCACCCTCTAGCACTCCTCCAGGAACCCTCCTCTATCATTTGAGCTGGTTTTGAGAGCTGTAGCTCCGATTCACATTTTTACCTATTTCCAAACCATGATGTATTCCCTATGACCCTTTCACGTGATTACCCTCCCTCGAGTGCCAAAGTTGACCTTCACAAAAATGTGTCTTCACCCTCTAGCACTCCACCAGGAACCCTCCTCTATCACTTGAGCTGGTTTTGAGAACTGTATCTCCGATTCACATTTTTACCTATTTCCAAACGATGATGTATCCCCCATGACCCTTTCACGTGATTACCCTCCCTCGGATGCATAAGTTGACTTTCACGAAGCTGTGTGTTGACCGTCTAGCACTCTATCAGGAACCTTCCTCTATCATTTGAGCTGGTTTTGAGAACTGTAGCTTCGATTCACATTTTAACCTATTTCCCAGCCATGATGTATTCGATATCTATTTCACGGGATTACCCTTCCTGGGGTGAAAAAGTTGACTTTCACGAAACTGTGTTGGGACCTTCTGGCACTCCATCAGGAACCCTCTTCTATCACTTGAGCTGGTTTTAAGAGCTGTAGCTCCCATTCACATTTTTACCTATTTCCAAACCATGATGTATCCACTATGACACTTTCACGGGATTACCCTTCCTGGGGTGCCAAAGTTGACCTTCACGAAACTGTGTTTTGACACTCTAGCACTCCATCAGGAACGCTCCTCTATCACTTGAGCTGGTTTTGAGAGCTGTAGCTCCGATTCACATTTTTACCTATTTCCAAACCATGATGTATCCACTATCACCCTTTCACGGGATTACCCTTCCTGGGGTGCCAAAGTTGACTTTCACAAAAAAGTGTCTTGACCCTCTAGCACTCCATCAGGAACCCTCCTCTATCACTTGAGCTGGTTTTGAGATCTGTAGCTAACATTCACATTTTTACCTATTTCCAAACCATGATGTATCCACTATCACCCTTTCACGGGATTACCCTTCCTGGGGTGCCAAAGTTGACCTTCACGAAACTGTGTTTTGACCCTCTAGCACTCCATCAGGAACGCTCCTCTATCATTTGAGCTGGTTTTGAGAGCTGTAGCTCCGATTCACAGTTTTACCTATTTCCAAACCATGATGTATCCCCTTATGACCCTTTCACGGGATTACCCTTTGTGGGGTGCCAAAGTTGACTTTCAGAAATATGTGTCTTGACCCTCTAGCACTCCATCAGGAACCCTCCTCTATCATTTGAGCTGGTTTTGAGAGCTGTGGCTCCGATTCCCCTTTGTACCTTTTTCCAAACCATGATGTATCCACTATTACCCTTTGACCTGACTACCCTTCCTGGGGTGCCAAAGTTGACTTTCAGAAAAATATGTGTTGACCCTCTGGCACTCCATCAGGATCCCTCCTCTATCATTTGAGCTGGTTTTGAGAGCTGTGGCTCCGACTTCCCTTTTTGCCTATTTCCAAACCATGATGTATCCACTATTATACTTTCACGGGATTACCCTTCTTGGGGTGCCAAAGTTGACTTTCACAAAAATGTGTGTTGACCCTCTAGCACTCCATCAGGAACCCTCCTCTATCATTTGAGCTGGTTTTGAGAGCTGTACCTCCGATTCACATTTTTACATATTTCCAAACCATGATGTATCCACTTTTATACTTTTACGGGATTTCCCTTCCTGGGGTGCCAAATTTGACTTTCACGAAACTGTGTTTGTACCCTCTAGCACTCCATCAAGAACCCCCCTCTATCATTTGAGCTGCTTTTTAGAAGTGTAGCTCCGATTCACAGCTTTTCCTGTTTCCAAACCATGATGTATCCACTGTTATACTTTCACGGAATTACCCGTCCTAGTATGCCAAAGTTGACTTTCACAACAATGTGTTTGGACCCTCTAGCACTCCATCAGGAACCCTCCTCTATAATTTGAGCTGGTTTTTACCTATTTCTCAAGCATGAAGTATCGCCTATGACCGTTTCACGGGATCACCCTTCCTGGGGTGCCAAAGTTGACTTTCACAAAAAAGTGTGTTGACTCTCTAGGACTCCACCAGGAACCCTCCTCTATCATTTGAGCTGCTTTTCAAACCTGTAGCTCCGATTCCGATTTTTACCTATTTCAAAAACATGATGTATCCACTATTATACTTTCACGGGATTACCCTTCCTGGGGTGCCAAAGTTGACTTTCACGAAACTGTGTTTAGACTCTCTACCACTCCATCAGGAACCCTCCTCTATCATTTGAGCTGGTTTTGAGAGCTGTGGCTCCGACTTCCCTTTTTGCCTATTTCCAAACCATGATGTATCCACTATTATACTTTCACGGGATTACCCTTCTTGGGGTGCCAAAGTTGACTTTCACAAAAATGTGTGTTGACCCTCTAGCACTCCATCAGGAACCCTCCTCTATCATTTGAGCTGGTTTTGAGAGCTGTACCTCCGATTCACATTTTTACATATTTCCAAACCATGATGTATCCACTTTTATACTTTTACGGGATTTCCCTTCCTGGGGTGCCAAATTTGACTTTCACGAAACTGTGTTTGTACCCTCTAGCACTCCATCAAGAACCCCCCTCTATCATTTGAGCTGCTTTTTAGAAGTGTAGCTCCGATTCACAGCTTTTCCTGTTTCCAAACCATGATGTATCCACTGTTATACTTTCACGGAATTACCCGTCCTAGTATGCCAAAGTTGACTTTCACAACAATGTGTTTGGACCCTCTAGCACTCCATCAGGAACCCTCCTCTATAATTTGAGCTGGTTTTTACCTATTTCTCAAGCATGAAGTATCGCCTATGACCGTTTCACGGGATCACCCTTCCTGGGGTGCCAAAGTTGACTTTCACAAAAAAGTGTGTTGACTCTCTAGGACTCCACCAGGAACCCTCCTCTATCATTTGAGCTGCTTTTCAAACCTGTAGCTCCGATTCCGATTTTTACCTATTTCAAAAACATGATGTATCCACTATTATACTTTCACGGGATTACCCTTCCTGGGGTGCCAAAGTTGACTTTCACGAAACTGTGTTTAGACTCTCTACCACTCCATCAGGAACCCTCCTCTATCATTTGAGCTGGTTTTTAGAACTGTGGCTCCGATTCACCTTTTTACCTATTTCCCAACCATGATGTATCCACTATTACCCTTTGACCTGATTACCCTCCCTGGGGTGCCAAAGTTGACTTTCACGAAACTGGGTTTGGACCCTCTAGCACTCCTTTAGGAACCCTCCTCTATCATTTGCGCTGGTTTTTAAACATGTAGCTCCGATTCACACTTTTACATATTTCCAAAGCATGACATATCCACTATTACCCTTTCACGTGATTACCCTTCCTTGGGTGCCAAAGTTGACTTTTACGAAACTGTGTTTGGACCCTCTAGCACTCCATAGGAACCCTCCTCTATCATTTGAGCTGGTTTTGAGAGCTGTGGCTCCGATTCACATTTTACCTATTTCCAAACCATGATGTATCCACTATTATACTTTCACGGGATTACCCTTCCTGGGGTGCCAAAGTTGACATTCACAAAAATGTGTGTTGACCGTGTAGCACTTCATCAGGAACCCTCCTCTATCATTTGAGCTGGTTTTGAAACCTGTAGCTCCGATTCCCCTTTTTACCTATTTCCCAACCATGATGTATCCCCCATGACCCTTTCACGGGATTACCCTTCCTGGGATGCCAAAGTTGACTTTCACAAAAATGTGTGTTGACTCTCTAGGACTCCACCAGGAACCCTCCTCTATCATTTGAGCTGCTTTTCAAACCTGTAGCTCCGATTCCGATTTTTACCTATTTCAAAAACATGATGTATCCACTATTATACTTTCACGGGATTACCCTTCCTGGGGTGCCAAAGTTGACTTTCACGAAACTGTGTTTAGACTCTCTACCACTCCATCAGGAAGCCTCCTCTATCATTTGAGCTGGTTTTTAGAACTGTGGCTCCGATTCACCTTTTTACCTATTTCCCAACCATGATGTATCAACTATTACCCTTTGACCTGATTACCCTCCCTGGGGTGCCAAAGTTGACTTTCACGAAACTGGGTTTGGACCCTCTAGCACTCCTTTAGGAACCCTCCTCTATCATTTGCGCTGGTTTTTAAACATGTAGCTCCGATTCACACTTTTACATATTTCCAAAGCATGACATATCCACTATTACCCTTTCACGTGATTACCCTTCCTTGGGTGCCAAAGTTGACTTTTACGAAACTGTGTTTGGACCCTCTAGCACTCCATAGGAACCCTCCTCTATCATTTGAGCTGGTTTTGAGAGCTGTGGCTCCGATTCACATTTTACCTATTTCCAAACCATGATGTATCCACTATTATACTTTCACGGGATTACCCTTCCTGGGGTGCCAAAGTTGACATTCACAAAAATGTGTGTTGACCGTGTAGCACTTCATCAGGAACCCTCCTCTATCATTTGAGCTGGTTTTGAAACCTGTAGCTCCGATTCCCCTTTTTACCTATTTCCAAAGCATGATGTATCCACTATTACCCTTTGACCTGATTATCCTCCCTGGGGTGCCAAAGTTGACTTTCACGAAACTGTGTTTGGACCCTCTAACACTCCATCAGGAACCCTCCTCTATCACTTGAGCTGGTTTTGAGAGCTGTAGCTCCGATTCACATTTTTACCTATTTCCAAACCATGATGTATCCACTATTACCCTTTCACGGGATTACCCTCCCTGTGGTGCCAAAGTTGACTTTCACGAAACTGTGTTTGGACCCTCTAGCACTCCATCAGGAACCCTCCTCTATCATTTGAGCTGGTTTTGAGAGCTGTAGCTCCGATTCACATTTTTACCTATTTCCAAACCATGATGTATCCACTATTACCCTTTCACGGGATTACCCTTCCTGGGGTGCCAAAGTTGACTTTCACGAAACTGTGTTTGGACCCTCTAGCACTCCATCAGGAACCCTCCTCTATCATTTGAGCTGGTTTTGAGAGCTGTAGTTCCGATTCACATTTTTACCTATTTCCAAACCATGATGTATCCACTATGACCCTTTCACGGGATTACCCTCCCTGGGCTGCCAAAGTTGACTTTCACGAAACTGTGTTTCGACCCTCTAGCACTCCATCAGGAACCCTCATCTATCATTTGAGCTGGTTTTAAGAGCTGTAGTTCCGATTCACCTTTTTGCCTATTTCCCAACCATGATGTATCCACTATGAGCCTTTCGCGGGATTACCCTTCCTGGGGTGCCAAAGTTGACTTTCACGAAACAGTGTTTGGACCCTCTAGCACTCCTTTAGGAACCCTCCTCTATCATTTGAGCTACTTTTGAAACCTGTAGCTCCGATTCACATTTTTACCGATTTCCAAAAAATGATGTATACCCCATGACCCTTTGACCGAATTACCCTTCCTGGGGTGCCAAAGTTCACTTTCACAAAAAAGTGTGTTGACCCTCTAGCACTCCACCAGGAACCCTCCTCTATCATTTGAGCTTGTTTTGAGAGCTGTACTTCCGATTCACAATTTTACCTATTTCCAAACCATGATGTATCCACTGTTACCCTTTCACGGGATTACCCTTCCTGGGGTGCCAAAGTTAACTTTCACGAAACTGTGTTTGGACCCTCAAGCACTCCATCAGGAACCCTCCTCTATCATTTGAGCTAGTTTTGAGAGCTGTAGTTCCGATTCACATTTTTACCTATTTCCAAACCATGATGTATCCACTTTTACCCTTTCACGGTATTACCTTTCCTGGGGTGCCAAAGTTGACTTTCACGAAACTGTGTTTGGACCCTCTAGCACTCCATCAGGAACCCTCATCTATCATTTGAGCTGGTTTTAAGAGCTGTAGTTCCGATTCACCTTTTTGCTTACTTCCCAAAAATGATGTATCCACTATGAGCCTTTCACGGGATTACCCTTCCTGGGGTGCCAAAGTTGACTTTCACGAAACTGTGTTTGGACCCTCTAGCACTCCTTTAGGAACCCTCCTCTATCATTTGAGCTGCTTTTAAAACCTGTAGCTCCGATTCACATTTTTACTTATTTCCAAAACATGATGTATCCCCTATGACCCTTTGACCGAATTACCCTTCCTGGGGTGCCAAAGTTCACTTTTACAAGAAAGTTTGTTGACCCTCTAGCACTCCACCAGGAACCCTCCTCTATCATTTGAGCTGGTTTTGAGAGCTGTAGCTCCGAATCACCTTTTCACCTATTTCCAAACCATGATGTATAACCTATTACCCTGTCATGGGATTACCCTTCCTGGGGTGGCAAAGTTGACTTTCACGAAACTGTGTTTCGACCCTCTAGCACTCCAACAGGAACCCTCCTCTATCATTTGAGCTGGTTTATAGAGCTGTAGTTCCGATTCACATTTTTACCTATTTCCAAACCATGATGTATCCACTATTACCCTTTGACGGGATTACCCTTTATGGGGTGCCAAAGTTGACTTTCACGAAACTGTGTTTTGACCCTCTAGCACTCCATCAGGAACCCTCCTCTATCATTTGAGCTGGTTTTGAAACCTGTAGCTCCGATTCCCCTTTTTACCTATTTCCAAACCATGATGTATCCACTATTATAAATTAACGGGATTACCCTTCCTGGGGTGCGAAATTTGACTTTCACGAAACTGTGTTTGGACCCTCTAGCACTCCATCAGGAACCCTCCTCTATCATTTGAGCTGGTTTTTAGAACTGTGGCTCCGATTCACCTTTTTACCTATTTCACAAACCATGATGTATCCCCTATGACCCTTTCACGGTATTACCCTTCCTGGGGTGCCAAAGTTGACTTTCAGAAAAATGTGTGTTGACCCTCTAGCACTCCATCAGGATCCCTCCTCTATCATTTGAGCTGGTTTTGAGAGCTGTAGCTCCGATTCACATTTTACCTATTTCCAAACCATGATGTTTCCCCTATCACCCTTTGACCGAATTACCCTTCCTGGGGTGCCAAAGTTGACTTTCACAAAAAAGTGTGTTGACCCTCAAACACTCCATCAGGAACCCTCCTCTATCATTTGAGCTGGTTTTGAGAGCTGTAGTTCCGATTCACATTTTTACCTATTTCCAAACCATGATGTATCCACTATTACCCTTTCACGGGATTACCCTTTATGGGGTGCCAAAGTTGACTTTCACGAAACTGTGTTTTGACCCTCTAGCACTCCATCAGGAACCCTCCTCTATCATTTGAGCTGGTTTTTGAAACCTGTAGCTCCGATTCCCCTTTTTACCTATTTCCAAACCATGATGTATCCACTATTACCCTTTCACGGGATTACCCTTGCTGTGGTGCCAAAGTTGACTTTCACGAAACTGTGCTTGGACGCTCTAGCACTCCATCAGGAACCCTCCTCTATCATTTGAGCTGGTTTTAAGAGCTGTAGTTCCGATTCACCTTTTTGCCTATTTCCCAACCATGATGTATCCACTATGAGCCTTTCACGGGATTACCCTTTCTGGGGTGCCAAAGTTGACTTTCACAAAAATGTGTGTTGACCCTCTAGCACTTCACCAGGAACCCTCCTCTATCATTTGAGCTGCTTTTGAAACCTGCAGCTACGATTCACATTTTTACCTATTTCCAAACCATGATGTATCCACTATTATACTTTCACGGGATTATCCTTCCTTGGGTGCCAAAGTTGACCTTCACGAAACTGTGTTTGGACCCTCTAGCACTCCATCAAGAACCCTCCTCTATCATTTGAGCTGGTTTTAAAACCTGTAGCTCCGATTCAAAATTTTACCTATTTCCAAACCATGATGTATCAACTATGACCCTTTCACGGGATTACCCTTCCTGGGGTGCCAAAGTTGACTTTCACAAAACTGTGTGTTGACCCTCTAGCACTCCATCAGGAACCCTCCTCTATCATTTGAGCTGGTTTTAAAGGCTCTATCTCCGATTCACATTTTCACCTATTTCCAAACCATGATGTATCCCCTATGACCCTTTCACGGGATTACCCTTCCTGGGGTGCCAAAGTTGACTTTCACGAAACTGTGTTTTGACCCTCTATTACTCCATCAGGAACCCTCCTCTATCATTTGAGCTGGTTTTAAAGGCTCTATCTCCGATTCACATTTTCACCTATTTCCAAACCATGATGTATCCCCTATGACTCTTTCACGGGATTACCCTTCCTGGGGTGCCAAAGATGACTTTCACGAAACTGTGTTTGGACCCTCTAGCACTCCATCAGGAACCCTCCTCTATTATTTGAGCTGGTTTGAAAACCTGTAACCCCGATTCACCTTTCTGCCTATTTGCAAACCATGATGTATCCACTGTTACCCATTCACGGGATTACCCTTTCTGGGGTGCCATCTTACATCTGACTACAGAGTGCAATACACCCTCAAAGTTGACGTAAGCACGATGCAATACGTTTATTATTGTTAAGGCTGTTGCTAATTAATGTGAAACTATGTTTTACGACACTATTTGGAATGTTGGTATTCCCCGAACGGAAGCGAGTTATATACAGATATTTAGCCACGAGTGTGCCTATCTATTACCAAACTCAACTTTCAAACATGGGCTGGTTACCCACAATGGCCTCATTTAGAACGCAACGTTATAGAGGAGACGTGGCGTCCTTGCATTGCTCACGACATCACCTCACCATGCCAAAGTAATATTTTCCCCTAGGTCATCGTATGAAAAATATGAGCCCCGATATTTTCGATCTCGTAGTTAATATGGCTCATGGGCCAATCTGGTAGAAATATTAATATTCATTATTCTGCTGGAGTAGATCATCCGGGTATGATTGGTGCTGTAAGTTGGAGACCCACTTGCTTTTAGCATTGTCCTTGTGATACTCCGTGGTGGGTGGGTGGCTCGGATGATGAACCATATTACACTAACCATGGCTTACACCTATGAAATTCCGCCCAAAAGCCCAAAATGTCCACTTGAAATTGACCCTATTGATACTGATCACAGACCTTCTGCATCGATTGAGTATTGGCCTCTTTTCCTTGTGATCGAGACTCCTGACAAGACACCGTAAAAGGTGAACCCCTTTGCTGTATCCAAGGGTATTGAAGTAGTACAGGAGGAGGCAGCTGAAAAATCTGATGTCGTAGTCTCCCCAGTACTGACTTTGTTTGACACTATCTTCAATTAGTATGATGTCTTTGGCTCATGAAAAGGCCTTTAATACTCAGGTTTTCACAGGCCATTTTATGTGGTGGAGGTCTGTGAGCATTTTCATGACATTTGGTTTGCTGGCCGACAACATCTCAAAGTTAATCATGGATAGTTTTACTAATATCAATCTGATCACTGTCATTGTGACTTTTGTGTATTGGTAAAGTGTGTATATGTTTTTGGACATATATTTGCTTTTGAAAATAATGGAAATGACCTCCATTTTGAATTGTCTTCTCGGCAGTTACATTTACATAAAAATTAACACCGAATGTGTCCATTTACGGCCAATGTTGATACTTTTTATGTTTTTTGACACTTGTATCTTCTAGAGTGGTGACTCGGGCACAAAACAGGTGATGTCGTAGTCTCCCCAGTACTGACTTTGTTTGACACTATCTTCAATTAGTATGATGTCTTTGGCTCATGAAAAGGCCTTTAATACTCAGGTTTTCACAGGCCATTTTATGTGGTGGAGGTCTGTGAGCATTTTCATGACATTTGGTTTGCTGGCCGACAACATCTCAAAGTTAATCATGGATAGTTTAACTAATATCAATCTGATCACTGTCATTGTGACGTATGTGTATTGGTAAAGGGTGTAAAAAATTTTGACAGATATTTGCTTTTGAAAATAATGAAAATGACTATTTGATGAAATAGCAGTATCCAAAGTATTAGAAAACTATGCTTCACGATCGATAACTGACTCTAAGCTCTCGTAGTAGCTATTCAAATGGTCTGTCAGATAACTGTTAATCACTTTTGATACATTCAGAAGCTTACAATTTGTTCAGTTTATCTGCTTTGATATAGATCTCTCTCTGATGGCATACTGACTTTATTGCATTTACTCTGTGTCAGTTCAACCATTCGATGGAGAGCAGCATCTCTCGACATCAGAACACCTGAACAGGGATACGCTGACCATCACAAATGCTCTAACCATGGTCAACTGGTAAAGGAATATGATTGGCAAACATGCACTTGGTTGTTTACTTGCGCAATGTAATATTCTAGACTGTTGGATGTTGGTGGGAGCTTTTCATTTAATGTATTGTCTCATCTACAGACACCACTGGATTGTTTAGTACATACATTGAACTAAAGGTCTGTGCGATGTGATCTAGTAATGTTGATAGGCTTTTGTATTGTACGTTCTGGTTTGTAGACATTAGAATACCCCCGTGTATTGATCTATTGTTTTAACGTTGGACTTGTTTCGTGATGTGTTTCTGTGTTGGCGGTGTTTAGCAGTGCATGGCAGTGTATGGCTAAAAACAAGCACTCCTACAAGGCGATAAAGTCGTGCACATCCGATTTCCATGGACAAAAACAATTCTTCTCCAGTTCACAAGTTTCACAAACAAAACAGCAAAACAAACAAGTACAATTGGACCAGCTGTGCGGATTATGTTTTATTAATGTCATCATTCCCAACATGGAACAGTACCAAATCCTCGAACAGAAACACCAACATTGTTGTCGCAGATTGTGTGTCTAAATTGATCTTGATCAAATTTGAGATTTGAACAAGGTCAAAGGTAACTGAAGCCCGACACGTAAAACCAGAGATAAAAAACATTTTTGAGAAAAAAAACTCTGGAACCGTGTTCCCTCAACGTATGCAACGCCACCTATTCTACTGGAGGGTTTACAGTAGTAGACACGCAGAGTACATTGTCACAAAATGTCCGAACAGTAAAACATCCACATGCTGCTCCAGAAGAGACCTTGATCCACTTCTGTCCACGGAATATCTTCTCGGCAGTCGTCCTGCCTCTGGGGGACTTCAGGGTCCATTTCCGCCCCCAGGACGATGGCATCCACGCTCCTGATAATAAAGGTAAACATATTTTACATCATTTGCACTGTGTGAATAAATGCAAAATGTATGATTCCACGAGAACATATCTCAAACACAAAAATCAAGTTGTGACTTGGCAGTAGACGTCATTGTACACAAGGAGGCACTGTGTGTTTTCTTTAAAAGATCATTTGGAAAAACACAGTGGCTTCTGCTAATAAAGGTAAACAGTATTCTGTATCATAATTTATACTTCCAGCACATATTAAGACTGCATGAGTGTCGTTTTTACACTGCTTTAACCAGCATACCAGCTATATCACGGTGAGAAACAACAAATATCGGCTCCACACATCATTCAGATATTGAAAATCGAAATAGGTTTGTTTGGAGCGTCATGAGCGAACACTTTAACCATTCGGGTATTCGACGATCCCCTTACATTTAAATGCAAAGCAAATATATCGCCACGTGGAAAACAAAATTTCATCTAAGTCTTAAACTGAAATAGTGAATGCTTTACCAGCAGGTGGCCAGTACACCGACTTTCAAAGTGACCATCCGGGACTTGCTTTGCCTCGAACTACCTATTGAAGGACGGAATGGTGGGTTAACACTAAGTTATACTATCTATAGATAGCATCGTACAGGGCATGCACGAAGGGGGCCCTATCTACACTAACCCCTAATCTACCAGTCAAGTGCAGTCAGCATTGGGTCTACTGGGGGTGCTGAAAAGACTGGGGCCACAGAGTGTGCCAACCCTAAACTAGCTGGGTTGCTGTAACAACCATCCTGACTGTACAGTCAGGCCCTAGCACCGAACCTACTCCATGTACGCTCGGCAGGGGGCTACGCGGAGAGCAGACGCACAGTGGAGCCACCATGAGACAAAAGCTCATCCCATCGGACCCTCGGAAAGCCAGTGTACTAAAGTCCAGGTGGAAGGGTTTAGAGTGACACAACACCAAATCCAGAGTGTGCCAGGGTTCCTGCGTCTGAAAGGAATGAGTCATGCATAAGCATCAGTAATCACATTTCTCTCGGATGTAGATTGTATTAACAACAGCGAGTAAGTGTGGTTTTCTGCCGCTTTGGGCAATTTTCCAACGACGAGTCTCGTACGTGGGCGTGGGGCATAGTATTTAAGTGAGGACTCGAACAATGGTACTGAACATGACGTGCCAACACTTGAACAACTAGGCTACACTACAACTCCGTTTACATGCAGAAACCAGCATCAACCTTTCCCATCTATACCTAAAGGGCTGTGACTATGCTGGTCGTAAGAGGCGACTAACGGGATCGGGTGGTCAGACTCGCTAACGTTTTGGTTGAAACATGTCATCGGTTCCCATTTGCGCAGATCGATGCTCGTGTTGTTGATCACTGGATTGTCTTGTCCAGACTCGATTATTTACAGACCGTCACCTTATAGCTGAATATTGCTGAGTGCGGCGTAAAACTAAACTCACTCACTCCTAAATGACTGTATAGTATGAGAGAATTAGTGTGCACTATATATGAAGCAAATATTTTCTTCCAAAATGAGTTGAAAACACCTGCCTGTCTGGTCCTCTGTCACCCTTCCGAAGAATCCATGGTCCACGTCTATCCATGGAATATCTTCTTGGCAGTCGTCCTGCCTCTGGGGGACTTCAGGGTCCATTTCCGCCCCCAGGACGATGGCATCCACGTTCCTAATAGTGACGACAACGAATAGGTTAATGTTTCACATCACTGATACTTACTACATAGATAATAAATATTAAAAGCATATGCTTTTTGGTCAGGAAAACGCTGTAACCTGAAACACAAGTTGTAACTTGCTCATGACGTCATTGTCAACAAGAATATATAGTATGTTGTCTTCAAACGATAGTTTGGAGAACTTGCCTTCCTGGTAGTCTGGCGGCTTTGTGGTCGTTGTCCTGCCGCCAGAAGAGACCTTGATCCACCTCTGTCCATGGAATATCTTCTCGGCAGTCGTCCTGCCTCTGGGGGACTTCAGGGTCCATTTCCGCCCTCAGGTAGATGGCATCCCTGCTCATTACAGTAAAGAGAATATAGTTTACATCGCTGGCACTTACTGTGTGCATAAATGCAACTTATATGCCTACACGTAAAATCTCAAACATGAAACTCAAGTTGTGATTTTGCAGTAGACGTCATGATAAACAAGGATGCATTGCATGTTATGGTTTATTCAAAAGATTGTTTGAAAGGAACAGTTGCATGCGTAAGCAACGGTTCTACTTAAAAAGGCAAAGAACACTTTACATAATTTATGCTTCTCACACAGATTATGACTGCATGATTTTACTTTTTACACCGCGTTCAGCAATGTACTAGCTATATCACGGCGAGTAACTACAGATAGATGCTTCACACATCATTCAGATATGGGAAATCGAAATAGGTTGTTTGGAACGTCATGAGCGAACGCTTTAACCATTCGGTTATTCGACGATCCCCTTACATTTAAATGCAAAGCAAATATGTCGGGACGTGAAAAACAAAATTTAACTTAAGTTTTAAACTGAAATAGTGAATGCTTTACCAGCAGGTGGCCAGTACACTTTCAAAGTGACCATCCGGGACTTGCTTTGCCTCGAACTACCTATTGAAGGACGGAATGGTGGGTTAACACTAAGTTATACTATCTATAGATAGCATCGTACAGGGCATGCACGAAGGGGGCCCTATCTACACTAACCCCTAATCTACCAGTCAAGTGCAGTCAGCATTGGGTCTACTGGGGGTGCTGAAAAGACTGGGGCCACAGAGTGTGCCAACCCTAAACTAGCTGGGTTGCTGTAACAACCATCCTGACTGTACAGTCAGGCCCTAGCACCGAACCTACTCCATGTACGCTCGGCAGGGGGCTACGCGGAGAGCAGACGCACAGTGGAGCCACCATGAGACAAAAGCTCATCCCATCGGACCCTCGGAAAGCCAGTGTACTAAAGTCCAGGTGGAAGGGTTTAGAGTGACACAACACCAAATCCAGAGTGTGCCAGGGTTCCTGCGTCTGAAAGAAATGAGTCATGCATAAGCATCAGTAATCACATTTCTCGCGGATGTAGATTGTATTAACAACAGCGAGTAAGTGTGGTTTTCTGCCGCTTTGGGCAATATTCCAACGACTTGCCTCATAAGTGGGCGTGGGACATAATATTTAGTGAGGACTCGAACAATGGTACTGAACATGACGTGTCAACACTTGAACAACTAGGCTACACTACCACTCCGTTTACATGCAGAAACCAGTATCAACCTTTCCCATCTATACCTAAAGGGCTGTGTACTATGAGAGAATGAGTGTGCCCTTTATATTAACAAAAACCACGAAGATACATATTTTCTTCCAAATAGATATGGAAACACCTACCTGTATGGTCCTCTGTCGCCCTTCCGAAGAATCCTTGAAGTCGTCCTACCTCTACAGGATTTCAAGACTTTCTGTCCCCACGACGAATATTTCACGTCACTATAGGTGGGTGCTCAAACTCCAAGCGGGCTTCAGTCGCTCGCTTCGGGTCGCTCGCTTACGCAACCTAATCCCAGTCGCCGAACCCGAAACAAAGGATTAGAGCTATTGACAGCACCTCAATCACAAGTGTTTGCACGGAGGCATGTTTTCTTATTTAGCGTGAGCCAAGTAAGACCTGGTAATATTCATTATTGAAAGAAAACGAAACAAAATTTTCTTTCATTAATTACAGATGTATTTATGTAAGACATTATAGCTAAAACATAATCAACGGCTAATACAATACAGGTATAACCCATTGTAAATTTAAAATTACAAGTTAAACCCAAAGTGACATAGGGGTATGGAACATTCAATGTAAATGAATTAAAACAAACTGTCGTCCGTGGGTGGGAATGTTGTAAATTGTGATGTGCTTATCACTGCTCATCGCTTTCGTGATTATAGTCCGTTTGCCGTGAAAGCGTACCGATGAATGTCTCTTTAAACAAAAACGTACATCGAATTAAATGAAATAACGATGGCACATTTCTTATAATTTTATACCTTGCCAATTGAACATTTAATTCCCAGAAGTTTATTCAACTTAAGATGAAAGTTGTTAAACAAACGATCGTAATTTCAAATCACTTTCTTTGTTTCTATTACAGGGGGTTTGGGGTGCACATTAAATAAAACGTCGAGAAATTGGGTTGGTCTAAGTTAACGCTCATCGCGTACCGCACGTGCACTTGTTTCACTGTTCTAACTGCTGCGCTTACCTCCTTGCAATACAAACCAGTAATCACGATTTGAATCTATAATCGTTTGTTAAACAACTTCTATCCTAAGTTGAATAAAATTCTAAGACTTAAATTTTCAGTTGCAAGATAAAATGACGTGGATTCGAAATATTAATTTCACTGGTAATTAGTCTGGTTTACGTTTTGTTTAAAGTCAAAAAAATCATCTCAGCATCGTACACCACAATACATGTAAATGAGACACCACCATCACATTCACTAATGCATGGCGCACCACCGCCGGCATTACATGGGACACTAAAACATCCACCAATGCATGGCGCACAACCACCGGCATACATGAGTACACCACGATATCCAACAATGCATGGCACACCGCCAGCCTCATACAAGAGGCATAACCATCACATCCACCAATGAATGGCACACCACCGCTGATATACATGACTACACCCCAACATCCACCAATGCATGGTGCACCACCACAGGCTTACATGACACATAACCATCACTTCCACCAATGCATGGCACACTGCCACTGACATACACCACTACACCACAACATCCACCAATGAATGGCACACCGCCACTGGTATACATGAGCACACCACAACATCCACCAATGCATTTTGCACCGCCACCGGCATCCATGAGTACACCACAACATCCACCAATGCATGGCACACCGCCACCGACATACATGAGTACACCACCATCACATCCACCAATGCATGGCGCACCACTAGCCTCATACAAGAGACATAACCATCACATCCACCAATGAATGGCACCCCACCACTGATATACATGACTACACCACAACATCCACCAATGCACGGGGCACCACCAACGGCATACATAAGTACATCACAACCTCCACGAATGCATTTTGCACCGCCACCGGCATCCATGAGTACACCACAACATCCACCAATGCATGGTACATCGCCACCGACGTACATGAGTACACCACCATCACATCCACCAATGCATGGCGCACCTCTAACCTTATACATGAGACATAACCATCACATCCACCAATGAGTGGCACCCCACCACTGATATACATGACTACACCACAACATCCACCAATGCCTGGCACACCGCCACAGGCATACATGAGACATAACCATCACATCCACCAATGCATGGCACACCGGCACTGACATACATGAGTACACCACAACATCCACCAATGCATGGTGCACCACCACCGGCATACATGAGTACACCATAACATCCACGAATGCATTTTGCACCGCCACCGACATACATGAGTACACCACCATCACATCCACCAATGCATGGCGCACCACTAGCCTCATACAAGAGACATAGCAATCACATCCACCAATGAATGGCACACCACCACTGACATACATGAGTACACCACGACATCCACCAATCCATGGCACACCGCCACTGGTATACATGAGTACACCATAACATCCACCAATGCATGGTGCACCACCAGCCTCATACTAGAGACAAAATCATCACATCTACCAATGAATGGCACACCACCACTGGTATACATGAGCACACCACAACATCCATCAATGCATGGCGCACCGACACCGGCATACATGAGTACACCATAACATCCATTAATGCATGGAGCACCACCACATGCATACATGAGACAAAACCATCACATCCACTAATGGATGGCACACCCCCACCGACATGGGGCACCTCCACCGGTATACATGAGTACATCACAACATCCACGAATGCATTTTGCACCGCCACCGACATACATGAGTACACCACCATCACATCCACCAATGCATGGCACACCACTAGCCTCATACAAGAGACATAACCATCACATCCACCAATGCATGGCACACCGGCACTGACATACATGAGTACACCACAACATCCACCAATGCATGGTGCACCACCACCGGCATACATGAGTACACCATAACATCCACCAATGCATGGTGCACCGCCACCGGCATACATGAGTACACAACAACATCCACCAATGCATGGGGCACCGCCAGCATCATACAAGAGACATAACCATCACATCCACCAATGAATGGCACACCGCCACCGGCATACATGAGTACACCACAACATCCACCAATACAAGCACACCGCCACTGGTATACATGAGTACACCATAACATCCACCAATGCATGGAGCACCACCACATGCATACATGGGACAAAACCATCACATTCACCAATGAATGGCACACCCCCACCGTCATGGGCACCACCACCGGTATACATGACTACATCACAACATCCACCAATGAATGGTGCACCGCCACCGACATCCATGAGTACACCACGACATCCACCAATGCATGGCACACCGGCAGCCTCATACAAGAGACATAACCATCACATCCACCAATGAATGGCACACCACCGCTGATATACATGACTACACCCCAACATCCACCAATGCATGGTGCACCACCACAGGCTTACATGAGACATAACCATCACTTCCACCAATGCATGGCACACCGCCACTGACATACACCACTACACCACAGCATCCACCAATGAATGGCACACCGCCACTGGTATACATGAGCACACCACAACATCCACCAATGCATTTTGCACCGCCACCGGCATCCATGAGTACACCACAACATCCACCAATGCATGGCACACCGCCACCGACATACATGAGTACACCACCATCACATCCACCAATGCATGGCGCACCTCTAGCCTCATAAAAGAGACATAACCATCACGTCCACCAATGAATGGCACACCACCAATGACATACATGAGTACACCACGACATCCACCAATCCATGGCGCACCGCCACTGGCATACATGAGTACACCATAACATCCACCAATGCATGGTGCACCACCAGCCTCATACAAGAGACATAACCATCACGTCCACCAATGAATGGCACATCACCACTGACATACACCACTACACCACAACATCCACCAATGAATGGCACACCGCCACTGGTATACATGAGCACACCACAACATCGACGAATGCATTTTGCACCGCCACCGGCATACATGAGTACACCATAACATCCATCAATGCATGGCACACCGCAACTGACATACATGAGTACACCACCATCACATCCACCAATGCATGGAGCACCACTAGCCTCATACAAGAGACATAACCATCACATCCACCAATGAATGGCACCCCACCACTGATATAGATGACTACACCACAACATCCACCAAAGCATTGGGCACCGCCAGAGGCATACATGAGACATAACCATCACATCCACCAACGCATGGCACACCGGCACTGACATACATGAGTACACCACAACATCCACCAATGCATGGTGCACCACCACCGGCATACATGAGTACACCATAACATCCACCAATGCATGGTGCACCACCAACAACCAGCTCAAATGATAGAGGAGGGTTCCTGGTGGAGTGCTAGAGGGTCCAAACACAGTTTCGTGAAAGTCAACTTTGGCACCCCAGGATGGGTAATCACTTGAAAGGGTAATAGTGGATGCATCATGGTTTCGAAATAGGTAAAAATATGAATCGGAGCTACAGCTCTCAAAACCAGCTCAAATGATAGAGGAGGGTTCCTGATGGAGTGCTAGAGGATCCAAACACAGTTTCGTGAAAGTCAACTTGGCACCCCAGGAAGGGTAATCCCGTGAAAGGGTCATAGGGGATACATCATGGTTTGGAAATAGGTGAAAATGTGAATGGGAGATAGAGCCCTTAAAACCAGCTCAAATGATAGAGGAGGGTTCCTGATGGAGTGCTAGAGCGTACAAACACAGTTTTGTGAAAGTCAACTTTGGCACCCCAGCAAGGGTACTCCCGTGAAAGGGTAATAGTGGACACATCATGGTTTTGAAATAGGTGAAAATGTGAATCGGAGGTACAGTTCTAAAAACCAGCTCAAATGACAGAGGAGGGTTTGTGACGGAGTGCTAGAGGGTCCAAACACAGTTTCGTGAAAGTCAACTTTGGCACACCAGGAAGGGTGATCACGTGAAAGGGTCAAAGGGGATATATCATGGTTTGGAAATAGGTAAAAATGTGAATCGGAGCTACAGGTTTCAAAACCAGCTCAAATGACAGAGGAGGGTTTGTGACGGAGTGCTAGAGGGTCCAAACACAGTTTCGTGAAAGTCAACTTTGGCACCCGAGGAAGGGTAATCACGTGAAGGTATAATAGTGGATACATCATGGTTTGGAAATAGGTAAAAAGGTGAATCGGAGCTACAGGTTTTAAAACCAGCTCAAATGATAGAGGAGGGTTTGTGACGGAGTGCTAGAGGGTCCAAACACAGTTTCGTGAAAGTCAACTTTGGCACCCCAGGGAGGGTACTCAGGTCAAAGGGTAATAGTGGATACATCATGGTTTGGAAATAGGTAAAATGTGAATCGGCTTTAGAGCTCTCAAAACCAGCTCAAATGAGAGAGGAGGGTTCCTGGTGGAGTGCTAGATGGTCAATACACAGTTTCGTGAAAGTCAACTTTGGCACCCCAGGGACTGTAATCAGGTCAATGGGTAATAGGGGATACATCATGGTTTGGAAATCGGTAAAATGTGAATCGGAGCTACAGTTCTCACAACCAGCTCAAATGATAGAGGAGGGTTCCTGATGGAGTGCTAGAGGGTCCAAACACAGTTTCGTGAAAGTCAACTTTGGCACCCCAGGAAGGGTAATCATGTGAAAGGGTAAAAGTGGATACATCATGCTTTGGAAATAGGTGAAAATGTGAATCGGAGCTACAGTTCGAAAATCCAGCTCAAATGATAGAGGGGGGATCTTAATGGAGTGCTAGAGGGTCCAGACACAGTTTCGTGAAAGTCAACTTTGGCACCCCAGGGAGGGTACTCAGGTCAAAGGGTAATAGTGGATACATCATGGTTTGGAAATAGGTAAAATGTGAATCGGCGTTGGAGCTCTCAAAACCAGCTCAAATGATAGAGGAGGGTTCCTGGTGGAGTGCTAGATGGTCAATACACAGTTTCGTGAAAGTCAACTTTGGCACCCCAGGGACTGTAATCAGGTCAAAGGGTAATAGTGGATACATCATGGTTTGGAAATCGGTAAAATGTGAATCGGAGCTACAGTTCTCAAAACCAGCTCAAATGATAGAGGAGGGTTCCTGATGGAGTGCTAGAGGGTCCAAACACAGTTTCGTGAAAGTCAACTTTGGCACCCCAGGAAGGGTAATCATGTGAAAGGGTAAAAGTGGATACATCATGCTTTGGAAATAGGTGAAAATGTGAATCGGAGCTACAGGTTTTAAAACCAGATCAAATGATAGAGGAGGGTTCCTGATGGAGTGGTAGAGGGTCCAATCACAGTTTCGTGTAAGAAAAACTTTGGCACCCCAGGGAGGGTACTTAGGTCAAAGGGTAATAGTGGATACATCATGGTTTGGAAATAGGTAAAATGTGAATCGGCGTTAGAGCTCTCAAAACCAGCTCAAATGATAGAGGAGGGTTCCTGATGGAGTGCTAGAGGGTCCAAACACAGTTTCGTGAAAGTCAAATTTAGCACCTGAGGAAGGGTAATCCCTTGAAAGGGTCATAGGGGATACATCATGGTTGGGAAATAGGTAAAAAGGGGAATCGGAGCTACAGCTCTCAAAACCAGCTCAAATGATAGAGGAGGGTTCCTGATGGAGTGCTAGAGGGTCAAAACACAGTTTTGTGAAAGTCAACTTTGGCACCCCAGGGAGGGTTATCCCTTGAAAGGGTAATCGTGGATACATCATGGTTTGGAAATAGGTAAAAATGTGAATCGGAGCCACAGCTCTAAAAACACCACCTCCAATGATAGAGGAGGGTTCCTGGTGGAGTGCTAGAGGTTTAAAACACAGTTTCGTGAAAGTCAACTTTGGCACCCCAAGAAGGGTAATCCCGTGAGAGGGAAATAGGGGATACATCATGGTTTGGAAATAGGTACAAATGTGACTCGGAGCTACATTTCTATAAACCAGCTCAAATGATAGAGGAGGGTTCCTGATGGAGTGTTAGAGGGTCAAAACACAGTTTCGTGAACGTCAACTTTGGCACCCCAGGGAGGGTAATCAGGTCAAAGGGTAATAGTGGATACATCATGGTTTGGAAATAGGTAAAAATGTGAATCGGAGCTACAGCTCTCAAAACCAGCTCAAATGATAGAGGAGTGTTCCTGATGGAGTGCTAGAGGGTCCAAACACAGTTTCGTGAAAGTCAACTTTGGCATCCGAGGAAGGGTAATCCCGTGAGAGGGAAATAGGGGATACATCATGGTTTGGAAATAGGTACAAATGTGACTCGGAGCTACAGTTCTAAAAACCAGCTCAAATAATAGAGGAGGGTTCCTCATGGAGTGCTAGAGTGTACAAATACAGTTTTGTGAAGTTCAACTTTGGCATCCGAGGAAGGTTTTTCCCTTGAAAGGGTCATAGGGGATACATCATGGTTTGGAAATAGGTACAAATGTGAATCGGAGCTACAGCTCTCAAAACCAGCTCAAATGATAGAGGAGGGTTCCTGATGGAGTGCTAGAGGGTCCAAACACAGTTTCGTGAAAGTCACATTTAGCACCCCAGGAATGGTAATCCCGTGAAAGGGTCATAGGGGATACATCATGGTTTGGAAATAGGTAAAATTTTGAATCGGAGCTACAGGTTTTAAAACCACCTCCAATGATAGAGGAGGGTTCCTGATGGAGTGCTAGAGGGTCCAAACACAGTTTTGTGAAAGTCAACTTTGGCACCCTAGGAAGGGTAATCCCGCGAAAGGGTCATGGGGGATACATCATGGTTTGGAAATAGGTAAAAATGTGAATCGGAGCTACAGTGCTCAAAACCAGCTCAAATGATAGAGGAGGGTTCCTGATGAAGTGCTAGACGGTCAACACACATCTTCGTGAAAGTCAACTTTGGCACCCGAGGGAGGGTAATCACGTGAAAGGGTCATGGGGGATACATCATGGTTTGGAAATAGGTAAAACTGTAAATCGGAGGTACAGTTCTTAAAACTAGATCAAATAATAGAGGAGGGTTCCTGATGGAGTGCTAGAGTGTACAAACACAGTTTTGTGAAGGTCAACTTTGGCACCCCTTGAAGGGTAATCCCGTCAAAGGGTATAAGGGGATACATCACGGTTTGGAAATAGGTAAAAATGTGAATCGGAGCTACAGGTTCTAAAACCACCTCAAATGATAGAGGAGTGTTCCTGTTGGAGTGCTAGAGGGTCGAAACACTGTTTCGTCAAAGTCAACTTTGGCACCCCAGGAAGGGTAATCCCGGGAAAGGGTAATAGTGGATACATCATGGTTTGGAAATAGGTAAAATGTGAATCGGCGTTGGAGCTCTCAAAACCAGCTCAAATGATAGAGGAGGGTTCCTGGTGGAGTGCTAGATGGTCAATGCACAGTTTCGTGAAAGTCAACTTTGGCACCCCAGGGACTGTAATCAGGTCAAAGGGTAATAGTGGATACATCATGGTTTGGAAATCGGTAAAATGTGAATCGGAGCTACAGTTCTCAAAACCAGCTCAAATGATAGAGGAGGGTTCCTGATGGAGTGCTAGAGGGTCCAAACACAGTTTCGTGAAAGTCAACTTTGGCACCCCAGGAAGGGTAATCATGTGAAAGGGTAAAAGTGGATACATCATGGTTTGGAAATAGGTGAAAATGTGAATCGGAGCTACAGGTTTTAAAACCAGATCAAATGATAGAGGAGGGTTCCTGATGGAGTGGTAGAGGGTCCAATCACAGTTTCGTGTAAGTCAACTTTGGCACCCTAGGGAGGGTACTTAGGTCAAAGTTTAATAGTGGATACATCATGGTTTGGAAATAGGTAAAATGTGAATCGGCGTTAGAGCTCTCAAAACCAGCTCAAATGATAGAGGAGGGTTCCTGATGGAGTGCTAGAGGGTCCAAACACAGTTTCGTGAAAGTCAAATTTAGCACCTGAGGAAGGGTAATCCCTTGAAAGGGTCATAGGGGATACATCATGGTTGGAAAATAGGTAAAAAGGGGAATCGGAGCTACAGCTCTCAAAACCAGCTCAAATGATAGAGGAGGGTTCCTGATGGAGTGCTAGAGGGTCAACACACAGTTTTGTGAAAGTCAACTTTGGCACCCCAGGGAGGGTACTTAGGTCAAAGGGTAATAGTGGATACATCATGGTTTGGAAATAGGTAAAATGTGAATCGGCGTTAGAGCTCTCAAAACCAGCTCAAATGATAGAGGAGGGTTCCTGATGGAGTGCTAGAGGGTCCAAACACAGTTTCGTGAAAGTCAAATTTAGCACCTGAGGAAGGGTAATCCCTTGAAAGGGTCATAGGGGATACATCATGGTTGGGAAATAGGTAAAAAGGGGAATCGGAGCTACAGCTCTCAAAACCAGCTCAAATGATAGAGGAGGGTTCCTGATGGAGTGCTAGAGGGTCAAAACACAGTTTTGTGAAAGTCAACTTTGGCACCCCAGGGAGGGTTATCCCTTGAAAGGGTAATCGTGGATACATCATGGTTTGGAAATATGTAAAAATGTGAATCGGAGCCACAGCTCTAAAAACACCACCTCCAATGATAGAGGAGGGTTCCTGGTGGAGTGCTAGAGGTTTAAAACACAGTTTCGTGAAAGTCAACTTTGGCACCCCAAGAAGGGTAATCCCGTGAGAGGGAAATAGGGGATACATCATGGTTTGGAAATAGGTACAAATGTGACTCGGAGCTACATTTCTATAAACCAGCTCAAATGATAGAGGAGGGTTCCTGATGGAGTGTTAGAGGGTCAAAACACAGTTTCGTGAACGTCAACTTTGGCACCCCAGGGAGGGTAATCAGGTCAAAGGGTAATAGTGGATACATCATGGTTTGGAAATAGGTGAAAATGTGAATCGGAGCTACAGCTCTCAAAACCAGCTCAAATGATAGAGGAGTGTTCCTGATGGAGTGCTAGAGGGTCCAAACACAGTTTCGTGAAAGTCAACTTTGGCATCCGAGGAAGGGTAATCCCGTGAGAGGGAAATAGGGGATACATCATGGTTTGGAAATAGGTACAAATGTGACTCGGAGCTACAGTTCTAAAAACCAGCTCAAATAATAGAGGAGGGTTCCTCATGGAGTGCTAGAGTGTACAAATACAGTTTTGTGAAGTTCAACTTTGGCATCCGAGGAAGGTTTTTCCCTTGAAAGGGTCATAGGGGATACATCATGGTTTGGAAATAGGTACAAATGTGAATCGGAGCTACAGCTCTCAAAACCAGCTCAAATGATAGAGGAGGGTTCCTGATGGAGTGCTAGAGGGTCCAAACACAGTTTCGTGAAAGTCACATTTAGCACCCCAGGAATGGTAATCCCGTGAAAGGGTCATAGGGGATACATCATGGTTTGGAAATAGGTAAAATTTTGAATCGGAGCTACAGGTTTTAAAACCACCTCCAATGATAGAGGAGGGTTCCTGATGGAGTGCTAGAGGGTCCAAACACAGTTTTGTGAAAGTCAACTTTGGCACCCTAGGAAGGGTAATCCCGCGAAAGGGTCATGGGGGATACATCATGGTTTGGAAATAGGTAAAAATGTGAATCGGAGCTACAGTGCTCAAAACCAGCTCAAATGATAGAGGAGGGTTCCTGATGAAGTGCTAGACGGTCAACACACATCTTCGTGAAAGTCAACTTTGGCACCCGAGGGAGGGTAATCACGTGAAAGGGTCATGGGGGATACATCATGGTTTGGAAATAGGTAAAACTGTAAATCGGAGGTACAGTTCTTAAAACTAGATCAAATAATAGAGGAGGGTTCCTGATGGAGTGCTAGAGTGTACAAACACAGTTTTGTGAAGGTCAACTTTGGCACCCCTTGAAGGGTAATCCCGTCAAAGGGTATAAGGGGATACATCACGGTTTGGAAATAGGTAAAAATGTGAATCGGAGCTACAGGTTCTAAAACCACCTCAAATGATAGAGGAGTGTTCCTGTTGGAGTGCTAGAGGGTCGAAACACTGTTTCGTCAAAGTCAACTTTGGCACCCCAGGAAGGGTAATCCCGGGAAAGGGTAATAGTGGATACATCATGGTTGGAAAATAGGTAAAAAGGGGAATCGGAGCTACAGCTCTCAAAACCAGCTCAAATGATAGAGGAGGGTTCCTGATGGAGTGCTAGAGGGTCAACACACAGTTTTGTGAAAGTCAACTTTGGCACCCCAGGGAGGGTACTTAGGTCAAAGGGTAATAGTGGATACATCATGGTTTGGAAATAGGTAAAATGTGAATCGGCGTTAGAGCTCTCAAAACCAGCTCAAATGATAGAGGAGGGTTCCTGATGAAGTGCTAGAGGGTCCAAACACAGTTTCGTGAAAGTCAAATTTAGCACCTGAGGAAGGGTAATCCCTTGAAAGGGTCATAGGGGATACATCATGGTTGGGAAATAGGTAAAAAGGGGAATCGGAGCTACAGCTCTCAAAACCAGCTCAAATGATAGAGGAGGGTTCCTGATGGAGTGCTAGAGGGTCAAAACACAGTTTTGTGAAAGTCAACTTTGGCACCCCAGGGAGGGTTATCCCTTGAAAGGGTAATCGTGGATGCATCATGGTTTGGAAATAGGTAAAAATGTGAATCGGAGCCACAGCTCTAAAAACACCACCTCCAATGATAGAGGAGGGTTCCTGGTGGAGTGCTAGAGGTTTAAAACACAGTTTCGTGAAAGTCAACTTTGGCACCCCAAGAAGGGTAATCCCGTGAGAGGGAAATAGGGGATACATCATGGTTTGGAAATAGGTACAAATGTGACTCGGAGCTACATTTCTATAAACCAGCTCAAATGATAGAGGAGGGTTCCTGATGGAGTGTTAGAGGGTCAAAACACAGTTTCGTGAACGTCAACTTTGGCACCCCAGGGAGGGTAATCAGGTCAAAGGGTAATAGTGGATACATCATGGTTTGGAAATAGGTAAAAATGTGAATCGGAGCTACAGCTCTCAAAACCAGCTCAAATGATAGAGGAGTGTTCCTGATGGAGTGCTAGAGGGTCCAAACACAGTTTCGTGAAAGTCAACTTTGGCATCCGAGGAAGGGTAATCCCGTGAGAGGGAAATAGGGGATACATCATGGTTTGGAAATAGGTACAAATGTGACTCGGAGCTACAGTTCTAAAAACCAGCTCAAATAATAGAGGAGGGTTCCTCATGGAGTGCTAGAGTGTACAAATACAGTTTTGTGAAGTTCAACTTTGGCATCCGAGGAAGGTTTTTCCCTTGAAAGGGTCATAGGGGATACATCATGGTTTGGAAATAGGTACAAATGTGAATCGGAGCTACAGCTCTCAAAACCAGCTCAAATGATAGAGGAGGGTTCCTGATGGAGTGCTAGAGGGTCCAAACACAGTTTCGTGAAAGTCACATTTAGCACCCCAGGAATGGTAATCCCGTGAAAGGGTCATAGGGGATACATCATGGTTTGGAAATAGGTAAAATTTTGAATCGGAGCTACAGGTTTTAAAACCACCTCCAATGATAGAGGAGGGTTCCTGATGGAGTGCTAGAGGGTCCAAACACAGTTTTGTGAAAGTCAACTTTGGCACCCTAGGAAGGGTAATCCCGCGAAAGGGTCATGGGGGATACATCATGGTTTGGAAATAGGTAAAAATGTGAATCGGAGCTACAGTGCTCAAAACCAGCTCAAATGATAGAGGAGGGTTCCTGATGAAGTGCTAGACGGTCAACACACATCTTCGTGAAAGTCAACTTTGGCACCCGAGGGAGGGTAATCACGTGAAAGGGTCATGGGGGATACATCATGGTTTGGAAATAGGTAAAACTGTAAATCGGAGGTACAGTTCTTAAAACTAGATCAAATAATAGAGGAGGGTTCCTGATGGAGTGCTAGAGTGTACAAACACAGTTTTGTGAAGGTCAACTTTGGCACCCCTTGAAGGGTAATCCCGTCAAAGGGTATAAGGGGATACATCACGGTTTGGAAATAGGTAAAAATGTGAATCGGAGCTACAGGTTCTAAAACCACCTCAAATGATAGAGGAGTGTTCCTGTTGGAGTGCTAGAGGGTCGAAACACTGTTTCGTCAAAGTCAACTTTGGCACCCCAGGAAGGGTAATCCCGGGAAAGGGTAATAGTGGATACATCATGGTTTGGAAAAAGGTAAAAAGGTGAATCGGAGCTACAGGTTTTAAAACCAGCTCAAATGATAGAGGAGGGTTCCTGATGGAGCGCTAGAGGGTCCAAACACAAATTTGTCAAAGTCAACTTTGGCACCCGAGGAAGGGTAATCCCTTGAGAGTGTAATAGTGGAAACATCATGGTTTGGAAATAGGTGAAAAGGTGATTCGGAGCTACAGCTCTCAAAACCAGCTCAAATGATAGAGGAGGGTTCCTGATGGAGTGCTAGACGGTCAACACACAAATTTGTCAAAGTCAACTTTGGCACCCGAGGAAGGGTAATCCCGTGAGAGTATAATAGTGGATACATCATGGTTTGGAAATAGGTAAAAATGTGAATCGGAGCTACAGGTTTTAAAACCAGCTCAAATGATAGAGGAGGGTTCCTGATGGACTGCTAGAGTGTACAAACACAGTTTCGTGAAAGTCAACTTTGGCACCCCAGGAAGGGTAGTCCCGTGAAAGAGTCATAGGGGATACATCATGGTTGGGAAAAAGGTAAAAAGGGGAATCGGAGCTACAGCTCACAAAACCAGATCAAATGATAGAGGAGGGTTCCTGATGGAGTGCTAGACGGTGAACACACAGCTTCCTGAAAGTCAACTTTGGCACCCCAGGAAAGGTAATAGCATGAAAGGGTCATGGGGGATACATCATGGTTTGGAAATAGGTAAAACTGTGAATCGGAGGTACAGTTCTTAAAACCAGATCAAATAATAGAGGAGGGTTCCTGATGGAGTGCTAGAGTGTACAAACACTGTTTCGTGAAAGTCAACTTTGGCACCCCAGGAAGGGTAATCCCGTGAAAGGGTAATAGTGGATACATCATGGTTTGGAAAAAGGTAAAAAGGTGAAACCGAGCTACAGATTTTAAAACCAGCTCAAATGATAGAGGACTGTCCAGATGGAGTGCTAGAGATTTAACAAACAGCTTCGTGAAGGTCAACTTTGGCACCCCAGGAAGGGTAATTCCGTGAAAGGGAAATAGGGGATACATCATGGTTTGGAAATAGGTAAAAATGTGAATCGGAGGTACAGTTCTCAAAACCAGTTCAAATGATAGAGGAGGGTTCCTGATGGAGTGCTAGAGTGTACAAACACAGTTTTGTGAAGGTCAACTTTGGCACCCCTTGAAGGGTAATCACGTGAAAGGGTCATAGTGGATACATCATGGTTTGGAAATAGGTAAAAATGTGAATCGGAGGAACAAGTTTTAAAACCAGCTCAAATGATAGAGGAGTGTTCCTGTTGGAGTGCTAGAGAGTCCAAACACTGTTTCGTGAAAGTCAACTTTGGCACCCAAGGAAGGGTAATCCCGTGAAAGGGTCATAGGGGATACACCATGGTTTGGAAATAGGTAAAAATGTGAATCGGAGCTACAGCTCTCAAAACCAGCTCAAATGATAGAGGAGGGTTCCTGATGGAGTGCTAGAGGGTCCAAACACAGTTTCGTGAAAGTCAAATTTAGCACCTGAGGAAGGGTAATCCCTTGAAAGGGTCATAGGGGATACATCATGGTTGGGAAATAGGTAAAAAGGGGAATCGGAGCTACAGCTCTCAAAACCAGCTCAAATGATAGAGGAGGGTTCCTGATGGAGTGCTAGAGGGTCAAAACACAGTTTTGTGAAAGTCAACTTTGGCACCCCAGGGAGGGTTATCCCTTGAAAGGGTAATAGTGGATACATCATGGTTTGGAAATAGGTAAAAATGTGAATCGGAGCCACAGCTCTAAAAACACCACCTCCAATGATAGAGGAGGGTTCCTGGTGGAGTGCTAGAGGTTTAAAACACAGTTTCGTGAAAGTCAACTTTGGCACCCCAAGAAGGGTAATCCCGTGAGAGGGAAATAGGGGATACATCATGGTTTGGAAATAGGTACAAATGTGACTCGGAGCTACATTTCTGTAAACCAGCTCAAATGATAGAGGAGGGTTCCTCATGGAGTGCTAGAGGGTCCAAACACAGTTTCGTGAAAGTCAACTTTGGTACCCGAGGAAAGGTAATGCCGTGAAAGGGTCATAGTTGATGCATCATGGTTTGGAAATAGGTAAAAATGTAAATAGGAGCTACAGTTCTATAAACCAGCTCAAATGATAGAGGAGGGTTCCTGATGGAGTGTTAGAGGGTCAAAACACAGTTTCGTGAACGTCAACTTTGGCACCCCAGGGAGGGTAATCAGGTCAAAGGGTAATAGTGGATACGTCATGGTTGGGAAATAGGTAAAAAGGGGAATCGGAGCTACAGCTCTCAAAACCAGCTCAAATGATAAAGGAGGGTTCCTGTTTATAGTGCTAGAGGGTCAGCACACATTTTTCTGAAAGTCAACTTTGGCACCCCAGGAAGGGTAATCCGGTGACAGGGTGATAGGGGATACATCATGTTTGGGGAATAGGTAAAAATGTGAATCGGAGCTACAGCTCTCAAAACCAGGTCAAATGATAGAGGAGGGTTCCTGTTGGAGTGCTAGAGGGTCAACACACATTTTTGTGAAAGTCAGCTTTGGCACCCCAGGAAGGGAAATCCCTTGAAAGGGTCATAGGGGATACATCATGGTTGGGAAATAGGTAAAAAGGGGAATCGGAGCTACAGCTCTCAAAACCAGCTCAAATGATAGAGGAGGGTTCCTGATGGAGTGCTAGAGGGTCCAAACACAGTTTCGTGAAAGTCAACTTTGACACCCCAAGAAGGGTAATCCCGTGAAAGTATAATAGTGGATACATCATGGTTTGGAAATAGGTAAAAATGTGAATGGGAGCTACAAGTTTTAAAACCAGCTCAAATGATAGAGGAGGGTTCCTGATGGAGTGCTAGAGGGTCCAAACACAGTTTCGTGAAAGTCAACTTTGGCACCACAAGAAGGGTCATCCCGTGAAAGTATAATAGGGGATACATCATGGTTTGGAAATAGGTAAAAATGTGAATCGGAGCTACAGGTTTTAAAACCAGCTCAAATGATAAAGGAGGGTTCCTGATGGAGTGCTAGAGGGTCAAAACACAGTTTTGTGAAAGTCAACTTTGGCACCCCAGGGAGGGTTATCCCTTGAAAGGGTAATAGTGGATACATCATGGTTTGGAAATAGGTAAAAATGTGAATCGGAGGCACAGCTATAAAAACACCACCTCCAATGATAGAGGAGGGTTCCTGTTGGAGTGCTGGAGGTTTAAAACACAGTTTCGTGAAAGTCAACTTTGGCACCCCAAGAAGGGTAATCCCGTGAGAGGGAAATAGGGGATACATCATGGTTTGGAAATAGGTAAAAATGTGAATCGGAGCTACAGGTTTTAAAACCAGCTCAAATGATAGAGGAGGGTTCCTGATGGAGTGTTAGAGGGTGAAAACACAGTTTCGTGAAAGTCAACTTTGGTACCCGAGGAAGGGTAATGCCGTGAAAGGGTCATAGTGGATACATCATGGTTTGGAAATAGGTAAAAATGTAAATAGGAGCTACAGTTCTATAAACCAGCTCAAATGATAGAGGAGGGTTCCTGATGGAGTGCTAGAGGTTTAAAACACAGTTTCGTGAAAGTCAACTTTGGCATCCCAAGAAGGGTAATCCCGTGAGAGGGAAATAGGGGATACATCATGGTTTGGAAATAGGTACAAATGTGACTCGGAGCTACAGTTCTATAAACCAGCTCAAATGATAGAGGAGGGTTCCTGATGGAGTGCTAGAGGGTCCAAACACAGTTTCGTGAAAGTCAAATTTAGCACCTGAGGAAGGGTAATCCCGTGAAAGTATAATAGTGGATACATCATGGTTTGGAAATAGGTAAAAATGTGAATAGGAGCTACAGGTTTTAGAACCAGCTCAAATGATAGAGGAGGGTTCCTGATGGAGTGCTAGAGGGTCAAAACACAGTTTCCTGAAAGTCAACTTTGGCACCCCAGGGAGGGTTATCCCTTGAAAGGGTAATAGTGGATACATCATGGTTTGGAAATAGGTAAAAATGTGAATCGGAGCTACAGCTCTAAAAACACCACCTCCAATGATAGAGGAGGGTTCCTGGTGGAGTGCTAGAGGTTTAAAACACAGTTTCGTGAAAGTCAACTTTGGCATCCCAAGAAGGGTAATCCCGTGAGAGGGAAATAGGGGATACATCATGGTTTGGAAATAGGTACAAATGTGACTCGGAGCTACAGTTCTATAAACCAGCTCAAATGATAGAGGAGGGTTCCTGATGGAGTGCTAGAGGGTCCAAACACAGTTTCGTGAAAGTCAACTTTGGTACCCGAGGAAGGGTTATGCCGTGGAAGGGTCATAGTGGATACATCATGGTTTGGAAATAGGTAAAAATGTAAATAGGAGCTACAGTTCTATAAACCAGCTCAAATGATAGAGGAGGGTTCCTGATGGAGTGTTAGAGGGTCAAAACACAGTTTTGTGAACGTCAACTTTGGCACCCCAGGGAGGGTAATCAGGTCAAAGGGTAATAGTGGATATATCATGGTTGGGAAATAGGTAAAAAGGGGAATCGGAGCTACAGCTCTCAAAACCAGCTCAAATGATAAAGGAGGGTTCCTGTTTATAGTGCTAGAGGGTCTGCACACATTTTTCTGAAAGTCAACTTTGGCACCCCAGGAAGGGTAATCCGGTGACAGGGTGATAGGAGTTACATCATGTTTGGGGAATAGGTAAAAATGTGAATCGGAGCTACAGCTCTCAAAACCAGGTCAAATGATAGAGGAGGGTTCCTGTTGGAGTGCTAGAGGGTCAACACACATTTTTGTGAAAGTCAGCTTTGGCACCAGAGGAAGGGAAATCCCTTGAAAGGGTCATAGGGGATACATCATGGTTAGGAAATAGGTATAAAGGGGAATCGGAGCTACAGCTCTCAAAACCAGCTCAAATGATAGAGGAGGGTTCCTGATGGAGTGCTAGAGGGTCCAAACACAGTTTCGTGAAAGTCAACTTTGGCACCCCAAGAAGGGTAATCCCGTGAAAGTATAATAGTGGATACATCATGGTTTGGAAATAGGTAAAAATGTGAATCGGAGCTACAGGTTTTAAAACCAGCTCAAATGATAGAGGAGGGTTCCTGATGGAGTGCTAGAGGGTCCAAACACAGTTTCGTGAAAGTCAACTTTGGCACCCCAAGAAGGGTAATCCCGTGAAAGTATAATAGTGGATACATCATGGTTTGGAAATAGGTAAAAATGTGAATCGGAGCTACAGGTTTTAAAACCAGCTCAAATGATAGAGGAGGGTTCCTGATGGAGTGCTAGAGGGTCAAAATACAGTTTCGTGAAAGTCAACTTTGGCACCCCAAGAAGGGTAATCCCGTGGGAGGGAAATAAGGGATACATCATGGTTTGGAAATAGGTAAAAATGTAAATAGGAGCTACAGTTTTATAAACCAGCTCAAATGATAGAGGAGGGTTCCTGATGGAGTGCTAGAGGGTCAAAACACAGTTTCGTGAACGTCAAGTTTGGCACCCCAGGGAGGGTAATCAGGTCAAAGGGTAATAGTGGATACATCATGGTTTGGAAATAGGTAAAATGTGAAGTGGAGCTACAGCTCTCAAAACCACCTCAAATGATAGAGGAGGGTTCCTGATGGAGTGCTAGAGGGTCCAAACACAGTTTCGTGAAAGTGAACTTTGGCACCCGAGGTAGGGTAATCCCGTGAGACGGAAATAGGGGATACATCATGGTTTGGAAATAGGTACAAATGTGACTCGGAGCTACAGTTCTAAAAACCAGCTCAAATAATAGAGGAGAGTTCCTGATGGAGTGCTAGCGTGTACAAATACAGTTTTGTGAAATTAAACTTTGGCACCAATGGAAGGTTCATCCCTTGAAAGGGTCATAGTGGATACATCATGGTTTGGAAATAGGTAAAAATGTAAATAGGAGCTACAGGTTTTAGAACCAGCTCAAATGATAGAGGAGGGTTCCTGATGGAGTGCTAGAGGGTCAAAACACAGTTTCCTGAAAGTCAACTTTGGCACCCCAGGGAGGGTTATCCCTTGAAAGGGTAATAGTGGATACATCATGGTTTGGAAATAGGTAAAAATGTGAATCGGAGCTACAGCTCTAAAAACACCACCTCCAATGATAGAGGAGGGTTCCTGGTGGAGTGCTAGAGGTTTAAAACACAGTTTCGTGAAAGTCAAATTTAGCACCTGAGGAAGGGTAATCCCGTGAAAGTATAATAGTGGATACATCATGGTTTGGAAATAGGTAAAAATGTGAATAGGAGCTACAGGTTTTAGAACCAGCTCAAATGATAGAGGAGGGTTCCTGATGGAGTGCTAGAGGGTCAAAACACAGTTTCGTGAAAGTCACATTTAGCACCCCAGGAATGGTAATCCCGTGAAAGGGTCATAGGGGATACATCATGGTTTGGAAATAGGTAAAATTTTGAATCGGAGCTACAGGTTTTAAAACCACCTCCAATGATAGAGGAGGGTTCCTGATGGAGTGCTAGAGGGTCCAAACACAGTTTTGTGAAAGTCAACTTTGGCACCCTAGGAAGGGTAATCCCGCGAAAGGGTCATGGGGGATACATCATGGTTTGGAAATAGGTACAAATGTGAATCGGAGCTACAGCTCTCAAAACCAGCTCAAATGATAGAGGAGGGTTCCTGATGGAGTGCTAGAGGGTCCAAACACAGTTTCGTGAAAGTCACATTTAGCACCCCAGGAATGGTAATCCCGTGAAAGGGTCATAGGGGATACATCATGGTTTGGAAATAGGTAAAATTTTGAATCGGAGCTACAGGTTTTAAAACCACCTCCAATGATAGAGGATTGTTCCTGATGGAGTGCTAGAGGGTCCAAACACAGTTTTGTGAAAGTCAACTTTGGCACCCTAGGAAGGGTAATCCCGCGAAAGGGTCATGGGGGATACATCATGGTTTGGAAATAGGTAAAAATGTGAATCGGAGCTACAGTGCTCAAAACCAGCTCAAATGATAGAGGAGGGTTCCTGATGAAGTGCTAGACGGTCAACACACATCTTCGTGAAAGTCAACTTTGGCACCCGAGGGAGGGTAATCACGTGAAAGGGTCATGGGGGATACATCATGGTTTGGAAATAGGTAAAACTGTAAATCGGAGGTACAGTTCTTAAAACTAGATCAAATAATAGAGGAGGGTTCCTGATGGAGTGCTAGAGTGTACAAACACAGTTTTGTGAAGGTCAACTTTGGCACCCCTTGAAGGGTAATCCCGTCAAAGGGTATAAGGGGATACATCACGGTTTGGAAATAGGTAAAAATGTGAATCGGAGCTACAGGTTTTAAAACCACCTCAAATGATAGAGGAGTGTTCCTGTTGGAGTGCTAGAGGGTCGAAACACTGTTTCGTGAAAGTCAACTTTGGCACCCCAGGAAGGGTAATCCCGGGAAAGGGTAATAGTGGATACATCATGGTTTGGAAAAAGGTAAAAAGGTGAATCGGAGCTACAGGTTTTAAAACCAGCTCAAATGATAGAGGAGGGTTCCTGATGGAGCGCTAGAGGGTCCAAACACAAATTTGTCAAAGTCAACTTTGGCACCCGAGGAAGGGTAATCCCGTGAGAGTGTAATAGTGGAAACATCATGGTTTGGAAATAGGTGAAAAGGTGATTCGGAGCTACAGCTCTCAAAACCAGCTCAAATGATAGAGGAGGGTTCCTGATGGAGTGCTAGACGGTCAACACACAGCTTCGTGAAAGTCAACTTTGGCACTCGAGGGAGGGTAATCACGTGAAAGGGTCATGGGGGATACATCATGGTTTGGAAATAGGTAAAACTGTGAATCGTAGGTGCAGTTCTCAAAACCAGCTCAAATAATAGAGGAGGGTTCCTGATGGAGTGCTATAGTGTACAAACACAGTTTTGTGAAGGTCAACTTTGGCACCAAATGAAGGGTAATCCCGCGAAAGGGTAATAGGGGATACATCATGGTTTGGAAATAGGTAAAAATGTGAATCGGAGCTACAGGTTTTAAAACCACCTCAAATGATAGGGGAGTGTTCCTGTTGGAGTGCTAGAGAGTCCAAACACTGTTTCGTGAAGGTCAACTTTGGCACCCCAGGAAGGGTAATCACGTGAAAGGGTAATAGTGGATATATCATGGTTTGGAAAAAGGTAAAAAGGTGAATCGGAGCTACAGGTTTTAAAACCAGCTCAAATGATAGAGGAGGGTTCCTGATGGACTGCTAGAGTGTACAAACACAGTTTTGTGAAAGTCAACTTTGGCACCCCAGGAAGGGTAATCCCGCGAAAGGGTCATAGGGGATACATCATGGTTTGGAAATAGGTAAAAATGTGAATCGGAGCTACAGTGCTCAAAACCAGCTCAAATGATAGAGGAGGGTTCCTGATGAAGTGCTAGACGGTCAACACACATCTTCGTGAAAGTCAACTTTGGCACCCGAGGGAGGGTAATCACGTGAAAGGGTCATGGGGGATACATCATGGTTTGGAAATAGGTAAAACTGTAAATCGGAGGTACAGTTCTTAAAACTAGATCAAATAATAGAGGAGGGTTCCTGATGGAGTGCTAGAGTGTACAAACACAGTTTTGTGAAGGTCAACTTTGGCACCCCTTGAAGGGTAATCCCGTCAAAGGGTATAAGGGGATACATCACGGTTTGGAAATAGGTAAAAATGTGAATCGGAGCTACAGGTTTTAAAACCACCTCAAATGATAGAGGAGTGTTCCTGTTGGAGTGCTAGAGGGTCGAAACACTGTTTCGTGAAAGTCAACTTTGGCACCCCAGGAAGGGTAATCCCGGGAAAGGGTAATAGTGGATACATCATGGTTTGGAAAAAGGTAAAAAGGTGAATCGGAGCTACAGGTTTTAAAACCAGCTCAAATGATAGAGGAGGGTTCCTGATGGAGCGCTAGAGGGTCCAAACACAAATTTGTCAAAGTCAACTTTGGCACCCGAGGAAGGGTAATCCCGTGAGAGTGTAATAGTGGAAACATCATGGTTTGGAAATAGGTGAAAAGGTGATTCGGAGCTACAGCTCTCAAAACCAGCTCAAATGATAGAGGAGGGTTCCTGATGGAGTGCTAGACGGTCAACACACAGCTTCGTGAAAGTCAACTTTGGCACTCGAGGGAGGGTAATCACGTGAAAGGGTCATGGGGGATACATCATGGTTTGGAAATAGGTAAAACTGTGAATCGTAGGTGCAGTTCTCAAAACCAGCTCAAATAATAGAGGAGGGTTCCTGATGGAGTGCTATAGTGTACAAACACAGTTTTGTGAAGGTCAACTTTGGCACCAAATGAAGGGTAATCCCGCGAAAGGGTAATAGGGGATACATCATGGTTTGGAAATAGGTAAAAATGTGAATCGGAGCTACAGGTTTTAAAACCACCTCAAATGATAGGGGAGTGTTCCTGTTGGAGTGCTAGAGAGTCCAAACACTGTTTCGTGAAGGTCAACTTTGGCACCCCAGGAAGGGTAATCACGTGAAAGGGTAATAGTGGATATATCATGGTTTGGAAAAAGGTAAAAAGGTGAATCGGAGCTACAGGTTTTAAAACCAGCTCAAATGATAGAGGAGGGTTCCTGATGGACTGCTAGAGTGTACAAACACAGTTTCGTGAAAGTCAACTTTGGCACCCCAGGAAGGGTAGTCCCGTGAAAGAGTCATAGGGGATACATCATGGTTGGGAAAAAGGTAAAAAGGGGAATCGGAGCTACAGCTCACAAAACCAGATCAAATGATAGAGGAGGGTTCCTGATGGAGTGCTAGACGGTGAACACACAGCTTCCTGAAAGTCAACTTTGGCACCCCAGGAAAGGTATTAGCATGAAAGGGTCATGGGGGATACATCATGGTTTGGAAATAGGTAAAACTGTGAATCGGAGGTACAGTTCTTAAAACCAGATCAAATAATAGAGGAGGGTTCCTGATGGAGTGCTAGAGTGTACAAACACTGTTTCGTGAAAGTCAACTTTGGCACCCCAAGAAGGGTAATCCCGTGAAAGGGTAATAGTGGATACATCATGGTTTGGAAAAAGGTAAAAAGGTGAAACCGAGCTACAGATTTTAAAACCAGCTCAAATGATAGAGGACTGTCCAGATGGAGTGCTAGAGATTTAACAAACAGCTTCGTGAAGGTCAACTTTGGCACCCCAGGAAGGGTAATTCCGTGAAAGGGAAATAGGGGATACATCATGGTTTGGAAATAGGTAAAAATGTGAATCGGAGGTACAGTTCTCAAAACCAGTTCAAATGATAGAGGAGGGTTCCTGATGGAGTGCTAGAGTGTACAAACACAGTTTTGTGAAGGTCAACTTTGGCACCCCTTGAAGGGTAATCACGTGAAAGGGTCATAGTGGATACATCATGGTTTGGAAATAGGTAAAAATGTGAATCGGAGCTACAGGTTTTAAAACCAGCTCAAATGATAGAGGAGTGTTCCTGTTGGAGTGCTAGAGAGTCCAAACACTGTTTCGTGAAAGTCAACTTTGGCACCCAAGGAAGGGTAATCCCGTGAAAGGGTCATAGGGGATACACCATGGTTTGGAAATAGGTAAAAATGTGAATCGGAGCTACAGCTCTCAAAACCAGCTCAAATGATAGAGGAGGGTTCCTGATGGAGTGCTAGAGGGTCCAAACACAGTTTCGTGAAAGTCAAATTTAGCACCTGAGGAAGGGTAATCCCTTGAAAGGGTCATAGGGGATACATCATGGTTGGGAAATAGGTAAAAAGGGGAATCGGAGCTACAGCTCTCAAAACCAGCTCAAATGATAGAGGAGGGTTCCTGATGGAGTGCTAGAGGGTCAAAACACAGTTTTGTGAAAGTCAACTTTGGCACCCCAGGGAGGGTTATCCCTTGAAAGGGTAATAGTGGATACATCATGGTTTGGAAATAGGTAAAAATGTGAATCGGAGCCACAGCTCTAAAAACACCACCTCCAATGATAGAGGAGGGTTCCTGGTGGAGTGCTAGAGGTTTAAAACACAGTTTCGTGAAAGTCAACTTTGGCACCCCAAGAAGGGTAATCCCGTGAGAGGGAAATAGGGGATACATCATGGTTTGGAAATAGGTACAAATGTGACTCGGAGCTACATTTCTGTAAACCAGCTCAAATGATAGAGGAGGGTTCCTCATGGAGTGCTAGAGGGTCCAAACACAGTTTCGTGAAAGTCAACTTTGGTACCCGAGGAAAGGTAATGCCGTGAAAGGGTCATAGTTGATGCATCATGGTTTGGAAATAGGTAAAAATGTAAATAGGAGCTACAGTTCTATAAACCAGCTCAAATGATAGAGGAGGGTTCCTGATGGAGTGTTAGAGGGTCAAAACACAGTTTCGTGAACGTCAACTTTGGCACCCCAGGGAGGGTAATCAGGTCAAAGGGTAATAGTGGATACGTCATGGTTGGGAAATAGGTAAAAAGGGGAATCGGAGCTACAGCTCTCAAAACCAGCTCAAATGATAAAGGAGGGTTCCTGTTTATAGTGCTAGAGGGTCAGCACACATTTTTCTGAAAGTCAACTTTGGCACCCCAGGAAGGGTAATCCGGTGACAGGGTGATAGGGGATACATCATGTTTGGGGAATAGGTAAAAATGTGAATCAGAGCTACAGCTCTCAAAACCAGGTCAAATGATAGAGGAGGGTTCCTGTTGGAGTGCTAGAGGGTCAACACACATTTTTGTGAAAGTCAGCTTTGGCACCAGAGGAAGGGAAATCCCTTGAAAGGGTCATAGGGGATACATCATGGTTGGGAAATAGGTAAAAAGGGGAATCGGAGCTACAGCTCTCAAAACCAGCTCAAATGATAGAGGAGGGTTCCTGATGGAGTGCTAGAGGGTCCAAACACAGTTTCGTGAAAGTCAACTTTGACACCCCAAGAAGGGTAATCCCGTGAAAGTATAATAGTGGATACATCATGGTTTGGAAATAGGTAAAAATGTGAATGGGAGCTACAAGTTTTAAAACCAGCTCAAATGATAGAGGAGGGTTCCTGATGGAGTGCTAGAGGGTCCAAACACAGTTTCGTGAAAGTCAACTTTGGCACCACAAGAAGGGTAATCCCGTGAAAGTATAATAGGGGATACATCATGGTTTGGAAATAGGTAAAAATGTGAATCGGAGCTACAGGTTTTAAAACCAGCTCAAATGATAGAGGAGGGTTCCTGATGGAGTGCTAGAGAGTCAAAACACAGTTTTGTGAAAGTCAACTTTGGCACCCCAGGGAGGGTTATCCCTTGAAAGGGTAATAGTGGATACATCATGGTTTGGAAATAGGTAAAAATGTGAATCGGAGCCACAGCTATAAAAACACCACCTCCAATGATAGAGGAGGGTTCCTGTTGGAGTGCTGGAGGTTTAAAACACAGTTTCGTGAAAGTCAACTTTGGCACCCCAAGGAGGGTAATCCCGTGAGAGGGAAATAGGGGATACATCATGGTTTGGAAATAGGTAAAAATGTGAATCGGAGCTACAGGTTTTAAAACCAGCTCAAATGATAGAGGAGGGTTCCTGATGGAGTGCTAGAGGGTCCAAACACAGTTTCGTGAAAGTCAACTTTGGTACCCGAGGAAGGGTAATGCCGTGAAAGGGTCATAGTGGATACATCATGGTTTGGAAATAGGTAAAAATGTAAATAGGAGCTACAGTTCTATAAACCAGCTCAAATGATAGAGGAGGGTTCCTGATGGAGTGCTAGAGGTTTAAAACACAGTTTCGTGAAAGTCAACTTTGGCATCCCAAGAAGGGTAATCCCGTGAGAGGGAAATAGGGGATACATCATGGTTTGGAAATAGGTACAAATGTGACTCGGAGCTACAGTTCTATAAACCAGCTCAAATGATAGAGGAGGGTTCCTGATGGAGTGCTAGAGGGTCCAAACACAGTTTCGTGAAAGTCAACTTTGGTATCCGAGGAAGGGTAATGCCGTGGAAGGGTCATAGTGGATACATCATGGTTTGGAAATAGGTAAAAATGTAAATAGGAGCTACAGTTCTATAAACCAGCTCAAATGATAGAGGAGGGTTCCTGATGGAGTGTTAGAGGGTCAAAACACAGTTTTGTGAACGTCAACTTTGGCACCCCAGGGAGGGTAATCAGGTCAAAGGGTAATAGTGGATACATCATGGTTGGGAAATAGGTAAAAAGGGGAATCGGAGCTACAGCTCTCAAAACCAGCTCAAATGATAAAGGAGGGTTCCTGTTTATAGTGCTAGAGGGTCAGCACACATTTTTCTGAAAGTCAACTTTGGCACCCCAGGAAGGGTAATCCGGTGACAGGGTGATAGGAGTTACATCATGTTTGGGGAATAGGTAAAAATGTGAATCGGAGCTACAGCTCTCAAAACCAGGTCAAATGATAGAGGAGGGTTCCTGATGGAGTGCTAGAGGGTCAACACACATTTTTGTGAAAGTCAGCTTTGGCACCAGAGGAAGGGAAATCCCTTGAAAGGGTCGTAGGGGATACATCATGGTTAGGAAATAGGTATAAAGAGGAATCGGAGCTACAGCTCTCAAAACCAGCTCAAATGACAGAGGAGGGTTCCTGATGGAGTGCTAGAGGGTCCAAACACAGTTTCGTGAAAGTCAACTTTGGCACCCCAAGAAGGGTAATCCCGTGAAAGTATAATAGTGGATACATCATGGTTTGGAAATAGGTAAAAATGTGAATCGGAGCTACAGGTTTTAAAACCAGCTCAAATGATAGAGGAGGGTTCCTGATGGAGTGCTAGAGGGTCCAAACACAGTTTTGTGAAAGTCAACTTTGGCACCCCAAGAAGGGTAATCCCGTGAAAGTATAATAGTGGATACATCATGGTTTGGAAATAGGTAAAAATGTGAATCGGAGCTACAGGTTTTAAAACCAGCTCAAATGATAGAGGAGGGTTCCTGATGGAGTGCTAGAGGGTCCAAACACAGTTTCGTGAAAGTCAACTTTGGCACCCCAAGAAGGGTAATCCCGTGGGAGGGAAATAAGGGATACATCATGGTTTGGAAATAGGTAAAAATGTAAATAGGAGCTACAGTTTTATAAACCAGCTCAAATGATAGAGGAGGGTTCCTGATGGAGTGCTAGAGGGTCAAAACACAGTTTCGTGAACGTCAACTTTGGCACCCCAGGGAGGGTAATCAGGTCAAAGGGTAATAGTGGATACATCATGGTTTGGAAATAGGTAAAATGTGAAGTGGAGCTACAGCTCTCAAAACCACCTCAAATGATAGAGGAGGGTTCCTTATGGAGTGCTAGAGGGTCCAAACACAGTTTCGTGAACGTGAACTTTGGCACCCGAGGTAGGGTAATCCCGTGAGAGTAAAATAGGGGATACATCATGGTTTGGAAATAGGTACAAATGTGACTCGGAGCTACAGTTCTAAAAACCAGCTCAAATAATAGAGGAGGGTTCCTGATGGAGTGCTAGCGTGTACAAATACAGTTTTGTGAAATTAAACTTTGGCACCAATGGAAGGTTCATCCCTTGAAAGGGTCATAGTGGATACATCATGGTTTGGAAATAGGTAAAAATGTAAATAGGAGCTACAGTTCTATAAACCAGCTCAAATGATAGAGGAGGGTTCCTGATTTAGTGCTAGAGGGTCAAAACACAGTTTCGTGAAAGTCAAATTTAGCAACTGAGGAAGGGTAATCCCGTGAAAGTATAATAGTGGATACATCATGGTTTGGAAATAGGTAAAAATGTGAATAGGAGCTACAGGTTTTAGAACCAGCTCAAATGATAGAGGAGGGTTCCTGATGGAGTGCTAGAGGGTCAAAACACAGTTTCCTGAAAGTCAACTTTGGCACCCCAGGGAGGGTTATCCCTTGAAAGGGTAATAGTGGATACATCATGGTTTGGAAATAGGTAAAAATGTGAATCGGAGCTACAGCTCTAAAAACACCACCTCCAATGATAGAGGAGGGTTCCTGGTGGAGTGCTAGAGGTTTAAAACACAGTTTCGTGAAAGTCAACTTTGGCATCCCAAGAAGGGTAATCCCGTGAGAGGGAAATAGGGGATACATCATGGTTTGGAAATAGGTACAAATGTGAATCGGAGCTACAGTTCTATAAACCAGCTCAAATGATAGAGGAGGGTTCCTGATGGAGTGCTAGAGGGTCCAAACACAGTTTCGTGAAAGTCAACTTTGGTACCCGAGGAAGGGTTATGCCGTGGAAGGGTCATAGTGGATACATCATGGTTTGGAAATAGGTAAAAATGTAAATAGGAGCTACAGTTCTATAAACCAGCTCAAATGATAGAGGAGGGTTCCTGATGGAGTGTTAGAGGGTCAAAACACAGTTTTGTGAACGTCAACTTTGGCACCCCAGGGAGGGTAATCAGGTCAAAGGGTAATAGTGGATACATCATGGTTGGGAAATAGGTAAAAAGGGGAATCGGAGCTACAGCTCTCAAAACCAGCTCAAATGATAAAGGAGGGTTCCTGTTTATAGTGCTAGAGGGTCAGCACACATTTTTCTGAAAGTCAACTATGGCACCCCAGGAAGGGTAATCCGGTGACAGGGTGATAGGAGTTACATCATGTTTGGGGAATAGGTAAAAATGTGAATCGGAGCTACAGCTCTCAAAACCAGGTCAAATGATAGAGGAGGGTTCCTGTTGGAGTGCTAGAGGGTCAACACACATTTTTGTGAAAGTCAGCTTTGGCACCAGAGGAAGGGAAATCCCTTGAAAGGGTCATAGGGGATACATCATGGTTAGGAAATAGGTATAAAGGGGAATCGGAGCTACAGCTCTCAAAACCAGCTCAAATGATAGAGGAGGGTTCCTGATGGAGTGCTAGAGGGTCCAAACACAGTTTCGTGAAAGTCAACTTTGGCACCCCAAGAAGGGTAATCCCGTGAAAGTATAATAGTGGATACATCATGGTTTGGAAATAGGTAAAAATGTGAATCGGAGCTACAGGTTTTAAAACCAGCTCAAATGATAGAGGAGGGTTCCTGATGGAGTGCTAGAGGGTCCAAACACAGTTTCGTGAAAGTCAACTTTGGCACCCCAAGAAGGGTAATCATGTGAAAGTATAATAGTGGATACATCATGGTTTGGAAATAGGTAAAAATGTGAATCGGAGCTACAGGTTTTATAAACCAGCTCAAATGATAGAGGAGGGTTCCTGATGGAGTGCTAGAGGGTCAAAACACAGTTTCGTGAACGTCAACTTTGGCACCCCAGGGAGGGTAATCAGGTCAAAGGGTAATAGTGGATACATCATGGTTTGGAAATAGGTAAAATGTGAAGTGGAGCTACAGCTCTCAAAACCACCTCAAATGATAGAGGAGGGTTCCTGATGGAGTGCTAGAGGGTCCAAACACAGTTTCGTGAACGTGAACTTTGGCACCCGAGGTAGGGTAATCCCGTGAGAGGGAAATAGGGGATACATCATGGTTTGGAAATAGGTACAAATGTGACTCGGAGCTACAGTTCTAAAAACCAGCTCAAATAATAGAGGAGGGTTCCTGATGGAGTGCTAGCGTGTACAAATACAGTTTTGTGAAATTAAACTTTGGCACCAATGGAAGGTTCATCCCTTGAAAGGGTCATAGTGGATACATCATGGTTTGGAAATAGGTAAAAATGTAAATAGGAGCTACAGTTCTATAAACCAGCTCAAATGATAGAGGAGGGTTCCTGATTTAGTGCTAGAGGGTCAAAACACAGTTTCGTGAAAGTCAAATTTAGCACCTGAGGAAGGGTAATCCCGTGAAAGTATAATAGTGGATACATCATGGTTTGGAAATAGGTAAAAATGTGAATAGGAGCTACAGGTTTTAGAACCAGCTCAAATGATAGAGGAGGGTTCCTGATGGAGTGCTAGAGGGTCAAAACACAGTTTCCTGAAAGTCAACTTTGGCACCCCAGGGAGGGTTATCCCTTGAAAGGGTAATAGTGGATACATCATGGTTTGGAAATAGGTAAAAATGTGAATCGGAGCTACAGCTCTAAAAACACCACCTCCAATGATAGAGGAGGGTTCCTGGTGGAGTGCTAGAGGTTTAAGACACAGTTTCGTGAAAGTCAACTTTGGCACCCCAGGAAGGGTAATCCCGTGAGAGGGAAATAGCGGATCCATCATGGTTTGGAAATAGGTAAAATGTGACTCGGAGCTACAGTTCTATAAACCAGCTCAAATGATAGAGGAGGGTTCCTGATGGAGTGCTAGAGGGTCCAAACACAGTTTCGTGAAAGTCAACTTTGGCACCCGAGGAAGAGTAATCCTGTGAAAGGGTCATAGTGGATACATCATGGTTTGGAAATAGGTAAAATTGTAAATAGGAGCTACAGTTCTATAAACCAGCTCAGATGATAGAGGAGGGTTCCTGATGGAGTGTTAGAGGGTCAAAACACAGTTTCGTGAACGTCAACTTTGGCACAACATAAAGGGTAATCAGGTCAAAGGGTAATAGTGGATACATCACGGTTTGGAAATAGGTAAAATGTGAATTGGAGCTACAGCTCTCAAAACCACCTCAAATGATAGAGGAGGGTTCCTGATGGAGTGATAGAGGGTCCAAACACAGTTTCGTGAAAGTCAACTTTGGCACCCGAGGAAGGGTAATCCCGTGAGAGGGAAATCGGGGATACATCATGGTTTCGAAATACGTACAAATGTGACTCGGAGCTACAGTTCTAAAAACCAGCTCAAATAATAGAGGAGGGTTCCTGATGGAGTGCTAGAGTGTACAAATACAGTTTTGTGAAGTTCAACTTTGGCACCAATGGAAGGTTCATCCCTTGAAAGGGTCATAGTGGATACATCATGGTTTGGAAATAGGTAAAAATGTAAGTAGGAGCTACAGTTCTATAAACCAGCTCAAATGATAGAGGAGGGTTCCTGATGGAGTGCTAGAGGGTCCAAACACAGTTTCGTGAAAGTCAAATTTAGCGCCCCCGGAAGGGTAATCCCGTGAAAGTATAATAGTGGATACATTATGGTTGGGAAATAGGTGAAAAGGGGAATCGGAGCTACAGCTCTCAAAATCAGCTCAAATGTTGGAGGAGGGTTCCTGATGGAGTGTTAGAGGGTCAAAACACAGTTTCGTGAAAGTCAACTTTGGCACCCCAGGGAGGGTGATCAGGTCAAAAGGTAATAGTGGATACATCATGGTTTGGAAACAGGTAAAAATGTGAATCGCAGCTACAGCTCTCAAAACCAGTTCAAATGATAGAGGAGGGTTCCTGATGGAGTGCTAGAGAGTCAAAACTCAGTTTCGTGAAAGTCAACTTCGGCACCCGAGGAAGGGTAATCCCGTGAAAGAGTCATAGGGGATACATCATGGTTTGGAAATAGGTAAAAATGTGAATCGGAGGAACAGATCTTAAAACCAGCTCAAATGATAGAGAAGAGTTCCTGATGGAGTGCTAGAGGGTCAACACACATTTTTCTGAAAGTCAAGTTTGGCACCCCAGGAAGTGTAATCCGGTGACAGGGTCATAGGGGATACATCATGTTTGGGGAATAGGTAAAAATGTGAATCGGACCTACAGCTCTCAAAACCAGCTCAAATGATAGAGGAGGGTTCTTGTTGGAGTGCTAGAGGGTCCAAACACAGTTTCGTGAAAGTCAACTTTGGCACCCGAGGAAGGGTAATCCCGTGAGAGGGAAATAGGGGATACATCATGGTTTCGAAATACGTACAAATGTGACTCGGAGCTACAGTTCTAAAAACCAGCTCAAATAATAGAGGAGGGTTCCTCATGGAGTGGTAGAGTGTACAAATACAGTTTCGTGAAGTTCAACTTTGGCACCAAAGGAAGGTTCATCCCTTGAAAGGGTCATAGTGGATACATCATGGTTTGGAAATAGGTAAAAATGTAAATAGGAGCTACTGTTCTATAAACCAGCTCAAATGATAGAGGAGGGTTCCTGATGGAGTGTTAGAGGGTCAAAACACAGTTTCGTGAACGTCAACTTTGGCACCCCAGGGAGGGTAATCAGGTCAAAGGGTAATAGTGGATACATCATGGTTGGGAAATAGGTAAAAAGGGGAATCGGAGCTACAGCTCTCAAAACCAGCTCAAATGATAAAGGAGGGTTCCTGTTTATAGTGCTAGAGGGTCAGCACACATTTTTCTGAAAGTCAACTTTGGCACCCCAGGAAGGGTAATCCGGTGACAGGGTGATAGGAGTTACATCATGTTTGGGGAATAGGTAAAAATGTGAATCGGAGCTACAGCTCTCAAAACCAGGTCAAATGATAGAGGAGGGTTCCTGATGGAGTGCTAGAGGGTCCAAACACAGTTTCGTGAAAGTCAACTTTGGTTCCCGAGGAAGGGTAATGCCGTGAAAGGGTCATAGGGGATACATCATGGTTAGGAAATAGGTAAAAAGGGGAATCGGAGCTACAGATCTTAAAACCAGCTCAAATGAGAGAGGAGAGTTCCTGATGGAGTGCTAGAGGGTCAACACACATTTTTCTGAAAGTCAAGTTTGGCACCCCAGGAAGGGTAATCCGGTGACAGGGTCATAGGGGATACATCATGTTTGGGGAATAGGTAAAAATGTGAATCGGAGCTACAGCTCTCAAAACCAGCTCAAATGATAGAGGAGGGTTCCTGATGGAGTGCTAGAGGGTCCAAACACAGTTTCGTGAAAGTCAACTTTGGCACCCGAGGAAGGGTGATCCCGTGAGAGGGAAATAGGGGATACATCATGGTTTGGAAATAGGTACAAATGTGACTCGGAGCTACAGTTCTAAAAACCAGCTCAAATAATAGAGGAGGGTTCCTCATGGAGTGCTAGAGTGTACAAATACAGTTTTGTGAAGTTCAACTTTGGCATCCGAGGAAGGTTTTTCCCTTAAAAGGGTCATAGGGGATACATCATGGTTTGGAAATAGGTACAAATGTGAATCGGAGCTACAGCTCTCAAAACCAGCTCAAATGATAGAGGAGGGTTCCTGATGGAGTGCTAGAGGGTCCAAACACAGTTTCGTGAAAGTCAACTTTGGCACCCAAGGAAGGGTAATCACGTGAAAGGGTAATAGTGGATATGTCATGCTTAGGAAATATGTAAAAGTGTGAATAGGAGCTACATGTTTAAAAACCAGCTCAAATGATAGAGGAGGGTTCCTGACGGAGTGCTAGATGGTCCAAACACAGTTTCGTGAAAGTCAACTTTGGCACCCCAGGGAGGGTAATCAGGTCAAAGGGTAATAGTGGATACATCATGGTTGAGAAATAGGTAAAAAGGTGAATCGGAGCCACAGTTCTAAAAACCAGCTCAAATGATAGAGGAGGGTTCCTGATGGAGTGTTAGAGAGTCCAAACACAGTTTCGTGAAAGTCAACTTTGGCACCCCAGGAAGGGTAATCCCGTGAAAGCGTCATAGTGGATACATCATGGTTTCGAAATAAGTAAACATGTTAATCGGAGCCACAGTTCTAAAAACCTCCTCAAATGAGAGACGAGGGTTCCTGGTGGAATGCTAGAGGGTCAACACACTTTTTTGTGAAAGTCAACTTTGGAACCCCAGGGAGGGTAATCAGGTCAAAGGGTAGTAGTGGATACATCATGGTTTGGAAATAGGTAAAATGTGAATCGGAGCTACAGCTCTCAAAACCAGCTCAAATGATAGAGGAGGGTTCCTGATGGAGAGCTAGACGGTCAACACACAGCTTCGTGAAAGTCAACTTTCGCACCCCAGCAAGGGTAATCCCGTGAAAGGGTCATGGTTTGGAAATAGGTAGAACTGTGAATCGGAGCTACAGCTCTCAAAACCAGCTCAAATGATAGAGGACGGTTCCTGATGGAGTGCTAGAGATTTAACAAACACTTTCGTGAAAGTCACATTTTTACCTATTTCCAAACCATGATGTATCCCCTTTTACCCTTAGACCTGATTACCCTCTCTGGAGTGCCAAAGTTGAATTTCACAAAACTGCAGTTTGTACCCTCTAGCACTCCATCAGGAACCCTCCTGTATCATTTGAGCTGGTTTTGAGAGCTGTAGCTCCGATTCACATTTTTACCTATTCCCCAAACATGATATATCCCCTATGACCCTTTGACCGAATTACCCTTCCTGGAGTGCCAAACTTGACTTTCAGAAAAATGTGTGTTGACCCTCTAGCACTCCATCAGGAACCCTCCTCGATCATTTGAGCTGGTTTTGAGAGCTGTAGCTCCGATTCACATTTTTACCTTTTTCCAAACCATGATGTATCCACTATTATACTTTCACGGGATTACCCTTCCTGGGGTGCCAAATTTGACTTTCACAAATTTGTGTTTGGACCCTCTAGCACTCCATCAGGAACCCTCCTCTATCATTTGAGGTGATTTTGAGAGCTGTAGCTTCGATTCACATTTTTACCTATTTCCAAAGCATGATGTATCCACTATTACCCTTTGACCGAATTACCCTTCCTGGGGTGCCAAAGTTGACATTCACGAAACTGTGTTTTGACCCTCTAGCACTCCATCAGGAACCCTCCTCTATCATTTGAGCTGGTTTTGAGAGCTGTAGCTCCGATTCACATTTTCACCTATTTCCAAACCATGACGTATCCACTACTATACTTTCAAGGGATTACCCTTTCTGGGGTGCCAAAGTTGACTTTCACAAAAAAGTGTGTTGACCCTCTAGCCCTCCATCAGGAACCCTCCTCCATCGATTGAGCTGGTTTTAATACCTGTAGCTCCGATTCACATTTTTACCTATTTCCAAACCATGATGTATCCCCTATGACCCTTTCACGGGATTACCCTTCCTGGGGTGCCAAAGTTGACTTTCACGAAAAAGTGTGTTGACCCTCTAGCACTCCTACAGTAACCCTCCTCTATCATTTGAGCTGGTTTTGAGAGCTGTAGCTGCGATTCACATTTTTACCTATTCCCCAAACATGATCTATCCCCAATGACCCTGTCACCGGATTACCCTTCCTGGGGTGCCAAAGTTGACTTTCAGAAAAATGTGTGCTGACCCTCTAGCACTCCATCAGGAACCCTCTTTGATCATTTCAGCTGGTTTTGAGAGCTGTAGCTCCGATTCACATTTTTACCTTTTTCCAAACCATGATGTATCCACTATTATACTTTCACGGGATTACCCTTCCTCAGGTGCTAAATTTGACTTTTACGAAACTGTGCTTGGACCCTCTAGCACTCCATCAGGAACCCTCCTCTATCATTTGAGCTGGTTTTGAGAGCTGTAGCTCTGATTCACATTTTTACCTATTTCCAAACCATGACGTATCCCCTATGACCCTTTCAAGGGATTACCCTCCCTGTGGTGCCAAAGTTGACTTTCACGAAACTGTCTTTGGACCCTCTAGCACTCCATTAGGAACCCTCCTCTATCATTTGAGCTTGTTTTAAAACCTGTGGCTCCGAATCTCCTTTTTTGCTACTTCGCAACCATGATGTTTCCACTATCATACTTTGACCTGATTACCCTCCCTGGGGTGCCAAAGTTGACTTTCACGAAACTGTGTTTGGAAGCTCAAGCACTCCATCAGGAACCCTCCTCTATCATTTGACCTGGTTTTTATAACTGTAGCTCCGATTCACATTTTTACCTATTTCCAAACCATGATGTATCCACTAAGATCCTTTGACCGAATTACCCTTCCTGGGGTGCCAAAGTTGACTTTCACAAAAATGTGTGTTGACCCTCTAGCACTCCACCAGGAACCCTCCTCTATCATTTGAGCTGGTTTTTAGAACTGTGGCTCCGATTCACCTTTTTACCTATTTCCAAACCATTATGTATCCCCTATTACCCTTTCACGTTATTACCCTTCTTGGGGTGCCAAAGTTGACTTTCACGAAACTGTGTTTGGACACTCTAGCACTCCATCAGGAACCCTCCTCTATCATTTGAGCTTGTTTTAAGAGCTGTACCTCCGACTCACATTTTTACCTATTTCCAAACCCTGATGTATCCCCTATGACACTTTCACGGGATTACCCTTCCTGGGGTGCCAAAGTTGACTTTCACAAAACTGTGTTTGGACCCTCTAGCACTCCGACAGGAACCCTCCTCTATCATTTGAGCTGGTTTTAAGAGCTGTACCTCCGATTCACATTTTTACCTATTTCAAAACCATGATGTATCCACTATTACCCTTTCACGGGATTACCCTTCCTGGGATGCCAAAGTTGACTTTCACAAAACTGTGTTTGGACCCTCTAGCACTCCACCAGGAACCCTCCTCTATCATTTGAGCTGGTTTTGAGAGCTGTAGCTCCGATTCACATTTTACCTATTTCCAAACCATGATGTATGCAGTATGACCCTTTGACTGAATTACCCTTTCTGGGGTGCCAAAGTTGACTTTCACGAAACTGTGTTTGGACCCTCTAGCACTCCAGCACGAACCCTCCTCTATCATTTGAGCTGGTTTTGAGAGCTGTATCTCCGATTCACATTTTACCTATTTCCAAACCATGATGTATGCAGCATGACCCTTTCACTGAATTACCCTTCCTGGGGTGCCAAAGTTGACTTTCACGAAACTGTGTTTGGACCCTCTAGCGCTCCATCACGAACCCTCCTCTATCATTTGAGCTGGTTTTCAGAACTGTAGCTCCTATTCACATTTTTACCTATTTCGAAACCATGATGTATAACATATGACCCGTTCACGGGATTACCCTTCCTTGGGTGCCAAAGTTGACTTTCACAAAAAAGTGTGTTGACCCTCTAGCACTCCACCAGGAACCCTCCTCTATCATTTGAGCTGGTTTTTAGAACTATGGCTCCGATTCACATTTATACCTATTTCCAAACCATGATGTATCCCTTATGACCCTTTCACGGGATTACCCTTCATGGGGTGTCAAAGTTGACTTTCACAAAACTGTGTTTGGACCCTCTAGCACTCCGTCAGGAACCCTCCTCTATCATTTGAGCTGGTTTTGAGAGCTGTAGCTCCGATTCACATTTTACCTATTTCCAAACCATGATGTATGCAGTATGACCCTTTGACTGAATTACCCTTCCTGGGGTGACAAAGTTGACTTTCACGAAACTATGTTTGGACCCTCTAGCACTCCACCAGGAACCCTCCTCTATCATTTGAGCTGGTTTTCAGAACTGTAGCTCCGATTCACCTTTTTACCTATTTCCAAACCATGATTTATCCCATATGACCCTTTCACGGGATAACCCCTCCTGGGGTGCCAAAGTTGACTTTCACAAAAAAGTGTGTTGACCTTGTAGCACTCCACCAGGAACCCTCCTCTATCATTTGAGCTGGTTTTTAGAACGTGGCTCCGATTCACCTTTTTACCTATTTCCAAGCCATTATGTATCCCCTATTACCCTTTCACGGGATTACCCTTCCTGGGGTGCCAAAGTTGACTTTCACGAAACTGTGTTTGGACCCTCTAGCACTCCATCAGGAACCCTCCTCTATCATTTGAGCTGGTTTTGAAACCTGTAGCTCCGATTCACATTTTACCTATTTCCAAAGCATGATGTATCCACTATTACCCTTTCACGGGATTACCCTTCCTGGTGTGCCAAAGTTGACTTTCACGAAACTGTGTTTGGACCTTCTAGCACTCCGTCAGGAACCCTCCTCTATCATTTGAGCTGGTTTTTAGAACTGTACCTCCGATTCACATTTTTACCTATTTCAAAACCATGATGTATCCACTATTACCCTTTCACGGGATTACCCTTCCTGGTGTGCCAAAGTTGACTTTCACGAAACTGTGTTTGGACCTTCTAGCACTCCGTCAGGAACCCTCCTCTATCATTTGAGCTGGTTTTGAGAGCTGTGCCTCCGATTCACATTTTTACCTATTTCCAAAGCATGATGTATCCACTATTACCCTTTGACCTGATTACCCTTCCTGGGGTGCCAAAGTTGACTTTCACGAAACTGTGTGTTGACCATCTAGCACTCCACCAGGAACCCTCCTCTGTCATTTGAGCTGGTTTTGAGAGCTCTAACGCCGATTCACATTTTACCTATTTCCAAACCATGATGTATCCACTATTACCCTTTGACCTAAGTACCCTCCCTGGGGTGCCAAAGTTGACTTTCACAAAATTGTGTGTTGACCCTCTAGCACTCCATCAGCAACCCTCCTCTATCATTTGAGCTGGTTTTGAGAGCTGTAGCTCCGATTCACATTTTTACCTATTTCCAAACCATGATGTATCCACTATTATACCTTCACGCGATTACCCTCCCTGGGGTGCCAAAGTTGACTTTCACGAAACTGTGTTTGGACCCTCTAGCACTCCGTCACAAACCCTCCTCTATCATTTGAGCTGGTTTTTAAACCTGTGGCTCCGATTCACATTTTTACCTATTTCAAAACCATGATGTATCCCCTATGACCCTTTCACGTGATTATCCTTCCTGGGGTGCCAAAGTTGACTTTCACGAAACTGTGTTTGGACCCTCTAGCACTCCATCAGGAACCCTCCTCTGTCATTTGAGCTGGTTTTAAAACATGTAGCTCCTATTCACCTTTTTACCTATTTCCAAACCATGATGTATCCCCTATGACCCTTTCACGTGATTACCCTTCCTGGTGTGCCAAAGTTGAATTTCACGAAACTGTGTTTGGACCTTCTAGCACTCCGTCAGGAACCCTCCTCTATCATTTGAGCTGGTTTTTAGAACTGTAACTCCGATTCACATTTTTACCTATTTCAAAACCATGATGTATCCACTATTACCCTTTCACGGGATTACCCTTGTATGGGTGCCAAAAGTTGACTTTCACAAAACTGTGTTTGTACACTCTAGCACTCCGTCAGGAACCCTCCTCTATCATTTGAGCTGGTTTCCAGAGCTGTGCCTCCGATTCACATTTTTACCTATTTCCAAACCATGATGTATTCACTATCATACTTTCACGGGATTACCCTTCCTGGGGTGCCAAAGTTGACTTTCACAAAACTGTGTTTGTACACTCTAGCACTCCATCAGGAACCCTCCTCTATCATTTGAGCTGGTTTTGAGAACTGTGCCTCCGATTCACATTTTTACCTATTTCCAAAGCATGATGTATCCACTATTATACTTTCACGGGATTACCCTCAATGGGTTGCCAAAGTTGACTTTCACGAAACTGTGTCTGAAACCTCTAGCACTCCATTAAGAACCCTCCTCTATCATTTGAGCTGGTTTTGAGAGCTGTGCCTCCGATTCACATTTTTACCTATTTCCAAAGCATGATGTATTCACTATCATACTTTCACGGGATTACCCTTCCTGGGGTGCCAAAGTTGACTTTCACGAAACTGTGTTTGGACCCTCTAGCACTCCATCAGGAACCCTCCTCTGTCATTTGAGCTGGTTTTAAAACCTGTAGCTCCGATTCACCTTTTTGCCTATTTCCAAACCATGATGTATCCCCTATGACCTTTTCACGTGATTACCCTTCCTGGTGTGCCAAAGTTGACTTTCACGAAACTGTGTTTGGACCCTCTAGCACTCCGTCAGGAACCCTCCTCTGTCATTTGAGCTGGTTTTTAAAACTGTACCTCCGATTCACATTTTCACCTATTTCAAAACCATGATGTGTCCACTATTACCCTTTCACGGGATTACCCTTCCTGGTGTGCCAAAGTTGACTTTCACGAAACTGTGTTTGGACCTTCTAGCACTCCGTCAGGAACCCTCCTCTATCATTTGAGCTGGTTTTTAGAACTGTACCTCCGATTCACATTTTTACCTATTTCAAAACCATGATGTATCCACTATTACCCTTTCACGGGATTACCCTTCCTGGTGTGCCAAAGTTGACTTTCACGAAACTGTGTTTGGACCTTCTAGCACTCCGTCAGGAACCCTCCTCTATCATTTGAGCTGGTTTTGAGAGCTGTGCCTCCGATTCACATTTTTACCTATTTCCAAAGCATGATGTATCCACTATTACCCTTTGACCTGATTACCCTTCCTGGGGTGCCAAAGTTGACTTTCACGAAACTGTGTGTTGACCATCTAGCACTCCACCAGGAACCCTCCTCTGTCATTTGAGCTGGTTTTGAGAGCTCTAACGCCGATTCACATTTTACCTATTTCCAAACCATGATGTATCCACTATTACCCTTTGACCTAAGTACCCTCCCTGGGGTGCCAAAGTTGACTTTCACAAAATTGTGTGTTGACCCTCTAGCACTCCATCAGCAACCCTCCTCTATCATTTGAGCTGGTTTTGAGAGCTGTAGCTCCGATTCACATTTTTACCTATTTCCAAACCATGATGTATCCACTATTGTACCTTCACGCGATTACCCTCCCTGGGGTGCCAAAGTTGACTTTCACGAAACTGTGTTTGGACCCTCTAGCACTCCGTCACAAACCCTCCTCTATCATTTGAGCTGGTTTTTAAACCTGTGGCTCCGATTCACATTTTTACCTATTTCCAAACCATGATGTATCCCCTATGACCCTTTCACGTGATTATCCTTCCTGGGGTGCCAAAGTTGACTTTCACGAAACTGTGTTTGGACCTTCTAGCACTCCGTCAGGAACCCTCCTCTATCATTTGAGCTGGTTTTTAGAACTGTACCTCCGATTCACATTTTTACCTATTTCAAAACCATGATGTATCCACTATTACCCTTTCACGGGATTACCCTTGTATGGGTGCCAAAAGTTGACTTTCACAAAACTGTGTTTGTACACTCTAGCACTCCGTCAGGAACCCTCCTCTATCATTTGAGCTGGTTTCCAGAGCTGTGCCTCCGATTCACATTTTTACCTATTTCCAAACCATGATGTATTCACTATCATACTTTCGCGGGATTACCCTTCGTGGGTTGCCAAAGTTGACTTTCACAAAACTGTGTTTGTACACTCTAGCACTCCATCAGGAACCCTCCTCTATCATTTGAGCTGGTTTTGAGAACTGTGCCTCCGATTCACATTTTTACCTATTTCCAAAGCATGATGTATCCACTATTATACTTTCACGGGATTACCCTCAATGGGTTGCCAAAGTTGACTTTCACGAAACTGTGTCTGGACCCTCTAGCACTCCATTAAGAACCCTCCTCTATCATTTGAGCTGGTTTTGAGAGCTGTGCCTCCGATTCACATTTTTACCTATTTCCAAAGCATGATGTATTCACTATCATACTTTCACGGGATTACCCTTCCTGGTGTGCCAAAGTTGACTTTCACGAAACTGTGTTTGGACCCTCTAGCACTCCATCAGGAACCCTCCTCTGTCATTTGAGCTGGTTTTAAAACATGTAGCTCCTATTCACCTTTTTACCTATTTCCAAACCATGATGTATCCCCTATGACCCTTTCACGTGATTACCCTTCCTGGTGTGCCAAAGTTGAATTTCACGAAACTGTGTTTGGACCTTCTAGCACTCCGTCAGGAACCCTCCTCTATCATTTGAGCTGGTTTTTAGAACTGTACCTCCGATTCACATTTTTACCTATTTCAAAACCATGATGTATCCACTATTACCCTTTCACGGGATTACCCTTGTATGGGTGCCAAAAGTTGACTTTCACAAAACTGTGTTTGTACACTCCAGCACTCCGTCAGGAACCCTCCTCTATCATTTGAGCTGGTTTCCAGAGCTGTGCCTCCGATTCACATTTTTACCTATTTCCAAAGCATGATGTATTCACTATCATACTTTCACGGGATTACCCTTCGTGGGTTGCCAAAGTTGACTTTCACAAAACTGTGTTTGTACACTCTAGCACTCCATCAGGAACCCTCCTCTATCATTTGAGCTGGTTTTGAGAACTGTGCCTCCGATTCACATTTTTACCTATTTCCAAAGCATGATGTATCCACTATTATACTTTCACGGGATTACCCTCAATGGGTTGCCACAGTTGACTTTCACGAAACTGTGTCTGGACCCTCTAGCACTCCATTAAGAACCCTCCTCTATCATTTGAGCTGGTTTTGAGAGCTGTGCCTCCGATTCACATTTTTACCTATTTCCAAAGCATGATGTATTCACTATCATACTTTCACGGGATTACCCTTCGTGGGGTGCCAAAGTTGACTTTCACAAAACTGTTTTTGTACACTCTAGCACTCCGTCAGGAACCCTCCTCTATCATTTGAGCTGGTTTTGAGAACTGTGCCTCCGATTCACATTTTCACCTATTTCCAAAGCATGATGTATCCACTATTATACTTTCACGGGATTACCCTCAATGGGTTGCCAAAGTTGACTTTCACGAAACTGTGTTTGGACCCTCTAGCACTCCATCAGGAACCCTCCTCTGTCATTTGAGCTGGTTTTAAAACCTGTAGCTCCGATTCACCTTTTTGCCTATTTCCAAACCATGATGTATCCCCTATGACCTTTTCACGTGATTACCCTTCCTGGTGTGCCAAAGTTGACTTTCACGAAACTGTGTTTGGACCCTCTAGCACTCCGTCAGGAACCCTCCTCTGTCATTTGAGCTGGTTTTTAAAACGGTACCTCCGATTCACATTTTCACCTATTTCAAAACCATGATGTGTCCACTATTACCCTTTCACGGGATTACCCTTGCTGGGGTGCCAAAGTTGACTTTCACGAAACTGTGTTTGTACACTCTAGCACTCCGTCAGGAACCCTCCTCTATCATTTGAGCTGGTTTTGAGAGCTGTGCCTCCGATTCACATTTTTACCTATTTCCAAAGCATGATGTATCCCCTATGACCCTTTCACGGGATTACCCTTGCTGGGGTGCCAAAGTTGACTTTCACGAAACTGTGTTTGGACCCTCTAGCACTCCATCAGGAGCCCTCCTCTATCATTTGAGCTGGTTTTGAGAGCTGCAGCTCCGATTCATATTTTTACCTATTTCCAAACCATGATGTATCCACTATTACCCTTTCACGTGATTACCCTTCCTGGGGTGCCAAAGTTGACTTTCACGAAACTGTGTTTGGACCCTCTAGCACTCCATCAGGAACCCTCCTCTGTCATTTGAGCTGGTTTTAAAACATGTAGCTCCTATTCACCTTTTTACCTATTTCCAAACCATGATGTATCCCCTATGACCCTTTCACGTGATTACCCTTCCTGGTGTGCCAAAGTTGAATTTCACGAAACTGTGTTTGGACCTTCTAGCACTACGTCAGGAACCCTCCTCTATCATTTGAGCTGGTTTTTAGAACTGTACCTCCGATTCACATTTTTACCTATTTCAAAACCATGATGTATCCACTATTACCCTTTCACGGGATTACCCTTGTATGGGTGCCAAAAGTTGACTTTCACAAAACTGTGTTTGTACACTCTAGCACTCCGTCAGGAACCCTCCTCTATCATTTGAGCTGGTTTCCAGAGCTGTGCCTCCGATTCACATTTTTACCTATTTCCAAAGCATGATGTATTCACTATCATACTTTCACGGGATTACCCTTCGTGGGTTGCCAAAGTTGACTTTCACAAAACTGTGTTTGTACACTCTAGCACTCCATCAGGAACCCTCCTCTATCATTTGAGCTGGTTTTGAGAACTGTGCCTCCGATTCACATTTTTACCTATTTCCAAAGCATGATGTATCCACTATTATACTTTCACGGGATTACCCTCAATGGGTTGCCAAAGTTGACTTTCACGAAACTGTGTCTGGACCCTCTAGCACTCCATTAAGAACCCTCCTCTATCATTTGAGCTGGTTTTGAGAGCTGTGCCTCCGATTCACATTTTTACCTATTTCCAAAGCATGATGTATTCACTATCATACTTTCACGGGATTACCCTCAATGGGTTGCCAAAGTTGACTTTCACGAAACTGTGTTTGGACCCTCTAGCACTCCATCAGGAACCCTCCTCTGTCATTTGAGCTGGTTTTAAAACCTGTAGCTCCGATTCACCTTTTTGCCTATTTCCAAACCATGATGTATCCCCTATGACCTTTTCACGTGATTACCCTTCCTGGTGTGCCAAAGTTGACTTTCACGAAACTGTGTTTGGACCCTCTAGCACTCCGTCAGGAACCCTCCTCTGTCATTTGAGCTGGTTTTTAAAACTGTACCTCCGATTCACATTTTCACCTATTTCAAAACCATGATGTGTCCACTATTACCCTTTCACGGGATTACCCTTGCTGGGGTGCCAAAGTTGACTTTCACGAAACTGTGTTTGGACCCTCTAGCACTCCATCAGGAACCCTCCTCTATCATTTGAGCTGGTTTTGAAACCTGTAGCTCCGATTCACATTTTACCTATTTCCAAAGCATGATGTATCCACTATTACCCTTTCACGGGATTACCCTTCCTGGTGTGCCAAAGTTGACTTTCACGAAACTGTGTTTGGACCTTCTAGCACTCCGTCAGGAACCCTCCTCTATCATTTGAGCTGGTTTTTAGAACTGTACCTCCGATTCACATTTTTACCTATTTCAAAACCATGATGTATCCACTATTACCCTTTCACGGGATTACCCTTCCTGGTGTGCCAAAGTTGACTTTCACGAAACTGTGTTTGGACCTTCTAGCACTCCGTCAGGAACCCTCCTCTATCATTTGAGCTGGTTTTGAGAGCTGTGCCTCCGATTCACATTTTTACCTATTTCCAAAGCATGATGTATCCACTATTACCCTTTGACCTGATTACCCTTCGTGGGGTGCAAAAATTGACTTTCACGAAACTGTGTGTTGACCATCTAGCACTCCACCAGGAACCCTCCTCTATCATTTGAGCTGGTTTTGAGAGCTCTAACGCCGATTCACATTTTACCTATTTCCAAACCATGATGTATCCACTATTACCCTTTGACCTAAGTACCCTCCCTGGGGTGCCAAAGTTGACTTTCACAAAATTGTGTGTTGATCCTCTAGCACTCCATCAGCAACCCTCCTCTATCATTTGAGCTGGTTTTGAGAGCTGTAGCTCCGATTCACATTTTTACCTATTTCCAAACCATGATGTATCCACTATTATACCTTCACGCGATTACCCTCCCTGGGGTGCCAAAGTTGACTTTCACGAAACTGTGTTTGGACCCTCTAGCACTCCGTCACAAACCCTCCTCTATCATTTGAGCTGGTTTTTTAACCTGTGGCTCCGATTCACATTTTTACCTATTTCCAAACCATGATGTATCCCCTATGACCCTTTCACGTGATTATCCTTCCTGGGGTGCCAAAGTTGACTTTCACGAAACTGTGTTTGGACCCTCTAGCACTCCATCAGGAACCCTCCTCTGTCATTTGAGCTGGTTTTAAAACATGTAGCTCCTATTCACCTTTTTACCTATTTCCAAACCATGATGTATCCCCTATGACCCTTTCACGTGATTACCCTTCCTGGTGTGCCAAAGTTGAATTTCACGAAACTGTGTTTGGACCTTCTAGCACTCCGTCAGGAACCCTCCTCTATCATTTGAGCTGGTTTTGAGAACTGTACCTCTGATTCACATTTTTACCTATTTCAAAACCATGATGTATCCACTATTACCCTTTCACGGGATTACCCTTCCTGGTGTGCCAAAGTTGACTTTCACGAAACTGTGTTTGGACCTTCTAGCACTCCGTCAGGAACCCTCCTCTATCATTTGAGCTCGTTTTGAGAGCTGTGCCTCCGATTCACATTTTTACCTATTTCCAAAGCATGATGTATCCACTATTACCCTTTGACCTGATTACCCTTCGTGGGGTGCAAAAATTGACTTTCACGAAACTGTGTGTTGACCATCTAGCACTCCACCAGGAACCCTCCTCTGTCATTTGAGCTGGTTTTGAGAGCTCTAACGCCGATTCACATTTTACCTATTTCCAAACCATGATGTATCCACTATTACCCTTTGACCTAAGTACCCTCCCTGGGGTGCCAAAGTTGACTTTCACAAAATTGTGTGTTGATCCTCTAGCACTCCATCAGCAACCCTCCTCTATCATTTGAGCTGGTTTTGAGAGCTGTAGCTCCGATTCACATTTTTACCTATTTCCAAACCATGATGTATCCACTATTATACCTTCACGCGATTACCCTCCCTGGGGTGCCAAAGTTGACTTTCACGAAACTGTGTTTGGACCCTCTAGCACTCCGTCACAAACCCTCCTCTATCATTTGAGCTGGTTTTTTAACCTGTGGCTCCGATTCACATTTTTACCTATTTCCAAACCATGATGTATCCCCTATGACCCTTTCACGTGATTATCCTTCCTGGGGTGCCAAAGTTGACTTTCACGAAACTGTGTTTGGACCCTCTAGCACTCCATCAGGAACCCTCCTCTGTCATTTGAGCTGGTTTTAAAACATGTAGCTCCTATTCACCTTTTTACCTATTTCCAAACCATGATGTATCCCCTATGACCCTTTCACGTGATTACCCTTCCTGGTGTGCCAAAGTTGAATTTCACGAAACTGTGTTTGGACCTTCTAGCACTCCGTCAGGAACCCTCCTCTATCATTTGAGCTGGTTTTTAGAACTGTACCTCCGATTCACATTTTTACCTATTTCAAAACCATGATGTATCCACTATTACCCTTTCACGGGATTACCTTTGTATGGGTGCCAAAAGTTGACTTTCACAAAACTGTGTTTGTACACTCTAGCACTCCGTCAGGAACCCTCCTCTATCATTTGAGCTGGTTTTGAGAACTGTGCCTCCGATTCACATTTTCACCTATTTCCAAAGCATGATGTATCCACTATTATACTTTCACGGGATTACCCTCAATGGGTTGCCAAAGTTGACTTTCACGAAACTGTGTTTGGACCCTCTAGCACTCCATCAGGAACCCTCCTCTGTCATTTGAGCTGGTTTTAAAACCTGTAGCTCCGATTCACCTTTTTGCCTATTTCCAAACCATGATGTATCCCCTATGACCTTTTCACGTGATTACCCTTCCTGGTGTGCCAAAGTTGACTTTCACGAAACTGTGTTTGGACCCTCTAGCACTCCGTCAGGAACCCTCCTCTGTCATTTGAGCTGGTTTTTAAAACTGTACCTCCGATTCACATTTTCACCTATTTCAAAACCATGATGTGTCCACTATTACCCTTTCACGGGATTACCCTTGCTGGGGTGCCAAAGTTGACTTTCACGAAACTGTGTTTGTACACTCTAGTACTCCGTCAGGAACCCTCCTCTATCATTTGAGCTGGTTTTGAGAGCTGTGCCTCCGATTCACATTTTTACCTATTTCCAAAGCATGATGTATCCCCTATGACCCTTTCACGGGATTACCCTTCCTGGGGTGCCAAAGTTGACTTTCACGAAACTGTGTGTTGACCCTCTAGCACTCCATCAGGAACCCTCCTCTGTCATTTGAGCTGGTTTTAAAACCTGTAGCTCCGATTCACCTTTTTGCCTATTTCCAAACCATGATGTATCCCCTATGACCTTTTCACGTGATTACCCTTCCTGGTGTGCCAAAGTTGACTTTCACGAAACTGTGTTTGGACCCTCTAGCACTTCGTCAGGAACCCTCCTCTGTCATTTGAGCTGGTTTTTAAAACTGTACCTCCGATTCACATTTTCACCTATTTCAAAACCATGATGTGTCCACTATTACCCTTTCACGGGATTACCCTTGCTGGGGTGCCAAAGTTGACTTTCACGAAACTGTGTTTGGACCCTCTAGCACTCCATCAGGAACCCTCCTCTATCATTTGATCTGGTTTTAAAACCTGTAGCTCCGATTCACATTTTTACCTATTTCCAAAGCATGATGTATCCACTATTACCCTTTGACCTGATTACCCTTCCTGGGGTGCAAAAGTTGACTTTCACGAAACTGTGTGTTGACCATCTAGCACTCCACCAGGAACCCTCCTCTATAATTTGAGCTGGTTTTGAGAGCTCTAACGCCGATTCACATTTTACCTATTTCCAAACCATGATGTATCCACTATTACCCTTTGACCTAAGTACCCTCCCTGGGGTGCCAAAGTTGACTTTCACAAAATTGTGTGTTGACCCTCTAGCACTCCATCAGGAACCCTCCTCTATCATTTGAGCTGGTTTTGAGAGCTGTAGCTCCGATTCACATTTTTACCTATTTCCAAACCATGATGTATCCACTATTATACCTTCACGCGATTACCCTCCCTGGGGTGCCAAAGTTGACTTTCACGAAACTGTGTTTGGACCCTCTAGCACTCCGTCACAAACCCTCCTCTATCATTTGAGCTGGTTTTAAAACCTGTGGCTCCGATTCACATTTTTACCTATTTCCAAACCATGATGTATCCCCTATGACCCTTTCACGGGATTACCCTTCCTGGGGTGCCAAAGTTGACTTTCACGAAACTGTGTTTGGACCCTCTAGCACTCCATCAGGAACCCACCTCTGTCATTTGAGCTGGTTTTAAAACCTGTAGCTCCGATTCACCTTTTTACCTATTTCCAAACCATGATGTATCCACTATTATACTTTCACGGGATTACCCTTGCTGGGGTGCCAAAGTTGACTTTCACAAAACTGTGCTTGTACACTCTAGCACTCCGTCAGGAACCCTCCTCTATCATTTGAGCTAGTTTTGAGAGCTGTGCCTCCGATTCACATTTTTACCTATTTCCAAAGCATGATGTATCCACTATTATACTTTCACGGGATTACCCTTGCTGGGGTGCCAAAGTTGACTTTCACAAAACTGTGTTTGTACATTTTAGCATTCCGTCAGGAACCCTCCTCTATCATTTGAGCTGGTTTTGAGAGCTGTGCCTCCGATTCACATTTTTACCTATTTCCAAAGCATGATGTATTCACTATCATACTTTCACGGGATTACCCTTCCTGGGGTGCCAAAGTTGACTTTCACGAAACTGTGTTTGGACCCTCTAGCACTCCATCAGGAACCCTCCTCTGTCATTTGAGCTGGTTTTAAAACATGTAGCTCCTATTCACCTTTTTACCTATTTCCAAACCATGATGTATCCCCTATGACCCTTTCACGGGATTACCCTTCCTGGTGTGCCAAAGTTGACTTTCACGAAACTGTGTTTGGACCTTCTAACACTCCGTCAGGAACCCTCCTCTATCATTTGAGCTGGTTTTGAGAGCTGTGCCTCCGATTCACATTTTTACCTATTTCCAAAGCATGATGTATCCACTATTACCCTTTGACCTGATTACCCTTCCTGGTGTGCAAAAATTGACTTTCACGAAACTGTGTGTTGACCATCTAGCACTCCACCAGGAACCCTCCTCTATCATTTGATCTGGTTTTAAAACCTGTAGCTCCGATTCACATTTTTACCTATTTCCAAAGCATGATGTATCCACTATTACCCTTTGACCTGATTACCCTTCCTGGGGTGCAAAAGTTGACTTTCACGAAACTGTGTGTTGACCATCTAGCACTCCACCAGGAACCCTCCTCTATAATTTGAGCTGGTTTTGAGAGCTCTAACGCCGATTCACATTTTACCTATTTCCAAACCATGATGTATCCACTATTACCCTTTGACCTAAGTACCCTCCCTGGGGTGCCAAAGTTGACTTTCACAAAATTGTGTGTTGACCCTCTAGCACTCCATCAGGAACCCTCCTCTATCATTTGAGCTGGTTTTGAGAGCTGTAGCTCCGATTCACATTTTTACCTATTTCCAAACCATGATGTATCCACTATTATACCTTCACGCGATTACCCTCCCTGGGGTGCCAAAGTTGACTTTCACGAAACTGTGTTTGGACCCTCTAGCACTCCGTCACAAACCCTCCTCTATCATTTGAGCTGGTTTTAAAACCTGTGGCTCCGATTCACATTTTTACCTATTTCCAAACCATGATGTATCCCCTATGACCCTTTCACGGGATTACCCTTCCTGGGGTGCCAAAGTTGACTTTCACGAAACTGTGTTTGGACCCTCTAGCACTCCATCAGGAACCCACCTCTGTCATTTGAGCTGGTTTTAAAACCTGTAGCTCCGATTCACCTTTTTACCTATTTCCAAACCATGATGTATCCACTATTATACTTTCACGGGATTACCCTTGCTGGGGTGCCAAAGTTGACTTTCACAAAACTGTGCTTGTACACTCTAGCACTCCGTCAGGAACCCTCCTCTATCATTTGAGCTAGTTTTGAGAGCTGTGCCTCCGATTCACATTTTTACCTATTTCCAAAGCATGATGTATCCACTATTATACTTTCACGGGATTACCCTTGCTGGGGTGCCAAAGTTGACTTTCACAAAACTGTGTTTGTACATTTTAGCATTCCGTCAGGAACCCTCCTCTATCATTTGAGCTGGTTTTGAGAGCTGTGCCTCCGATTCACATTTTTACCTATTTCCAAAGCATGATGTATTCACTATCATACTTTCACGGGATTACCCTTCCTGGGGTGCCAAAGTTGACTTTCACGAAACTGTGTTTGGACCCTCTAGCACTCCATCAGGAACCCTCCTCTGTCATTTGAGCTGGTTTTAAAACATGTAGCTCCTATTCACCTTTTTACCTATTTCCAAACCATGATGTATCCCCTATGACCCTTTCACGGGATTACCCTTCCTGGTGTGCCAAAGTTGACTTTCACGAAACTGTGTTTGGACCTTCTAACACTCCGTCAGGAACCCTCCTCTATCATTTGAGCTGGTTTTGAGAGCTGTGCCTCCGATTCACATTTTTACCTATTTCCAAAGCATGATGTATCCACTATTACCCTTTGACCTGATTACCCTTCCTGGTGTGCAAAAATTGACTTTCACGAAACTGTGTGTTGACCATCTAGCACTCCACCAGGAACCCTCCTCTGTCATTTGAGCTGGTTTTGAGAGCTCTATCGCCGATTCACATTTTACCTATTTCCAAACCATGATGTATCCACTATTACCCTTTGACCTAAGTACCCTCCCTGGGGTGCCAAAGTTGACTTTCACAAAATTGTGTGTTGACCCTCTAACACTCCATCAGCAACCCTCCTCTATCATTTGAGCTGGTTTTGAGAGCTGTAGCTCCGATTCACATTTTTACCTATTTCCAAACCATGATGTATCCACTATTATACCTTCACGCGATTACCCTACCTGGGGTGCCAAAGTTGACTTTCACGAAACTGTGTTTGGACCCTCTAGCACTCCGTCACAAACCCTCCTCTATCATTTGAGCTGGTTTTAAAACCTGTGGCTCCGATTCACATTTTTACCTATTTCCAAACCATGATGTATCCCCTATGACCCTTTCACGTGATTATCCTTCCTGGGGTGCCAAAGTTGACTTTCACGAAACTGTGTTTGGACCCTCTAGCACTCCATCAGGAACCCCCCTCTGTCATTTGAGCTGGTTTTAAAACCTGTAGCTCCGATTCACCTTTTTACCTATTTCCAAAGCATGATGTATCCACTATTATACTTTCACGGGATTACCCTTGCTGGGGTGCCAAAGTTGACTTTCACAAAACTGTGTTTGTACACTCTAGCACTCCGTCAGGAACCCTCCTCTATCATTTGAGCTGGTTTTGAGAGCTGTGCCTCCGATTCACATTTTTACCTATTTCCAAAGCATGATGTATCCACTATTATACTTTCACGGGATTACCCTTGCTGGGGTGCCAAAGTTGACTTTCACAAAACTGTGTTTGTACATTTTAGCATTCCGTCAGGAACCCTCCTCTATCATTTGAGCTGGTTTTGAGAGCTGTGCCTCCGATTCACATTTTTACCTATTTCCAAAGCATGATGTATTCACTATCATACTTTCACGGGATTACCCTTCCTGGGGTGCCAAAGTTGACTTTCACGAAACTGTGTTTGGACCCTCTAGCACTCCATCAGGAACCCTCCTCTGTCATTTGAGCTGGTTTTAAAACATGTAGCTCCTATTCACCTTTTTACCTATTTCCAAACCATGATGTATCCCCTATGACCCTTTCACGGGATTACCCTTCCTGGTGTGCCAAAGTTGACTTTCACGAAACTGTGTTTGGACCTTCTAGCACTCCGTCAGGAACCCTCCTCTATCATTTGAGCTGGTTTTTAGAACTGTACCTCCGATTCACATTTTTACCTATTTCAAAACCATGATGTATCCACTATTACCCTTTCACGGGATTACCCTTCCTGGTGTGCCAAAGTTGACTTTCACGAAACTGTGTTTGGACCTTCTAGCACTCCGTCAGGAACCCTCCTCTATCATTTGAGCTGGTTTTGAGAGCTGTGCCTCCGATTCACATTTCTACCTATTTCCAAAGCATGATGTATCCACTATTACCCTTTGACCTGATTACCCTTCCTGGGGTGCAAAAATTGACTTTCACGAAACTGTGTGTTGACCATCTAGCACTCCACCAGGAACCCTCCTCTGTCATTTGAGCTGGTTTTGAGAGCTCTAACGCCGATTCACATTTTACCTATTTCCAAACCATGATGTATCCACTATTACCCTTTGACCTAAGTACCCTCCCTGGGGTGCCAAAGTTGACTTTCACAAAATTGTGTGTTGACCCTCTAGCACTCCATCAGCAACCCTCCTCTATCATTTGAGCTGGTTTTGAGAGCTGTAGCTCCGATTCACATTTTTACCTATTTCCAAACCATGATGTATCCACTATTATACCTTCACGCGATTACCCTCCCTGGGGTGCCAAAGTTGACTTTCACGAAACTGTGTTTGGACCCTCTAGCACTCCGTCACAAACCCTCCTCTATCATTTGAGCTGGTTTTAAAACCTGTGGCTCCGATTCACATTTTTACCTATTTCCAAACCATGATGTATCCCCTATGACCCTTTCACGTGATTATCCTTCCTGGGGTGCCAAAGTTGACTTTCACGAAACTGTGTTTGGACCCTCTAGCACTCCATCAGGAACCCCCCTCTGTCATTTGAGCTGGTTTTAAAACCTGTAGCTCCGATTCACCTTTTTACCTATTTCCAAAGCATGACGTATCCACTATTATACTTTCACGGGATTACCCTTGCTGGGGTGCCAAAGTTGACATTCACAAAACTGTGTTTGTACACTCTAGCACTCCGTCAGGAACCCTCCTCTATCATTTGAGCTGGTTTTGAGAGCTGTGCCTCCGATTCACATTTTTACCTATTTCCAAAGCATGATGTATCCACTATTATACTTTCACGGGATTACCCTTGCTGGGGTGCCAAAGTTGACTTTCACAAAACTGTGTTTGTACATTTTAGCATTCCGTCAGGAACCCTCCTCTATCATTTGAGCTGGTTTTGAGAGCTGTGCCTCCGATTCACATTTTTACCTATTTCCAAAGCATGATGTATTCACTATCATACTTTCACGGGATTACCCTTCCTGGGGTGCCAAAGTTGACTTTCACGAAACTGTGTTTGGACCCTCTAGCACTCCATCAGGAACCCTTCTCTGTCATTTGAGCTGGTTTTAAAACATGTAGCTCCTATTCACCTTTTTACCTATTTCCAAACCATGATGTATCCCCTATGACCCTTTCACGGGATTACCCTTCCTGGTGTGCCAAAGTTGACTTTCACGAAACTGTGTTTGGACCTTCTAGCACTCCGTCAGGAACCCTCCTCTATCATTTGAGCTGGTTTTTAGAACTGTACCTCCGATTCACATTTTTACCTATTTCAAAACCATGATGTATCCACTATTACCCTTTCACGGGATTACCCTTCCTGGTGTGCCAAAGTTGACTTTCACGAAACTGTGTTTGGATCTTCTAGCACTCCGTCAGGAACCCTCCTCTATCATTTGAGCTGGTTTTGAGAGCTGTGCCTCCGATTCACATTTTTACCTATTTCCAAAGCATGATGTATCCACTATTACCCTTTGACCTGATTACCCTTCCTGGGGTGCAAAAATTGACTTTCACGAAACTGTGTGTTGACCATCTAGCACTCCACCAGGAACCCTCCTCTATCATTTGAGCTGGTTTTGAGAGCTCTATCGCCGATTCACATTTTACCTATTTCCAAACCATGATGTATCCACTATTACCCTTTGACCTAAGTACCCTCCCTGGGGTGCCAAAGTTGACTTTCACAAAATTGTGTGTTGACCCTCTAGCACTCCATCAGCAACCCTCCTCTATCATTTGAGCTGGTTTTGAGAGCTGTAGCTCCGATTCACATTTTTACCTATTTCCAAACCATGATGTATCCACTATTATACCTTCACGCGATTACCCTCCCTGGGGTGCCAAAGTTGACTTTCACGAAACTGTGTTTGGACCCTCTAGCACTCCGTCACAAACCCTCCTCTATCATTTGAGCTGGTTTTAAAACCTGTGGCTCCGATTCACATTTTTACCTTTTTCCAAACCATGATGTATCCCCTATGACCATTTCACGGGATTACCCTTCCTCGGGTGCCAAAGTTGACTTTCACGAAACTGTGTTTGGACCCTCTAGCACTCCATCAGGAACCCTCCTCTGTCATTTGAGCTGGTTTTAAAACCTGTAGCTCCGATTCACCTTTTTACCTATTTCCAAACCATGATGTATCCCCTATGACCCTTTAACGTGATTACCCTTCCTGGGGTGCCAAAGTTGACTTTCACGAAACTGTGTTTGGACCTTCTAGCACTCCGTGAGGAACCCTCCTCTATCATTTGAGCTGGTTTTTAGAACTGTACTTCCGATTCACATTTTTACCTGTTTCAAAACCATGATGTGTCCACTATTACCCTTTCACGGGACTACCCTTGCTGGGGTGCCAAAGTTGACTTTCAAAAAACTGTGTTTGTACACTCTAGCAGTCCATCAGGAACCCTCCTCTATCATTTGAGCTGGTTTTGAGAGTTGTGCCTCCGATTCACATTTTTACCTATTTCCAAAGCATGATGTATCCACTATTATACTTTCACGGGATTACCCTTGCTGGGGTGCCAAAGTTGACTTTCACAAAACTGTGTTTGTACACTCTAGCACTCCATCAGGAACCCTCCTCTATCATTTGAGCTGGTTTTGAGAGCTGTGCCTCCGATTCACATTTTTACCTATTTCCGAAGCATGATGTATCCACTATTATACTTTCACGGGATTACCCTCAATGGGATGCCAAAGTTGACTTTCACGAAACTGTGTCTGGACCCTCTAGCACTCCATTAAGAACCCCCCTCTATCATTTGAGCTGGATTTTCGAACTGTAGCTCCGATTCACATTTTCACCTATTTCCAAAGCATGATGTATTAACTTTTACCCTTTCACATGATTACCCTTCCTGGGGTGCCAAAGTTGACTTTCACGAAACTGTGTTTGGACCCTCTAGCACTCCATCAGGAACCCTCCTCTATCATTTGAGCTGGTTTTGAGAACTGTTGCTCCGATTCACATTTTACCGATTTCCAAACCATGATGTATCCACTATTACCCTTTGACCTGATTACCCTCCCTGGGGTGCCAAAGTTGACTTTCACGAAACTGTGTATTGACCATCTAGCACTCCACCAGGAACCCTCCTCTATCATTTGAGCTGGTTTTGAATGCTCTAACGCCGATTCACATTTTACCTATTTCCAAACCATGATGTGTCCCCTATGACCCTTTGACTGAATTACCCTTCCTGGGGTGACAAAGTTGGCTTTCACGAAACTATGTTTGGACCCTCTAGCACTCCATCACGAACCCTCCTCTATCATTTGAGCTGGTTTTCAGAACTGTAGCTCCGATTCACCTTTTTACCTATTTCCAAACCATGATGTATCCACTAAGACCCTTTGACCGAATTTCCCTTCCTGGGGTGCCAAAGTTGACTTTCACAAAAAAGTGTGTTGACCCTCTAGCACTCCACCAGGAACACTCCTCTATCATTTGAGCTGGTTTTTAGAACGTGGCTCCGATTCACCTTTTTACCTATTTCCAAACCATTATGTATCCCCTATTACGCTTTCACGGGATTACCCTTCTTGGGGTGCCAAAGTTGACTTTCACGAAACTGTGTTTGGACCCTCTAGCACTCCATCAGGAACCCTCCTCTATCATTTGAGCTGGTTTTGAAACCTGTAGCTCCGATTCACATTTTACCTATTTCCAAAGCATGATGTATCCACTATTACCCTTTGACCTGATTACCCTAACTGGGGTGCCAAAGTTGACTTTCACGAAATTGTGTTTGGACCCTCTAGCACTCCATCAGGTACCCTCCTCTATCATTTGAGCTGGTTTTAAAACCTGTAGCTCCGATTTACATTTTTACCTATTTCCAAAGCATCATGTATCCACTATAACCCTTTCACGTGATTACACTTTAAGGGGTGCCAAAGTTGACTTTCACGAAACTGTGTTTGGACCCTCTAGCACTCCATCAGGAACCCTCCTCTATCATTTGAGCTGGATTTAAGATCTGTACCTCTAAATCACATTTCTACCTATTTCCCAACCATGATGTATCCACTATTACCCTTTCACGGGATTACCCTTTCTGGGGTGCCAAAGTTGACTTTCACAAATTTGTGTTTGGACCCTCTAGCAGTCCATCAGGAACCCTCATCTATCATTTGATGTGATTTTCAGAGCTGTAGCTCCGATTCACATTTTTACATATTTCCAAACCATGATGTATCCCCTATGACCCTTTCACGGCATTACCCTTCCTAGGGTGCCAAAGTTGACTTTCACAAAAATGTGTGTTGACCCTGTAGCACTCCATCAGGAACCCTCCTCTATCATTTGAGCTGGTTTTGAGAGCTGTACCTCCGATTCCCCTTTTTACCTATTTCCAAACCATGATGTATCCACTAATATACTTTCACGGGATTACCCTTCCTGGGGTGCCAAAGTTGACTTTCACAAAAAAGTGTGTTGACCCTCTAGCACTCCATCAGGAACCATTCTCTATCGTTTGAGCTGATTTTAAAACCTGTAGCTCCGATTCACATTTTTACCTATTTCCAAACCATAATGTATCCCCTATGACCGTTTCACGGGATTACCCTTCCTGGGGTGCCAAAGTTGACTTTCACGAAAAAGTGTGTTGACCCTCTAGCACTCCACCAGGAACCCTCCTCTATCATTTGAGCTGGTTTTTGGAACTGTGGCTCCGATTCACATTTATACCTATTTCCAAACCATGTTGTATCCACTATGACCGTTTGAGCGAATTACCCTTCCTGGGGTGCCAAAGTTGACTTTCACAAAAAAGTGTGTTGACCCTCTAGCACTCCACCAGGAACCCTCCTCTATCATTTGAGCTGGTTTTGAAACCTGTAGCTCCGATTCACATTTTTACCTATTTCCAAACCATGATGTATCCACTATTACCCTTTGACCTGATTACCCTAACTGGGGTGCCAAAGTTGACTTTCACGAAACTGTGTTTGGACCCTCTAGCACTCCATCAGGAACCCTCCTCTATCATTTGACCTGGTATTGAAACCTGTAGCTCCGATTCACATTTTTACCTATTTCCAAACCATGATGTATCCACTATTACCCTTTGACCTGATTACCCTAACTGGGGTGCCAAAGTTGACTTTCACGAAACTGTGTATTGACCATCTAGCACTCCACCAGGAACCCTCCTCTATCATTTGAGCTGGTTTTGAATGCTCTAACGCCGATTCACATTTTACCTATTTCCAAACCATGATGTGTCCCCTATGACCCTTTGACTGAATTACCCTTCCTGGGGTGACAAAGTTGGCTTTCACGAAACTATGTTTGGACCCTCTAGCACTCCATCACGAACCCTCCTCTATCATTTGAGCTGGTTTTCAGAACTGTAGCTCCGATTCACCTTTTTACCTATTTCCAAACCATGATGTATCCACTAAGACCCTTTGACCGAATTTCCCTTCCTGGGGTGCCAAAGTTGACTTTCACAAAAAAGTGTGTTGACCCTCTAGCACTCCACCAGGAACACTCCTCTATCATTTGAGCTGGTTTTTAGAACGTGGCTCCGATTCACCTTTTTACCTATTTCCAAACCATTATGTATCCCCTATTACGCTTTCACGGGATTACCCTTCTTGGGGTGCCAAAGTTGACTTTCACGAAACTGTGTTTGGACCCTCTAGCACTCCATCAGGAACCCTCCTCTATCATTTGAGCTGGTTTTGAAACCTGTAGCTCCGATTCACATTTTACCTATTTCCAAAGCATGATGTATCCACTATTACCCTTTGACCTGATTACCCTAACTGGGGTGCCAAAGTTGACTTTCACGAAATTGTGTTTGGACCCTCTAGCACTCCATCAGGTACCCTCCTCTATCATTTGAGCTGGTTTTAAAACCTGTAGCTCCGATTTACATTTTTACCTATTTCCAAAGCATCATGTATCCACTATAACCCTTTCACGTGATTACACTTTAAGGGGTGCCAAAGTTGACTTTCACGAAACTGTGTTTGGACCCTCTAGCACTCCATCAGGAACCCTCCTCTATCATTTGAGCTGGATTTAAGATCTGTACCTCTAAATCACATTTCTACCTATTTCCCAACCATGATGTATCCACTATTACCCTTTCACGGGATTACCCTTTCTGGGGTGCCAAAGTTGACTTTCACAAATTTGTGTTTGGACCCTCTAGCAGTCCATCAGGAACCCTCATCTATCATTTGATGTGATTTTCAGAGCTGTAGCTCCGATTCACATTTTTACATATTTCCAAACCATGATGTATCCCCTATGACCCTTTCACGGCATTACCCTTCCTAGGGTGCCAAAGTTGACTTTCACAAAAATGTGTGTTGACCCTGTAGCACTCCATCAGGAACCCTCCTCTATCATTTGAGCTGGTTTTGAGAGCTGTACCTCCGATTCCCCTTTTTACCTATTTCCAAACCATGATGTATCCACTAATATACTTTCACGGGATTACCCTTCCTGGGGTGCCAAAGTTGACTTTCACAAAAAAGTGTGTTGACCCTCTAGCACTCCATCAGGAACCATTCTCTATCGTTTGAGCTGATTTTAAAACCTGTAGCTCCGATTCACATTTTTACCTATTTCCAAACCATAATGTATCCCCTATGACCGTTTCACGGGATTACCCTTCCTGGGGTGCCAAAGTTGACTTTCACGAAAAAGTGTGTTGACCCTCTAGCACTCCACCAGGAACCCTCCTCTATCATTTGAGCTGGTTTTTGGAACTGTGGCTCCGATTCACATTTATACCTATTTCCAAACCATGTTGTATCCACTATGACCGTTTGAGCGAATTACCCTTCCTGGGGTGCCAAAGTTGACTTTCACAAAAAAGTGTGTTGACCCTCTAGCACTCCACCAGGAACCCTCCTCTATCATTTGAGCTGGTTTTGAAACCTGTAGCTCCGATTCACATTTTTACCTATTTCCAAACCATGATGTATCCACTATTACCCTTTGACCTGATTACCCTAACTGGGGTGCCAAAGTTGACTTTCACGAAACTGTGTTTGGACCCTCTAGCACTCCATCAGGAACCCTCCTCTATCATTTGACCTGGTATTGAAACCTGTAGCTCCGATTCACATTTTTACCTATTTCCAAACCATGATGTATCCACTATTACCCTTTGACCTGATTACCCTAACTGGGGTGCCAAAGTTGACTTTCACGAAACTGTGTTTGGACCCTCTAGCACTCCATCAGGAACCCTCCTCTATCATTTGAGCTGGTTTTGAGAGCTCTAGCTCCGATTCACATTTTTGCCTATTTCAAAACCATGATGTATCCACTATCATACTTTCACGGGATTACCCTTGCTGGGGTGCCAAAGTTGACTTTCACAAAACTGTGTTTGTACACTCTAGCACTCCGTCAGGAACCCCCCTCTATCATTTGAGCTGGTTTTGAGAGCTGTGGCTCCGATTCACATTTTTACCTATTTCCAAAGCATGATGTATCCACTATTATACTTTCACGGGATTACCCTCAATGGGATGCCAAAGTTGACTTTCACGAAACTGTGTCTGGACCCTCTAGCACTCCATTAAGAACCCCCCTCTATCATTTGAGCTGGATTTTCGAACTGTAGCTCCGATTCACATTTTACCTATTTCCAAACCATGATGTATCCACTATTACCCTTTGACCTGAGTACCCTCCCTGGGGTGCCAAAGTTGACTTTCACAAAATTGTGTGTTGACCCTCTAGCACTCCATCAGGAACCCTCCTCTATCATTTGAGCTGGTTTTGAGAGCTGTAGCTCCGATTCACATTTTTACCTATTTCCAAACCATGATGTATCCTCTATTATACCTTCACGCGATTAAGCTCCCTGGGGTGCCAAAGTTGACTTTCACGAAACTGTGTTTGGACCCTCTAGCACTCCGTCACAAACCCTCCTCTATCATTTGAGCTGGTTTTAAAACCTGTGGCTCCGATTCACATTTTTACCTTTTTCCCAACCATGATTTATCCACTGTTACCCTTTCAAGGGATTACTCTTCCTGGGGTGCCAAAGTTGACCCTATAGCACTCCATCAGGAACACTCCTCTATCATTTGAGCTGGTTTTGAGAGCTGTAGCTCCGATTCACATTTTACCTTTTTTTCAAACCATGATGTATGAACTTTTACCCTTTGACCTGATTACTCTCCCTGGGGTGCCAAAGTTGACTTTCACGAAACTGTGTTTGGACTCTCTAGCACTCCATCAGGAACCCTCCTCTATCATTTGAGCTGGTTTTTAGAACTGTAGCTCCGATTCAGTTTTTTACCTATTTTCAAACCATAATGTATCCACTCTGACTCTTTCACGGGATTACCCTTCCTGGGGTGCCAAAGTTGACTTTCACGAAACTGTGTTTGGACCCTCTAGCACTCCATCAGGAACCCTCCTCTATCATTTGAGCTGGTTTTGAGAGCTGTAGCTCTGATTCACATTTTACCTATTTCCAAAGCATGATGTTTCCGCTATTACCCTTTGACCTGATTACCCTCCCTGGGGTGCCAAAGTTAACTTTGACGAAACTGTGTTTGGACCCTCTAGCACTCCATCAGGAACCCTCCTCTATCATTCGAGCTGGTTTTGAGAACTGTCGGTCTGATTCACCTTTTACCTATTTCCAAAGCATGATGTATCCGCTATTACCCTTTGACCTGATTACCCTCCCTGGGGTGCCAAACTTGACTGACACGAAACTGTGCTTGGACCCTCTAGCACTCCATCAGGAACCCTCCTCTATCATTTGAGCTGGTTTTTACAACTGTAGCTCCGATTCACCTTTTTACCTATTTCCCAACCATGATGTGTCCACTATTACCCTTTGACCTGATTACCCTTCCTCGTGTGCCAAAGTTGACTTTCACGAAACTGTGTTTGGACCTTCTAGCACTCCGTCAGGAACCCTCCTCTATCATTTGAGCTGGTTTGTAGAACTGTACCTCCGATTCACATTTTTACCTATTTCAAAACCATGATGTGTCCACTATTACCCTTTCACGGGATTACCCTTCCTGGGGTGCCAAAGTTGACTTTCACAAAACTGTGTTTGTACGCTCTAGCACTCCATCAGGAACCCTCCTCTATCATGATGTATCCACTTTTCCCCTTCCACGTGATTACCCTTCCTCGGGTGCCAAAGTTGACTTTCACGAAACTGTGTTTGGACCCTCTAGCACTCCGTCAGGAACCCTCCTCTATCATTTGAGCTGGTTTAAAAACCTGTAGCTCCGATTCACATTTTTACATATTTCCAAACCATGATGTATCCCCTATGACCCTTTCACGGGATCACCCTTCCTGGGGTGCCAAAGTTGACTTTCACGAAACTGTGTTTGGACCCTCTAGCAGTCCATCAGGAACCCTCCTCTGTCATTTCAGCTGGTTTTAAAACCTGTAGCTCCGATTCACCTTTTTACCTATTTCCAAACCATGATGTATCCCCTATGACCCTTCTACGTGATTACCCTTCCTGGTGTGCCAAAGTTGACTTTCACGAAACTGTCTTTGTACCTTCTAGCACTCCGTCAGGAACCCTCCTCTATCATTTGAGCTGGTTTGTAGAACTGTACCTCCGATTCACATTTTTACCTATTTCAAAACCATGATGTGTCCACTAACACCCTTTCACGGGATTACCCTTCCTGGGGTGCCAAAGTTGACTTTCACAAAACTGTGTTTGTACGCTCTAGCACTCCATCAGGAACCCTCCTCTATCATTTGAGCTGGTTATAAGGGCTCTATCTCCCATTCACATTTTCACCTATTTCCAAAGCATGATGTATCCCCTATGACCCTTTCACGGGATCACCCTTCCTGGGGTGCCAAAGTTGACTTTCACGAAACTGTGTTTGGACCCTCTAGCAGTCCATCAGGAACCCTCCTCTGTCATTTCAGCTGGTTTTAAAACCTGTAGCTCCGATTCACCTTTTTACCTATTTCCAAACCATGATGTATCCCCTATGACCCTTCTACGTGATTACCCTTCCTGGTGTGCCAAAGTTGACTTTCACGAAACTGTCTTTGTACCTTCTAGCACTCCGTCAGGAACCCTCCTCTATCATTTGAGCTGGTTTGTAGAACTGTACCTCCGATTCACATTTTTACCTATTTCAAAACCATGATGTGTCCACTAACACCCTTTCACTTGATTACCCTTCCTGGGGTGCCAAAGTTGACTTTCACAAAACTGTGTTTGTACGCTCTAGCACTCCATCAGGAACCCTCCTCTATCATTTGAGCTGGTTATAAGGGCTCTATCTCCCATTCACATTTTCACCTATTTCCAAAGCATGATGTATCCCCTATGACCCTTTCACGGGATTACCCATCCTGGGGTGCCAAAGTTGACTTTCACGAAACTGTGTTTGGACCCTCTAGCACTCCATCAGGAACCCTCCTCTATCATTTGAGCTGGTTTTTAGAGTTGTAGCTCCGATTCATATTTTTACCTATTTCCAAACCATGATGTATCCACTATTACCCTTTTACGTGATTACCCTTCCTGGTGTGCCAAAGTTGACTTTCACGAAACTGTGTTTGGACCTTCTAGCACTCCGTCAGGAACACTCCTCTATCATTTGAGCTGGTTTGTAGAACTGTACCTCCGATTCACATTTTTACCTTTTTCAAAACCATGATGTGTCCACTATTACCCTTTCACGGGATTACCCTTCCTGGGGTGCCAAAATTGACTTTCACAAAACTGTGTTTGTACGCTCTAGCACTCCATCAGGAACCCTCCTCTATCATTTGAGCTGGTTATAAGGGCTCTATCTCCCATGCACATTTTCACCTATTTCCAAAACATGATGTATCCCCTATGACCCTTTGACCTGATTACCCTCCCTGGGGTGCCAAAGTTAACTTTGACGAAACTGTGTTTGGACCCTCTAGCACTCCATCAGGAACCCTCCTCTATCATTCGAGCTGGTTTTGAGAGCTGTAGCTCTGATTCACCTTTTACCTATTTCCAAACCATGATGTATCCACTATTACCCTTTTACGTGATTACCCTTCCTGGGGTGACTTTCACGAAACTGTGTATTGACCATCTAGCACTCCGTCACAAACCCTCCTCTATCATTTGAGCTGGTTTTAAAACCTGTAGCTCCGATTCACATTTTTACATATTTCCAAAACATGATGTATCCCCTATGACCCTTTCACGGGATTACCCTTCCTGGTGTGCCAAAGTTGACTTTCACGAAACTGTGTTTGGACCTTCTAACACTCCGTCAGGAACCCTCCTCTATCATTTGAGCTGGTTTGTAGAACTGTACCTCCGATTCACATTTTTACCTATTTCAAAACCATGATGTGTCCACTATTACCCTTTCACGGGATTACCCTTCCTGGGGTGCCAAAGTTGACTTTCACGAAACTGTGTATTGACCATCTAGCACTCCACCAGGAACCCTCCTCTATCATTTGAGCTGGTTTTGAGAGCTCTAACGCCGATTCACATTTTACCTATTTCCAAACCATGATGTATCCACTAATACCCTTTGACCTGAGTACCCTCCCTGGGGTGCCAAAGTTGACTTTCACGAAACTGTGTTTGGACCCTCTAGCACTCCATCAGGAACCCTCCTCTATCATTTGAGCTGGTTTTTAGAACTGTGGCTCCGATTCACCTTTTTACCTATTTCCCAACCATGATGTATCCCCTGTGACCCTTTCACGGGATTACCCTTCCTCGGGTGCCAAAGTTGACTTTCACAAAAATGTGTGTTGACCCTCTAGCACTCCATGAGGGACCCTCCTCTATCATTTGAGCTGGTTTTGAGAGCTGTAGCTCCGATTCACTTTTTTACCTATTTCCAAACCATGATGTATCCACTTTTCCCCTTCCACGTGATTACCCTTCCTGGGGTGCTAAATTGGACTTTCACGAAACTGTGTTTGGACCCTCTAGCACTCCGTCACAAACCCTCCTCTATCATTTGAGCTGGTTTTAAAACCTGTAGCTCCGATTCACATTTTTACATATTTCCAAAACATGATGTATCCCCTATGACCCTTTCACGGGATTACCCTTCCTGGGGTGCCAAAGTTGACTTTCACGAAACTGTGTTTGGACCCTCTAGCACTCCGTCAGGAACCCTCCTCTATCATTTGAGCTGGTTTGTAGAACTGTACCTCCGATTCACATTTTTACCTATTTCAAAACCATAATGTGTCCACTATTACCCTTTCACGGGATTACCCTTCCTGGGGTGCCAAAGTTGACTTTCACAAAACTGTGTTTGTACGCTCTAGCACTCCATCAGGAACCCTCCTCTATCATTTGAGCTGGTTATAAGGGCTCTATCTCCCATTCACATTTTCACCTATTTCCAAAACATGATGTATCCCCTATGACCCTTTCACGGGATTACCCTTCCTGGGGTGCCAAAGTTGACTTTCACGAAACTGTGTTTGGACCCTCTAGCACTCCATCAGGAACCCTCCTCTATCATTTGAGCTGGTTTTGAGAGCTGTAGCTCCGATTCATATTTTTACCTATTTCCAAACCATGATGTATCCACTATTACCCTTTTACGTGATTACCCTTCCTCGTGTGCCAAAGTTGACTTTCACGAAACTGTGTTTGGACCTTCTAGCACTCCGTCAGGAACCCTCCTCTATCATTTGAGCTGGTTTGTAGAACTGTACCTCCGATTCACATTTTTACCTATTTCAAAACCATGATGTGTCCACTATTACCCTTTCACGGGATTACCCTTCCTGGGGTGCCAAAGTTGACTTTCACAAAACTGTGTTTGTACGCTCTAGCACTCCATCAGGAACCCTCCTCTATCATTTGAGCTGGTTTTTACAACTGTAGCTCCGATTCCCCTTTTTGCCTATTTCCCAATCATAATGTATTTACTATTACCCTTTCACGTGATTACCCTTCATGAGGTGCTAAAGTTGACTTTCACGAAACTGTGTTTGGACCCTCTAGCACTCCATCAGGAACCCTCCTCTATCATTTGAGCTGGTTTTAAAACCTGTAGCTCCGATTCACCTTTTTACCTTTTTCCAAACCATGATGCATCCACTAACACCCTTTCACGTGATTAGCCTTCCGGGGGTGGCAAAGTTGACTTTCACGAACCTGTGCTTGGACCCTCTAGCACTCCATCAGGAACCCTCCTCTATCATTTGAGCTGGTTTTGAGAGCTCTAGCTCCGATTCACATTTTCACCTATTTCCAAACCATGATGTATCCCCTATGACCCTTTCACGGGATTACCCTTCCCTGGGTGCTAAATTTGACTTTCACGAAACTGTGTTTGGACCCTCTAGCACTCCATCAGGAACCCTCCTCTATCATTTGAGCTGGTTTTGAGAGCTTTAGCTCCGATTCACATTTTTACCTATTTCCCAACCATGATGTATCCACTATTATACGTTCACGGGATTACCCTTCCTGGGGTGCTAAATTGGACTTTCACGAAACTGTGTTTGGACCCTCTAGCACTCCATCAGGAACCCTCCTCTATCATTTGATCTGGTTTTAAAACCTGTAGCTCCGATTCACATTTTTACATATTTCCAAAGCATGATGTATCCACTATTACCCTTTGACCTGATTACCCTTCCTGGGGTGCCAAAGTTGTCTTTCACGAAACTGTGCATTGAGCATGTAGCACTCCACCAGGAACCCTCCTCTATCATTTGAGCTGGTTTTGAGAGCTCTAACGCCGATTCACATTTTACCTATTTCCAAACCATGATGTATCCACTATTACCCTTTGACCTGAGTACCCTCCCTGGGGTGCCAAAGTTGACTTTCACGAAACTGTGTTTGGACCCTCTAGCACTCCATCAGGAACCCTCCTCTATCATTTGAGATGGTTTTTAGAACTGTGGCTCCGATTCATCTTTTTACTTATTTCCCAACCATGATGTATCCCCTGTGACCCTTTCACGGGATTACCCTTCCTCGGGTGCCAAAGTTGACTTTGACAAAAATGTGTGTTCACCCTCTAGCACTCCATGAGGGACCCTCCTCTATCATTTGAGCTGGTTTTGAGAGCTGTAGCTCCGTTTCGCATTTTTACCTATTTCCAAACCATGATGTATCCACTTTTCCCCTTCCACGTGATTACCCTTCCTCGGGTGCCAAAGTTGACTTTCACGAAACTGTGTTTGGACCTTCTAGCACTCCGTCACAAACCCTCCTCTATCATTTGAGCTGGTTTTAAAACCTGTAGCTCCGATTCACATTTTTACATATTTCCAAACCATGATGTATCCCCTATGACCCTTTCACGGGATTACCCTTCCTGGGGTGCCAAAGTTGACTTTCACGAAACTGTGTTTGGACCCTCTAGCACTCCATCAGGAACCCTCCTCTGTCATTTGAGCTGGTTTTGAAACCTGTAGCTCCGATTCACCTTTTTACCTATTTGCCAACCATGATGTATCCCCTATGACCCTTTTACGTGATTACCCTTCCTGGTGTGCCAAAGTTGACTTTCACGAAACAGTGTTTGGACCTTCTAGCACTCCGTCAGGAACCCTCCTCTATCATTTGAGCTGGTTTGTAGAACTGTACCTCCGATTCACATTTTTACCTATTTCAAAACCATGATGTGTCCACTATTACCCTTTCACGGGATTACCCTTCCTGGGGTGCCAAAGTTGACTTTCACAAAACTGTGTTTGTACGCTCTAGCACTCCATCAGGAACCCTCCTCTATCATTTGAGCTGGTTATAAGGGCTCTATCTCCCATTCACATTTTCACCTATTTCCAAACCATGATGTATCCCCTATGACCCTTTCACGGGATCACCCTTCCTGGGGTGCCAAAGTTGACCTTCACAAAAATGTGTGTTCACCCTCTAGCACTCCTCCAGGAACCCTCCTCTATCATTTGAGCTGGTTTTGAGAGCTGTAGCTCCGATTCACATTTTTACCTATTTCCAAACCATGATGTATTCCCTATGACCCTTTCACGTGATTACCCTCCCTCGAGTGCCAAAGTTGACCTTCACAAAAATGTGTCTTCACCCTCTAGCACTCCACCAGGAACCCTCCTCTATCATTTGAGCTGGTTTTGAGAACTGTATCTCCGATTCACATTTTTACCTATTTCCAAACGATGATGTATCCCCCATGACCCTTTCACGTGATTACCCTTCCTCGGGTGCATAAGTTGACTTTCACGAAGCTGTGTGTTGACCGTCTAGCACTCTATCAGGAACCTTCTTCAATCATTTGAGCTGGTTTTGAGAACTGTAGCTTCGATTCACATTTTAACCTATTTCCCAGCCATGATGTATTCGATATCTATTTCACGGGATTACCCTTCCTGGGGTGCCAAAGTTGACTTTCACGAAACTGTGTTTGGACCCTCTAGCACTCCATCAGGAACCCTCCTCTATCATTTGAGCTGGTTTTGAGAGCTGTAGTTCCGATTCACATTTTTACCTATTTCCAAACCATGATGTATCCACTATGACCCTTTCACGGGATTACCCTCCCTGGGGTGCCAAAGTTGACTTTCACGAAACTGTGTTTCGACCCTCTAGCACTCCATCAGGAACCCTCCTCTATCATTTGAGCTGGTTTTAAGAGCTGTAGTTCCGATTCACCTTTTTGCCTATTTCCCAACCATGATGTATCCACTATGAGCCTTTCGCGGGATTACCCTTCCTGGGGTGCCAAAGTTGACTTTTACGAAACAGTGTTTGGACCCTCTAGCACTCCTTTAGGAACCCTCCTCTATCATTTGAGCTACTTTTGAAACCTGTAGCTCCGATTCACATTTTTACCGATTTCCAAAAAATGATGTATACCCCATGACCCTTTGACCGAATTACCCTTCCTGGGGTGCCAAAGTTCACTTTCACAAAAAAGTGTGTTGACCCTCTAGCACTCCACCAGGAACCCTCCTCTATCATTTGAGCTTGTTTTGAGAGCTGTACTTCCGATTCACAATTTTACCTATTTCCAAACCATGATGTATCCACTGTTACCCTTTCACGGGATTACCCTTCCTGGGGTGCCAAAGTTAACTTTCACAAAACTGTGTTTGGACCCTCAAGCACTCCATCAGGAACCCTCCTCTATCATTTGAGCTAGTTTTGAGAGCTGTAGTTCCGATTCACATTTTTACCTATTTCCAAACCATGATGTATCCACTTTTACCCTTTCACGGTATTACCTTTCCTGGGGTGCCAAAGTTGACTTTCACGAAACTGTGTTTGGACCCTCTAGCACTCCATCAGGAACCCTCATCTATCATTTGAGCTGGTTTTAAGAGCTGTAGTTCCGATTCACCTTTTTGCTTATTTCCCAAAAATGATGTATCCACTATGAGCCTTTCACGGGATTACCCTTCCTGGGGTGCCAAAGTTGACTTTCACGAAACTGTGTTTGGACCCTCTAGCACTCCTTTAGGAACCCTCCTCTATCATTTGAGCTGCTTTTAAAACCTGTAGCTCCGATTCACATTTTTACTTATTTCCAAAACATGATGTATCCCCTATGACCCTTTGACCGAATTACCCTTCCTGGGGTGCCAAAGTTCACTTTTACAAAAAAGTTTGTTGACCCTCTAGCACTCCACCAGGAACCCTCCTCTATCATTTGAGCTGGTTTTGAGAGCTGTAGCTCCGAATCACCTTTTCACCTATTTCCAAACCATGATGTATAACCTATTACCCTGTCATGGGATTACCCTTCCGGGGCTGCCAAAGTTGACTTTCACGAAACTGTGTTTCGACCCTCTAGCACTCCATCAGGAACCCTCATCTATCATTTGAGGTGGTTTTGAGAGCTGTAGTTCCGATTCACCTTTTTGCCTATTTCCCAACCATGATGTATCCACTATGAGCCTTTCGCGGGATTACCCTTCCTGGGGTGCCAAAGTTGACTTTCACGAAACAGTGTTTGGACCCTCTAGCACTCCTTTAGGAACCCTCCTCTATCATTTGAGCTACTTTTGAAACCTGTAGCTCCGATTCACATTTTTACCGATTTCCAAAAAATGATGTATACCCCATGACCCTTTGACCGAATTACCCTTCCTGGGGTGCCAAAGTTCACTTTCACAAAAAAGTGTGTTGACCCTCTAGCACTCCACCAGGAACCCTCCTCTATCATTTGAGCTTGTTTTGAGAGCTGTACTTCCGATTCACAATTTTACCTATTTCCAAACCATGATGTATCCACTGTTACCCTTTCACGGGATTACCCTTCCTGGGGTGCCAAAGTTAACTTTCACGAAACTGTGTTTGGACCCTCAAGCACTCCATCAGGAACCCTCCTCTATCATTTGAGCTAGTTTTGAGAGCTGTAGTTCCGATTCACCTTTTTGCTTACTTCCCAAAAATGATGTATCCACTATGAGCCTTTCACGGGATTACCCTTCCTGGGGTGCCAAAGTTGACTCTCACGAAACTGTGTTTGGACCCTCTAGCACTCCTTTAGGAACCCTCCTCTATCATTTGAGCTGCTTTTAAAACCTGTAGCTCCGATTCACATTTTTACTTATTTCCAAAACATGATGTATCCCCTGTGACCCTTTGACCGAATTACCCTTCCTGGGGTGCCAAAGTTCACTTTTACAAGAAAGTTTGTTGACCCTCTAGCACTCCACCAGGAACCCTCCTCTATCATTTGAGCTGGTTTTGAGAGCTGTAGCTCCGAATCACCTTTTCACCTATTTCCAAACCATGATGTATAACCTATTACCCTGACATGGGATTACCCTTCCGGGGGTGGCAAAGTTGACTTTCACGAAACTGTGTTTCGACCCTCTAGCACTCCACCAGGAACCCTCCTCTATCATTTGAGCTGGTTTATAGAGCTGTAGTTCCGATTCACATTTTTACCTATTTCCAAACCATGATGTATCCACTATTACCCTTTCACGGGATTACCCTTTATGGGGTGCCAAAGTTGACTTTCACGAAACTGTGTTTTGACCCTCTAGCACTCCATCAGGAACCAACCTCTATCATTTGAGCTGGTTTTGAAACCTGTAGCTCCGATTCCCCTTTTTACCTATTTCCAAACCATGATGTATCCACTATTATAAATTAACGGGATTACCCTTCCTGGGGTGCGAAATTTGACTTTCACGAAACTGTGTTTGGACCCTCTAGCACTCCATCAGGAACCCTCCTCTATCATTTGAGCTGGTTTTTAGAACTGTGGCTCCGATTCACCTTTTTACCTATTTCACAAACCATGATGTATCCCCTATGACCCTTTCACGGTATTACCCTTCCTGGGGTGCCAAAGTTGACTTTCAGAAAAATGTGTGTTGACCCTCTAGCACTCCATCAGGATCCCTCCTCTATCATTTGAGCTGGTTTTGAGAGCTGTAGCTCCGATTCACATTTTACCTATTTCCAAACCATGATGTTTCCCCTATCACCCTTTGACCGAATTACCCTTCCTCGGGTGCCAAAGTTGACTTTCACAAAAAAGTGTGTTGACCCTCAAACACTCCACCAGGAACCCTCCTCTATCATTTGAGCTGGTTTTGAGAGCTGTAGTTCCGATTCACATTTTTACCTATTTCCAAACCATGATGTATCCACTATTACCCTTTCACGGGATTACCCTTTATGGGGTGCCAAAGTTGACTTTCACGAAACTGTGTTTTGACCCTCTAGCACTCCATCAGGAACCCTCCTCTATCATTTGAGCTGGTTTTTGAAACCTGTAGCTCCGATTCCCCTTTTTACCTATTTCCAAACCATGATGTATCCACTATTACCCTTTCACGGGATTACCCTTGCTGTGGTGCCAAAGTTGACTTTCACGAAACTGTGCTTGGACGCTCTAGCACTCCATCAGGAACCCTCCTCTATCATTTGAGCTGGTTTTAAGAGCTGTAGTTCCGATTCACCTTTTTGCCTATTTCCCAACCATGATGTATCCACTATGAGCATTTCACGGGATTACCCTTTCTGGGGTGCCAAAGTTGACTTTCACAAAAATGTGTGTTGACCCTCTAGCACTTCACCAGGAACCCTCCTCTATCATTTGAGCTGCTTTTGAAACCTGCAGCTACGATTCACATTTTTACCTATTTCCAAACCATGATGTATCCACTATTATACTTTCACGGGATTATCCTTCCTTGGGTGCCAAAGTTGACCTTCACGAAACTGTGTTTGGACCCTCTAGCACTCCATCAAGAACCCTCCTCTATCATTTGAGCTGGTTTTAAAACCTGTAGCTCCGATTCAAAATTTTACCTATTTCCAAACCATGATGTATCAACTATGACCCTTTCACGGGATTACCCTTCCTGGGGTGCCAAAGTTGACTTTCACAAAACTGTGTGTTGACCCTCTAGCACTCCATCAGGAACACTCCTCTATCATTTGAGCTGGTTTTAAAGGCTCTATCTCCGATTCACATTTTCACCTATTTCCAAACCATGATGTATCCCCTATGACCCTTTCACGGGATTACCCTTCCTGGGGTGCCAAAGTTGACTTTCACGAAACTGTGTTTTGACCCTCTAGCACTCCATCAGGAACCCTCCTCTAACATTTGAGCTGGTTTTAAGGGCTCTATCTCCGATTCACATTTTCACCTATTTCCAAACGATGATGTATCCACTATTTCCCTTTCACGGGATTACCCTTCCTGGGGTGCCAAAGATGACTTTCACGAAACTGTGTTTTGACCCTCTAGCACTCCATCAGGAACCCTCCTCTAACATTTGAGCTGGTTTTAAAGGCTCTATCTCCGATTCACATTTTCACCTATTTCCAAACCATGATGTATCCCCTATGACTCTTTCACGGGATTACCCTTCCTGGGGTGCCAAAGATGACTTTCACGAAACTGTGTTTGGACCCTCTAGCACTCCATCAGGAACCCTCCTCTATTATTTGAGCTGGTTTGAAAACCTGTAACCCCGATTCACCTTTCTGCCTATTTGCAAACCATGATGTATCCACTGTTACCCATTCACGGGATTACCCTTTCTGGGGTGCCATCTTACATCTGACTACAGAGTGCAATACACCCTCAAAGTTGACGTAAGCACGATGCAATACGTTTATTATTGTTAAGGCTGTTGCTAATTAATGTGAAACTATGTTTTACGACACTATTTGGAATGTTGGTATTCCCCGAACGGAAGCGAGTTATATACAGATATTTAGCCACGAGTGTGCCTATCTATTACCAAACTCAACTTTCAAACATGGGCTGGTTACCCACAATGGCCTCATTTAGAACGCAACGTTATAGAGGAGACGTGGCGTCCTTGCATTGCTCACGACATCACCTCACCATGCCAAAGTAATATTTTCCCCTAGGTCATCGTATGAAAAATATGAGCCCCAATATTTTCGATCTCGTAGTTAATATGGCTCATGGGCCAATCTGGTAGAAATATTAATATTCATTATTCTGCTGGAGTAGATCATCCGGGTATGATTGGTGCTGTAAGTTGGAGACCCACTTGCTTTTAGCATTGTCCTTGTGATACTCCGTGGTGGGTGGGTGGCTCGGATGATGAACCATATTACACTAACCATGGCTTACACCTATGAAATTCCGCCCAAAAGCCCAAAATGTCCACTTGAAATTGACCCTATTGATACTGATCACAGACCTTCTGCATCGATTGAGTATTGGCCTCTTTTCCTTGTGATCGAGACTCCTGACAAGACACCGTAAAAGGTGAACCCCTTTGCTGTATCCAAGGGTATTGAAGTAGTACAGGAGGAGGCAGCTGAAAAATCTGATGTCGTAGTCTCCCCAGTACTGACTTTGTTTGACACTATCTTCAATTAGTATGATGTCTTTGGCTCATGAAAAGGCCTTTAATACTCAGGTTTTCACAGGCCATTTTATGTGGTGGAGGTCTGTGAGCATTTTCATGACATTTGGTTTGCTGGCCGACAACATCTCAAAGTTAATCATGGATAGTTTTACTAATATCAATCTGATCACTGTCATTGTGACTTTTGTGTATTGCTAAAGTGTGTATATGTTTTTGGACATATATTTGCTTTTGAAAATAATGGAAATGACCTCCATTTTGAATTGTCTTCTCGGCAGTTACATTTACATAAAAATTAACACCGAATGTGTCCATTTACGGCCAATGTTGATACTTTTTATGTTTTTTGACACTTGTATCTTCTAGAGTGGTGACTCGGGCACAAAACAGGTGATGTCGTAGCCTCCCCAGTACTGACTTTGTTTGACACTATCTTCAATTAGTATGATGTCTTTGGCTCATGAAAAGGCCTTTAATACTCAGGTTTTCACAGGCCATTTTATGTGGTGGAGGTCTGTGAGCATTTTCATGACATTTGGTTTGCTGGCCGACAACATCTCAAAGTTAATCATGGATAGTTTAACTAATATCAATCTGATCACTGTCATTGTGACGTATGTGTATTGGTAAAGGGTGTAAAAAATTTTGACAGATATTTGCTTTTGAAAATAATGAAAATGACTATTTGATGAAATAGCAGTATCCAAAGTATTAGAAAACTATGCTTCACGATCGATAACTGACTCTAAGCTCTCGTAGTAGCTATTCAAATGGTCTGTCAGATAACTGTTAATCACTTTTGATACATTCAGAAGCTTACAATTTGTTCAGTTTATCTGCTTTGATATAGATCTCTCTCTGATGGCATACTGACTTTATTGCATTTACTCTGTGTCAGTTCAACCATTCGATGGAGAGCAGCATCTCTCGACATCAGAACACCTGAACAGGGATACGCTGACCATCACAAATGCTCTAACCATGGTCAACTGGTAAAGGAATATGATTGGCAAACATGCACTTGGTTGTTTACTTGCGCAATGTAATATTCTAGACTGTTGGATGTTGGTGGGAGCTTTTCATTTAATGTATTGTCTCATCTACAGACACCACTGGATTGTTTAGTACATACATTGAACTAAAGGTCTGTGCGATGTGATCTAGTAATGTTGATAGGCTTTTGTATTGTACGTTCTGGTTTGTAGACATTAGAATACCCCCGTGTATTGATCTATTGTTTTAACGTTGGACTTGTTTCGTGATGTGTTTCTGTGTTGGCGGTGTTTAGCAGTGCATGGCAGTGTATGGCTAAAAACAAGCACTCCTACAAGGCGATAAAGTCGTGCACATCCGATTTCCATGGACAAAAACAATTCTTCTCCAGTTCACAAGTTTCACAAACAAAACAGCAAAACAAACAAGTACAATTGGACCAGCTGTGCGGATTATGTTTTATTAATGTCATCATTCCCAACATGGAACAGTACCAAATCCTCGAACAGAAACACCAACATTGTTGTCGCAGATTGTGTGTCTAAATTGATCTTGATCAAATTTGAGATTTGAACAAGGTCAAAGGTAACTGAAGCCCGACACGTAAAACCAGAGATAAAAAACATTTTTGAGAAAAAAAACTCTGGAACCGTGTTCCCTCAACGTATGCAACGCCACCTATTCTACTGGAGGGTTTACAGTAGTAGACACGCAGAGTACATTGTCACAAAATGTCCGAACAGTAAAACATCCACATGCTGCTCCAGAAGAGACCTTGATCCACTTCTGTCCACGGAATATCTTCTCGGCAGTCGTCCTGCCTCTGGGGGACTTCAGGGTCCATTTCCGCCCCCAGGACGATGGCATCCACGCTCCTGATAATAAAGGTAAACATATTTTACATCATTTGCACTGTGTGAATAAATGCAAAATGTATGATTCCACGAGAACATATCTCAAACACAAAAATCAAGTTGTGACTTGGCAGTAGACGTCATTGTACACAAGGAGGCACTGTGTGTTTTCTTTAAAAGATCATTTGGAAAAACACAGTGGCTTCTGCTAATAAAGGTAAACAGTATTCTGTATCATAATTTATACTTCCAGCACATATTAAGACTGCATGAGTGTCGTTTTTACACTGCTTTAACCAGCATACCAGCTATATCACGGTGAGAAACAACAAATATCGGTTCCACACATCATTCAGATATTGAAAATCGAAATAGGTTTGTTTGGAGCGTCATGAGCGAACACTTTAACCATTCGGGTATTCGACGATCCCCTTACATTTAAATGCAAAGCAAATATATCGCCACGTGGAAAACAAAATTTCATCTAAGTCTTAAACTGAAATAGTGAATGCTTTACCAGCAGGTGGCCAGTACACCGACTTTCAAAGTGACCATCCGGGACTTGCTTTGCCTCGAACTACCTATTGAAGGACGGAATGGTGGGTTAACACTAAGTTATACTATCTATAGATAGCATCGTACAGGGCATGCACGAAGGGGGCCCTATCTACACTAACCCCTAATCTACCAGTCAAGTGCAGTCAGCATTGGGTCTACTGGGGGTGCTGAAAAGACTGGGGCCACAGAGTGTGCCAACCCTAAACTAGCTGGGTTGCTGTAACAACCATCCTGACTGTACAGTCAGGCCCTAGCACCGAACCTACTCCATGTACGCTCGGCAGGGGGCTACGCGGAGAGCAGACGCACAGTGGAGCCACCATGAGACAAAAGCTCATCCCATCGGACCCTCGGAAAGCCAGTGTACTAAAGTCCAGGTGGAAGGGTTTAGAGTGACACAACACCAAATCCAGAGTGTGCCAGGGTTCCTGCGTCTGAAAGGAATGAGTCATGCATAAGCATCAGTAATCACATTTCTCTCGGATGTAGATTGTATTAACAACAGCGAGTAAGTGTGGTTTTCTGCCGCTTTGGGCAATTTTCCAACGACGGGTCTCGTACGTGGGCGTGGGGCATAGTATTTAAGTGAGGACTCGAACAATGGTACTGAACATGACGTGCCAACACTTGAACAACTAGGCTACACTACAACTCCGTTTACATGCAGAAACCAGCATCAACCTTTCCCATCTATACCTAAAGGGCTGTGACTATGCTGGTCGTAAGAGGCGACTAACGGGATCGGGTGGTCAGACTCGCTAACGTTTTGGTTGAAACATGTCATCGGTTCCCATTTGCGCAGATCGATGCTCGTGTTGTTGATCACTGGATTGTCTTGTCCAGACTCGATTATTTACAGACCGTCACCTTATAGCTGAATATTGCTGAGTGCGGCGTAAAACTAAACTCACTCACTCCTAAATGACTGTATAGTATGAGAGAATTAGTGTGCACTATATATGAAGCAAATATTTTCTTCCAAAATGAGTTGAAAACACCTGCCTGTCTGGTCCTCTGTCACCCTTCCGAAGAATCCATGGTCCACGTCTATCCATGGAATATCTTCTTGGCAGTCGTCCTGCCTCTGGGGGACTTCAGGGTCCATTTCCGCCCCCAGGACGATGGCATCCACGTTCCTAATAGTGGCGACAACGAATAGGTTAATGTTTCACATCACTGATACTTACTACATAGATAATAAATATTAAAAGCATATGCTTTTTGGTCAGGAAAACGCTGTAACCTGAAACACAAGTTGTAACTTGCTCATGACGTCATTGTCAACAAGAATATATAGTATGTTGTCTTCAAACGATAGTTTGGAGAACTTGCCTTCCTGGTAGTCTGGCGGCTTTGTGGTCGTTGTCCTGCCGCCAGAAGAGACCTTGATCCACCTCTGTCCATGGAATATCTTCTCGGCAGTCGTCCTGCCTCTGGGGGACTTCAGGGTCCATTTCCGCCCCCAGGTAGATGGCATCCCTGCTCATTACAGTAAAGAGAATATAGTTTACATCGCTGGCACTTACTGTGTGCATAAATGCAACTTATATGCCTACACGTAAAATCTCAAACATGAAACTCAAGTTGTGATTTTGCAGTAGACGTCATGATAAACAAGGATGCATTGCATGTTATGGTTTATTCAAAAGATTGTTTGAAAGGAACAGTTGCATGCGTAAGCAACGGTTCTACTTAAAAAGGCAAAGAACACTTTACATAATTTATGCTTCTCACACAGATTATGACTGCATGATTTTACTTTTTACACCGCGTTCAGCAATGTACTAGCTATATCACGGCGAGTAACTACAGATAGATGCTTCACACATCATTCAGATATGGGAAATCGAAATAGGTTGTTTGGAACGTCATGAGCGAACGCTTTAACCATTCGGTTATTCGACGATCCCCTTACATTTAAATGCAAAGCAAATATGTCGGGACGTGAAAAACAAAATTTAACTTAAGTTTTAAACTGAAATAGTGAATGCTTTACCAGCAGGTGGCCAGTACACTGACTTTCAAAGTGACCATCCGGGACTTGCTTTGCCTCGAACTACCTATTGAAGGACGGAATGGTGGGTTAACACTAAGTTATACTATCTATAGATAGCATCGTACAGGGCATGCACGAAGGGGGCCCTATCTACACTAACCCCTAATCTACCAGTCAAGTGCAGTCAGCATTGGGTCTACTGGGGGTGCTGAAAAGACTGGGGCCACAGAGTGTGCCAACCCTAAACTAGCTGGGTTGCTGTAACAACCATCCTGACTGTACAGTCAGGCCCTAGCACCGAACCTACTCCATGTACGCTCGGCAGGGGGCTACGCGGAGAGCAGACGCACAGTGGAGCCACCATGAGACAAAAGCTCATCCCATCGGACCCTCGGAAAGCCAGTGTACTAAAGTCCAGGTGGAAGGGTTTAGAGTGACACAACACCAAATCCAGAGTGTGCCAGGGTTCCTGCGTCTGAAAGAAATGAGTCATGCATAAGCATCAGTAATCACATTTCTCGCGGATGTAGATTGTATTAACAACAGCGAGTACGTGTGGTTTTCTGCCGCTTTGGGCAATTTTCCAACGACGAGTCTCGTACGTGGGCGTGGGGCATAGTATTTAAGTGAGGACTCGAACAATGGTACTGAACATGACGTGCCAACACTTGAACAACTAGGCTACACTACAACTCCGTTTACATGCAGAAACCAGTATCAACCTTTCCCATCTATTCCTAAATGGCTGTGACTATGCTGGTCGTAAGAGGCGACTAACGGGATCGGGTGGTCAGACTCGCTGACTTCTTGGTTGAAACATGTCATCGGTTCCCATTTGCGCAGATCGATGCTCGTGTTGTTGATCACTGGATTGTCTTGTCCAGACTCGATTATTTACAGACCGTCACCTTATAGCTGAATATTGCTGAGTGCGGCGTAAAACTAAACTCACTCACTCCTAAATGGCTGTATAGTATGAGAGAATTAGTGTGCACTATATATGAAGCAAATATTTTCTTCCAAATGGAGTTGAAAACACCTGCCTGTCTGGTCCTCTGTCACCCTTCCGAAGAATCCATGGTCCACGTCTATCCATGGAATATCTTCTTGGCAGTCGTCCTGCCTCTGGGGGACTTCAGGGTCCATTTCCGCCCCCAGGACGATGGCATCCACGTTCCTAATAGTGACGACAACGAATAGGTTAATTTTTCACATCACTGATACTTACTACGTAGATAATAAATATTAAAAGCATATGCTTTTTGGTCAGGAAAACGCTGTAACCTGAAACACAAGTTGTAACTTGCTCATGACGTCATTGTCAACAAGAATATATAGTATGTTGTCTTCAAACGATAGTTTGGAGAACTTGCCTCCCTGGTAGTCTGGCGGCTTTGTGGTCGTTGTCCTGCCGCCAGAAGAGACCTTGATCCACCTCTGTCCACGGAATATCTTCTCGGCAGTCGTCCTGCCTCTGGGGGACTTCAGGGTCCATTTCCGCCCCCAGGTAGATGGCATCCCTGCTCATTACAGTAAAGAGAATATAGTTTACATCGCTGGCACTTACTGTGTGCATAAATGCAACTTATATGCCTACACGTAAAATCTCAAACATGAAACTCAAGTTGTGATTTTGCAGTAGACGTCATGATAAACAAGGATGCATTGCATGTTATGGCTTATTCAAAAGATTGTTTGAAAGGAACAGTTGCATGCGTAAGCAACGGTTCTACTTAAAAAGGCAAAGAACACCTTACATAATTTATGCTTCTCACACAGATTATGACTGCATGAGTGTCCTTTTACACCGCGTTCAGCAATGTACTAGCTATATCACGGTGAGAAACAACAAATAGATGCTTCACACATCATTCAGATATAGGAAATCGAAATAGGTTGTTTGGAACGTCATGAGCGAACGCTTTAACCATTCGGTTATTCGACGATCCCCTTACATTTAAATGCAAAGCAAATATGTCGGGACGTGAAAAACAAAATTTAACTTAAGTTTTAAACTGAAATAGTGAATGCTTTACCAGCAGGTGGCCAGTACACTGACTTTCAAAGTGACCATCCGGGACTTGCTTTGCCTCGAACTACCTATTGAAGGACGGAATGGTGGGTTAACACTAAGTTATACTATCTATAGATAGCATCGTACAGGGCATGCACGAAGGGGGCCCTATCTACACTAACCCCTAATCTACCAGTCAAGTGCAGTCAGCATTGGGTCTACTGGGGGTGCTGAAAAGACTGGGGCCACAGAGTGTGCCAACCCTAAACTAGCTGGGTTGCTGTAACAACCATCCTGACTGTACAGTCAGGCCCTAGCACCGAACCTACTCCATGTACGCTCGGCAGGGGGCTACGCGGAGAGCAGACGCACAGTGGAGCCACCATGAGACAAAAGCTCATCCCATCGGACCCTCGGAAAGCCAGTGTACTAAAGTCCAGGTGGAAGGGTTTAGAGTGACACAACACCAAATCCAGAGTGTGCCAGGGTTCCTGCGTCTGAAAGAAATGAGTCATGCATAAGCATCAGTAATCACATTTCTCGCGGATGTAGATTGTATTAACAACAGCGAGTAAGTGTGGTTTTCTGCCGCTTTGGGCAATATTCCAACGACTTGCCTCATAAGTGGGCGTGGGACATAATATTTAGTGAGGACTCGAACAATGGTACTGAACATGACGTGTCAACACTTGAACAACTAGGCTACACTACCACTCCGTTTACATGCAGAAACCAGTATCAACCTTTCCCATCTATACCTAAAGGGCTGTGTACTATGAGAGAATGAGTGTGCCCTTTATATTAACAAAAACCACGAAGATACATATTTTCTTCCAAATAGATATGGAAACACCTACCTGTATGGTCCTCTGTCGCCCTTCCGAAGAATCCTTGAAGTCGTCCTACCTCTACAGGATTTCAAGACTTTCTGTCCCCACGACGAATATTTCACGTCACTATAGGTGGGTGCTCAAACTCCAAGCGGGCTTCAGTCGCTCGCTTCGGGTCGCTCGCTTACGCAACCTAATCCCAGTCGCCGAACCCGAAACAAAGGATTAGAGCTATTGACAGCACCTCAATCACAAGTGTTTGCACGGAGGCATGTTTTCTTATTTAGCGTGAGCCAAGTAAGACCTGGTAATATTCATTATTGAAAGAAAACGAAACAAAATTTTCTTTCATTAATTACAGATGTATTTATGTAAGACATTATAGCTAAAACATAATCAACGGCTAATACAATACAGGTATAACCCATTGTAAATTTAAAATTACAAGTTAAACCCAAAGTGACATAGGGGTATGGAACATTCAATGTAAATGAATTAAAACAAACTGTCGTCCGTGGGTGGGAATGTTGTAAATTGTGATGTGCTTATCACTGCTCATCGCTTTCGTGATTATAGTCCGTTTGCCGTGAAAGCGTACCGATGAATGTCTCTTTAAACAAAAACGTACATCGAATTAAATGAAATAACGATGGCACATTTCTTATAATTTTATACCTTGCCAATTGAACATTTAATTCCCAGAAGTTTATTCAACTTAAGATGAAAGTTGTTAAACAAACGATCGTAATTTCAAATCACTTTCTTTGTTTCTATTACAGGGGGTTTGGGGTGCACATTAAATAAAACGTCGAGAAATTGGGTTGGTCTAAGTTAACGCTCATCGCGTACCGCACGTGCACTTGTTTCACTGTTCTAACTGCTGCGCTTACCTCCTTGCAATACAAACCAGTAATCACGATTTGAATCTATAATCGTTTGTTAAACAACTTCTATCCTAAGTTGAATAAAATTCTAAGACTTAAATTTTCAGTTGCAAGATAAAATGACGTGGATTCGAAATATTAATTTCACTGGTAATTAGTCTGGTTTACGTTTTGTTTAAAGTCAAAAAAATCATCTCAGCATCGTACACCACAATACATGTAAATGAGACACCACCATCACATTCACTAATGCATGGCGCACCACCGCCGGCATTACATGGGACACTAAAACATCCACCAATGCATGGCGCACAACCACCGGCATACATGAGTACACCACGATATCCAACAATGCATGGCACACCGCCAGCCTCATACAAGAGGCATAACCATCACATCCACCAATGAATGGCACACCACCGCTGATATACATGACTACACCCCAACATCCACCAATGCATGGTGCACCACCACAGGCTTACATGACACATAACCATCACTTCCACCAATGCATGGCACACTGCCACTGACATACACCACTACACCACAACATCCACCAATGAATGGCACACCGCCACTGGTATACATGAGCACACCACAACATCCACCAATGCATTTTGCACCGCCACCGGCATCCATGAGTACACCACAACATCCACCAATGCATGGCACACCGCCACCGACATACATGAGTACACCACCATCACATCCACCAATGCATGGCGCACCACTAGCCTCATACAAGAGACATAACCATCACATCCACCAATGAATGGCACCCCACCACTGATATACATGACTACACCACAACATCCACCAATGCACGGGGCACCACCAACGGCATACATAAGTACATCACAACCTCCACGAATGCATTTTGCACCGCCACCGGCATCCATGAGTACACCACAACATCCACCAATGCATGGTATATCGCCACCGACGTACATGAGTACACCACCATCACATCCACCAATGCATGGCACACTGCCACTGACATACACCACTACACCACAACATCCACCAATGAATGGCACACCGCCACTGGTATACATGAGCACACCACAACATCCACCAATGCATTTTGCACCGCCACCGGCATCCATGAGTACACCACAACATCCACCAATGCATGGCACACCGCCACCGACATACATGAGTACACCACCATCACATCCACCAATGCATGGCGCACCTCTAACCTTATACATGAGACATAACCATCACATCCACCAATGAGTGGCACCCCACCACTGATATACATGACTACACCACAACATCCACCAATGCCTGGCACACCGCCACAGGCATACATGAGACATAACCATCACATCCACCAATGCATGGCACACCGGCACTGACATACATGAGTACACCACAACATCCACCAATGCATGGTGCACCACCACCGGCATACATGAGTACACCATAACATCCACGAATGCATTTTGCACCGCCACCGACATACATGAGTACACCACCATCACATCCACCAATGCATGGCGCACCACTAGCCTCATACAAGAGACATAGCAATCACATCCACCAATGAATGGCACACCACCACTGACATACATGAGTACACCACGACATCCACCAATCCATGGCACACCGCCACTGGTATACATGAGTACACCATAACATCCACCAATGCATGGTGCACCACCAGCCTCATACTAGAGACAAAATCATCACATCTACCAATGAATGGCACACCACCACTGGTATACATGAGCACACCACAACATCCATCAATGCATGGCGCACCGACACCGGCATACATGAGTACACCATAACATCCATTAATGCATGGAGCACCACCACATGCATACATGAGACAAAACCATCACATCCACTAATGGATGGCACACCCCCACCGACATGGGGCACCTCCACCGGTATACATGAGTACATCACAACATCCACGAATGCATTTTGCACCGCCACCGACATACATGAGTACACCACCATCACATCCACCAATGCATGGCACACCACTAGCCTCATACAAGAGACATAACCATCACATCCACCAATGCATGGCACACCGGCACTGACATACATGAGTACACCACAACATCCACCAATGCATGGTGCACCACCACCGGCATACATGAGTACACCATAACATCCACCAATGCATGGTGCACCGCCACCGGCATACATGAGTACACAACAACATCCACCAATGCATGGGGCACCGCCAGCATCATACAAGAGACATAACCATCACATCCACCAATGAATGGCACACCGCCACCGGCATACATGAGTACACCACAACATCCACCAATACAAGCACACCGCCACTAGTATACATGAGTACACCATAACATCCACCAATGCATGGAGCACCACCACATGCATACATGGGACAAAACCATCACATTCACCAATGAATGGCACACCCCCACCGTCATGGGCACCACCACCGGTATACATGACTACATCACAACATCCACCAATGAATGGTGCACCGCCACCGACATCCATGAGTACACCACGACATCCACCAATGCATGGCACACCGGCAGCCTCATACAAGAGACATAACCATCACATCCACCAATGAATGGCACACCACCGCTGATATACATGACTACACCCCAACATCCACCAATGCATGGTGCACCACCACAGGCTTACATGAGACATAACCATCACTTCCACCAATGCATGGCACACCGCCACTGACATACACCACTACACCACAACATCCACCAATGAATGGCACACCGCCACTGGTATACATGAGCACACCACAACATCCACCAATGCATTTTGCACCGCCACCGGCATCCATGAGTACACCACAACATCCACCAATGCATGGCACACCGCCACCGACATACATGAGTACACCACCATCACATCCACCAATGCATGGCGCACCTCTAGCCTCATAAAAGAGACATAACCATCACGTCCACCAATGAATGGCACACCACCAATGACATACATGAGTACACCACGACATCCACCAATCCATGGCGCACCGCCACTGGCATACATGAGTACACCATAACATCCACCAATGCATGGTGCACCACCAGCCTCATACAAGAGACATAACCATCACGTCCACCAATGAATGGCACATCACCACTGACATACACCACTACACCACAACATCCACCAATGAATGGCACACCGCCACTGGTATACATGAGCACACCACAACATCGACGAATGCATTTTGCACCGCCACCGGCATACATGAGTACACCATAACATCCATCAATGCATGGCACACCGCAACTGACATACATGAGTACACCACCATCACATCCACCAATGCATGGAGCACCACTAGCCTCATACAAGAGACATAACCATCACATCCACCAATGAATGGCACCCCACCACTGATATAGATGACTACACCACAACATCCACCAATGCATTGGGCACCGCCAGAGGCATACATGAGACATAACCATCACATCCACCAACGCATGGCACACCGGCACTGACATACATGAGTACACCACAACATCCACCAATGCATGGTGCACCACCACCGGCATACATGAGTACACCATAACATCCACCAATGCATGGTGCACCACCAACAACCAGCTCAAATGATAGAGGAGGGTTCCTGGTGGAGTGCTAGAGGGTCCAAACACAGTTTCGTGAAAGTCAACTTTGGCACCCCAGGATGGGTAATCACTTGAAAGGGTAATAGTGGATGCATCATGGTTTGGAAATAGGTAAAAATATGAATCGGAGCTACAGCTCTCAAAACCAGCTCAAATGATAGAGGAGGGTTCCTGATGGAGTGCTAGAGGGTCCAAACACAGTTTCGTGAAAGTCAACTTGGCACCCCAGGAAGGGTAATCCCGTGAAAGGGTCATAGGGGATACATCATGGTTTGGAAATAGGTGAAAATGTGAATGGGAGATAGAGCCCTTAAAACCAGCTCAAATGATAGAGGAGGGTTCCTGATGGAGTGCTAGAGCGTACAAACACAGTTTTGTGAAAGTCAACTTTGGCACCCCAGCAAGGGTAATCCCGTGAAAGGGTAATAGTGGACACATCATGGTTTTGAAATAGGTGAAAATGTGAATCGGAGGTACAGTTCTAAAAACCAGCTCAAATGACAGAGGAGGGTTTGTGACGGAGTGCTAGAGGGTCCAAACACAGTTTCGTGAAAGTCAACTTTGGCACACCAGGAAGGGTGATCACGTGAAAGGGTCAAAGGGGATACATCATGGTTTGGAAATATGTAAAAATGTGAATCGGAGCTACAGGTTTTAAAACCAGCTCAAATGACAGAGGAGGGTTTGTGACGGAGTGCTAGAGGGTCCAAACACAGTTTCGTGAAAGTCAACTTTGGCACCCGAGGAAGGGTAATCACGTGAAGGTATAATAGTGGATACATCATGGTTTGGAAATAGGTAAAAAGGTGAATCGGAGCTACAACTCTCAAAACCAGCTCAAATGATAGAGGAGGGTTCCTGATGGAGTGCTAGAGGGTCCAAACACAGTTTCGTGAAAGTCAACTTTGGCACCCCAGGGAGGGTACTCAGGTCAAAGGGTAATAGTGGATACATCATGGTTTGGAAATAGGTAAAATGTGAATCGGCGTTAGAGCTCTCAAAACCAGCTCAAATGATAGAGGAGGGTTCCTGGTGGAGTGCTAGATGGTCAATACACAGTTTCGTGAAAGTCAACTTTGGCACCCCAGGGACTGTAATCAGGTCAATGGGTAATAGGGGATACATCATGGTTTGGAAATCGGTAAAATGTGAATCGGAGCTACAGTTCTCAAAACCAGCTCAAATGATAGAGGAGGGTTCCTGATGGAGTGCTAGAGGGTCCAAACACAGTTTCGTGAAAGTCAACTTTGGCACCCCAGGAAGGGTAATCATGTGAAAGGGTAAAAGTGGATACATCATGCTTTGGAAATAGGTGAAAATGTGAATCGGAGCTACAGTTCGAAAATCCAGCTCAAATGATAGAGGGGGGTTCTTAATGGAGTGCTAGAGGGTCCAGACACAGTTTCGTGAAAGTCAACTTTGGCACCCCAGGGAGGGTACTCAGGTCAAAGGGTAATAGTGGATACATCATGGTTTGGAAATAGGTAAAATGTGAATCGGCGTTGGAGCTCTCAAAACCAGCTCAAATGATAGAGGAGGGTTCCTGGTGGAGTGCTAGATGGTCAATACACAGTTTCGTGAAAGTCAACTTTGGCACCCCAGGGACTGTAATCAGGTCAAAGGGTAATAGTGGATACATCATGGTTTGGAAATCGGTAAAATGTGAATCGGAGCTACAGTTCTCAAAACCAGCTCAAATGATAGAGGAGGGTTCCTGATGGAGTGCTAGAGGGTCCAAACACAGTTTCGTGAAAGTCAACTTTGGCACCCCAGGAAGGGTAATCATGTGAAAGGGTAAAAGTGGATACATCATGCTTTGGAAATAGGTGAAAATGTGAATCGGAGCTACAGGTTTTAAAACCAGATCAAATGATAGAGGAGGGTTCCTGATGGAGTGGTAGAGGGTCCAATCACAGTTTCGTGTAAGTCAACTTTGGCACCCCAGGGAGGGTACTTAGGTCAAAGGGTAATAGTGGATACATCATGGTTTGGAAATAGGTAAAATGTGAATCGGCGTTAGAGCTCTCAAAACCAGCTCAAATGATAGAGGAGGGTTCCTGATGGAGTGCTAGAGGGTCCAAACACAGTTTCGTGAAAGTCAAATTTAGCACCTGAGGAAGGGTAATCCCTTGAAAGGGTCATAGGGGATACATCATGGTTGGAAAATAGGTAAAAACGGGAATCGGAGCTACAGCTCTCAAAACCAGCTCAAATGATAGAGGAGGGTTCCTGATGGAGTGCTAGAGGGTCAACACACAGTTTTGTGAAAGTCAACTTTGGCACCCCAGGGAGGGTACTCAGGTCAAAGGGTAATAGTGGATACATCATGGTTTGGAAATAGGTAAAATGTGAATCGGCGTTAGAGCTCTCAAAACCAGCTCAAATGATAGAGGAGGGTTCCTGATGGAGTGCTAGAGGGTCCAAACACAGTTTCGTGAAAGTCAAATTTAGCACCTGAGGAAGGGTAATCCCTTGAAAGGGTCATAGGGGATACATCATGGTTGGGAAATAGGTAAAAAGGGGAATCGGAGCTACAGCTCTCAAAACCAGCTCAAATGATAGAGGAGGGTTCCTGATGGAGTGCTAGAGGGTCAAAACACAGTTTTGTGAAAGTCAACTTTGGCACCCCAGGGAGGGTTATCCCTTGAAAGGGTAATCGTGGATACATCATGGTTTGGAAATAGGTAAAAATGTGAATCGGAGCCACAGCTCTAAAAACACCACCTCCAATGATAGAGGAGGGTTCCTGGTGGAGTGCTAGAGGTTTAAAACACAGTTTCGTGAAAGTCAACTTTGGCACCCCAAGAAGGGTAATCCCGTGAGAGGGAAATAGGGGATACATCATGGTTTGGAAATAGGTACAAATGTGACTCGGAGCTACATTTCTATAAACCAGCTCAAATGATAGAGGAGGGTTCCTGATGGAGTGTTAGAGGGTCAAAACACAGTTTCGTGAACGTCAACTTTGGCACCCCAGGGAGGGTAATCAGGTCAAAGGGTAATAGTGGATACATCATGGTTTGGAAATAGGTAAAAATGTGAATCGGAGCTACAGCTCTCAAAACCAGCTCAAATGATAGAGGAGTGTTCCTGATGGAGTGCTAGAGGGTCCAAACACAGTTTCGTGAAAGTCAACTTTGGCATCCGAGGAAGGGTAATCCCGTGAGAGGGAAATAGGGGATACATCATGGTTTGGAAATAGGTACAAATGTGACTCGGAGCTACAGTTCTAAAAACCAGCTCAAATAATAGAGGAGGGTTCCTCATGGAGTGCTAGAGTGTACAAATACAGTTTTGTGAAGTTCAACTTTGGCATCCGAGGAAGGTTTTTCCCTTGAAAGGGTCATAGGGGATACATCATGGTTTGGAAATAGGTACAAATGTGAATCGGAGCTACAGCTCTCAAAACCAGCTCAAATGATAGAGGAGGGTTCCTGATGGAGTGCTAGAGGGTCCAAACACAGTTTCGTGAAAGTCACATTTAGCACCCCAGGAATGGTAATCCCGTGAAAGGGTCATAGGGGATACATCATGGTTTGGAAATAGGTAAAATTTTGAATCGGAGCTACAGGTTTTAAAACCACCTCCAATGATAGAGGAGGGTTCCTGATGGAGTGCTAGAGGGTCCAAACACAGTTTTGTGAAAGTCAACTTTGGCACCCTAGGAAGGGTAATCCCGCGAAAGGGTCATGGGGGATACATCATGGTTTGGAAATAGGTAAAAATGTGAATCGGAGCTACAGTGCTCAAAACCAGCTCAAATGATAGAAGAGGGTTCCTGATGAAGTGCTAGACGGTCAACACACATCTTCGTGAAAGTCAACTTTGGCACCCGAGGGAGGGTAATCACGTGAAAGGGTCATGGGGGATACATCATGGTTTGGAAATAGGTAAAACTGTAAATCGGAGGTACAGTTCTTAAAACTAGATCAAATAATAGAGGAGGGTTCCTGATGGAGTGCTAGAGTGTACAAACACAGTTTTGTGAAGGTCAACTTTGGCACCCCTTGAAGGGTAATCCCGTCAAAGGGTATAAGGGGATACATCACGGTTTGGAAATAGGTAAAAATGTGAATCGGAGCTACAGGTTCTAAAACCACCTCAAATGATAGAGGAGTGTTCCTGTTGGAGTGCTAGAGGGTCGAAACACTGCTTCGTGAAAGTCAACTTTGGCACCCCAGGAAGGGTAATCCCGGGAAAGGGTAATAGTGGATACATCATGGTTTGGAAAAAGGTAAAAAGGTGAATCGGAGCTACAGGTTTTAAAACCAGCTCAAATGATAGAGGAGGGTTCCTGATGGAGCGCTAGAGGGTCCAAACACAAATTTGTCAAAGTCAACTTTGGCACCCGAGGAAGGGTAATCCCGTGAGAGTGTAATAGTGGAAACATCATGGTTTGGAAATAGGTGAAAAGGTGATTCGGAGCAACAGCTCTCAAAACCAGCTCAAATGATAGAGGAGGGTTCCTGATGGAGTGCTAGACGGTCAACACACAGCTTCGTGAAAGTCAACTTTGGCACTCGAGGGAGGGTAATCACGTGAAAGGGTCATGGGGGATACATCATGGTTTGGAAATAGGTAAAACTGTGAATCGTAGGTGCAGTTCTCAAAACCAGCTCAAATAATAGAGGAGGGTTCCTGATGGAGTGCTTTAGTGTACAAACACAGTTTTGTGAAGGTCAACTTTGGCACCAAATGAAGGGTAATCCCGTGAAAGTATAATAGTGGATACATCATGGTTTGGAAATAGGTAAAAATGTGAATAGGAGCTACAGGTTTTAGAACAAGCTCAAATGATAGAGGAGGGTTCCTGATGGAGTGCTAGAGGGTCAAAACACAGTTTCCTGAAAGTCAACTTTGGCACCCCAGGGAGGGTTATCCCTTGAAAGGGTAATAGTGGATACATCATGGTTTGAAAATAGGTAAAAATGTGAATCGGAGCTACAGCTCTAAAAACACCACCTCCAATGATAGAGGAGGGTTCCTGGTGGAGTGCTAGAGGTTTAAAACACAGTTTCGTGAAAGTCAACTTTGGCATCCCAAGAAGGGTAATCCCGTGAGAGGGAAATAGGGGATACATCATGGTTTGGAAATAGGTACAAATGTGACTCGGAGCTACAGTTCTATAAACCAGCTCAAATGATAGAGGAGGGTTCCTGATGGAGTGCTAGAGGGTCCAAACACAGTTTCGTGAAAGTCAACTTTGGTACCCGAGGAAGGGTTATGCCGTGGAAGGGTCATAGTGGATACATCATGGTTTGGAAATAGGTAAAAATGTAAATAGGAGCTAGAGTTCTATAAACCAGCTCAAATGATAGAGGAGGGTTCCTGATGGAGTGTTAGAGGGTCAAAACACAGTTTTGTGAACGTCAACTTTGGCACCCCAGGGAGGGTAATCAGGTCAAAGGGTAATAGTGGATACATCATGGTTGGGAAATAGGTAAAAAGGGGAATCGGAGCTACAGCTCTCAAAACCAGCTCAAATGATAAAGGAGGGTTCCTGTTTATAGTGCTAGAGGGTCAGCACACATTTTTCTGAAAGTCAACTTTGGCACCCCAGGAAGGGTAATCCGGTGACAGGGTGATAGGAGTTACATCATGTTTGGGGAATAGGTAAAAATGTGAATCGGAGCTACAGCTCTCAAAACCAGGTCAAATGATAGAGGAGGGTTCCTGTTGGAGTGCTAGAGGGTCAACACACATTTTTGTGAAAGTCAGCTTTGGCACCAGAGGAAGGGAAATCCCTTGAAAGGGTCATAGGGGATACATCATGGTTAGGAAATAGGTATAAAGGGGAATCGGCGTTAGAGCTCTCAAAACCAGCTCAAATGATAGAGGAGGGTTCCTGATGGAGTGCTAGAGGGTCCAAACACAGTTTCGTGAAAGTCAACTTTGGCACCCCAAGAAGGGTAATCCCGTGAAAGTATAATAGTGGATACATCATGGTTTGGAAATAGGTAAAAATGTGAATCGGAGCTACAGGTTTTAAAACCAGCTCAAATGATAGAGGAGGGTTCCTGATGGAGTGCTAGAGGGTCCAAACACAGTTTCGTGAAAGTCAACTTTGGCACCCCAAGAATGGTAATCCCGTGAAAGTATAATAGTGGATACATCATGGTTTGGAAATAGGTAAAAATGTGAATCGGAGCTACAGGTTTTAAAACCAGCTCAAATGATAGAGGAGGGTTCCTGATGGAGTGCTAGAGGGTCAAAATACAGTTTCGTGAAAGTCAACTTTGGCACCCCAAGAAGGGTAATCCCGTGGGAGGGAAATAAGGGATACATCATGGTTTGGAAATAGGTAAAAATGTAAATAGGAGCTACAGTTTTATAAACCAGCTCAAATGATAGAGGAGGGTTCCTGATGGAGTGCTAGAGGGTCAAAACACAGTTTCGTGAACGTCAAGTTTGGCACCCCAGGGAGGGTAATCAGGTCAAAGGGTAATAGTGGATACATCATGGTTTGGAAATAGGTAAAATGTGAAGTGGAGCTACAGCTCTCAAAACCACCTCAAATGATAGAGGAGGGTTCCTGATGGAGTGCTAGAGGGTCCAAACACAGTTTCGTGAACGTGAACTTTGGCACCCGAGGTAGGGTAATCCCGTGAGAGGGAAATAGGGGATACATCATGGTTTGGAAATAGGTACAAATGTGACTCGGAGCTACAGTTCTAAAAACCAGCTCAAATAATAGAGGAGGGTTCCTGATGGAGTGCTAGCGTGTACAAATACAGTTTTGTGAAATTAAACTTTGGCACCAATGGAAGGTTCATCCCTTGAAAGGGTCATAGTGGATACATCATGGTTTAGAAATAGGTAAAAATGTGAATCGGAGCTACAGCTCTAAAAACACCACCTCCAATGATAGAGGAGGGTTCCTGGTGGAGTGCTAGAGGTTTAAAACACAGTTTCGTGAAAGTCAAATTTAGCACCTGAGGAAGGGTAATCCCGTGAAAGTATAATAGTGGATACATCATGGTTTGGAAATAGGTAAAAATGTGAATAGGAGCTACAGGTTTTAGAACCAGCTCAAATGATAGAGGAGGGTTCCTGATGGAGTGCTAGAGGGTCCAAACACAGTTTCGTGAAAGTCACATTTAGCACCCCAGGAATGGTAATCCCGTGAAAGGGTCATAGGGGATACATCATGGTTTGGAAATAGGTAAAATTTTGAATCGGAGCTACAGGTTTTAAAACCACCTCCAATGATAGAGGAGGGTTCCTGATGGAGTGCTAGAGGGTCCAAACACAGTTTTGTGAAAGTCAACTTTGGCACCCTAGGAAGGGTAATCCCGCGAAAGGGTCATGGGGGATACATCATGGTTTGGAAATAGGTACAAATGTGAATCGGAGCTACAGTGCTCAAAACCAGCTCAAATGATAGAGGAGGGTTCCTGATGGAGTGCTAGAGGGTCCAAACACAGTTTCGTGAAAGTCACATTTAGCACCCCAGGAATGGTAATCCCGTGAAAGGGTCATAGGGGATACATCATGGTTTGGAAATAGGTAAAATTTTGAATCGGAGCTACAGGTTTTAAAACCAGCTCAAATGATAGAGGAGGGTTCCTGATGGAGTGCTAGAGGGTCCAAACACAGTTTTGTGAAAGTCAACTTTGGCACCCTAGGAAGTGTAATCCCGCGAAAGGATCATGGGGGATACATCATGGTTTGGAAATAGGTAAAAATGTGAATCGGAGCTACAGTGCTCAAAACCAGCTCAAATGATAGAGGAGGGTTCCTGATGAAGTGCTAGACGGTCAACACACATCTTCGTGAAAGTCAACTTTGGCACCCGAGGGAGGGTAATCACGTGAAAGGGTCATGGGGGATACATCATGGTTTGGAAATAGGTAAAACTGTAAATCGGAGGTACAGTTCTTAAAACTAGATCAAATAATAGAGGAGGGTTCCTGATGGAGTGCTAGAGTGTACAAACACAGTTTTGTGAAGGTCAACTTTGGCACCCCTTGAAGGGTAATCCCGTCAAAGGGTATAAGGGGATACATCACGGTTTGGAAATAGGTAAAAATGTGAATCGGAGCTACAGGTTTTAAAACCACCTCAAATGATAGAGGAGTGTTCCTGTTGGAGTGCTAGAGGGTCGAAACACTGTTTCGTGAAAGTCAACTTTGGCACCCCAGGAAGGGTAATCCCGGGAAAGGGTAATAGTGGATACATCATGGTTTGGAAAAAGGTAAAAAGGTGAATCGGAGCTACAGGTTTTAAAACCAGCTCAAATGATAGAGGAGGGTTCCTGATGGAGCGCTAGAGGGTCCAAACACAAATTTGTCAAAGTCAACTTTGGCACCCGAGGAAGGGTAATCCCGTGAGAGTGTAATAGTGGAAACATCATGGTTTGGAAATAGGTGAAAAGGTGATTCGGAGCTACAGCTCTCAAAACCAGCTCAAATGATAGAGGAGGGTTCCTGATGGAGTGCTAGACGGTCAACACACAGCTTCGTGAAAGTCAACTTTGGCACTCGAGGGAGGGTAATCACGTGAAAGGGTCATGGGGGATACATCATGGTTTGGAAATAGGTAAAACTGTGAATCGTAGGTGCAGTTCTCAAAACCAGCTCAAATAATAGAGGAGGGTTCCTGATGGAGTGCTATAGTGTACAAACACAGTTTTGTGAAGGTCAACTTTGGCACCAAATGAAGGGTAGTCCCGCGAAGGGGTAATAGGGGATACATCATGGTTTGGAAATAGGTAAAAATGTGAATCGGAGCTACAGGTTTTAAAACCACCTCAAATGATAGGGGAGTGTTCCTGTTGGAGTGCTAGAGAGTCCAAACACTGTTTCGTGAAGGTCAACTTTGGCACCCCAGGAAGGGTAATCACGTGAAAGGGTAATAGTGGATATATCATGGTTTGGAAAAAGGTAAAAAGGTGAATCGGAGCTACAGGTTTTAAAACCAGCTCAAGTGATCGAGGAGGGTTCCTGATGGAGTGTTAGAGGTTCCAAACACAAATTCGTCAAAGTCAACTTTGGCACCCCAGGAAGGGTAATCCCGTGAGAGTATAATAGTGGATACATCATGGTTTGGAAATAGGTAAAAATGTGAATCGGAGCTACAGGTTTTAAAACCAGCTCAAATGATAGAGGAGGGTTCCTGATGGACTGCTAGAGTGTACAAACACAGTTTCGTGAAAGTCAACTTTGGCACCCCAGGAAGGGTAGTCCCGTGAAAGAGTCATAGGGGATACATCATGGTTGGGAAAAAGGTAAAAAGGGGAATCGGAGCTACAGCTCACAAAACCAGATCAAATGATAGAGGAGGGTTCCTGATGGAGTGCTAGACGGTGAACACACAGCTTCCTGAAAGTCAACTTTGGCACCCCAGGAAAGGTAATAGCATGAAAGGGTCATGGGGGATACATCATGGTTTGGAAATAGGTAAAACTGTGAATCGGAGGTACAGTTCTTAAAACCAGATCAAATAATAGAGGAGGGTTCCTGATGGAGTGCTAGAGTGTACAAACACTGTTTCGTGAAAGTCAACTTTTTCACCCCAGGAAGGGTAATCCCGTGAAAGGGTAATAGTGGATACATCATGGTTTGGAAAAAGGTAAAAAGGTGAAACCGAGCTACAGATTTTAAAACCAGCTCAAATGATAGAGGAGTGTTCCTGTTGGAGTGCTAGAGAGTCCAAACACTGTTTCGTGAAAGTCAACTTTGGCACCCAAGGAAGGGTAATCCCGTGAAAGGGTCATAGGGGATACACCATGGTTTGGAAATAGGTAAAAATGTGAATCGGAGCTACAGCTCTCAAAACCAGCTCAAATGATAGAGGAGGGTTCCTGATGGAGTGCTAGAGGGTCCAAACACAGTTTCGTGAAAGTCAAATTTAGCACCTGAGGAAGGGTAATCCCTTGAAAGGGTCATAGGGGATACATCATGGTTGGGAAATAGGTAAAAAGGGGAATCGGAGCTACAGCTCTCAAAACCAGCTCAAATGATAGAGGAGGGTTCCTGATGGAGTGCTAGAGGGTCAAAACACAGTTTTGTGAAAGTCAACTTTGGCACCCCAGGGAGGGTTATCCCTTGAAAGGGTAATAGTGGATACATCATGGTTTGGAAATAGGTAAAAATGTGAATCGGAGCCACAGCTCTAAAAACACCACCTCCAATGATAGAGGAGGGTTCCTGGTGGAGTGCTAGAGGTTTAAAACACAGTTTCGTGAAAGTCAACTTTGGCACCCCAAGAAGGGTAATCCCGTGAGAGGGAAATAGGGGATACATCATGGTTTGGAAATAGGTACAAATGTGACTCGGAGCTACATTTCTGTAAACCAGCTCAAATGATAGAGGAGGGTTCCTCATGGAGTGCTAGAGGGTCCAAACACAGTTTCGTGAAAGTCAACTTTGGCACCCCAAGAAGGGTAATCCCGTGAGAGGGAAATAGGGGATACATCATGGTTTGGAAATAGGTAAAAATGTAAATAGGAGCTACAGTTCTATAAACCAGCTCAAATGATAGAGGAGGGTTCCTGATGGAGTGTTAGAGGGTCAAAACACAGTTTCGTGAACGTCAACTTTGGCACCCCAGGGAGGGTAATCAGGTCAAAGGGTAATAGTGGATACGTCATGGTTGGGAAATAGGTAAAAAGGGGAATCGGAGCTACAGCTCTCAAAACCAGCTCAAATGATAAAGGAGGGTTCCTGTTTATAGTGCTAGAGGGTCAGCACACATTTTTCTGAAAGTCAACTTTGGCACCCCAGGAAGGGTAATCCGGTGACAGGGTGATAGGGGATACATCATGTTTGGGGAATAGGTAAAAATGTGAATCGGAGCTACAGCTCTCAAAACCAGGTCAAATGATAGAGGAGGGTTCCTGTTGGAGTGCTAGAGGGTCAACACACATTTTTGTGAAAGTCAGCTTTGGCACCAGAGGAAGGGAAATCCCTTGAAAGGGTCATAGGGGATACATCATGGTTGGGAAATAGGTAAAAAGGGGAATCGGAGGTACAGCTCTCAAAACCAGCTCAAATGATAGAGGAGGGTTCCTGATGGAGTGCTAGAGGGTCCAAACACAGTTTCGTGAAAGTCAACTTTGACACCCCAAGAAGGGTAATCCCGTGAAAGTATAATAGTGGATACATCATGGTTTGGAAATAGGTAAAAATGTGAATGAGAGCTACAAGTTTTAAAACCAGCTCAAATGATAGAGGAGGGTTCCTGATGGAGTGCTAGAGGGTCCAAACACAGTTTCGTGAAAGTCAACTTTGGCACCACAAGAAGGGTAATCCCGTGAAAGTATAATAGGGGATACATCATGGTTTGGAAATAGGTAAAAATGTGAATCGGAGCTACAGGTTTTAAAACCAGCTCAAATGATAAAGGAGGGTTCCTGATGGAGTGCTAGAGAGTCAAAACACAGTTTTGTGAAAGTCAACTTTGGCACCCCAGGGAGGGTTATCCCTTGAAAGGGTAATAGTGGATACATCATGGTTTGGAAATAGGTAAAAATGTGAATCGGAGCCACAGCTATAAAAACACCACCTCCAATGATAGAGGAGGGTTCCTGATGGAGTGCTAGAGGGTCCAAACACAGTTTCGTGAAAGTCAACTTTGGTACCCGAGGAAGGGTAATGCCGTGAAAGGGTCATAGTGGATACATCATGGTTTGGAAATAGGTAAAAATGTAAATAGGAGCTACAGTTCTATAAACCAGCTCAAATGATAGAGGAGGGTTCCTGATGGAGTGCTAGAGGTTTAAAACACAGTTTCGTGAAAGTCAACTTTGGCATCCCAAGAAGGGTAATCCCGTGAGAGGGAAATAGGGGATACATCATGGTTTGGAAATAGGTACAAATGTGACTCGGAGCTACAGTTCTATAAACCAGCTCAAATGATAGAGGAGGGTTCCTGATGGAGTGCTAGAGGGTCCAAACACAGTTTCGTGAAAGTCAACTTTGGTACCCGAGGAAGGGTAATGCCGTGGAAGGGTCATAGTGGATACATCATGGTTTGGAAATAGGTAAAAATGTAAATAGGAGCTACAGTTCTATAAACCAGCTCAAATGATAGAGGAGGGTTCCTGATGGAGTGTTAGAGGGTCAAAACACAGTTTTGTGAACGTCAACTTTGGCACCCCAGGGAGGGTAATCAGGTCAAAGGGTAATAGTGGATACATCATGGTTGGGAAATAGGTAAAAAGGGGAATCGGAGCTACAGCTCTCAAAACCAGCTCAAATGATAAAGGAGGGTTCCTGTTTATAGTGCTAGAGGGTCAGCACACATTTTTCTGAAAGTCAACTTTGGCACCCCAGGAAGGGTAATCCGGTGACAGGGTGATAGGAGTTACATCATGTTTGGGGAATAGGTAAAAATGTGAATCGGAGCTACAGCTCTCAAAACCAGGTCAAATGATAGAGGAGGGTTCCTGATGGAGTGCTAGAGGGTCAACACACATTTTTGTGAAAGTCAGCTTTGGCACCAGAGGAAGGGAAATCCCTTCAAAGGGTCATAGGGGATACATCATGGTTAGGAAATAGGTATAAAGGGGAATCGGAGCTACAGCTCTCAAAACCAGCTCAAATGACAGAGGAGGGTTCCTGATGGAGTGCTAGAGGGTCCAAACACAGTTTCGTGAAAGTCAACTTTGGCACCCCAAGAAGGGTAATCCCGTGAAAGTATAATAGTGGATACATCATGGTTTGGAAATAGGTAAAAATGTGAATCGGAGCTACAGGTTTTAAAACCAGCTCAAATGATAGAGGAGGGTTCCTGATGGAGTGCTGGAGGGTCAAACACAGTTTTTTGAAAGTCAACTTTGGCACCCCAAGAAGGGTAATCCCGTGAAAATATAATAGTGGATACATCATGGTTTGGAAATAGGTAAAAATGTGAATCGGAGCTACAGGTTTTAAAACCAGCTCAAATGATAGAGGAGGGTTCCTGATGGAGTGCTAGAGGGTCAAAACACAGTTTCGTGAAAGTCAACTTTGGCACCCCAAGAAGGGTAATCCCGTGGGAGGGAAATAAGGGATACATCATGGTTTGGAAATAGGTAAAAATGTAAATAGGAGCTACAGTTTTATAAACCAGCTCAAATGATAGAGGAGGGTTCCTGATGGAGTGCTAGAGGGTCAAAACACAGTTTCGTGAACGTCAACTTTGGCACCCCAGGGAGGGTAATCAGGTCAAAGGGTAATAGTGGATACATCATGGTTTGGAAATAGGTAAAATGTGAAGTGGAGCTACAGCTCTCAAAACCACCTCAAATGATAGAGGAGGGTTCCTGATGGAGTGCTAGAGGGTCCAAACACAGTTTCGTGAACGTGAACTTTGGCACCCGAGGTAGGGTAATCCCGTGAGAGTAAAATAGGGGATACATCATGGTTTGGAAATAGGTACAAATGTGACTCGGAGCTACAGTTCTAAAAACCAGCTCAAATAATAGAGGAGGGTTCCTGATGGAGTGCTAGCGTGTACAAATACAGTTTTGTGAAATTAAACTTTGGCACCAATGGAAGGTTAATCCCTTGAAAGGGTCATAGTGGATACATCATGGTTTGGAAATAGGTAAAAATGTAAATAGGAGCTACAGTTCTATAAACCAGCTCAAATGATAGAGGAGGGTTCCTGATTTAGTGCTAGAGGGTCCAAACACAGTTTCGTGAAAGTCAAATTTAGCACCTGAGGAAGGGTAATCCCGTGAAAGTATAATAGTGGATACATCATGGTTTGGAAATAGGTAAAAATGTGAATAGGAGCTACAGGTTTTAGAACCAGCTCAAATGATAGAGGAGGGTTCCTGATGGAGTGCTAGAGGGTCAAAACACAGTTTCCTGAAAGTCAACTTTGGCACCCCAGGGAGGGTTATCCCTTGAAAGGGTAATAGTGGATACATCATGGTTTGGAAATAGGTAAAAATGTGAATCGGAGCTACAGCTCTAAAAACACCACCTCCAATGATAGAGGAGGGTTCCTGGTGGAGTGCTAGAGGTTTAAAACACAGTTTCGTGAAAGTCAACTTTGGCATCCCAAGAAGGGTAATCCCGTGAGAGGGAAATAGGGGATACATCATGGTTTGGAAATAGGTACAAATGTGACTCGGAGCTACAGTTCTATAAACCAGCTCAAATGATAGAGGAGGGTTCCTGATGGAGTGCTAGAGGGTCCAAACACAGTTTCGTGAAAGTCAACTTTGGTACCCGAGGAAGGGTTATGCCGTGGAAGGGTCATAGTGGATACATCATGGTTTGGAAATAGGTAAAAATGTAAATAGGAGCTACAGTTCTATAAACCAGCTCAAATGATAGAGGAGGGTTCCTGATGGAGTGTTAGAGGGTCAAAACACAGTTTTGTGAACGTCAACTTTGGCACCCCAGGGAGGGTAATCAGGTCAAAGGGTAATAGTGGATACATCATGGTTGGGAAATAGGTAAAAAGGGGAATCGGAGCTACAGCTCTCAAAACCAGCTCAAATGATAAAGGAAGGTTCCTGTTTATAGTGCTAGAGGGTCAGCACACATTTTTCTGAAAGTCAACTTTGGCACCCCAGGAAGGGTAATCCGGTGACAGGGTGATAGGAGTTACATCATGTTTGGGGAATAGGTAAAAATGTGAATCGGAGCTACAGCTCTCAAAACCAGGTCAAATGATAGAGGAGGGTTCCTGTTGGAGTGCTAGAGGGTCAACACACATTTTTGTGAAAGTCAGCTTTGGCACCAGAGGAAGGGAAATCCCTTGAAAGGGTCATAGGGGATACATCATGGTTAGGAAATAGGTATAAAGGGGAATCGGAGCTACAGCTCTCAAAACCAGCTCAAATGATAGAGGAGGGTTCCTGATGGAGTGCTAGAGGGTCCAAACAGAGTTTCGTGAAAGTCAACTTTGGCACCCCAAGAAGGGTAATCATGTGAAAGTATAATAGTGGATACATCATGGTTTGGAAATAGGTAAAAATGTGAATCGGAGCTACAGGTTTTAAAACCAGCTCAAATGATAGAGGAGGGTTCCTGATGGAGTGCTAGAGGGTCCAAACACAGTTTCGTGAAAGTCAACTTTGGCACCCCAAGAAGGGTAATCATGTGAAAGTATAATAGTGGATACATCATGGTTTGGAAATAGGTAAAAATGTGAATCGGAGCTACAGGTTTTAAAACCAGCTCAAATGATAGAGGAGGGTTCCTGATGGAGTGCTAGAGGGTCAAAACACAGTTTCGTGAAAGTCAACTTTGGCACCCCAAGAAGGGTAATCCCGTGGGAGGGAAATAAGGGATACATCATGGTTTGGAAATAGGTAAAAATGTAAATAGGAGCTACAGTTTTATAAACCAGCTCAAATGATAGAGGAGGGTTCCTGATGGAGTGCTAGAGGGTCAAAACACAGTTTCGTGAACGTCAACTTTGGCACCCCAGGGAGGGTAATCAGGTCAAAGGGTAATAGTGGATACATCATGGTTTGGAAATAGGTAAAATGTGAAGTGGAGCTACAGCTCTCAAAACCACCTCAAATGATAGAGGAGGGTTCCTGATGGAGTGCTAGAGGGTCCAAACACAGTTTCGTGAACGTGAACTTTGGCACCCGAGGTAGGGTAATCCCGTGAGAGGGAAATAGGGGATACATCATGGTTTGGAAATAGGTACAAATGTGACTCGGAGCTACAGTTCTAAAAACCAGCTCAAATAATAGAGGAGGGTTCCTGATGGAGTGCTAGCGTGTACAAATACAGTTTTGTGAAATTAAACTTTGGCACCAATGGAAGGTTCATCCCTTGAAAGGGTCATAGTGGATACATCATGGTTTGGAAATAGGTAAAAATGTAAATAGGAGCTACAGTTCTATAAACCAGCTCAAATGATAGAGGAGGGTTCCTGATTTAGTGCTAGAGGGTCAAAACACAGTTTCGTGAAAGTCAAATTTAGCACCTGAGGAAGGGTAATCCCGTGAAAGTATAATAGTGGATACATCATGGTTTGGAAATAGGTAAAAATGTGAATAGGAGCGACAGGTTTTAGAACCAGCTCAAATGATAGAGGAGGGTTCCTGATGGAGTGCTAGAGGGTCAAAACACAGTTTCCTGAAAGTCAACTTTGGCACCCCAGGGAGGGTTATCCCTTGAAAGGGTAATAGTGGATACATCATGGTTTGGAAATAGGTAAAAATGTGAATCGGAGCTACAGCTCTAAAAACACCACCTCTAATTATAGAGGAGGGTTCCTGGTGGAGTGCTAGAGGTTTAAAACACAGTTTCGTGAAAGTCAACTTTGGCACCCCAGGAAGGGTAATCCCGTGAGAGGGAAATAGCGGATCCATCATGGTTTGGAAATAGGTACAAATGTGACTCGGAGCTACAGTTCTATAAACCAGCTCAAATGATAGAGGAGGGTTCCTGATGGAGTGCTAGAGGGTCCAAACACAGTTTCGTGAAAGTCAACTTTGGCACCCGAGGAAGAGTAATCCTGTGAAAGGGTCATAGTGGATACATCATGGTTTGGAAATAGGTAAAATTGTAAATAGGAGCTACAGTTCTATAAACCAGCTCAGATGATAGAGGAGGGTTCCTGATGGAGTGTTAGAGGGTCAAAACACAGTTTCGTGAACGTCAACTTTGGCACAACATAAAGGGTAATCAGGTCAAAGGGTAATAGTGGATACATCATGGTTTGGAAATAGGTAAAATGTGAATTGGAGCTACAGCTCTCAAAACCACCTCAAATGATAGAGGAGGGTTCCTGATGGAGTGATAGAGGGTCCAAACACAGTTTCGTGAAAGTCAACTTTGGCACCCGAGGAAGGGTAATCCCGTGAGAGGGAAATAGGGGATACATCATGGTTTCGAAATACGTACAAATGTGACTCGGAGCTACAGTTCTAAAAACCAGCTCAAATAATAGAGGAGGGTTCCTGATGGAGTGCTAGAGTGTACAAATACAGTTTTGTGAAGTTCAACTTTGGCACCAATGGAAGGTTCATCCTTTGAAAGGGTCATAGTGGATACATCATGGTTTGGAAATAGGTAAAAATGTAAGTAGGAGCTACAGTTCTATAAACCAGCTCAAATGATAGAGGAGGGTTCCTGATGGAGTGCTAGAGGGTCCAAACACAGTTTCGTGAAAGTCAAATTTAGCGCCCCCGGAAGGGTAATCCCGTGAAAGTATAATAGTGGATACATTATGGTTGGGAAATAGGTGAAAAGGGGAATCGGAGCTACAGCTCTCAAAATCAGCTCAAATGTTGGAGGAGGGTTCCTGATGGAGTGTTAGAGGGTCAAAACACAGTTTCGTGAAAGTCAACTTTGGCACCCCAGGGAGGGTGATCAGGTCAAAAGGTAATAGTGGATACATCATGGTTTGGAAACAGGTAAAAATGTGAATCGCAGCTACAGCTCTCAAAACCAGTTCAAATGATAGAGGAGGGTTCCTGATGGAGTGCTAGAGAGTCAAAACTCAGTTTCGTGAAAGTCAACTTCGGCACCCGAATAAGGGTAATCCCGTGAAAGAGTCATAGGGGATACATCATGGTTTGGAAATAGGTAAAAATGTGAATCGGAGGAACAGATCTTAAAACCAGCTCAAATGATAGAGGAGAGTTCCTGATGGAGTGCTAGAGGGTCAACACACATTTTTCTGAAAGTCAAGTTTGGCACCCCAGGAAGTGTAATCCGGTGACAGGGTCATAGGGGATACATCATGTTTGGGGAATAGGTAAAAATGTGAATCGGACCTACAGCTCTCAAAACCAGCTCAAATGATAGAGGAGGGTTCTTGTTGGAGTGCTAGAGGGTCCAAACACAGTTTCGTGAAAGTCAACTTTGGCACCCGAGGAAGGGTAATCCCGTGAGAGGGAAATAGGGGATACATCATGGTTTCGAAATACGTACAAATGTGACTCGGAGCTACAGTTCTAAAAACCAGCTTAAATAATAGAGGAGGGTTCCTCATGGAGTGGTAGAGTGTACAAATACAGTTTCGTGAAGTTCAACTTTGGCACCAAAGGAAGGTTCATCCCTTGAAAGGGTCATAGTGGATACATCATGGTTTGGAAATAGGTAAAAATGTAAATAGGAGCTACTGTTCTATAAACCAGCTCAAATGATAGAGGAGGGTTCCTGATGGAGTGTTAGAGGGTCAAAACACAGTTTCGTGAACGTCAACTTTGGCACCTCAGGGAGGGTAATCAGGTCAAAGGGTAATAGTGGATACATCATGGTTGGGAAATAGGTAAAAAGGGGAATCGGAGCTACAGCTCTCAAAACCAGCTCAAATGATAAAGGAGGGTTCCTGTTTATAGTGCTAGAGGGTCAGCACACATTTTTCTGAAAGTCAACTTTGGCACCCCAGGAAGGGTAATCCGGTGACAGGGTGATAGGAGTTACATCATGTTTGGGGAATAGGTAAAAATGTGAATCGGAGCTACAGCTCTCAAAACCAGGTCAAATGATAGAGGAGGGTTCCTGATGGAGTGCTAGAGGGTCCAAACACAGTTTCGTGAAAGTCAACTTTGGTTCCCGAGGAAGGGTAATGCCGTGAAAGGGTCATAGGGGATACATCATGGTTAGGAAATAGGTAAAAAGGGGAATCGGAGCTACAGCTCTCAAAACCAGCTCAAATGATAGAGGAGGGTTCCTGATGGAGTGCTAGAGGGTCCAAACACAGTTTCGTGAAAGTCAACTTTGGCACCCCAAGAAGGGTAATCCCGTGAAAGTATAATAGTGGATACATCATGGTTTGGAAATAGGTACAAATGTGAATCGGAGCTACAGGTTTTAAAACCAGCTCAAATGATAGAGGAGGGTTCCTGATGGAGTGCTAGAGGGTCCAAACACAGTTTCCTGAAAGTCAACTTTGGCACCCCAAGAACGGTAATCCCGTGAGAGGGAAATAGGGGATACATCATGGTTTGGAAATAGGTAAAAATGTGAATCGGAGCTACAGCTCTAACAACACCACCTCCAATGATAGAGGAGGGTTCCTGATGGAGTGCTAGAGGTTTAAAACACAGTTTCGTGAAAGTCAACTTTGGCACCCCAAGAAGGGTAGTCCCGTGAGAGGGAAATAAGGGATACATCATGGTTTGGAAATAGGTAAAAATGTAAATAGGAGCTACAGTTTTATAAACCAGCTCAAATGATAGAAGAGGGTTCCTGATGGAGTGTTAGAGGGTCCAAACACAGTTTTGTGAACGTGAACTTTGGCACCCGAGGTAGGGTAATCACGTGAGAGGGAAATAGGGGATACATCATGGTTTGGAAATAGGTACAAATGTGACTCGGAGCTACAGTTCTAAAAACCAGCTCAAATGATAGAGGAGGGTTCCTGATGGAGTGCTAGCGTGTACAAATACAGTTTTGTGAAATTAAACTTTGGCACCAATGGAAGGTTCATCCCTTGAAAGGGTCATAGTGGATACATCATGGTTTGGAAATAGGTAAAAATGTAAATAGGAGCTACAGTTCTATAAACCAGCTCAAATGATAGAGGAGGGTTCCTGATGTAGTGCTAGAGGGTCAAAACACAGTTTCGTGAAAGTCAAATTTAGCACCTGAGGAAGGGTAATCTCTTGAAAGTATGATAGTGGATACATCATGGTTTGGAAATAGGTAAAAATGTGAATAGGAGCTACAGGTTTTAGAACCAGCTCAAATGATAGAGGAGGGTTCCTGATGGAGTGCTAGAGGGTCAAAACACAGTTTCCTGAAAGTCAACTTTGGCACCTCAGGGAGGGTTATCCCTTGAAAGGGTAATAGTGGATACATCATGGTTTGGAAATAGGTAAAAATGTGAATCGGAGCTACAGCTCTAAAAACACCACCTCCAATGATAGAGGAGGGTTCCTGGTGGAGTGCTAGAGGTTTAAAACACAGTTTCGTGAAAGTCAACTTTGGCACCCCAGGAAGGGTAACCCCGTGAGAGGGAAAAAGCGGATACATCATGGTTTGGAAATAGGTACAAATGTAAATAGGAGCTACAGTTCTATAAACCAGCTCAGATGATAGAGGAGGGTTCCTGATGGAGTGTTAGAGGGTCAAAACACAGTTTCGTGAACGTCAACTTTGGCACAACATAAAGGGTAATCAGGTCAAAGGGTAATAGTGGATACATCACGGTTTGGAAATAGGTAAAATGTGAATTGGTGCTACAGCTCTCAAAACCCCCTGAAATGATAGAGGAGGGTTCCTGATGGAGTGCTAGAGGGTCCAAACACAGTTTCGTGAACGTGAACTTTGGCACCCGAGGAAGAGTAATCCCGTGAGAGGGAAATAGGGGATTCATCATGGTTTCGAAATACGTACAAATGTGACTCGGAGCTACAGTTCTAAAAACCAGCTCAAATAATAGAGGAGGGTTCCTGATGGAGTGCTAGAGTGTACAAATAAAGTTTTGTGAAGTTCAACTTTGGCACCAATGGAAGGTTCATCCCTTGAAAGGGTCATAGTGGATACATCATGGTTTGGAAATAGGTAAAAATGTAAGTAGGAGCTACAGTTCTATAAACAAGCTCAAATGATAGAGGAGGGTTCCTGATGGAGTGCTAGAGGGTCCAAACACAGTTTCGTGAAAGTCAAATTTAGCACCTGAGGAAGGGTAATCCCGTGAAAGTATAATAGTGGATACATCATGGTTTGGAAAAAGGTAAAAATGTGAATCGGAGCTACAGGTTTTAAAACCAGCTCAGATGATAGAGGAGCGTTCCTGATGGAGTGGTAGAGGGTCCAAACACATTGTTCTGAAAGTCAAGTTTGGCACCCCAGGAAGGGTAATCCGGTGACAGGGTCATAGGGGATACATCATGTTTGGGGAATAGGTAAAAATGTGAATCGGACCTACAGCTCTCAAAACCAGCTCAAATGATAGAGGAGGGTTCTTGCTGGAGTGGTAGAGGGTCAACACACACTTTTGGGAAAATCACCTTTGCCACCAGAGGAAGGGAAATCCTGTGAAAGGGTCATAGGGGATACATCATGGTTGGGAAATAGGCAAAAAGGGGAATCGGAGGTACAGCTCTCAAAACCAGCTCAAATGATAGAGGAGGGTTCTTGTTGGAGTGCTAGATGGTCAAAACACAGTTTCGTGAAAGTCAACTTTGGACCCCAGGAAGGGTAATCCCGTGAAAGGGTCATAGGGGATACATCATGGTTTGGAAATAGGTGCAAATGTGAATCGGAGCTACAGCTCTCACAACCAGCTCAAATGATAGAGGAGGGTTCCTGATGGAGTGCTAGAGGGTCCAAACTCAGTTTCGTGAAAGTCAACTTTGGCATCCGAAGAAGGGTAATCCCGTGAAAGGGTCATGAGGGATACATCATGGTTTGGAAATAGGTAAAAAGGGGAATCGCAGGTACAGATCTTAAAACCAGCTCAAATGAGAGAGGAGAGTTCCTGATGGAGTGCTAGAGGGTCAACACACATTTTTCTGAAAGTCAAGTTTGGCACCCCAGGAAGGGTAATCCGGTGACAGGGTCATAGGGGATACATCATGTTTGGGGAATAGGTAAAAATGTGAATCGGAGCTGCAGCTCTCAAAACCAGCTCAAATGATAGAGGAGGGTTCCTGATGGAGTGCTAGAGGGTCCAAACACAGTTTCGTGAAAGTCAACTTTGGCACCCGAGGAAGGGTTATCCCGTGAGAGGGAAATAGGGGATACATCATGGTTTGGAAATAGGTACAAATGTGACTCGGAGCTACAGTTCTAAAAACCAGCTCAAATAATAGAGGAGGGTTCCTCATGGAGTGCTAGAGTGTACAAATACAGTTTTGTGAAGTTCAACTTTGGCATCCGAGGACGGTTTTTCCCTTAAAAGGGTCATAGGGGATACATCGCACCCCAGGAAGGGTAATCGCGAGAAAGGGTCATGGTTTGGAAATAGGTAGAACTGTGAATCGGAGCTACAGCTCTCAAAACCAGCTCAAATGATAGAGGACGGTTCCTGATGGAGTGCTAGAGATTTAACAAACACTTTCGTGAAAGTCACATTTTTACCTATTTCCAAACCATGATGTATCCCCTTTTACCCTTAGACCTGATTACCCTCTCTGGAGTGCCAAAGTTGAATTTCACAAAACTGCAGTTTGTACCCTCTAGCACTCCATCAGGAACCCTCCTGTATCATTTGAGCTGGTTTTGAGAGCTGTAGCTCCGATTCACATTTTTACCTATTCCCCAAACATGATATATCCCCTATGACCCTTTGACCGAATTACCCTTCCTGGAGTGCCAAACTTGACTTTCAGAAAAATGTGTGTTGACCCTCTAGCACTCCATCAGGAACCCTCCTCGATCATTTGAGCTGGTTTTGAGAGCTGTAGCTCCGATTCACATTTTTACCTTTTTCCAAACCATGATGTATCCACTATTATACTTTCACGGGATTACCCTTCCTGGGGTGCCAAATTTGACTTTCACAAATTTGTGTTTGGACCCTCTAGCACTCCATCAGGAACCCTCCTCTATCATTTGAGGTGATTTTGAGATCTGTAGCTTCGATTCACATTTTTACCTATTTCCAAAGCATGATGTATCCACTATTACCCTTTGACCGAATTACCCTTCCTGGGGTGCCAAAGTTGACATTCACGAAACTGTGTTTTGACCCTCTAGCACTCCATCAGGAACCCTCCTCTATCATTTGAGCTGGTTTTGAGAGCTGTAGCTCCGATTCACATTTTCACCTATTTCAAAACCATGACGTATCCACTGCTATACTTTCAAGGGATTACCCTTTCTGGGGTGCCAAAGTTGACTTTCACAAAAAAGTGTGTTGACCCTCTAGCCCTCCATCAGGAACCCTCCTCCATCGATTGAGCTGGTTTTAATACCTGTAGCTCCGATTCACATTTTTACCTATTTCCAAACCATGATGTATCCCCTATGACCCTTTCACGGGATTACCATTCCTGAGGTGCCAAAGTTGACTTTCACGAAAAAGTGTGTTGACCCTCTAGCACTCCTACAGTAACCCTCCTCTATCATTTGAGCTGGTTTTGAGAGCTGTAGCTGCGATTCACATTTTTACCTATTCCCCAAACATGATATATCCCCAATGACCCTGTCACCGGATTACCCTTCCTGGGGTGCCAAAGTTGACTTTCAGAAAAATGTGTGCTGACCCTCTAGCACTCCATCAGGAACCCTCTTTGATCATTTCAGCTGGTTTTGAGAGCTGTAGCTCCGATTCACATTTTTACCTTTTTCCAAACCATGATGTATCCACTATTATACTTTCACGGGATTACCCTTCCTCAGGTGCTAAATTTGACTTTTACGAAACTGTGCTTGGACCCTCTAGCACTCCATCAGGAACCCTCCTCTATCATTTAAGCTGGTTTTGAGAGCTGTAGCTCTGATTCACATTTTTACCTATTTCCAAACCATGACGTATCCCCTATGACCCTTTCAAGGGATTACCCTCCCTGTGGTGCCAAAGTTGACTTTCACGAAACTGTCTTTGGACCCTCTAGCACTCCATTAGGAACCCTCCTCTATCATTTGAGCTTGTTTTAAAACCTGTGGCTCCGAATCTCCTTTTTTGCTACTTCCCAACCATGATGTTTCCACTATCATACTTTGACCTGATTACCCTCCCTGGGGTGCCAAAGTTGACTTTCACGAAACTGTGTTTGGACCTTCTAGCACTCCGTCAGGAACCCTCCTCTATCATTTGAGCTGGTTTTTAGAACTGTACCTCCGATTCACATTTTTACCTATTTCCAAAGCATGATGTATCCACTATTGTACTTTCACGGGATTACCCTTGCTGGGGTGCCAAAGTTGACTTTCACAAAAATGTGTTTGTACACTCTAGCACTCCGTCAGGAACCCTCCTCTATCATTTGAGCTGGCTTTGAGAGCTGTGACTCCGATTCACATTTTTACCTATTTCCAAACCATGATGTATCCACTATTACCCTTTGACCTAAGTACCCTCTCTGGGGTGCCAAAGTTGACTTTCACAAAATTGTGTGTTGACCCTCTAGCACTCCATCAGGAACCCTCCTCTATCATTTGAGCTGGTTTTGAGAGCTGTAGCTCCGATTCACATTTTACCTATTTCCAAACCATGATGTATGCAGCATGACCCTTTCACTGAATTACCCTTCCTGGGGTGCCAAAGTTGACTTTCACGAAACTGTGTTTGGACCTTCTAGCACTTCGTCAGGAACCCTCCTCTATCATTTGAGCTGGTTTTTAGAACTGTACCTCCGATTCACATTTTTACCTATTTCAAAACCATGATGTATCCACTATTACCCTTTCACGGGATTACCCTTCCTGGTGTGCCAAAGTTGACTTTCACGAAACTGTGTTTGGACCTTCTAGCACTCCGTCAGGAACCCTCCTCTATCATTTGAGCTGGTTTTGAGAGCTGTGCCTCCGATTCACATTTTTACCTATTTCCAAAGCATGATGTATTCACTATCATACTTTCACGGGATTACCCTTGCTGGGGTGCCAAAGTTGACTTTCACGAAACTGTGTTTGGACCATCTAGCACTCCATTAAGAACCCCCCTCTATCATTTGAGCTGGATTTTCGAACTGTAGCTCCGATTCACATTTTCACCTATTTCCAAAGCATGATGTGTCCACTTTTACCCTTTCACATGATTACCCTTCCTGGGGTGCCAAAGTTGACTTTCACGAAACTGTGTTTGGACCCTCTAGCACTCCATCAGGAACCCTCCTCTATCATTTGATCTGGTTTTAAAACCTGTAGCTCCGATTCACATTTTTACCTATTTCCAAAGCATGATGTATCCACTATTACCCTTTGACCTGATTACCCTTCCTGGGGTGCAAAAGTTGACTTTCACGAAACTGTGTGTTGACCATCTAGCACTCCACCAGGAACCCTCCTCTATCATTTGAGCTGGTTTTGAGAGCTCTAACGCCGATTCACATTTTTACCTATTTCCAAACCATGATGTATCCACTATCACCCTTTGACCTAAGTACCCTCCCTGGGGTGCCAAAGTTGACTTTCACAAAATTGTGTGTTGACCCTCTAGCACTCCATCAGGAACCCTCCTCTATCATTTGAGCTGGTTTTGAGAGCTGTAGCTCCGATTCACATTTTTACCTATTTCCAAACCATGATGTATCCACTATTATACCTTCACGCGATTACCCTCCCTGGGGTGCCAAAGTTGACTTTCACGAAACTGTGTTTGGACCCTCTAGCACTCCGTCACAAACCCTCCTCTATCATTTGAGCTGGTTTTAAAACCTGTGGCTCCGATTCACATTTTTACCTATTTCCAAACCATGATGTATCCCCTATGACCCTTTCACGTGATTACCCTTCCTGGGGTGCCAAAGTTGACTTTCACGAAACTGTGTTTGGACCCTCTAGCACTCCATCAGGAACCCACCTCTGTCATTTGAGCTGGTTTTAAAACCTGTAGCTCCGATTCACCTTTTTACCTATTTCCAAAGCATGATGTATCCCCTATGACCTTTTCACGTGATTATCCTTCCTGGGGTGCCAAAGTTGACTTTCACGAAACTGTGTTTGGACCCTCTAGCACTCCATCAGGAACCCTCCTCTGTCATTTGAGCTGGTTTTAAAACATGTAGCTCCTATTCACCTTTTTACCTATTTCCAAACCATGATGTATCCCCTATGACCCTTTCACGTGATTACCCTTCCTGGTGTGCCAAAGTTGAATTTCACGAAACTGTGTTTGGACCTTCTAGCACTCCGTCAGGAACCCTCCTCTATCATTTGAGCTGGTTTTTAGAACTGTACCTCCGATTCACATTTTTACCTATTTCAAAACCATGATGTATCCACTATTACCCTTTCACGGGATTACCCTTGTATGGGTGCCAAAAGATGACTTTCACAAAACTGTGTTTGTACACTCTAGCACTCCGTCAGGAACCCTCCTCTATCATTTGAGCTGGTTTCCAGAGCTGTGCCTCCGATTCACATTTTTACCTATTTCCAAAGCATGATGTATTCACTATCATACTTTCACGGGATTACCCTTCGTGGGTTGCCAAAGTTGACTTTCACAAAACTGTGTTTGTACACTCTAGCACTCCATCAGGAACCCTCCTCTATCATTTGAGCTGCTTTTGAGAACTGTGCCTCCGATTCACATTTTTACCTATTTCCAAAGCATGATGTATCCACTATTTTACTTTCACGGGATTACCCTCAATGGGTTGCCAAAGTTGACTTTCACGAAACTGTGTCTGGACCCTCTAGCACTCCATTAAGAACCCTCCTCTATCATTTCAGCTGGTTTTGAGAGCTGTGCCTCCGATTCACATTTTTACCTATTTCCAAAGCATGATGTATTCACTATCATACTTTCACGGGATTACCCTTCGTGGGGTGCCAAAGTTGACTTTCACAAAACTGTTTTTGTACACTCTAGCACTCCGTCAGGAACCCTCCTCTATCATTTGAACTGGTTTTGAGAACTGTGCCTCCGATTCACATTTTCACCTATTTCCAAAGCATGATGTATCCACTATCATACTTTCACGGGATTACCCTCAATGGGTTGCCAAAGTTGACTTTCACGAAACTGTGTTTGGACCCTCTAGCACTCCATCAGGAACCCTCCTCTGTCATTTGAGCTGGTTTTAAAACCTGTAGCTCCGATTCACCTTTTTGCCTATTTCCAAACCATGATGTATCCCCTATGACCTTTTCACGTGATTACCCTTCCTGGTGTGCCAAAGTTGACTTTCACGAAACTGTGTTTGGACCCTCTAGCACTCCGTCAGGAACCCTCCTCTGTCATTTGAGCTGGTTTTTAAAACTGTACCTCCGATTCACATTTTCACCTATTTCAAAACCATGATGTGTCCACTATTACCCTTTCACGGGATTACCCTTGCTGGGGTGCCAAAGTTGACTTTCACGAAACTGTGTTTGTACACTCTAGCACTCCGTCAGGAACCCTCCTCTATCATTTGAGCTGGATTTGAGAGCTGTGCCTCCGATTCACATTTTTACCTATTTCCAAAGCATGATGTATCCCCTATGACCCTTTCACGGGATTACCCTTCCTGGGGTGCCAAAGTTGACTTTCACGAAACTGTGTTTGGACCCTCTAGCACTCCATCAGGAGCCCTCCTCTATCATTTGAGCTGGTTTTGAGAGCTGTAGCTCCGATTCATATTTTTACCTATTTCCAAACCATGATGTATCCACTATTACCCTTTCACGTGATTACCCTTCCTGGGGTGCCAAAGTTGACTTTCACGAAACTGTGTTTGGACCCTCTAGCACTCCGTCACAAACCCTCCTCTATCATTTGAGCTGGTTTTAAAACCTGTGGCTCCGATTCACATTTTTACCTATTTCCAAACCATTATGTATCCCCTATGACCCTTTCACGTGATTACCCTTCCTGGGGTGCCAAAGTTGACTTTCACGAAACTGTGTTTGGACCCTCTAGCACTCCATCAGGAACCCTCCTCTGTCATTTGAGCTGGTTTTAAAACCTGTAGCTCAGATTCACCTTTTTACCTATTTCCAAAGCATGATGTATCCCCTATGACCCTTTCACGGGATTACCCTTCCTGGGGTGCCAAAGTTGACTTTCACGAAACTGTGTTTGGACCCTCTAGCACTCCATCAGGAACCCTCCTCTATCATTTGAGTTGGTTTTGAGAGCTGTAGCTCCGATTCACATTTTACCTATTTCCAAACCATGATGTATGCAGTATGACCCTTTGACTGAATTACCCTTCCTGGGGTGACAAAGTTGACTTTCACGAAACTATGCTTGGACCCTCTAGCACTCCATCACGAACCCTCCTCTATCATTTGAGCTGGTTTTCAGAACTGTAGCTCCGATTCACCTTTTTACCTATTTCCAAACCATGATTTATCCCATATGACCCTTTCACGGGATCACCCTTCCTGGGGTGCCAAAGTTGACTTTCACAAAAAAGTGTGTTGACCCTCTAGCACTCCACCAGGAACCCTCCTCTATCATTTGAGCTGGTTTTTAGAACGTGGCTCCGATTCACCTTTTTACCTATTTCCAAACCATTATGTATCCCCTATTACCCTTTCACGGGATTACCCTTCTTGGGGTGCCAAAGTTGACTTTCACGAAACTGTGTTTGGACCCTCTAGCACTCCATCAGGAACCCTCCTCTATCATTTGAGCTGGTTTTGAAACCTGTAGCTCCGATTCACATTTTACCTATTTCCAAAGCATGATGTATCCACTATTACCCTTTCACGGGGTTACCCTTCCTGGTGTGCCAAAGTTGACTTTCAAGAAACTGTGTTTGGACCTTCTAGCACTCCGTCAGGAACCCTCCTCTATCATTTGAGCTGGTTTTTAGAACTGTACCTCCGATTCACATTTTTACCTATTTCAAAACCATGATGTATCCACTATTACCCTTTCACGGGATTACCCTTCCTGGGGTGCCAAAGTTGACTTTCACGAAACTGTGTTTGGACCCTCTAGCACTCCGTCACAAACCCTCCTCTATCATTTGAGCTGGTTTTAAAACCTGTGGCTCCGATTCACATTTTTACCTATTTCCAAACCATGATGTATCCCCTATGACCCTTTCACGTGATTACCCTTCCTGGGTGCCAAAGTTGACTTTCACGAAACTGTGTTTGGACCCTCTAGCACTCCATCAGGAACCCTCCTCTGTCATTTGAGCTGGTTTTAAAACCTGTAGCTCAGATTCACCTTTTTACCTATTTCCAAAGCATGATGTATCCACTATTGTACTTTCACGGGATTACCCTTGCTGGGGTGCCAAAGTTGACTTTCACAAAAATGTGTTTGTACACTCTAGCACTCCGTCAGGAACCCTCCTCTATCATTTGAGCTGGTTTTGAGAGCTGTGCCTCCGATTCACATTTTTACCTATTTCCAAACCATGATGTATCCACTATTACCCTTTGACCTAAGTACCCTCTCTGGGGTGCCAAAGTTGACTTTCACAAAATTGTGTTTTGACCCTCTAGCACTCCATCAGGAACCCTCCTCTATCATTTGAGCTGGTTTTGAGAGCTGTAGCTCCGATTCACATTTTACCTATTTCCAAACCATGATGTATGCAGCATGACCCTTTCACTGAATTACCCTTCCTGGGGTGCCAAAGTTGACTTTCATGAAACTGTGTTTGGACCTTCTAGCACTTCGTCAGGAACCCTCCTCTATCATTTGAGCTGGTTTTTAGAACTGTACCTCCGATTCACATTTTTACCTATTTCAAAACCATGATGTATCCACTATTACCCTTTCACGGGATTACCCTTCCTGGTGTGCCAAAGTTGACTTTCACGAAACTGTGTTTGGACCTTCTAGCACTCCGTCAGGAACCCTCCTCTATCATTTGAGCTGGTTTTGAGAGCTGTGCCTCCGATTCACATTTTTACCTATTTCCAAAGCATGATGTATTCACTATCATACTTTCACGGGATTACCCTTGCTGGGGTGCCAAAGTTGACTTTAACAAAACTGTGTTTGTACACTCTAGCACTCCGTCAGGAACCCTCCTCTATCATTTGAGCTGGTTTTGAGAACTGTGCCTCCGATTCACATTTTTACCTATTTCCAAAGCATGATGTATCCACTATTATACGTTCACGGGATTACCCTCAATGGGTTGCCAAAGTTGACTTTCACGAAACTGTGTCTGGCCCATCTAGCACTCCATTAAGAACCCCCCTCTATCATTTGAGCTGGATTTTCGAACTGTAGCTCCGATTCACATTTTCACCTATTTCCAAAGCATGATGTATCCACTTTTACCCTTTCACATGATTACCCTTCCTGGGGTGCCAAAGTTGACTTTCACGAAACTGTGTTTGGACCCTCTAGCACTCCATCAGGAACCCTCCTCTATCATTTGATCTGGTTTTAAAACCTGTAGCTCCGATTCACATTTTTACCTATTTCCAAAGCATGATGTATCCACTATTACCCTTTGACCTGATTACCCTTCCTGGGGTGCAAAAGTTGACTTTCACGAAACTGTGTGTTGACCATCTAGCACTCCACCAGGAACCCTCCTCTATCATTTGAGCTGGTTTTGAGAGCTCTAACGCCGATTCACATTTTACCTATTTCCAAACCATGATGTATCCACTATCACCCTTTGATCTAAGTACCCTCCCTGGGGTGCCAAAGTTGACTTTCACAAAATTGTGTGTTGACCCTCTAGCACTCCATCAGGAACCCTCCTCTATCATTTGAGCTGGTTTTGAGAGCTGTAGCTCCGATTCACATTTTTACCTATTTCCAAACCATGATGTATCCACTATTATACCTTCACGCGATTACCCTCCCTGGGGTGCCAAAGTTGACTTTCACGAAACTGTGTTTGGACCCTCTAGCACTCCGTCACAAACCCTCCTCTATCATTTGAGCTGGTTTTAAAACCTGTGGCTCCGATTCACATTTTTACCTATTTCCAAACCATGATGTATCCCCTATGACCCTTTCACGTGATTACCCTTCCTGGGGTGCCAAAGTTGACTTTCACGAAACTGTGTTTGGACCCTCTAGCACTCCATCAGGAACCCACCTCTGTCATTTGAGCTGGTTTTAAAACCTGTAGCTCCGATTCACCTTTTTACCTATTTCCAAAGCATGATGTATCCCCTATGACCCTTTCACGTGATTATCCTTCCTGGGGTGCCAAAGTTGACTTTCACGAAACTGTGTTTGGACCCTCTAGCACTCCATCAGGAACCCTCCTCTGTCATTTGAGCTGGTTTTAAAACATGTAGCTCCTATTCACCTTTTTACCTATTTCCAAACCATGATGTATCCCCTATGACCCTTTCACGTGATTACCCTTCCTGGTGTGCCAAAGTTGAATTTCACGAAACTGTGTTTGGACCTTCTAGCACTCCGTCAGGAACCCTCCTCTATCATTTGAGCTGGTTTTTAGAACTGTACCTCCGATTCACATTTTTACCTATTTCAAAACCATGATGTATCCACTATTACCCTTTCACGGGATTACCCTTGTATGGGTGCCAAAAGTTGACTTTCACAAAACTGTGTTTGTACACTCTAGCACTCCGTCAGGAACCCTCCTCTATCATTTGAGCTGGTTTCCAGAGCTGTGCCTCCGATTCACATTTTTACCTATTTCCAAAGCATGATGTATTCACTATCATACTTTCACGGGATTACCCTTCGTGGGTTGCCAAAGTTGACTTTCACAAAACTGTGTTTGTACACTCTAGCACTCCGTCAGGAACCCTCCTCTATCATTTGAGCTGGTTTTGAGAACTGTGCCTCCGATTCACATTTTTACCTATTTCCAAAGCATGATGTATCCACTATTATACGTTCACGGGATTACCCTCAATGGGTTGCCAAAGTTGACTTTCACGAAACTGTGTCTGGCCCATCTAGCACTCCATTAAGAACCCCCCTCTATCATTTGAGCTGGATTTTCGAACTGTAGCTCCGATTCACATTTTCACCTATTTCCAAAGCATGATGTATCCACTTTTACCCTTTCACATGATTACCCTTCCTGGGGTGCCAAAGTTGACTTTCACGAAACTGTGTTTGGACCCTCTAGCACTCCATCAGGAACCCTCCTCTATCATTTGATCTGGTTTTAAAACCTGTAGCTCCGATTCACATTTTTACCTATTTCCAAAGCATGATGTATCCACTATTACCCTTTGACCTGATTACCCTTCCTGGGGTGCAAAAGTTGACTTTCACGAAACTGTGTGTTGACCATCTAGCACTCCACCAGGAACCCTCCTCTATCATTTGAGCTGGTTTTGAGAGCTCTAACGCCGATTCACATTTTACCTATTTCCAAACCATGATGTATCCACTATCACCCTTTGATCTAAGTACCCTCCCTGGGGTGCCAAAGTTGACTTTCACAAAATTGTGTGTTGACCCTCTAGCACTCCATCAGGAACCCTCCTCTATCATTTGAGCTGGTTTTGAGAGCTGTAGCTCCGATTCACATTTTTACCTATTTCCAAACCATGATGTATCCACTATTATACCTTCACGCGATTACCCTCCCTGGGGTGCCAAAGTTGACTTTCACGAAACTGTGTTTGGACCCTCTAGCACTCCGTCACAAACCCTCCTCTATCATTTGAGCTGGTTTTAAAACCTGTGGCTCCGATTCACATTTTTACCTATTTCCAAACCATGATGTATCCCCTATGACCCTTTCACGTGATTACCCTTCCTGGGGTGCCAAAGTTGACTTTCACGAAACTGTGTTTGGACCCTCTAGCACTCCATCAGGAACCCACCTCTGTCATTTGAGCTGGTTTTAAAACCTGTAGCTCCGATTCACCTTTTTACCTATTTCCAAAGCATGATGTATCCCCTATGACCCTTTCACGTGATTATCCTTCCTGGGGTGCCAAAGTTGACTTTCACGAAACTGTGTTTGGACCCTCTAGCACTCCATCAGGAACCCTCCTCTGTCATTTGAGCTGGTTTTAAAACATGTAGCTCCTATTCACCTTTTTACCTATTTCCAAACCATGATGTATCCCCTATGACCCTTTCACGTGATTACCCTTCCTGGTGTGCCAAAGTTGAATTTCACGAAACTGTGTTTGGACCTTCTAGCACTCCGTCAGGAACCCTCCTCTATCATTTGAGCTGGTTTTTAGAACTGTACCTCCGATTCACATTTTTACCTATTTCAAAACCATGATGTATCCACTATTACCCTTTCACGGGATTACCCTTGTATGGGTGCCAAAAGTTGACTTTCACAAAACTGTGTTTGTACACTCTAGCACTCCGTCAGGAACCCTCCTCTATCATTTGAGCTGGTTTCCAGAGCTGTGCCTCCGATTCACATTTTTACCTATTTCCAAAGCATGATGTATTCACTATCATACTTTCACGGGATTACCCTTCGTGGGTTGCCAAAGTTGACTTTCACAAAACTGTGTTTGTACACTCTAGCACTCCATCAGGAACCCTCCTCTATCATTTGAGCTGCTTTTGAGAACTGTGCCTCCGAATTCACATTTTTACCTATTTCCAAAGCATGATGTATCCACTATTATACTTTCACGGGATTACCCTCAATGGGTTGCCAAAGTTGACTTTCACGAAACTGTGTCTGGACCCTCTAGCACTCAATTAAGAACCCTCCTCTATCATTTGAGCTGGTTTTGAGAGCTGTGCCTCCGATTCACATTTTTACCTATTTCCAAAGCATGATGTATTCACTATCATACTTTCACGGGATTACCCTTCGTGGGGTGCCAAAGTTGACTTTCACAAAACTGTTTTTGTACACTCTAGCACTCCGTCAGGAACCCTCCTCTATCATTTGAGCTGGTTTTGAGAACTGTGCCTCCGATTCACATTTTCACCTATTTCCAAAGCATGATGTATCCACTATTATACTTTCACGAGATTACCCTCAATGGGTTGCCAAAGTTGACTTTCACGAAACTGTGTTTGGACCCTCTAGCACTCCATCAGGAACCCTCCTCTGTCATTTGAGCTGGTTTTAAAACCTGTAGCTCCGATTCACCTTTTTGCCTATTTCCAAACCATGATGTGTCCCCTATGACCTTTTCACGTGATTACCCTTCCTGGTGTGCCAAAGTTGACTTTCACGAAACTGTGTTTGGACCCTCTAGCACTCCGTCAGGAACCCTCCTCTGTCATTTGAGCTGGTTTTTAAAACTGTACCTCCGATTCACATTTTCACCTATTTCAAAACCATGATGTGTCCACTATTACCCTTTCACGGGATTACCCTTGCTGGGGTGCCAAAGTTGACTTTCACGAAACTGTGTTTGTACACTCTAGCACTCCGTCAGGAACCCTCCTCTATCATTTGAGCTGGTTTTGAGAGCTGTGCCTCCGATTTACATTTTTACCTATTTCCAAAGCATGATGTATCCCCTATGACCCTTTCACGGGATTACCCTTCCTGGGGTGCCAAAGTTGACTTTCACGAAACTGTGTTTGGACCCTCTAGCACTCCATCAGGAGCCCTCCTCTATCATTTGAGCTGGTTTTGAGAGCTGTAGCTCCGATTCATATTTTTACCTATTTCCAAACCATGATGTATCCACTATTACCCTTTCACGTGATTACCCTTCCTGGGGTGCCAAAGTTGACTTTCACGAAACTGTGTTTGGACCCTCTAGCACTCCGTCACAAACCCTCCTCTATCATTTGAGCTTGTTTTAAAACCTGTGGCTCCGATTCACATTTTTACCTATTTCCAAACCATGATGTATCCCCTATGACCCTTTCACGTGATTACCCTTCCTGGGGTGCCAAAGTTGACTTTCACGAAACTGTGTTTGGACCCTCTAGCACTCCATCAGGAACCCTCCTCTGTCATTTGAGCTGGTTTTAAAACCTGTACCTCAGATTCACCTTTTTACCTATTTCCAAAGCATGATGTATCCCCTATGACCCTTTCACGGGATTACCCTTCCTGGGGTGCCAAAGTTGACTTTCACGAAACTGTGTTTGGACCCTCTAGCACTCCATCAGGAGCCCTCCTCTATCATTTGAGCTGGTTTTGAGAGCTGTAGCTCCGATTCATATTTTTACCTATTTCCAAACCATGATGTATCCACTATTACCCTTTCACGTGATTACCCTTCCTGGGGTGCCAAAGTTGACTTTCACGAAACTGTGTTTGGACCCTCTAGCACTCCGTCACAAACCCTCCTCTGTCATTTGAGCTGGTTTTAAAACCTGTAGCTCCGATTCACCTTTTTGCCTATTTCCAAACCATGATGTATCCCCTATGACCTTTTCACGTGATTACCCTTCCTGGTGTGCCAAAGTTGACTTTCACGAAACTGTGTTTGGACCCTCTAGCACTCCGTCAGGAACCCTCCTCTGTCATTTGAGCTGGTTTTTAAAACTGTACCTCCGATTCACATTTTCACCTATTTCAAAACCATGATGTGTCCACTATTACCCTTTCACGGGATTACCCTTGCTGGGGTGCCAAAGTTGACTTTCACGAAACTGTGTTTGTACACTCTAGCACTCCGTCAGGAACCCTCCTCTATCATTTGAGCTGGTTTTGAGAGCTGTGCCTCCGATTTACATTTTTACCTATTTCCAAAGCATGATGTATCCCCTATGACCCTTTCACGGGATTACCCTTCCTGGGGTGCCAAAGTTGACTTTCACGAAACTGTGTTTGGACCCTCTAGCACTCCATCAGGAGCCCTCCTCTATCATTTGAGCTGGTTTTGAGAGCTGTAGCTCCGATTCATATTTTTACCTATTTCCAAACCATGATGTATCCACTATTACCCTTTCACGTGATTACCCTTCCTGGGGTGCCAAAGTTGACTTTCACGAAACTGTGTTTGGACCCTCTAGCACTCCGTCACAAACCCTCCTCTATCATTTGAGCTTGTTTTAAAACCTGTGGCTCCGATTCACATTTTTACCTATTTCCAAACCATGATGTATCCCCTATGACCCTTTCACGTGATTACCCTTCCTGGGGTGCCAAAGTTGACTTTCACGAAACTGTGTTTGGACCCACTAGCACTCCATCAGGAACCCTCCTCTGTCATTTGAGCTGGTTTTAAAACCTGTACCTCAGATTCACCTTTTTACCTATTTCCAAAGCATGATGTATCCCCTATGACCCTTTCACGGGATTACCCTTCCTGGGGTGCCAAAGTTGACTTTCACGAAACTGTGTTTGGACCCTCTAGCACTCCATCAGGAGCCCTCCTCTATCATTTGAGCTGGTTTTGAGAGCTGTAGCTCCGATTCATATTTTTACCTATTTCCAAACCATGATGTATCCACTATTACCCTTTCACGTGATTACCCTTCCTGGGGTGCCAAAGTTGACTTTCACGAAACTGTGTTTGGACCCTCTAGCACTCCGTCACAAACCCTCCTCTATCATTTGAGCTGGTTTTAAAACCTGTGGCTCCGATTCACATTTTTACCTATTTCCAAACCATGATGTATCCCTTATGACCCTTTCACGTGATCACCCTTCCTGGGGTGCCAAAGTTGACTTTCACGAAACTGTGTTTGGACCCTCTAGCACTCCATCAGGAACCCTCCTCTATCATTTGAGCTGGTTTTTAGAACTGTGGCTCCGATTCACCTTTTTACCTATTTCACAAACCATGATGTATCCCCTATGACCCTTTCATGGGATTACCCTTCCTGGGGTGCCAAAGTTGACTTTCAGAAAAATGTGTGTTGACCCTCTAGGACTCCATCAGGAACCCTCCTCTATCATTTGAGCTGGTTTTGAGAGCTGTAGCTCCGATTCACATTTTACCTATTTCCAAAGCATGATGTATCCACTATTACCCTTTCACCTGATTACCCTTCCTGGGGTGCCAAAGTTGACTTTCACGAAACTGTGTTTGGACCCTCTAGCACTTCGTCAGGAACCCTCATCTATCATTTGTGCTGGTTTTGAGAGCTGTACCACCGATTCACATTTTACCTATTTCCAAAGCATGATGTATCCACTAGTACCCTTTCACCTGATTACCCTCCCTGGGGTTCCAAAGTTGACTTTCACGAAACTGTGTTTGGACCCTCTAGCACTTCGTCTGGAACCCTCCTCTATCATTTGTGCTGGTTTTGAGAGCTGTACCACCGATTCACATTTTTACATATTTCCATAGCATGATGTATCCACTATTACCCTTTCACGGGATTACCCTTCCTGGGGTGCCAAAGTTGACTTTCACGAAACTGTGTTTGGACTCTCTAGCACTCCACCAGGAACCCTCCTCTATCATTTGAGCTGGTTTTTAGAACTGTGGCTCCGATTCACCTTTTTACCTATTTCCCAAACCATGATGTATGCCCTATGACCCTTTCACGGGATTACCCTTCCTGGGGTGGAAAGTTGACTTTCAGAAAAATGTGTATTGACACTCTAGCACTCCACCAGGAACCCTCCTCTATCATTTGAGTTGGTTTTAAAAAATGTGGCTCCGATTCCAATTTTTACCTATTTCCAAACCATGATGTATCCACTATTATACTTTCATGAGATTACCCTTCCTGGGGTGCCAAAGTTGACTTTCACAAAAAAGTGTGTTGACCCTCTACCACTCCACCAGAAACCCTCCTCTATCATTTGAGCTGGTTTTGAGAGCTGTAGCTCCGATTCACATTTTACCTATTTCCAAAGCATGATGTATCCACTATTACCCTTTCACCTGATTACCCTCCCTGGGGTGCCAAAGTTGACTTTCACGAAACTGTGTTTGGACCCTCTACCACTCCACCAGAAACCCTCCTCTATCATTTGAGCTGGTTTTGAGAGCTGTAGCTCCGATTCACATTTTACCTATTTCCAAAGCATGATGTATCCACTATTACCCTTTCACGGGATTACCCTTCCTGGGGTGCCAAAGTTGACTTTCACGAAACTGTGTTTGGACCCTCTAGCACTCCATTAAGAACCCCCCTCTATCATTTGAGCTGGATTTTCGAACTGAAGCTCCGATTCACATTTTCACCTATTTCCAAAGCATGATGTATCCACTTTTACCCTTTCACCTGATTACCCTTCCTGGGGTGCCAAAGTTGACTTTCACGAAGCTGTGCATTGACCCTCTAGCACTCCATCAGGAACCCTCCTCTATCATTTGAGCTGGTTTTTACAACTGTAGCTCCGATTGCCCTTTTTGCCTATTTCCCAACCATGATGTATCAACTATGACCCTTTCACGGGATTATCCTTCCTGAGGTGCTAAAGTTGACTTTCACGAAACTGTGTTTGGACCCTCTAGCATTTCATCAGGAAACCTCCTCTATCATTTGAGCTGGTTTTAAAACCTGTAGCTCCGATTCACATTTTCATCTATTTCCAAACCATGATGTATCCGCTAAGACCCTTTCACGGGATTACCCTTCCTGGGGTGCCAAAGTTGACTTTCAAAAAAATGTGTGTTGACCCTCTAGCACTCCATCAGGAACCCTCCTCTATCATTTGAGCTGGTTTTGAGAGCTGTAGCTCAGATTCACATTTTTACCTATTTCCAAACCATGATGTATCCACTATGACCCTTTCAAGGGACTACCCTTCCTGAGGTGCTAAGTTTGACTTTCACGAAACTGTGTTTGGACCCTCTAGCACTCCATCAGGAACCCTCCTCTATCATTTGAGCTGGTTTTTAAAACTGTAGCTTCGATTCTTCTTTTCACTTATTTCCAAACCATGATGTATAAGCTATTACCCTTTGACCTGATTACCCTCCCTGGGGTTCCAAAGTTGACTTTCACGAATCTGTGCTTGGACCCTCTAGGACTCCATCAGGAACCCTCCTCTATCATTTGAGCTGGTTTTGAGAGCTGTAGCTCCGATTCACATTTTACCTATTTCCAAAGCATGATGTATCAACTATTACCCTTTGACCCGATTACCCTTCAAGGGGTGCCAAAGTTCCCTCTCACGAAACTGTGCTTGGACCCTCTAGCACTCCATCAGGAACCCTCCTCTATCATTTGAGCTGCTTTTGAAACCTGTAGCTCCGATTCCCCTTTTTACCCATTTCCAAACCATGATGTATCCACTATTATACTTTCACGGGATTACCCTTCCTAGGGTGCCAAAGTTGACCTTCACGAAACTGTGTTTGGACTCTCTAGCACTCCTTTAGGAACCCTCCTCTGTCATTTGAGCTGGTTTTTAGAACTGTGGCTCCGATTCACCTTTTCACCTATTTCCCAAACCATGATGTATCCCCTATGACCCTTTCATGGGATTACCCTTCCTGGGGTGCCAAAGTTGACTTTCAGAAAAATGTGTGTTGACCCTCTAGCACTCCATCAGGAACCCTCCTCTATCATTTGAACTGGTTTTGAGAGCTGTAGCTCCGATTCACATTTTACCTATTTCCAAAGCATGATGTATCCACTATTACCCTTTCACGGGATTACCCTTCCTGGGGTGCCAAAGTTGACTTTCACGAAACTGTGTTTGGACCCTCTAGCACTTCGTCAGGAACCCTCCTCTATCATTTGTGCTGGTTTTGAGAGCTGCACCACCGATTCACATTTTACCTATTTCCAAAGCATGATGTATCCACTAGTACCCTTTCACCTGATTACCCTCCCTTGGGTGCCAATGTTGACTTTCACGAAACTGTGTTTGGACCCTCTAGCACTTCGTCAGGAACCCTCCTCTATCATTTGTGCTGGTTTTGAGAGCTGTTCCACCGATTCACATTTTTACATATTTCCATAGCATGACGTATCCACTATTACCCTTTCACGGGATTACCCTTCCTGGGGTGCCAAAGTTGACTTTCACGAAACTGTGTTTTGACCCTCTAGTACTCCATCAGGAACCCTCCTCTATCATTTGAGCTGGTTTTGAGAGCTGTAGCTCCGATTCACATTTTACCTATTTCCAAAGCATGATGTATCCACTATTACCCTTTCACGGGATTACCCTTCCTGGGGTGCCAAAGTTGACTTTCACGAAACTGTGTTTGGACCCTCTAGCACTTCGTCAGGAACCCTCCTCTATCATTTGAGCTGGTTTTGAGAGCTGCACCACCGATTCACATTTTTACCTATTTCCAAAGGATGATGTATCCACTAGTACCCTTTCACCTGATTACCCTCCCTTGGGTGCCAATGTTGACTTTCACGAAACTGTGTTTGGACCCTCTAGCACTTCGTCAGGAACCCTCCTCTATCATTTGTGCTGGTTTTGAGAGCTGTACCACCGATTCACATTTTTACATATTTCCATAGCATGATGTATCCACTATTACCCTTTCACGGGATTACCCTTCCTGGGGTGCCAAAGTTGACTTTCACGAAACTGTGTTTTGACCCTCTAGCACTCCATCAGGAACCCTCCTCTATCATTTGAGCTGGTTTTGAGAGCTGTAGCTCCGATTCACATTTTAACATATTTCCAAATCATGATGTATTCACTATTACCCTTTCACATGATTACCCTTCCTGGGGTGCCAAAGTTGACTTTCACGAAACTGTGTTTGGACCCTCTAGCACTCCGTCAGGAACCCTCCTCGATCATTTTGAGCTGGTTTTGAGAGCTGTGGTTCCGATTCACATTTTTACCTGTTTCCAAACCATGATGTATCCACTATTACCCTTTCACGGGATTACCCTTCCTGGGGTGCCAAAGTTGACTTTCACGAAACTGTGTTTGGACTCTCTAGCACTCCACCAGGAACCCTCCTCTATCATTTGAGCTGGTTTTTAGAACTGTGGCTCCGATTCACCTTTTTACCTATTTCCCAAACCATGATGTATGCACTATGACCCTTTCACGGGATTACCCTTCCTGGGGTGCCAAAGTTGACTTTCAGAAAAATGTGTGTTGACACTCTAGCACTCCACCAGGAACCCTCCTCGATCATTTGAGCTGGTTTTGAGAACTGTGGCTCCGACTCCCCTTTTTACCTATTTCCAAACCATGATGTATCCACTATTATACTTTCATGAGATTACCCTTCCTGGGGTGCCAAAGTTGACTTTCACAAAAAAGTGTGTTGACCCTCTACCACTCCACCAGAAACCCTCCTCTATCATATGAGCTGGTTTTGAGAGCTGTAGCTCCGATTCACATCTTACCTATTTCCAAAGCATGATGTATCCACTATTACCCTTTCACCTGATTACCCTCCCTGGGGTGCCAAAGTTGACATTCACGAAACTGTGTTTGGACCCTCTAGCACTTCGTCAGGAACCCTCCTCTATCATTTGAGCTGGTTTTGAGAGCTGTACCACCGTTTCACATTTTTACATATTTCCAAACCATGATGTATCCACTATTACCCTTTCACGGGATTACCCTTCCTGGGGTGCCAAAGTTGACTTTCAGAAAAATGTGTGTTGACACTCTAGCACTCCACCAGGAACCCTCCTCGATCATTTGAGCTGGTTTTGAGAGCTGTGGCTCCGACTCCCCTTTTTACCTATTTCCAAACCATGATGTATCCACTATTATACTTTCATGAGATTACCCTTACTTGGGTGCCAAAGTTGACTTTCACAAAAAAGTGTGTTGACCCTCTAGCACTTCGTCAGGAACCCTCCTCTATCATTTGTGCTGGTTTTGAGAGCTGTACCACCGATTCACATTTTTACATATTTCCATAGCATGATGTATCCCCTATGACCCTTTCACGTGATTACCCTTCCGGGTGTGCCAAAGTTGACTTTCACGAAACTGTGTTTGGACCCTCTAGCACTCCATCAGGAACCCTCCTCTGTCACTTGAGCTGGTTTTAAAACCTGTAGCTCCGATTCACTTTTTTACCTATTTCCAAACGATGATGTATCCCCTATGACCTTTTCACGTGATTACCCTTCCTGGTGTGCCAAAGTTGACTTTCACGAAACTGTGTTTGGACCTTCTAGCACTCCGTCATCAACCCTCCTCTGTCATTTGAGCTGGTTTTGAGAACTGTACCTCCGATTCACATTTTCACCTATTTCAAAACCATGATGTGTCCAATATTACCCTTTCACGGGATTACCCTTCCTGGGGTGCCAAAGTTGACTTTCACGAAACTGTGTTTGTACACTCTAGCACTCCATCAGGAACCCTCCTCTATCATTTGAGCTGGTTGATAGAACTGTAGCTCCTATTTACATTTTTACCTATTTCCAAACCATGATGTATCCCCTATGACCCTTTCACGGGATTACCCTTCCTGGGGTGCCAAAGTTGACTTTCACGAAACTGTGTTTGGACCCTCTAGCACTCCATCAGGAACCCTCCTCTATCATTTGAGCTGGTTTTAGAACCTGTAGCTCCGATTCACATTTTTACCTATTTCCAAATTATGATGTATCCACTTTTCCCCTTCCACGTGAATACCCTTCCTCGGGTGCCAAAGTTGACATTCACGAAACTGTGTTTGGACCCTCTAGCACTCCGTCACAAACCCTCCTCTATCATTTGAGCTGGTTTTTAAACCTGTAGCTCCGATTCACATTTTTACATATACCCAAACCATGATGTATCCACTATGACCCTTTCACGGGATTACCCTTCCTGGGGTGCCAAAGTTGACTTTCACGAAACTGTGTTTTGACCCTCTGGCACTCCATCAGGAACCCTCCTCTATCATTTGAGCTGGTTTTAAAACCTGTAGCTCCGATTCACATTTTTACCTATTTCCAAACCATGATGTATCCACTATTATACCTTCACGGGATTACCCTTTTTGGGGTGCCAAAGTTGACTTTCACGAAACTGTGTTTGGACCCTCTAGCACTCCATCAGGAACCCTTCTCTATCATTTGAGCTGGTTTTGAGAGCTGTAGCTCCGATTCCCCTTTTTACCTATTTCCTAACCATGATGTATCCCCTATGACCCTATCAAGGGATTTCCCTCCCTCTGGTGCCAAAGCTGACTTTCACAAAAATGTGTGTTGACCCTCTAGCACTCCAACAGGAACCCTCCTCTATCATTTGAGCTGGTTTTGAGAGCTGTAGCTCCGATTCACATTTTTTCCTATTCCCCAAACATGATGTAACTCCTATCACCCTGTCACCGGATTACCCTTCCTGGGGTGCCAAAGTTGACTTTCAGAAAAATGTGTGCTGACCATCTAGCACTATAAACAGGAACCCTCCTTTATCATTTGAGCTGGTTTTGAGAGCTGTAGCTCCGATTCCCCTTTTTACCTATTTCCCAACCATGATGTATCCACTATTACCCTTTGACCTCATTACCCTCCCTGGGGTGCCAAAGTTGACGTTCACAAAACTGTGTTTGGACCCTCTAGCACTCCATCAGGAGCCCTCCTCTATCATTTGAGCTGGTTTTAGAACCTGTAGCTCCGATTCACATTTTTACCTATTTCCAAACCATGATGTATCCCCTATGACCCTTTCACGGGATTACCCTTCCTGGGGTGCCAAAGTTGACTTTCACGAAACTGTGTTTGGACCCTCTAGCACTCCATCAGGAACCCTCCTCTATCATTTGAGCTGGTTTTAGAACCTATAGCTCCGATTCACATTTTTACCTATTTCCAAATTATGATGTATCCACTTTTCCCCTTCCACGTGATTACCCTTCCTCAAGTGCCAAAGTTGACTTTCACGAAACTGTGTTTGGACCCTCTAGCACTCCGTCACAAACCCTCCTCTATCATTAGAGCTGGTTTTAAAACCTGTAGCTCCGATTCACATTTTACCTATTTCCAAACCATGATGTATCCCCTATGACCCTTTCACGGGATTACCCTTCCTGGGGTGCCAAAGTTGACTTTCACGAAACTGTGTTTGGACCCTCTAGCACTCCATCAGGAACCCTTCTCTATCATTTGACGTGGTTTTGAGAGCTGTAGCTCCGATTCACATCTTTACCTATTTCCCAACCATGATGTATCCCCTATTATACTTTCACGGGATTACCCTTCCTGGGGTGCCAAAGTTGACTTTCACAAAAATGTATGTTGACCCTCTAGCACTCCATCAGGAACCCTCCTCTATCATTTGAGCTGCTTTTTAGAACTGTAGCTCCGATTCACAGTTTTACCTATTTCCAAACCATGATGTATCCCCTATTATACTTTCACGCGATTACCCTCCCTGGGGTGCCAAAGTTGACTTTTACGAAACTGTGTTTGGACCCTCTAGCACTCCATCAGGAACCCTCCTCTATCATTTGAGCTGGTTTTAAAACCTGTAGCTCCGATTCACATTTTTACCTATTTCCAAACCATGATGTATCCCCTATGACCCTTTCACGGGATTACCCTTCCTTGGGTGCCAAAGTTGACTTTCACGAAACTGTGTTTGGACCCTCTGGCACTCCATCAGGAACCCTCCTCTATCATTTGAGCTGGTTTTAGAACCTGTAGCTCCGATTCACATTTTTACCTATTTCCAAATTATGATGTATCCACTTTTCCCCTTCCACGTGAATACCCTTCCTTGGGTGCCAAAGTTGACTTTCACGAAACAGTGTTTGGACTCTCTAGCACTCCAACAGGAACACTCCTCTATCATTTGAGCTGGTTTTAAAACCTGCAGCTCCGATTCACATTTTTACCTATTTCCAAACCATGATGTATCCCCTATGACCCTTTCACGTGATTACCCTTCAAGGGGTGCCAAAGTTGACCTTCACAAAACTGTGTTTGTACACTCTAGCACTCCATCAGGAACCCTCCTCTATCATTTGAACTGGTTTTAAAACCTGTAGCTCCGATTCACCTTTTTACCTTTTTCCAAACCATGATATATCCACTATTACCCTTTCACGTGATTACCCTTCCTGGGGTGCCAAAGTTGACCTTCACGAAACAGTGTTTGGACTCTCTAGCACTCCAACAGGAACACTCCCCTATCATTTGAGGTGGTTTTATTTCTGCAGCTCCGATTCACATTTTTACCTATTTCCAAACCATGATGTATCCCCTATTACCCTTTCACGGGATTACCCTTCAGTTGGTGCCAAAGTTGACCTTCACAAAACTGTGTTTGTACACTATAGCACTCCATCAGGAACCCTCCTCTATCATTTGAACTGGTTTTGAGAACTGTACCTCCGATTCACATTTTTACCTATTTCCAAACCATGATGTATCCCCTATTTCCCTTTCACGGAATTACCCTTCCTGGGGTGCCAAAGTTGACCTTCACGAAGCTGTTTGTTAAATCTCTAGCACTCCATCTGGACAGTCCTCTATCATTTGAGCTGGTTTTAAAACCTGTAGCTCCGTTTCACCTTTTTACCTTTTTCCAGACCATGATGTATCCACTATTACCCTTTCACGGGATTACCCTTCCTGGAGTTCCAAAGTTGACTTTCACGAAACAGTGTTTGTACACTCAAGCACTCCATCAGGAACCCTCCTCTATCATTTGAGCTGGTTTTGAGATCTGTACCTCCTATTCACATTTTTACCTATTTCCAAACCATGATGTATTTACTATTATACTCTCACGGGATTACCCTTCCTGGGGTGCCAAAGTTGACTTTGACGAATTTGTGTTTGGAACCTCTAACACTCCATCAGGAACCGTCCTCTATCATATGAGCTGGTTTTAAAACCTGTAGCTCCGATTCACCTTTTTACCTTTTTCCAAACCATGATATATCCACTATTACCCTTTCACGTGATTACCCTTCCTGGGGTGCCAAAGATGACCTTCACGAAACAGTGTTTGGACTCTCTAGCACTCCAACAGGAACACTCCCCTATCCTTTGAGGTGGTTTTATAACCTGTAGCTCCGATTCACATTTTTACCTATTTCCAAACCATGATGTATCCCCTATTACCCTTTCACGGGATTACCCTTCAGTTGGTGCCAAAGTTGACCTTCACAAAACTGTGTTTGTACACTATAGCACTCCATCAGGAACCCTCCTCTATTATTTGAGCTGGTTTTGAGAACTGTACCTCCGATTCACAGTTTTACCTATTTCCAAACCATGATGTATCCCCCATGACCCCTTCACGTGATTACCCTCCCTCGAGTGCCAAAGTTGACTTTCACGAAACAGTGTTTGTACACTCTAGCACTCCATCAGGAACCCTCCTCTATTATTTGATCTGGTTTTAAGAACTGTACTTCCGATTCACAGTTTAACCTATTTCCAAACCATGATGTATCCCCCATGACCCTTTCATGCTATTACCCTTCCTGGGGTGCCAAAGTTGACTTTCAGGAAGCTGTGTGTTCACCGTCTAGCACTCCATCAGGAACCCTCCTCTATCATTTGAGCTGGTTTTGAGAGCTGTAGCTCCGATTCCCCTTTTTTCCTTTTTCCCAACCATGATGTATCCCCTATGACTCTTTCACGGGACTACCCTTCCTGGGGTGCCAAAGTTGACTTTCACGAAACAGTGTTTGTACACTCTAGCAGTCCATCAGGAACCCTCCTCTATCATTTGAGCTGGTTTTGAGATCTGTACCTCCTATGCACATTTTTACCTATTTCCAAACCATGATGTATTTACTATTATACTCTCACGGGATTACCCTTCCTGGGGTGCCAAAGTTGACTTTGACGAATTTGTGTTTGGAACCTCTAACACTCCATCAGGAACCATCCTCTATCATATGAGCTGGTTTTAAAACCTGTAGCTCCGATTCACCTTTTTACCTTTTTCCAAACCATGATATATCCACTATTACCCTTTCACGTGATTACCCTTCCTGGGGTGCCAAAGTTGACCTTCACGAAACAGTGTTTGGACTCTCTAGCACTCCAACAGGAACACTCCCCTATCATTTGAGGTGGTTTTATAACCTGTAGCTCCGATTCACATTTTTACCTATTTCCAAACCATGATGTATCCCCTATTACCCTTTCACGGGATTACCCTTCAGTTGGTGCCAAAGTTGACCTTCACAAAACTGTGTTTGTACACTATAGCACTCCATCAGAAACCCTCCTCTATTATTTGAGCTGGTTTTGAGAACTGTACCTCCGATTCACATTTTTACCTTTTTCCAAACCATGATGTATCCACTAGCATACTTTTACGGGATTACCCTTCCTCAGGTGCTAAATTTGACTTTCACGAAACTGTGTTTGGACCCTCTAGCACTCCATCAGGAACCGTCCTCTATCATTTGAGCTGGTTTTGAGAGCTGTAGCTGCGATTCACATTTTTACCTATTTCCAAACCATGATGTATCCACTATCACCCTTTGACCTGATCACCCTCCCTGGGGTGCCAAAGTTGACGTTCACTAAACTCTGTTTTTACCCTCTAGCACTCCATCAGGAACTCTCCTGTATCAGTTGAGCTAGTTTTTAAAACTGTACTTCCGATTCACATTTTTACCTATTTCCAAAAAATAATGTATCCACTCTTTTACTTTCACGGGATTACCCTTCCCGGGGTGCCAAAGTTGACTTTCACGAAACTGTGTTTGGACCCTCTAGCACTCCATCAGGAACCCTCCTCTATCATTTGAGCTGGTTTTGAGAACTGTAGCTCCGATTCACATTTTTACCTATTGCCAAGCCTTGATGTATCCCCTATGACAATTTGACCGAATTACCCTCCCTTGGGTGCTAAAGTTGACTTTCACGAAACTGTGCTTGGACCCTCTAGCACTCCATCAGGAACCCTCCTCTATCATTTGAGCTGGTTTTGAGAGCTGTAGTTTCGATTCACATTTTTACCTATCTCCAAACCATGATGTCTCCCCTATGACCCTCTCACGGAATTACCATTCATGGGGTGCCAAAGTTGACTTTCACGAAACTGTGCTTGGAAGCTCTAGCACTCCATCAGGAACCCTCCTCTATCATTTGAGCTGGTTTTGAGAGCTGTAGCTCCGATTCACATTTTTACCTATTTCCAAACCATGAGGTATCCACTATGACCCTTTCACGGGATTACCCTTCCTGATGTGCTAAGTTTGACTTTCACGAAACTGTGTTTGGACCCTCTAGCACTCCATCAGGAACCCTCCTCTATCATTTGAGCTGGTTTTTAGAACTGCAGCTTCGATTCACCTCTTTACCTATTTCCAAACCATGATGTATAAGCTATTACCCTTTGACCTGATTACCCTCCCTGGGGTGCCAAAGTTGACTTTTACGAATCTGTGCTTGGACCCTCTAGCACTCCATCAGGGACCCTCCTCTATCATTTGAGCTGGTTTTGAGAGCTGTAGCTCCGATTCACATTTTACCTATTTCCAAAGCATGATGTATCAACTATTACCCTTTGACCTGATAACCCTTTAAGGGGTGCCAAAGTTCCCTCTCACGAAACTGTGCTCGGACCCTGTAGCACTCCATCAGGAACCCTCCTCTATCATTTGAGGTGATTTTGAGAGCTGTAGTTTCCATTCACATTTTTTTACCTATTTCCAAACCATGATGTATCCACTATGACCCTTTCACGGGATTACCATTCATGGGGTGCGAAAGTTGACTTTCACAAAAATGTGTGTTGACCCTCTAGCACTCCATCAGGAACCCTCCTCTATCCTTTGAGCTGGTTTTGAGAGCTGTAGCTCCGATTCACATTTTTAATTATTTCCAAACCATGATGTAAGCACTATCACTCTTTGACCTGATTACTCTCCCTGTGGTGCCAAAGTTGACTTTCACGAAACTGTGTTTGGACCCTCTAGCACTCCATCAGGAACCCTCCTCTATCATTTGAGGTGGTTTTGAGAGCTGTAGCTCCGATTCACATTTTTACCTATTTCCAAACTATGATGTATGCACTATCACTCTTTGACCTGATTACTCTCCCTGGGGTGCCAAAGTTGACTTTGACAAAAATGTGTTTTCACCCTCTAGCACTCCATCAGGAACCCTCATCTATCATTTGAGGTGGTTTTGAGAGCTGTAGCTCCGATTCACATTTTTACCTATATCCAAACCATGATGTATCCCCTATGACCCTTTTACGGGATTACCCTTCCCGGGGTGCTAAATTTGACTTTCACGAAACTGTGTTTGGACCCTCTAGCAGTCCATCAGGAACCCTCCTCTATCATTTGAGCTGGTTTTGAGAACTGTAGCTCCGATTCACATTTTTACCTATTTCCACACCATGATGCATGCACTAGTACCCTTTGAAATGATTACTCTCCCTGGGGTGCCAAAGTTGACTTTCACGAAACTGTGTTTGGACCCTCTAGCACTCCATCAGGAACCCTCCTCTATCATTTGAGCTGGTTTTGAGAACTGTAGCTCCGATTCACATTTTTACCTATTTCCACACCATGATGTATGCACTAGTACCCTTTGAAATGATTACTCTCCCTGGGGTGCCAAAGTTGACTTTCACGAAACTGTGCTTGGACCCTCTAGCACTCCATCAGGAACCCTCCTCTATCTTTTGAGCTGGTTTTTAGAACTGTAGCTCCGATTCACCGTTTTACCTATTTCCAAACCATGATGTATCCCCTATGACCCTTTGACCGAATTACCCTTCCTGGGGTGCCAAAGTTGACTTTCACGAAACTGTGTTTGGACCCTCTAGCACTCCATCAGGAACCCTCCTCTATCATTTGAGCTGGTTTTGAGAGCTGTAGCTCCGATTCACATTTTACCTATTTCCAAAGCATGATGTATCAACTATTACCCTTTGACCTGATTACCCTTTAAGGGGTGCCAAAGTTCCCTCTCAAGAAACTGTGCTCGGACCCTCTAGCACTCCATCAGGAACCCTCCTCTATCATTTGAGGTGATTTTGAGAGCTGTAGTTTCGATTCACATTTGTACCTATTTCCAAACCATGATGTATCCACTATGACCCTTTCACGGGATTACCATTCATGGGGTGCGAAAGTTGACTGTCACAAAAATGTGTGTTGACCCTCTAGCACTCCATCAGGAACCCTCCTCTATCCTTTGAGCTGGTTTTGAGAGCTGTATCTCCGATTCACATTTTTACCTATTTCCAAACCATGATGTATCCACTATGACCCTTTCAAGGGATTACCCTTCTTGAGGTGATAAATTTAACTTTCACGAAACTGTGCTTGGACCCTCTAGCACTCCATCAGGAACCCTCCTCTATCATTTGAGGTGGTTTTGAGAGCTGTAGCTCCGATTCACATTTTACCTATTTCCAAAGCATGATGTATCAACTATTACCCTTTGACCTGATTACCCTTTAAGGGGTGCCAAAGTTCCCTCTCAAGAAACTGTGCTCGGACCCTCTAGCACTCCATCAGGAACCCTCCTCTATCATTTGAGGTGATTTTGAGAGCTGTAGTTTCGATTCACATTTTTACCTATTTCCAAACCATGATGTATCCACTATGACCCTTTCACGGGATTACCATTCATGGGGTGCGAAAGTTGACTGTCACAAAAATGTGTGTTGACCCTCTAGCACTCCATCAGGAACCCTCCTCTATCATTTGAGCTGGTTTTGAGAGCTGTAGCTCCGATTCACATTTTTACCTATTTCCAAACCATGATGTATCCCGTATGACCATTTCAAGGGACTACCCTTCCCGGGGTGCTAAATTTGACTTTCACGAAACTGTGTTTGGACCCTCTAGCACTCCATCAGGAACCCTCCTCTATCATTTGAGCTTTTTTTGAGAACTGTAGCTCCGATTCACGTTTTTACCTATTTCCAAACCATGATGTATGCACTAGTACCCTTTGACCTGATTACTCTCCCTGGGGTGCCAAAGTTGACTTTCACGAAACTCTGCTTGGACCCTCTAGCACTCCATCAGGAACCCTCCTCTATCTTTTGAGCTGGTTTTTAGAACTGTAGCTCCGATTCACCGTTTTACCTATTTCCCAACCATGATGTATCCACTATGACCCTTTGACCGATATACCCTTCCTGGGGTGCCAAAGTTGACTTTCACGAAACTGTGTTTGGACCCTCTAGCACTCCATCAGGAACCCTCCTCTATCATTTGAGCTGGTTTTGAGAGCTGTAGCTCTGATTCACATTTTACCTATTTCCAAAGCATGATGTTTCCGCTATTACCCTTTGACCTGATTACTCTCCCTGTGGTGCCAAAGTTAACTTTCACGAAACTGTGTTTGGACCCTCTAGCACTCCATCAGGAACCCTCCTCTATCATTTGAGCTGCTTTTAAAACCTGTAGCTCCGATTCACATTTTTACCTATTTCCAAACCATGATGTATGCACTAGTACCCTTTGAAATGATTACTCTCACTGGGGTGCCAAAGTTGACTTTCACGAAACTGTGTTTGGACCCTCTAGCACTCCATCAGGAACCCTCCTCTATCATTTGAGCTGGTTTTGAGAACTGTAGCTCCGATTCACATTTTCACCTATTTCCAAACCATGATGTATCCCCTATGACCCTTTGACCGAATTACCCTTCCTGGGGTGCCAAAGTTGACTTTCACGAACCTGTGTTTGGACCCTCTAGCACTTCTTTTGGAACCCTCCTCTATCATTTGAGCTGGTTTTGAGAGCTGTAGCTCTGATTCACATTTTACCGATTTCCAAAGCATGATGTTTGCGCTATTACCCTTTGACCTGATTACCCTCCCTGGGGTGCCAAAGTTAACTTTCACGAAACTGTGTTTGGACCCTCTAGCACTCCATCAGGAACCCTCCTCTATCATTTGAGCTGGTTTTGAGAGCTGTAGCTCCGATTCACATTTTTACCTATTTCCAAACCATGATGTATCCCCTATGACCCTTTCACGGGACTACCCTTCCCGGGGTGCTAAATTTGACTTTCACGAAACTGTGTTTGGACCCTCTAGCACTCCATCAGGAACCCTCCTCTATCATTTGAGCTGGTTTTGAGAGCTGTAGCTCCGATTCACATTTTACCTATTTCCAAATCATGATGTATCAACTTTTACCCTTTGACCTGATTACCCTCTAAGGGGTGCCAAAGTTCCCTCTCACGAAACTGTGCTCGGACCCTCTAGCACTCCATCAGGAACCCTCCTCTATCATTTGAGGTGATTTTGAGAGCTGTAGTTTCGATTCACATTTTTACCTATTTCCAAACCATGATGTATCCACTATGACCCTTTCAATTGATTACCATTCATGGGGTGCGAAAGTTGACTTTCACAAAAATGTGTGTTGACCCTCTAGCACTCCATCAGGAACCCTCCTCTATCCTTTGAGCTGGTTTTGAGAGCTGTATCTCCGATTCACATTTTTACCTATTTCCAAACCATGATGTATCCACTATGACCCTTTCAAGGGATTACCCTTCTTGAGGTGATAAATTTAACTTTCACGAAACTGTGTTTGGACCCTCTAGCACTCCATCAGGAACCCTCCTCTATCATTTGAGCTGGTTTTGAGAGCTGTAGCTCCGATTCACATTTTACCTATTTCCAAAGCATGATGTATCAACTATTACCCTTTGACCTGATTACCCTTCCTGCGGTGCCAAAGTTGACTTTCACGAAACTGTGTTTGGACCCTCTAGCACTCCATCCGGAACCCTCCTCTATCATTTGAGGTGGTTTTGAGAGCTGTAGCTCCGATTCACATTTTTACCTATTTCCAAACTTTGATGTATGCACTATTACTCTTTGACCTGATTACCCTTCCTGGGGTGCCAAAGTTGACTTTCACGAAACTGTGTGTTGACCCTCTAGCACTCCATCAGGAACCCTCCTCTATCATTTGAGCTGGTTTTGAGAGCTGTAGCTCCGATTCACATTTTTACCTATTTCCAAACCATGATGTATCCCCTATGACCCTTTCACGGGACTACCCTTCCCGGGGTGCTAAATTTGACTTTCACGAAACTGTGTTTGGACCCTCTAGCACTCCATCAGGAACGCTCCTCTATCATTTGAGCTTTTTTTGAGAACTGTAGCTCCGATTCACGTTTTTACCTATTTCCAAACCATGATGTATGCACTAGTACCCTTTGACCTGATTACTCTACCTGGGGTGCCAAAGTTGACTTTCACGAAACTGTGCTTGGACCCTCTAGCACTCCATCAGGAACCCTCCTCTATCTTTTGAGCTGGTTTTTAGAAGTGTAGCTCCGATTCACCGTTTTACCTATTTCCCAACCATGATGTATCCCCTATGACCCTTTGACCGAAATACCCTTCCTGGGGTGCCAAAGTTGACTTTCACGAAACTGTGTTTGGACCCTCTAGCACTCCATCAGGAACCCTCCTCTATCATTTGAGGTGGTTTTGAGAGCTGTAGCTCCGATTCACATTTTTACCTATTTCCAAACTTTGATGTATGCACTATTACTCTTTGACCTGATTACTCTCCCTGGGGTGCCAAAGTTGACTTTGACAAAAATGTGTGTTGACCCTCTAGCACTCCATCAGGAACCCTCCTCTATCATTTGAGCTGGTTTTGAGAGCTGTAGCTCCGATTCACATTTTTACCTATATCCAAACCATGATGTATCCCCTATGACCCTTTTACGGGATTACCCTTCCCGGGGTGCTAAATTTGACTTTCACGAAACTGTGTTTGGACCCTCTAGCACTCCATCAGGAACCCTCCTCTATCATTTGAGCTGGTTTTGAGAGCTGTAGCTCCGATTCACATTTTACCTATTTCCAAATCATGATGTATCAACTTTTACCCTTTGACCTGATTACCCTTTAAGGGGTGCCAAAGTTCCCTCTCACGAAACTGTGCTCGGACCCTCTAGCACTCCATCAGGAACCCTCCTCTATCATTTGAGGTGATTTTGAGAGCTGTAGTTTCGATTCACATTTTTACCTATTTCCAAACCATGATGTATCCACTATGACCCTTTCAATTGATTACCATTCATGGGGTGCGAAAGTTGACTTTCACAAAAATGTGTGTTGACCCTCTAGCACTCCATCAGGAACCCTCCTCTATCCTTTGAGCTGGTTTTGAGAGCTGTTTCTCCGATTCACATTTTTACCTATTTCCAAACCATGATGTATCCACTATGACCCTTTCAAGGGATTACCCTTCTTGAGGTGATAAATTTAACTTTCACGAAACTGTGTTTGGACCCTCTAGCACTCCATCAGGAACCCTCCTCTATCATTTGAGCTGGTTTTGAGAGCTGTAGCTCCGATTCACATTTTACCTATTTCCAAAGCATGATGTATCAACTATTACCCTTTGACCTGATTACCCTTCCTGCGGTGCCAAAGTTGACTTTCACGAAACTGTGTTTGGACCCTCTAGCACTCCATCCGGAACCCTCCTCTATCATTTGAGGTGGTTTTGAGAGCTGTAGCTCCGATTCACATTTTTACCTATTTCCAAACTTTGATGTATGCACTATTACTCTTTGACCTGATTACCCTTCCTGGGGTGCCAAAGTTGACTTTCACGAAACTGTGTGTTGACCCTCTAGCACTCCATCAGGAACCCTCCTCTATCATTTGAGCTGGTTTTGAGAGCTGTAGCTCCGATTCACATTTTTACCTATTTCCAAACCATGATGTATCCCCTATGACCCTTTCACGGGACTACCCTTCCCGGGGTGCTAAATTTGACTTTCACGAAACTGTGTTTGGACCCTCTAGCACTCCATCAGGAACGCTCCTCTATCATTTGAGCTTTTTTTGAGAACTGTAGCTCCGATTCACGTTTTTACCTATTTCCAAACCATGATGTATGCACTAGTACCCTTTGACCTGATTACTCTACCTGGGGTGCCAAAGTTGACTTTCACGAAACTGTGCTTGGACCCTCTAGCACTCCATCAGGAACCCTCCTCTATCTTTTGAGCTGGTTTTTAGAAGTGTAGCTCCGATTCACCGTTTTACCTATTTCCCAACCATGATGTATCCCCTATGACCCTTTGACCGAAATACCCTTCCTGGGGTGCCAAAGTTGACTTTCACGAAACTGTGTTTGGACCCTCTAGCACTCCATCAGGAACCCTCCTCTATCATTTGAGGTGGTTTTGAGAGCTGTAGCTCCGATTCACATTTTTACCTATTTCCAAACTTTGATGTATGCACTATTACTCTTTGACCTGATTACTCTCCCTGGGGTGCCAAAGTTGACTTTGACAAAAATGTGTGTTGACCCTCTAGCACTCCATCAGGAACCCTCCTCTATCATTTGAGCTGGTTTTGAGAGCTGTAGCTCCGATTCACATTTTTACCTATATCCAAACCATGATGTATCCCCTATGACCCTTTTACGGGATTACCCTTCCCGGGGTGCTAAATTTGACTTTCACGAAACTGTGTTTGGACCCTCTAGCAGTCCATCAGGAACCCTCCTCTATCATTTGAGCTGGTTTTGAGAACTGTAGCTCCGATTCACATTTTTACCTATTTCCACACCATGATGCATGCACTAGTACCCTTTGAAATGATTACTCTCCCTGGGGTGCCAAAGTTGACTTTCACGAAACTGTGTTTGGACCCTCTAGCACTCCATCAGGAACCCTCCTCTATCATTTGAGCTGGTTTTGAGAACTGTAGCTCCGATTCACATTTTTACCTATTTCCACACCATGATGTATGCACTAGTACCCTTTGAAATGATTACTCTCCCTGGGGTGCCAAAGTTGACTTTCACGAAACTGTGCTTGGACCCTCTAGCACTCCATCAGGAACCCTCCTCTATCTTTTGAGCTGGTTTTTAGAACTGTAGCTCCGATTCACCGTTTTACCTATTTCCAAACCATGATGTATCCCCTATGACCCTTTGACCGAATTACCCTTCCTGGGGTGCTAAAGTTGACTTTCACGAAACTGTGTTTGGACCCTCTAGCACTCCATCAGGAACCCTCCTCTATCATTTGAGCTGGTTTTGAGAGCTGTAGCTCCGATTCACATTTTACCTATTTCCAAAGCATGATGTATCAACTATTACCCTTTGACCTGATTACCCTTTAAGGGGTGCCAAAGTTCCCTCTCAAGAAACTGTGCTCGGACCCTCTAGCACTCCATCAGGAACCCTCCTCTATCATTTGAGGTGATTTTGAGAGCTGTAGTTTCGATTCACATTTGTACCTATTTCCAAACCATGATGTATCCACTATGACCCTTTCACGGGATTACCATTCATGGGGTGCGAAAGTTGACTGTCACAAAAATGTGTGTTGACCCTCTAGCACTCCATCAGGAACCCTCCTCTATCCTTTGAGCTGGTTTTGAGAGCTGTATCTCCGATTCACATTTTTACCTATTTCCAAACCATGATGTATCCACTATGACCCTTTCAAGGGATTACCCTTCTTGAGGTGATAAATTTAACTTTCACGAAACTGTGCTTGGACCCTCTAGCACTCCATCAGGAACCCTCCTCTATCATTTGAGGTGGTTTTGAGAGCTGTAGCTCCGATTCACATTTTACCTATTTCCAAAGCATGATGTATCAACTATTACCCTTTGACCTGATTACCCTTTAAGGGGTGCCAAAGTTCCCTCTCAAGAAACTGTGCTCGGACCCTCTAGCACTCCATCAGGAACCCTCCTCTATCATTTGAGGTGATTTTGAGAGCTGTAGTTTCGATTCACATTTTTACCTATTTCCAAACCATGATGTATCCACTATGACCCTTTCACGGGATTACCATTCATGGGGTGCGAAAGTTGACTGTCACAAAAATGTGTGTTGACCCTCTAGCACTCCATCAGGAACCCTCCTCTATCATTTGAGCTGGTTTTGAGAGCTGTAGCTCCGATTCACATTTTTACCTATTTCCAAACCATGATGTATCCCCTATGACCATTTCAAGGGACTACCCTTCCCGGGGTGCTAAATTTGACTTTCACGAAACTGTGTTTGGACCCTCTAGCACTCCATCAGGAACCCTCCTCTATCATTTGAGCTTTTTTTGAGAACTGTAGCTCCGATTCACGTTTTTACCTATTTCCAAACCATGATGTATGCACTAGTACCCTTTGACCTGATTACTCTCCCTGGGGTGCCAAAGTTGACTTTCACGAAACTCTGCTTGGACCCTCTAGCACTCCATCAGGAACCCTCCTCTATCTTTTGAGCTGGTTTTTAGAACTGTAGCTCCGATTCACCGTTTTACCTATTTCCCAACCATGATGTATCCCCTATGACCCTTTGACCGATATACCCTTCCTGGGGTGCCAAAGTTGACTTTCACGAAACTGTGTTTGGACCCTCTAGCACTCCATCAGGAACCCTCCTCTATCATTTGAGCTGGTTTTGAGAGCTGTAGCTCTGATTCACATTTTACCTATTTCCAAAGCATGATGTTTCCGCTATTACCCTTTGACCTGATTACTCTCCCTGTGGTGCCAAAGTTAACTTTCACGAAACTGTGTTTGGACCCTCTAGCACTCCATCAGGAACCCTCCTCTATCATTTGAGCTGCTTTTAAAACCTGTAGCTCCGATTCACATTTTTACCTATTTCCAAACCATGATGTATGCACTAGTACCCTTTGAAATGATTACTCTCACTGGGGTGCCAAAGTTGACTTTCACGAAACTGTGTTTGGACCCTCTAGCACTCCATCAGGAACCCTCCTCTATCATTTGAGCTGGTTTTGAGAACTGTAGCTCCGATTCACATTTTTACCTATTTCCACACCATGATGTATGCACTAGTACCCTTTGAAATGATTACTCTCCCTGGGGTGCCAAAGTTGACTTTCACGAAACTGTGCTTGGACCCTCTAGCACTCCATCAGGAACCCTCCTCTATCTTTTGAGCTGGTTTTTAGAACTGTAGCTCCGATTCACCGTTTCACCTATTTCCAAACCATGATGTATCCCCTATGACCCTTTGACCGAATTACCCTTCCTGGGGTGCCAAAGTTGACTTTCACGAACCTGTGTTTGGACCCTCTAGCACTTCTTTTGGAACCCTCCTCTATCATTTGAGCTGGTTTTGAGAGCTGTAGCTCTGATTCACATTTTACCTATTTCCAAAGCATGATGTTTGCGCTATTACCCTTTGACCTGATTACCCTCCCTGGGGTGCCAAAGTTAACTTTCACGAAACTGTGTTTGGACCCTCTAGCACTCCATCAGGAACCCTCCTCTATCATTTGAGGTGGTTTTGAGAGCTGTAGCTCCGATTCACATTTTTACCTATTTCCAAACCATGATGTATCCCCTATGACCCTTTCACGGGACTACCCTTCCCGGGGTGCTAAATTTGACTTTCACGAAACTGTGTTTGGACCCTCTAGCACTCCATCAGGAACCCTCCTCTATCATTTGAGCTGGTTTTGAGAGCTGTAGCTCCGATTCACATTTTACCTATTTCCAAATCATGATGTATCAACTTTTACCCTTTGACCTGATTACCCTTTAAGGGGTGCCAAAGTTCCCTCTCACGAAACTGTGCTCGGACCCTCTAGCACTCCATCAGGAACCCTCCTCTATCATTTGAGGTGATTTTGAGAGCTGTAGTTTCGATTCACATTTTTACCTATTTCCAAACCATGATGTATCCACTATGACCCTTTCAATTGATTACCATTCATGGGGTGCGAAAGTTGACTTTCACAAAAATGTGTGTTGACCCTCTAGCACTCCATCAGGAACCCTCCTCTATCCTTTGAGCTGGTTTTGAGAGCTGTATCTCCGATTCACATTTTTACCTATTTCCAAACCATGATGTATCCACTATGACCCTTTCAAGGGATTACCCTTCTTGAGGTGATAAATTCAACTTTCACGAAACTGTGTTTGGACCCTCTAGCACTCCATCAGGAACCCTCCTCTATCATTTGAGCTGGATTTGAGAGCTGTAGCTCCGATTCACATTTTACCTATTTCCAAAGCATGATGTATCAACTATTACCCTTTGACCTGATTACCCTTCCTGGGGTGCCAAAGTTGACTTTCACGAAACTGTGTTTGGACCCTCTAGCACTCCATCCGGAACCCTCCTCTATCATTTGAGGTGGTTTTGAGAGCTGTAGCTCCGATTCACATTTTTACCTATTTCCAAACTTTGATGTATGCACTATTACTCTTTGACCTGATTACCCTTCCTGGGGTGCCAAAGTTGACTTTCACGAAACTGTGTGTTGACCCTCTAGCACTCCATCAGGAACCCTCCTCTATCATTTGAGCTGGTTTTGAGAGCTGTAGCTCCGATTCACATTTTTACCTATTTCCAAACCATGATGTATCCCCTATGACCCTTTCACGGGACTACCCTTCCCGGGGTGCTAAATTTGACTTTCACGAAACTGTGTTTGGACCCTCTAGCACTCCATCAGGAACGCTCCTCTATCATTTGAGCTGGTTTTGAGAGCTGTAGCTCCGATTCACATTTTACCTATTTCCAAATCATGATGTATCAACTTTTACCCTTTGACCTGATTACCCTTTAAGGGGTGCCAAAGTTCCCTCTCACGAAACTGTGCTCGGACCCTCTAGCACTCCATCAGGAACCCTCCTCTATCATTTGAGGTGATTTTGAGAGCTGTAGTTTCGATTCACATTTTTACCTATTTCCAAACCATGATGTATCCACTATGACCCTTTCAATTGATTACCATTCATGGGGTGCGAAAGTTGACTTTCACAAAAATGTGTGTTGACCCTCTAGCACTCCATCAGGAACCCTCCTCTATCCTTTGAGCTGGTTTTGAGAGCTGTATCTCCGATTCACATTTTTACCTATTTCCAAACCATGATGTATCCACTATGACCCTTTCAAGGGATTACCCTTCTTGAGGTGATAAATTCAACTTTCACGAAACTGTGTTTGGACCCTCTAGCACTCCATCAGGAACCCTCCTCTATCATTTGAGCTGGTTTTGAGAGCTGTAGCTCCGATTCACATTTTACCTATTTCCAAAGCATGATGTATCAACTATTACCCTTTGACCTGATTACCCTTCCTGGGGTGCCAAAGTTGACTTTCACGAAACTGTGTTTGGACCCTCTAGCACTCCATCCGGAACCCTCCTCTATCATTTGAGGTGGTTTTGAGAGCTGTAGCTCCGATTCACATTTTTACCTATTTCCAAACTTTGATGTATGCACTATTACTCTTTGACCTGATTACCCTTCCTGGGGTGCCAAAGTTGACTTTCACGAAACTGTGTGTTGACCCTCTAGCACTCCATCAGGAACCCTCCTCTATCATTTGAGCTGGTTTTGAGAGCTGTAGCTCCGATTCACATTTTTACCTATTTCCAAACCATGATGTATCCCCTATGACCCTTTCACGGGACTACCCTTCCCGGGGTGCTAAATTTGACTTTCACGAAACTGTGTTTGGACCCTCTAGCACTCCATCAGGAACGCTCCTCTATCATTTGAGCTTTTTTTGAGAACTGTAGCTCCGATTCACGTTTTTACCTATTTCCAAACCATGATATATGCACTAGTACCCTTTGACCTGATTACTCTACCTGGGGTGCCAAAGTTGACTTTCACGAAACTGTGCTTGGACCCTCTAGCACTCCATCAGGAACCCTCCTCTATCTTTTGAGCTGGTTTTTAGAAGTGTAGCTCCGATTCACCGTTTTACCTATTTCCAAACCATGATGTATCCCCTATGACCCTCTGACCGAAATACCCTTCCTGGGGTGCCAAAGTTGACTTTCACGAAACTGTGTTTGGACCCTCTAGCACTCCATCAGGAACCCTCCTCTATCATTTGAGGTGGTTTTGAGAGCTGTAGCTCCGATTCACATTTTTACCTATTTCCAAACTTTGATGTATGCACTATTACTCTTTGACCTGATTACTCTCCCTGGGGTGCCAAAGTTGACTTTGACAAAAATGTGTGTTGACCCTCTAGCACTCCATCAGGAACCCTCCTCTATCATTTGAGCTGGTTTTGAGAGCTGTAGCTCCGATTCACATTTTTTCCTATTTCCAAACCATGATGTATCCCCTATGACCCTTTCACGGGACTACCCTTCCCGGGGTTCTAAATTTGACTTTCACGAAACTGTGTTTGGACCCTCTAGCACTCCATCAGGAACCCTCCTCTATCATTTGAGCTTTTTTTGAGAACTGTAGCTCCGATTCACATTTTTACCTATTTCCAAACCATGATGTTTGCACTAGTACCCTTTGACCTGATTACTCTCCCTGGGGTGCCAAAGTTGACTTTCACGAAACTGTGCTTGGACCCTCTAGCACTCCATCAGGAACCCTCCTCTATCTTTTGAGCTGGTTTTTAGAACTGCAGCTTCGATTCACCTCTTTACCTATTTCCAAACCATGATGTATAAGCTATTACCCTTTGACCTGATTACCCTCCCTGGGGTGCCAAAGTTGACTTTTACGAATCTGTGCTTGGACCCTCTAGCACTCCATCAGGGACCCTCCTCTATCATTTGAGCTGGTTTTGAGAGCTGTAGCTCCGATTCACATTTTACCTATTTCCAAAGCATGATGTATCAACTATTACCCTTTGACCTGATAACCCTTTAAGGGGTGCCAAAGTTCCCTCTCACGAAACTGTGCTCGGACCCTGTAGCACTCCATCAGGAACCCTCCTCTATCATTTGAGGTGATTTTGAGAGCTGTAGTTTCCATTCACATTTTTTTACCTATTTCCAAACCATGATGTATCCACTATGACCCTTTCACGGGATTACCATTCATGGGGTGCGAAAGTTGACTTTCACAAAAATGTGTGTTGACCCTCTAGCACTCCATCAGGAACCCTCCTCTATCCTTTGAGCTGGTTTTGAGAGCTGTAGCTCCGATTCACATTTTTAATTATTTCCAAACCATGATGTAAGCACTATCACTCTTTGACCTGATTACTCTCCCTGTGGTGCCAAAGTTGACTTTCACGAAACTGTGTTTGGACCCTCTAGCACTCCATCAGGAACCCTCCTCTATCATTTGAGGTGGTTTTGAGAGCTGTAGCTCCGATTCACATTTTTACCTATTTCCAAACTATGATGTATGCACTATCACTCTTTGACCTGATTACTCTCCCTGGGGTGCCAAAGTTGACTTTGACAAAAATGTGTTTTCACCCTCTAGCACTCCATCAGGAACCCTCATCTATCATTTGAGGTGGTTTTGAGAGCTGTAGCTCCGATTCACATTTTTACCTATATCCAAACCATGATGTATCCCCTATGACCCTTTTACGGGATTACCCTTCCCGGGGTGCTAAATTTGACTTTCACGAAACTGTGTTTGGACCCTCTAGCAGTCCATCAGGAACCCTCCTCTATCATTTGAGCTGGTTTTGAGAACTGTAGCTCCGATTCACATTTTTACCTATTTCCACACCATGATGCATGCACTAGTACCCTTTGAAATGATTACTCTCCCTGGGGTGCCAAAGTTGACTTTCACGAAACTGTGTTTGGACCCTCTAGCACTCCATCAGGAACCCTCCTCTATCATTTGAGCTGGTTTTGAGAACTGTAGCTCCGATTCACATTTTTACCTATTTCCACACCATGATGTATGCTCTAGTACCCTTTGAAATGATTACTCTCCCTGGGGTGCCAAAGTTGACTTTCACGAAACTGTGCTTGGACCCTCTAGCACTCCATCAGGAACCCTCCTCTATCTTTTGAGCTGGTTTTTAGAACTGTAGCTCCGATTCACCGTTTTACCTATTTCCAAACCATGATGTATCCCCTATGACCCTTTGACCGAATTACCCTTCCTGGGGTGCCAAAGTTGACTTTCACGAAACTGTGTTTGGACCCTCTAGCACTCCATCAGGAACCCTCCTCTATCATTTGAGCTGGTTTTGAGAGCTGTAGCTCCGATTCACATTTTACCTATTTCCAAATCATGATGTATCAACTTTTACCCTTTGACCTGATTACCCTTTAAGGGGTGCCAAAGTTCCCTCTCACGAAACTGTGCTCGGACCCTCTAGCACTCCATCAGGAACCCTCCTCTATCATTTGAGGTGATTTTGAGAGCTGTAGTTTCGATTCACATTTTTACCTATTTCCAAACCATGATGTATCCACTATGACCCTTTCAATTGATTACCATTCATGGGGTGCGAAAGTTGACTTTCACAAAAATGTGTGTTGACCCTCTAGCACTCCATCAGGAACCCTCCTCTATCCTTTGAGCTGGTTTTGAGAGCTGTATCTCCGATTCACATTTTTACCTATTTCCAAACCATGATGTATCCACTATGACCCTTTCAAGGGATTACCCTTCTTGAGGTGATAAATTTAACTTTCACGAAACTGTGTTTGGACCCTCTAGCACTCCATCAGGAACCCTCCTCTATCATTTGAGCTGGTTTTGAGAGCTGTAGCTCCGATTCACATTTTACCTATTTCCAAAGCATGATGTATCAACTATTACCCTTTGACCTGATTACCCTTCCTGGGGTGCCAAAGTTGACTTTCACGAAACTGTGTTTGGACCCTCTAGCACTCCATCCGGAACCCTCCTCTATCATTTGAGGTGGTTTTGAGAGCTGTAGCTCCGATTCACATTTTTACCTATTTCCAAACTTTGATGTATGCACTATTACTCTTTGACCTGATTACCCTTCCTGGGGTGCCAAAGTTGACTTTCACGAAACTGTGTTTGGACCCTCTAGCACTCCATCAGGAACCCTCCTCTATCATTTGAGCTGGTTTTGAGAGCTGTAGCTCCGATTCACATTTTTACCTATTTCCAAACCATGATGTATCCCCTATGACCCTTTCACGGGACTACCCTTCCCGGGGTGCTAAATTTGACTTTCACGAAACTGTGTTTGGACCCTCTAGCACTCCATCAGGAACGCTCCTCTATCATTTGAGCTTTTTTTGAGAACTGTAGCTCCGATTCACGTTTTTACCTATTTCCAAACCATGATATATGCACTAGTACCCTTTGACCTGATTACTCTACCTGGGGTGCCAAAGTTGACTTTCACGAAACTGTGCTTGGACCCTCTAGCACTCCATCAGGAACCCTCCTCTATCTTTTGAGCTGGTTTTTAGAAGTGTAGCTCCGATTCACCGTTTTACCTATTTCCCAACCATGATGTATCCCCTATGACCCTTTGACCGAAATACCCTTCCTGGGGTGCCAAAGTTGACTTTCACGAAACTGTGTTTGGACCCTCTAGCACTCCATCAGGAACCCTCCTCTATCATTTGAGGTGGTTTTGAGAGCTGTAGCTCCGATTCACATTTTTACCTATTTCCAAACTTTGATGTATGCACTATTACTCTTTGACCTGATTACCCTTCCTGGGGTGCCAAAGTTGACTTTCACGAAACTGTGTTTGGACCCTCTAGCACTCCATCAGGAACCCTCCTCTATCATTTGAGCTGGTTTTGAGAGCTGTAGCTCCGATTCACATTTTTACCTATTTCCAAACCATGATGTATCCCCTATGACCCTTTCACGGGACTACCCTTCCCGGGGTGCTAAATTTGACTTTCACGAAACTGTGTTTGGACCCTCTAGCACTCCATCAGGAACGCTCCTCTATCATTTGAGCTTTTTTTGAGAACTGTAGCTCCGATTCACGTTTTTACCTATTTCCAAACCATGATATATGCACTAGTACCCTTTGACCTGATTACTCTACCTGGGGTGCCAAAGTTGACTTTCACGAAACTGTGCTTGGACCCTCTAGCACTCCATCAGGAACCCTCCTCTATCTTTTGAGCTGGTTTTTAGAAGTGTAGCTCCGATTCACCGTTTTACCTATTTCCCAACCATGATGTATCCCCTATGACCCTTTGACCGAAATACCCTTCCTGGGGTGCCAAAGTTGACTTTCACGAAACTGTGTTTGGACCCTCTAGCACTCCATCAGGAACCCTCCTCTATCATTTGAGGTGGTTTTGAGAGCTGTAGCTCCGATTCACATTTTTACCTATTTCCAAACTTTGATGTATGCACTATTACTCTTTGACCTGATTACTCTCTCTGGGGTGCCAAAGTTGACTTTGACAAAAATGTGTGTTGACCCTCTAGCACTCCATCAGGAACCCTCCTCTATCATTTGAGCTGGTTTTGAGAGCTGTAGCTCCGATTCACATTTTTTCCTATTTCCAAACCATGATGTATCCCCTATGACCCTTTCACGGGACTACCCTTCCCGGGGTTCTAAATTTGACTTTCACGAAACTGTGTTTGGACCCTCTAGCACTCCATCAGGAACCCTCCTCTATCATTTGAGCTTTTTTTGAGAACTGTAGCTCCGATTCACATTTTTACCTATTTCCAAACCATGATGTTTGCACTAGTACCCTTTGACCTGATTACTCTCCCTGGGGTGCCAAAGTTGACTTTCACGAAACTGTGCTTGGACCCTCTAGCACTCCATCAGGAACCCTCCTCTATCTTTTGAGCTGGTTTTTAGAACTGTAGCTCCGATTCACCGTTTTACCTATTTCCCAACCATGATGTATCCCCTATGACCCTTTGACCGAAATACCCTTCCTGGGGTGCCAAAGTTGACTTTCACGAAACTGTGTTTGGACCCTCTAGCACTCCATCAGGAACCCTCCTCTATCATTTGAGCTGGTTTTGAGAGCTGTAGCTCCGATTCACATTTTTACCTATATCCAAATTATGATGTATCCACTTTTCCCCTTCCACGTTATTACCCTTCCTCGGGTGCCAAAGTTGACTTTCACGAAACTGTGTTTGGACCCTCTAGCACTCCGTCACAAACCCTCCTCTGTCATTTGAGCTGGTTTTAAAACCTGTAGCTCCGATTCACATTTTTACCTATTTCCCAACCATGATGTATCCCCTTTGACCCTTTCACGTGATTACCCTTCCGGGTGTGCCAAAGTTGACTTTCACGAAACTGTGTTTGGACCCTCTAGCACTCCATCAGGAACCCTCCTCTGTCATTTGAGCTGGTTTTAAAACCTGTAGCTCCGATTCACCTTTTTACCTATTTCCAAACCATGATGTATCCCCTATGACCCTTTCACGTGATTACCCTTCCTGGTGTGCCAAAGTTGACTTTCACGAAACTGTGTTTGGACCTTCTAGCACTCCGTCAGGAACCCTCCTCTGTCATTTGAGCTGGTTTTTAGAACTGTACCTCCGATTCACATTTTTGCCTATTTCAAAACCATGATGTGTCCACTATTACCCTTTCACGGGATTACCCTTCCTGGGGTGCCAAAGTTGACTTTCACGAAACTGTGTTTGTACACTCTAGCACTCCGTCAGGAACCCTCCTCTATCATTTGAGCTGGTTTTGAGAGCTGTGCCTCCGATTCACATTTTTACCTATTTCCAAAGCATGATGTATCCCCTATGACCCTTTCACGGGATTACCCTTCCTGGGGTGCTAAAGTTGACTTTCACGAAACTGTGTTTGGACCCTCTAGCACTCCATCAGGAACCCTCCTCTATCATTTGAGCTGGTTTTGAGAGCTGTAGCTCCGATTCATATTTTTACCTATTTCCAAACCATGATATATCCACTATTACCCTTTCACGTGATTACCCTTGCTGGGGTGCCAAAGTTGACTTTCACGAAACTGTGTTTGGACCCTCTAGCACTCCGTCACAAACCCACCTCTATCATTTGAGGTGGTTTTGAGTGCTGTGGCTCCGATTCACCTTTTTACCTATTTCCAAACCATGATGTATCCACTATTATACTTTCATGGGATTATACTTCCTGGGGTGCCAAAGTTGACTTTCACAAAAAAGTGTGTTGACCCTCTAGGACTCCACCTGGAACCCTCCTCTATCATTTGAGCTGGTTTTGAGAGCTGTAGCTCTGATTCAAATTTTTACCTTTTTCCAAACCATGATGTATCCACTATCATACTTTCACTGGATTACCCTTCCTGAAGTGCTAAATTTGACTTTCACGAAACTGTGTTTGGACCCTCTAGCACTCCATCAGGAACCCTCCTCTATCATTTGAGCTGGTGTTTAGAACTGTAGCTCCGATTCACATTTTTACCTATTTCCAAAACATGATGTATCTACTATTATACTTTCACGCGATTACCCTCAATGGGATGCGAAAGTTGACTTTCACGAAACTCTGTCTGGACCCTCTAGCACTCCATCAGGAACCCTCCTCAATCATTTGATCTGGTTTTAAAACCTGTAGCTCCGATTCACATTTTTACCTATTTCCAAAGCATGATGTATCCTCTATTACCCTTTGACCTGATTACCCTCCCTGGGGTGCCAAAGTTGACTTTCACGAAACTGTGTATTGACCATCTAGCACTCCATCAGGAACCCTCCTCTATCATTTGAGCTGGTTTTTAGAACTGTGGCTCCGATTCACCTTTTTACCTATTTCCCAACCATGATGCATCCCCTGTGACCCTTTCACGGGATTACCCTTCCTGGGGTGCCAAATGTGGCTTTCACAAAAATGTGTGTTGACCCTCTAGCACTCCATCAGGAACCCTCCTCAATCATTTGATCTGGTTTTAAAACCTGTAGCTCCGATTCACATTTTTACCTATTTCCAAAGCATGATGTATCCACTATTACCCTTTGACCTGATTACCCTTCCTGGGGTGCCAAAGTTGTCTTTCACGAAACTGTGTATTGACCATCTAGCACTCCACCAGGAACCCTCCTCTGTCATTTGAGCTGGTTTTAAAACCTGTAGCTCCGATTCACCTTTTTACCTATTTCCCAACCATGATGTATCCCCTATGACCCTTTCACGTGATTACCCTTCCTGGGGTGCCAAAGTTGACTTTCACGAAACTGTGTTTGGACCCTCTAGCACTCCATCAGGAACCCTCCTCTATCATTTGAGCTGGTTTTTAGAACTGTGGCTCCGATTCACCTTTTTACCTATTTCCCAACCATGATGTATCCCCTGTGACCCTTTCACGGGACTACCCTTCCTGGGGTGCCAAATGTGGCTTTCACAAAAATGTGTGTTGACCCTCTAGCACTCCATCAGGAACCCTCCTCTATCATTTGAGCTGGTTTTGAGAACTGTAGCTCCGATTCACATTTTACCGATTTCCAAACCATGATGTATCCACTATTACCCTTTGACCTGATTACCCTCCCTGGGGTGCCAAAGTTGACTTTCACGAAACTGTGTTTGGACCCTCTAGCACTCCATCAGGAACCCTCCTCTATCATTCGAGCTGGTTTTTAGAACTGTGGCTCCGATTCACCTTTTTACCTATTTCCCAACCATGATGTATCCACCATCACCCTTTCACGGGATTACAATTCCTGGGGTGCCAAAGTTGACTTTCAGAAAAATGTGTGTTGACCCTCTGGCACTCCATCAGGAACCCTCCTCTATCATTTGAGCTGGTTTTTAGAACTGTAGCTCCGATTCACATTTTTACCTATTTCCAAACCATGATGTATCCTCTATTACCCTTTGACGGGATTACCCTTCCTGGGGTGCCAAAGTTGACTTTCACGAAACTGTGTTTGGACCCTCTAGCACTCCATCAGGAACCCTCCTCTATCATTTGAGCTTGTTTCGAGAGCTTTAGCTCCGATTCACATTTTTACCTATTTCCCAACCATGATGTATCCACTATTATACGTTCACGGGATTACCCTTCCTGAGGTGCTAAATTGGACTTTCACGAAACTGTTTGGACCCTCTAGCACTCCATCAGGAACCCTCCTCAATCATTTGATCTGGTTTTAAAACCTGTAGCTCCGATTCACATTTTTACCTATTTCCAAAGCATGAAGTATCCACTATTACCCTTTGACCTGATTACCCTTCCTGGGGTGCCAAAGTTGTCTTTCACGAAACTGTGTATTGACCATCTAGCACTCCACCAGGAACCCTCCTCTATCATTTGAGCTGGTTTTGAGAGCTCTAACGCCGATTCACATTTTACCTACTTCCAAACCATGATATATCCACTCTTACCCTTTGACCTGAGTACCCTTCCTGGGGTGCCAAAGTTGACTTTCACGAAACTGTGTTTGGACCCTCTAGCACTCCATCAGGAACCCTCCTCTATCATTTGAGCTGGTTTTTAGAACTGTGGCTCCGATTCACCTTTTTACCTATTTCCAAACCATGATGTATCCACTTTTCCCCTTCCACGTGATTACCCTTTCTCGGGTGCCAAAGTTGACTTTCACGAAACTGTGTTTGGACCCTCTAGCACTCCGTCACAAACCCTCCTCTATCATTTGAGCTGGTTTTAAAACCTGTAGCTCCGATTCACATTTTTACATATTTCCAAACCATGATGTATCCCCTATGACCCTTTCACGGGATTACCCTTCCTGGGGTGCCAAAGTTGACTTTCACGAAACTGTGTTTGGACCCTCTAGCACTCCATCAGGAACCCTCCTCTGTCATTTGAGCTGGTTTTAAAACCTGTAGCTCCGATTCACCTTTTTACCTATTTCCCAACCATGATGTATCCCCTATGACCCTTTCACGTGATTACCCTTCCTGGGGTGCCAAAGTTGACTTTCACGAAACTGTGTTTGGACCCTCTAGCACTCCATCAGGAACCCTCCTCTATCATTTGAGCTGGTTTTTAGAACTGTGGCTCCGATTCACCTTTTTACCTATTTCCCAACCATGATGTATCCCCTGTGACCCTTTCACGGGATTACCCTTCCTGGGGTGCCAAATGTGGCTTTCACAAAAATGTGTGTTGACCCTCTAGCACTCCATCAGGAACCCTCCTCTATCATTTGAGCTGGTTTTGAGAACTGTAACTCCGATTCACATTTTACCGATTTCCAAACCATGATGTATCCACTATTACCCTTTGACCTGATTACCCTCCCTGGGGTGCCAAAGTTAACTTTCACGAAACTGTGTTTGGACCCTCTAGCACTCCACCAGGAACCCTCCTCTATCATTCGAGCTGGTTTTTAGAACTGTGGCTCCGATTCACCTTTTTACCTATTTCCCAACCATGATGTATCCACTATCACCCTTTCACGGGATTACAATTCCTGGGGTGCCAAAGTTGACTTTCAGAAAAATGTGTGTTGACCCTCTGGCACTCCATCAGGAACCCTCCTCTATCATTTGAGCTGGTTTTTAGAACTGTAGCTCCGATTCACATTTTTACCTATTTCCAAACCATGATGTATCCTCTATTACCCTTTGACCTGATTACCCTTCCTGGGGTGCCAAAGTTGACTTTCACGAAACTGTGTTTGGACCCTCTAGCACTCCATCAGGAACCCTCCTCTATCATTTGAGCTGGTTTCGAGAGCTTTAGCTCCGATTCACATTTTTACCTATTTCCCAACCATGATGTATCCACTATTATACGTTCACGGGATTACCCTTCCTGAGGTGCTAAATTGGACTCTCACGAAACTGTTTGGACCCTCTAGCACTCCATCAGGAACCCTCCTCAATCATTTGATCTGGTTTTAAAACCTGTAGCTCCGATTCACATTTTTACCTATTTCCAAAGCATGATGTATCCACTATTACCCTTTGACCTGATTACCCTTCCTGGGGTGCCAAAGTTGTCTTTCACGAAACTGTGTATTGACCATCTAGCACTCCACCAGGAACCCTCCTCTATCATTTGAGCTGGTTTTGAGAGCTCTAACGCCGATTCACATTTTACCTATTTCCAAACCATGATATATCCACTATTACCCTTTGACCTGAGTACCCTTCCTGGGGTGCCAAAGTTGACTTTCACGAAACTGTGTTTGGACCCTCTAGCACTCCATCAGGAACCCACCTCTATCATTTGAGCTGGTTTTTAGAACTGTGGCTCCGATTCACCTTTTTACCTATTTCCAAACCATGATGCATCCCCTGTGACCCTTTCACGGGATTACCCTTCCTGGGGTGCCAAATGTGGCTTTCACAAAAATGTGTGTTGACCCTCTAGCACTCCATCAGGAACCCTCCTCTATCATTTGAGCTGGTTTTGAGAGCTGTAGCTCCGATTCACAATTTTACCTATTTCCAAACCATGATGTATCCACTTTTCCCCTTCCACGTGATTACCCTTTCTCGGGTGCCAAAGTTGACTTTCACGAAACTGTGTTTGGACCCTCTAGCACTCCGTCAGAAACCCTCCTCTATCATTTAAGCTGGTTTTAAAACCTGTAGCTCCGATTCACATTTTTACATATTTCCAAACCATGATGTATCCCCTATGACCCTTTCACGGGATTACCCTTCCTGGGGTGCCAAAGTTGACTTTCACGAAACTGTGTTTGGACCCTCTAGCACTCCATGAGGAACCCTCCTCTGTCATTTGAGCTGGTTTTAAAACCTGTAGCTCCGATTCACCTTTTTACCTATTTCCCAACCATGATGTATCCCCTATGACCCTTTCACGTGATTACCCTTCCTGGGGTGCCAAAGTTGACTTTCACGAAACTGTGTTTGGACCCTCTAGCACTCCATCAGGAACCCTCCTCTATCATTTGAGCTGGTTTTGAGAGCTCTAACGCCGATTCACATTTTTACCTATTTCCAAACCATGATGTATCCACTTTTCCCCTTCCACGTGATTACCCTTTCTCGGGTGCCAAAGTTGACTTTCACGAAACTGTGTTTGTACGCTCTAGCACTCCATCAGGAACCCTCCTCTATCATTTGAGCTGGTTTTGAGGGCTCTATCTCCCATTCACATTTTCACCTATTTCCAAACCATGATGCATCCACTATTACCCTTTCAAGTGATTACCCATCCTGGGGTGCCATAGTTGACTTTCACGAAACTGTGTTTGGACCCTCTAGCACTCCACCAGGAACCCTCCTCTATCATTTGAGCTGGTTGTTGGTGGTGCACCATGCATTGGTGGATGTTATGGTGTACTCATGTATGCCGGTGGTGGTGCACCATGCATTGGTGGATGTTGTGGTGTACTCATGTATGGCAGAGCCGGTGTGCCATGCGTTGGTGGATGTGATGGTTATGTCTCATGTATGCCTCTGGCGGTGCCCAATGCATTGGTGGATGTTGTGGTGTAGTCATGTATATCAGTGGTGGGGTGCCATTCATTGGTGGACGTGATGGTTATGTCTCTTGTATGAGGCTGGTGGTGCACCATGCATTGGTGGATGTTATGGTGTACTCATGTATGCCAGTGGCGGTGCGCCATGGACTGGTGGATGTCGTGGTGTACTCATGTATGTCATTGGTGGTGTGCCATTCATTGGTGGACGTGATGGTTATGTCTCTTTTATGAGGCTAGAGGTGCGCCATGCATTGGTGGATGTGATGGTGGTGTACTCATGTATGTCGGTGGCGGTGTGCCATGCATTGGTGGATGTTGTGGTGTACTCATGGATGCCGGTGGCGGTGCAAAATGCATTGGTGGATGTTGTGGTGTGCTCATGTATACCAGTGGCGGTGTGCCATTCATTGGTGGATGTTGTGGTGTAGTGGTGTATGTCAGTGGCGGTGTGCCATGCATTGGTGGAAGTGATGGTTATGTCTCATGTAAGCCTGTGGTGGTGCACCATGCATTGGTGGATGTTGGGGTGTAGTCATGTATATCAGCGGTGGTGTGCCATTCATTGGTGGATGTGATGGTTATGTCTCTTGTATGAGGCTGGCGGTGTGCCATGCATTGGTGGATGTCGTGGTGTACTCATGGATGTCGGTGGCGGTGCACCATTCATTGGTGGATGTTGTGATGTAGTCATGTATACCGGTGGTGGTGCCCATGACGGTGGGGGTGTGCCATTCATTGGTGAATGTGATGGTTTTGTCCCATGTATGCATGTGGTGGTGCTCCATGCATTGGTGGATGTTATGGTGTACTCATGTATACCAGTGGCGGTGTGCTTGTATTGGTGGATGTTGTGGTGTACTCATGGATGCCGGTGGCGGTGCAAAATGCATTGGTGGATGTTGTGGTGTGCTCATGTATACCAGTGGCGGTGTGCCATTCATTGGTGGATGTTGTGGTGTAGTGGTGTATGTCAGTGGCAGTGTGCCATGCATTGGTGGAAGTGATGGTTATGTGTCATGTAAGCCTGTGGTGGTGCACCATGCATTGGTGGATGTTGGGGTGTAGTCATGTATATCAGCGGTGGTGTGCCATTCATTGGTGGATGTGATGGTTATGCCTCTTGTATGAGGCTGGCGGTGTGCCATGTATTGTTGGATATCGTGGTGTACTCATGTATGCCGGTGGTTGTGCGCCATGCATTGGTGGATGTTTTAGTGTCCCATGTAATGCCGGCGGTGGTGCGCCATGCATTAGTGAATGTGATGGTGGTGTCTCATTTACATGTATTGTGGTGTACGATGCTGAGATGATTTTTTTGACTTTAAACAAAACGTAAACCAGACTAATTACCAGTGAAATTAATATTTCGAATCCACGTCATTTTATCTTGCAACTGAAAATTTAAGTCTTAGAATTTTATTCAACTTAGGATAGAAGTTGTTTAACAAACGATTATAGATTCAAATCGTGATTACTGGTTTGTATTGCAAGGAGGTAAGCGCAGCAGTTAGAACAGTGAAACAAGTGCACGTGCGGTACGCGATGAGCGTTAACTTAGACCAACCCAATTTCTCGACGTTTTATTTAATGTGCACCCCAAACCCCCTGTAATAGAAACAAAGAAAGTGATTTGAAATTACGATCGTTTGTTTAACAACTTTCATCTTAAGTTGAATAAACTTCTGGGAATTAAATGTTCAATTGGCAAGGTATAAAATTATAAGAAATGTGCCATCGTTATTTCATTTAATTCGATGTACGTTTTTGTTTAAAGAGACATTCATCGGTACGCTTTCACGGCAAACGGACTATAATCACGAAAGCGATGAGCAGTGATAAGCACATCACAATTTACAACATTCCCACCCACGGACGACAGTTTGTTTTAACTCATTTACATTGAATGTTCCATACCCCTATGTCACTTTGGGTTTAACTTGTAATTTTAAATTTACAATGGGTTATACCTGTATTGTATTAGCCGTTGATTATGTTTTAGCTATATTGTCTTACATAAATACATCTGTAATTAATGAAAGAAAATTTTGTTTCGTTTTCTTTCAATAATGAATATTACCAGGTCTTACTTGGCTCACGCTAAATAAGAAAACATGCCTCCGTGCAAACACTTGTGATTGAGGTGCTGTCAATAGCTCTAATCCTTTGTTTCGGGTTCGGCGACTGGGATTAGGTTGCGTAAGCGAGCGACCCGAAGCGAGCGACTGAAGCCCGCTTGGAGTTTGAGCACCCACCTATAGTGACGTGAAATATTCGTCGTGGGGACAGAAAGTCTTGAAATCCTGTAGAGGTAGGACGACTTCAAGGATTCTTCGGAAGGGCGACAGAGGACCATACAGGTAGGTGTTTCCATATCTATTTGGAAGAAAATATGTATCTTCATGGTTTTTGTTAATATAAAGGGCACACTCATTCTCTCATAGTACACAGCCCTTTAGGTATAGATGGGAAAGGTTGATACTGGTTTCTGCATGTAAACGGAGTTGTAGTGTAGCCTAGTTGTTCAAGTGTTGACACGTCATGTTCAGTACCATTGTTCGAGTCCTCACTAAATATTATGTCCCACGCCCACTTATGAGGCAAGTCGTTGGAATATTGCCCAAAGCGGCAGAAAACCACACTTACTCGCTGTTGTTAATGCAATCTACAAACGTGAGAAATGTGATTACTGATGCTTATGCATGACTCATTTCTTTCAGACGCAGGAACCCTGGCACACTCTGGATTTGGTGTTGTGTCACTCTAAACCCTTCCACCTGGACTTTAGTACACTGGCTTTCCGAGGGTCCGATGGGATGAGCTTTTGTCTCATGGTGGCTCCACTGTGCGTCTGCTCTCCGCGTAGCCCCCTGCCGAGCGTACATGGAGTAGGTTCGGTGCTAGGGCCTGACTGTACAGTCAGGATGGTTGTTACAGCAACCCAGCTAGTTTAGGGTTGGCACACTCTGTGGCCCCAGTCTTTTCAGCACCCCCAGTAGACCCAATGCTGACTGCACTTGACTGGTAGATTAGGGGTTAGTGTAGATAGGGCCCCCTTCGTGCATGCCCTGTACGATGCTATCTATAGATAGTATAACTTAGTGTTAACCCACCATTCCGTCCTTCAATAGGTAGTTCGAGGCAAAGCAAGTCCCGGATGGTCACTTTGAAAGTCAGTGTACTGGCCACCTGCTGGTAAAGCATTCACTATTTCAGTTTAAAACTTAAGTTAAATTTTGTTTTTCACGTCCCGACATATTTGCTTTGCATTTAAATGTAAGGGGATCGTCGAATAACCGAATGGTTAAAGCGTTCGCTCATGACGTTCCAAACAACCTATTTCGATTTCCTATATCTGAATGATGTGTGAAGCATCTATTTGTTGTTTCTCACCGTGATATAGCTAGTACATTGCTGAACGCGGTGTAAAAGGACACTCATGCAGTCATAATCTGTGTGAGAAGCATAAATTATGTAAGGTGTTCTTTGCCTTTTTAAGTAGAACCGTTGCTTACGCATGCAACTGTTCCTTTCAAACAATCTTTTGAATAAACCATAACATGCAATGCATCCTTGTTTATCATGACGTCTACTGCAAAATCACAACTTGAGTTTCATGTTTGAGATTTTACGTGTAGGCATATAAGTTGCATTTATGCACACAGTAAGTGCCAGCGATGTAAACTATATTCTCTTTACTGTAATGAGCAGGGATGCCATCTACCTGGGGGCGGAAATGGACCCTGAAGTCCCCCAGAGGCAGGACGACTGCCGAGAAGATATTCCATGGACAGAGGTGGATCAAGGTCTCTTCTGGCGGCAGGACAACGACCACAAAGCCGCCAGACTACCAGGGAGGCAAGTTCTCCAAACTATCGTTTGAAGACAACATACTATATATTCTTGTTGACAATGACGTCATGAGCAAGTTACAACTTGTGTTTCAGGTTACAGCGTTTTCCTGACCAAAAAGCATATGCTTTTAATATTTATTATCTACGTAGTAAGTATCAGTGATGTGAAAAATTAACCTATTCGTTGTCGTCACTATTAGGAACGTGGATGCCATCGTCCTGGGGGCGGAAATGGACCCTGAAGTCCCCCAGAGGCAGGACGACTGCCAAGAAGATATTCCATGGATAGACGTGGACCATGGATTCTTCGGAAGGGTGACAGAGGACCAGACAGGCAGGTGTTTTCAACTCCATTTGGAAGAAAATATTTGCTTCATATATAGTGCACACTAATTCTCTCATACTATACATTCATTTAGGAGTGAGTGAGTTTAGTTTTACGCCGCACTCAGCAATATTCAGCTATAAGGTGACGGTCTGTAAATAATCGAGTCTGGACAAGACAATCCAGTGATCAACAACACGAGCATCGATCTGCGCAAATGGGAACCGATGACATGTTTCAACCAAGAAGTCAGCGAGTCTGACCACCCGATCCCGTTAGTCGCCTCTTACGACCAGCATAGTCACAGCCCTTTAGGTATAGATGGGAAAGGTTGATACTGGTTTCTGCATGTAAACGGAGTTGTAGTGTAGCCTAGTTGTTCAAGTGTTGGCACGTCATGTTCAGTACCATTGTTCGAGTCCTCACTTAAATACTATGCCCCACGCCCACGTACGAGACTCGTCGTTGGAAAATTGCCCAAAGCGGCAGAAAACCACACTTACTCGCTGTTGTTAATACAATCTACATCCGAGAGAAATGTGATTACTGATGCTTATGCATGACTCATTTCTTTCAGACGCAGGAACCCTGGCACACTCTGGATTTGGTGTTGTGTCACTCTAAACCCTTCCACCTGGACTTTAGTACACTGGCTTTCCGAGGGTCCGATGGGATGAGCTTTTGTCTCATGGTGGCTCCACTGTGCGTCTGCTCTCCGCGTAGCCCCCTGCCGAGCGTACATGGAGTAGGTTCGGTGCTAGGGCCTGACTGTACAGTCAGGATGGTTGTTACAGCAACCCAGCTAGTTTAGGGTTGGCACACTCTGTGGCCCCAGTCTTTTCAGCACCCCCAGTAGACCCAATGCTGACTGCACTTGACTGGTAGATTAGGGGTTAGTGTAGATAGGGCCCCCTTCGTGCATGCCCTGTACGATGCTATCTATAGATAGTATAACTTAGTGTTAACCCACCATTCCGTCCTTCAATAGGTAGTTCGAGGCAAAGCAAGTCCCGGATGGTCACTTTGAAAGTCAGTGTACTGGCCACCTGCTGGTAAAGCATTCACTATTTCAGTTTAAAACTTAAGTTAAATTTTGTTTTTCACGTCCCGACATATTTGCTTTGCATTTAAATGTAAGGGGATCGTCGAATAACCGAATGGTTAAAGCGTTCGCTCATGACGTTCCAAACAACCTATTTCGATTTCCTATATCTGAATGATGTGTGAAGCATCTATTTGTTGTTTCTCACCGTGATATAGCTAGTACATTGCTGAACGCGGTGTAAAAGGACACTCATGCAGTCATAATCTGTGTGAGAAGCATAAATTATGTAAGGTGTTCTTTGCCTTTTTAAGTAGAACCGTTGCTTACGCATGCAACTGTTCCTTTCAAACAATCTTTTGAATAAACCATAACATGCAATGCATCCTTGTTTATCATGACGTCTACTGCAAAATCACAACTTGAGTTTCATGTTTGAGATTTTACGTGTAGGCATATAAGTTGCATTTATGCACACCGTAAGTGCCAGCGATGTAAACTATATTCTCTTTACTGTAATGAGCAGGGATGCCATCTACCTGGGGGCGGAAATGGACCCTGAAGTCCCCCAGAGGCAGGACGACTGCCGAGAAGATATTCCGTGGACAGAGGTGGATCAAGGTCTCTTCTGGCGGCAGGACAACGACCACAAAGCCGCCAGACTACCAGGGAGGCAAGTTCTCCAAACTATCGTTTGAAGACAACATACTATATATTCTTGTTGACAATGACGTCATGAGCAAGTTACAACTTGTGTTTCAGGTTACAGCGTTTTCCTGACCAAAAAGCATATGCTTTTAATATTTATTATCTACGTAGTAAGTATCAGTGATGTGAAAAATTAACCTATTCGTTGTCGTCACTATTAGGAACGTGGATGCCATCGTCCTGGGGGCGGAAATGGACCCTGAAGTCCCCCAGAGGCAGGACGACTGCCAAGAAGATATTCCATGGATAGACGTGGACCATGGATTCTTCGGAAGGGTGACAGAGGACCAGACAGGCAGGTGTTTTCAGCTCCATTTGGAAGAAAATATTTGCTTCATATATAGTGCACACTAATTCTCTCATACTATACAGCCATTTAGGAGTGAGTGAGTTTAGTTTTACGCCGCACTCAGCAATATTCAGCTATAAGGTGACGGTCTGTAAATAATCGAGTCTGGACAAGACAATCCAGTGATCAACAACACGAGCATCGATCTGCGCAAATGGGAACCGATGACATGTTTCAACCAAGAAGTCAGCGAGTCTGACCACCCGATCCCGTTAGTCGCCTCTTACGACCAGCATAGTCACAGCCATTTAGGAATAGATGGGAAAGGTTGATACTGGTTTCTGCATGTAAACGGAGTTGTAGTGTAGCCTAGTTGTTCAAGTGTTGGCACGTCATGTTCAGTACCATTGTTCGAGTCCTCACTTAAATACTATGCCCCACGCCCACGTACGAGACTCGTCGTTGGAAAATTGCCCAAAGCGGCAGAAAACCACACTTACTCGCTGTTGTTAATACAATCTACATCCGAGAGAAATGTGATTACTGATGCTTATGCATGACTCATTTCTTTCAGACGCAGGAACCCTGGCACACTCTGGATTTGGTGTTGTGTCACTCTAAACCCTTCCACCTGGACTTTAGTACACTGGCTTTCCGAGGGTCCGATGGGATGAGCTTTTGTCTCATGGTGGCTCCACTGTGCGTCTGCTCTCCGCGTAGCCCCCTGCCGAGCGTACATGGAGTAGGTTCGGTGCTAGGGCCTGACTGTACAGTCAGGATGGTTGTTACAGCAACCCAGCTAGTTTAGGGTTGGCACACTCTGTGGCCCCAGTCTTTTCAGCACCCCCAGTAGACCCAATGCTGACTGCACTTGACTGGTAGATTAGGGGTTAGTGTAGATAGGGCCCCCTTCGTGCATGCCCTGTACGATGCTATCTATAGATAGTATAACTTAGTGTTAACCCACCATTCCGTCCTTCAATAGGTAGTTCGAGGCAAAGCAAGTCCCGGATGGTCACTTTGAAAGTCAGTGTACTGGCCACCTGCTGGTAAAGCATTCACTATTTCAGTTTAAGACTTAGATGAAATTTTGTTTTTCACGTCCCGATATATTTGCTTTGCATTTAAATGTAAGGGGATCGTCGAATACCCGAATGGTTAAAGTGTTCGCTCATGACGCTCCAAACAAACCTATTTCGATTTTCAATATCTGAATGATGTGTGGAGCCGATATTTGTCGTTTCTCACCGTGATATAGCTGGTATGCTGGTTAAAGCAGTGTAAAAACGACACTCATGCAGTCTTAATATGTGCTGGAAGTATAAATTATGATACAGAATACTGTTTACCTTTATTAGCAGAAGCCACTGTGTTTTTCCAAATGATCTTTTAAAGAAAACACACAGTGCCTCCTTGTGTACAATGACGTCTACTGCCAAGTCACAACTTGATTTTTGTGTTTGAGATATGTTCTCGTGGAATCATACATTTTGCATTTATTCACACAGTGCAAATGATGTAAAATATGTTTACCTTTATTATCAGGAGCGTGGATGCCATCGTCCTGGGGGCGGAAATGGACCCTGAAGTCCCCCAGAGGCAGGACGACTGCCGAGAAGATATTCCGTGGACAGAAGTGGATCAAGGTCTCTTCTGGAGCAGCATGTGGATGTTTTACTGTTCGGACATTTTGTGACAATGTACTCTGCGTGTCTACTACTGTAAACCCTCCAGTAGAATAGGTGGCGTTGCATACGTTGAGGGAACACGGTTCCAGAGTTTTTTTTCTCAAAAATGTTTTTTATCTCTGGTTTTACGTGTCGGGCTTCAGTTACCTTTGACCTTGTTCAAATCTCAAATTTGATCAAGATCAATTTAGACACACAATCTGCGACAACAATGTTGGTGTTTCTGTTCGAGGATTTGGTACTGTTCCATGTTGGGAATGATGACATTAATAAAACATAATCCGCACAGCTGGTCCAATTGTACTTGTTTGTTTTGCTGTTTTGTTTGTGAAACTTGTGAACTGGAGAAGAATTGTTTTTGTCCATGGAAATCGGATGTGCACGACTTTATCGCCTTGTAGGAGTGCTTGTTTTTAGCCATACACTGCCATGCACTGCTAAACACCGCCAACACAGAAACACATCACGAAACAAGTCCAACGTTAAAACAATAGATCAATACACGGGGGTATTCTAATGTCTACAAACCAGAACGTACAATACAAAAGCCTATCAACATTACTAGATCACATCGCACAGACCTTTAGTTCAATGTATGTACTAAACAATCCAGTGGTGTCTGTAGATGAGACAATACATTAAATGAAAAGCTCCCACCAACATCCAACTGTCTAGAATATTACATCGCGCAAGTAAACAACCAAGTGCATGTTTGCCAATCATATTCCTTTACCAGCTGACCATGGTTAGAGCATTTGTGATGGTCAGCGTATCCCTGTTCAGGTGTTCTGATGTCGAGAGATGCTGCTCTCCATGGAATGGTTGAACTGACACAGAGTAAATGCAATAAAGTCAGTATGCCATCAGAGAGAGATCTATATCAAAGCAGATAAACTGAACAAATTGTAAGCTTCTGAATGTATCAAAAGTGATTAACAGTTATCTGACAGACCATTTGAATAGCTACTACGAGAGCTTAGAGTCAGTTATCGATCGTGAAGCATAGTTTTCTAATACTTTGGATACTGCTATTTCATCAAATAGTCATTTTCATTATTTTCAAATGCAAATATCTGTCAAAAAATTTTACACCCTTTAGCAATACACATACGTCACAATGACAATGATCAGATTGATATTAGTTAAACTATCCATGATTAACTTTGAGATGTTGTCGGCCAGCAAACCAAATGTCATGAAAATGCTCACAGACCTCCACCACATAAAATGGCCTGTGAAAACCTGAGTATTAAAGGCCTTTTCATGAGCCAAAGACATCATACTAATTGAAGATAGTGTCAAACAAAGTCAGTACTGGGGAGACTACGACATCACCTGTTTTGTGCCCGAGTCACCACTCTAGAAGATACAAGTGTCAAAAAACATAAAAAGTATCAACATTGGCCGTAAATGGACACATTCGGTGTTAATTTTTATGTAAATGTAACTGCCGAGAAGACAATTCAAAATGGAGGTCATTTCCATTATTTTCAAAAGCAAATATATGTCCAAAAACATATACACACGTTAGCAATACACAAAAGTCACAATGACAGTGATCAGATTGATATTAGTAAAACTATCCATGATTAACTTTGAGATGTTGTCGGCCAGCAAACCAAATGTCATGAAAATGCTCACAGACCTCCACCACATAAAATGGCCTGTGAAAACCTGAGTATTAAAGGCCTTTTCATGAGCCAAAGACATCATACTAACTGAAGATAGTGTCAAACAAAGTCAGTACTGGGGAGACTACGACATCAGATTTTTCAGCTGCCTCCTCCTGTACTACTTCAATACCCTTGGATACAGCAAAGGGGTTCACCTTTTACGGTGTCTTGTCAGGAGTCTCGATCACAAGGAAAAGAGGCCAATACTCAATCGATGCAGAAGGTCTGTGATCAGTATCAATAGGGTCAATTTCAAGTGGACATTTTGGGCTTTTGGGCGGAATTTCATAGGTGTAAGCCATGGTTAGTGTAATATGGTTCATCATCCGAGCCACCCACCCACCACGGAGTATCACAAGGACAATGCTAAAAGCAAGTGGGTCTCCAACTTACAGCACCAATCATACCCGGATGATCTACTCCAGCAGAATAATGAATATTAATATTTCTACCAGATTGGCCCATGAGCCATATTAACTACGAGATCGAAAATATCGGGGCTCATATTTTTCATACGATGACCTAGGGGAAAATATTACTTTGGCATGGTGAGGTGATGTCGTGAGCAATGCAAGGACGCCACGTCTCCTCTATAACGTTGCGTTCTAAATGAGGCCATTGTGGGTAACCAGCCCATGTTTGACAGTTGAGTTTGGTAATAGATAGGCACACTCGTGGCTAAATATCTGTATATAACTCGCTTCCGTTCGGGGAATACCAACATTCCAAATAGTGTCGTAAAACATAGTTTCACATTAATTAGCAACAGCCTTAACAATAATACACGTATTGCATCGTGCTTACGTCAACTTTGAGGGTGTATTGCACTCTGTAGTCAGATGTAAGATGGCACCCCAGAAAGGGTAATCCCGTGAATGGGTAACAGTGGATACATCATGGTTTGCAAATAGGCAGAAAGGTGAATCGGGGTTACAGGTTTTCAAACCAGCTCAAATAATAGAGGAGGGTTCCTGATGGAGTGCTAGAGGGTCCAAACACAGTTTCGTGAAAGTCATCTTTGGCACCCCAGGAAGGGTAATCCCGTGAAAGAGTCAGAGTGGATACATTATGGTTTGGAAATAGGTAAAAAAGTGAATCGGAGCTACAGTTCTAAAAACCAGCTCAAATGATAGAGGAGGGTTCCTGATGGAGTGCTAGAGGGTACAAACACGGTTTTGTGAAGGACAACTTTGGCACCCCAAGAAGGGTAATCAAGTGAAAGGGTAATAGTGGGTACATCATGGTTTGGAAATAGGTGAAAATGTGAATCGGAGATAGAGCCCTTAAAACCAGCTCAAATGATAGAGGAGGGTTCCTGATGGAGTGCTAGAGGGTCAAAACACAGTTTTGTGAAAGTCAACTTTGGCACCCCAGGAAGGGTAATCCCGTGAAAGAGTCAGAGTGGATACATTATGGTTTGGAAATAGGTAAAAAACTGAATCGGAGCTACAGTTCTAAAAACCAGCTCAAATGATAGAGGAGGGTTCCTGATGGAGTGCTAGAGGGTACAAACACGGTTTTGTGAAGGACAACTTTGGCACCCCAAAAAGGGTAATCAAGTGAAAGGGAAATAGTGGATACATCATGGTTTGGAAATAGGTGAAAATGTGAATCGGAGATAGAGCCCTTAAAACCAGCTCAAATGTTAGAGGAGGGTTCCTGATGGAGTGCTAGAGGGTCAAAACACAGTTTCGTGAAAGTCAACTTTGGCACCCCAGGAAGGGTAATCCCTTGAAAGGGTCATAGGGGATACATCATGGTTTGGAAATAGGTGAAAATGTGAATCGGAGATAGAGCCTTAAAACCAGCTCAAATGATAGAGGAGGGTTATTGATGGAGTGCTAGAGGGTCCACACACAGTTTTGTGAAAGTCAACTATGGCACCCCAGGAAGGGTAATCCCGTGAAAGTATAATAGTGGATACATCATGGTTTGGAAATAGGTAAAAAGGGGAATCGGAGCTACAGGTTTCAAAAACAGCTCAAATGATAGAGGAGGGTTCCTGATGGAGTGCTAGAGGGTCAAAACACAGTTTCGTGAAGGTCAACTTTGGCACCCCATAAAGGGTAATCCCGTGAAAGGGTAATAGTGGATACATCATGGTTTGGAAATAGGTAAAAATGTGAATCGGAACTACAGCTCTCAAAACCAGCTCAAATTATCGAGGAGGGTTCCTGGTGGAGTGCTAGAGGGTCAACACACTTTTTTGTGAAAGTCAACTTTGGCACCCCAGGAAGGGTAATTCGGTCAAAGGGTCATAGGGGAAACATCATGGTTTGGAAATAGGTAAAATGTGAATCGGAGCTACAGCTCTCAAAACCAGCTCAAATGATAGAGGAGGGATCCTGATGGAGTGCTAGAGGGTCAACACACATTTTTCTGAAAGTCAACTTTGGCACCCCAGGAAGGGTAATCCCGTGAAAGGGTCATAGGGGATACATCATGGTTTGTGAAATAGGTAAAAAGGTGAATCGGAGCCACAGTTCTAAAAACCAGCTCAAATGATAGAGGAGGGTTCCTAATGGAGTGCTAGAAAGTCCAAACACAGTTTCGTGAAGGTCAACTTTGGCACCCTAGGAAGGGTAGTCCCGTGAAAGTCTAATAGTGGATACATCATGGTTTGGAAATAGGTAAAAAGGGAAATCGGAGCTACAGCTCTCAAAACCAGCTCAAATGATCGCTGAGGGTTCCTGATGGAGTGCTAGAGGGTCAAGACACATTTTTCTGAAAGTCAAGTTTGGCAGCCCAGGAAGGGTAATTCGGTCAAAGGGTCATAGGGGATTCATCATGGTTTGTAAATAGGTAAAAAAAGTGAATGGGAGCTACAGTTCTAAAAACCAGCTCAAATGATAGAGGAGGGTTCCTGATGGAGTGCTAGAGAGTCCAAACACAGTTTCGTGAAAGTCAACTTTGGCACCCCAGGGAGAGTATTTAGGTCAAAGGGTAAAAGTTCATACATCATGGTTTGGAAATAGGTAAAATGTGAATCGGAGCTACAGCTCTCAAAACCAGCTCAAATGATAGAGGAGGGTTCCTGATGGAGTGCTAGAGGGTCAAGACACATTTTTCTGAAAGTCAAGTTTGGCACCCCAGGAAGGGTAATTCGGTCAAAGGGTCATAGGGGATTCATCATGGTTTGTAAATAGGTAAAAAAGTGAATGGGAGCTACAGCTCTTAAAACCAGCTCAAATGATAGAGGAGGGTTCCTGATGGAGTGCTAGAGGGTCCAAACACAGTTTCGTGAAAGTCAAATTTAGCACCTGAGGAAGGGTAATCCCTTGAAAGTATAGTAGTGGATACGTCATGGTTTGGAAATAGGTAAAAATGTGAATCGGAGCTACAGCTCTCAAAACCAGCTCAAATGATAGAGGAGGGTTCCTGATGGAGTGCTAGAGGGTCCAAACACAGTTTCGTGAAAGTCAAATTTAGCACCTCAGGAAGGGTAATCTCTTGAAAGTATAAAAGTGGATACATCATGGTTTGGAAACAGGTAAAAAGGGATATCGGAGCTACAAGTTTTAAAGCCAGCTCAAATGATAGAGGAGGGTTCCTGATGGAGTGCTAGAGGGTCAAAACACAGTTTCGTGATTGTCAACTTTGGCACCCCAGGGATAGTAATCGGGTCAAAGGGTAATACTGCATACATCATGGTTTGGAAATAGGTAAAAATGTGAATCGAAGCTGCAGCTCTCAAAATCACCTCAAATGATAGAGGAGGGTTCCTGATGGAGTGCTGGAGGGTCCAAACACAAATTTGTGAAAGTCAACTTTTTCACCCCAGGAAGGGTAATCCCGTGAAAGAGTAATAGTGGATACATCATGGTTTGGAAATACTGAGAAATGTGAATAGGAGCTACAGCTCTGAAAACCAGCTCAAATGATCGAGGAGGGTTCCTGATGGAGTGCTAGAGGGTCAATACACATTTTTCTGAAAGTCAAGTTTGGAACCCCAGGAAGGGTAATCCGGTGAAAGTGTCATAGGTATATATATCATGGTTGTGCAATAGGTAAAAATGTGAATCGGAGCTACAGCTCTTAAAACAAGCTCAAATGATAGAGGAGGGTTCCTGATGGAGTGCTAGAGGGTACAAACTACAGTTTTGTGAAAGTCAACTTTGGCACTCCAGAGAGGGTAATCAGGTCTAAGGGTAAAAGGGCATACATCATGGTTTGGAAATAGGTAAAAATGTGACTTTCACGAAAGTGTTTGTTAAATCTCTAGCACTCCATCAGGAACCGTCCTCTATGATTTGAGCTGGTTTTAAAACCTGCAGCTCCGATTCACCTTTTTACCTATTTCCAAACCATGACATATCCACTATTACGTGATTACCCTCTCGCGGGTGCCAAAGTTGACTTTCACGAAGCTGTGTGTTGACCGTCTAGCACTCCATCAGGAACCCTCCTCTATCATTTGAGCTGGTTTTGAGAGCTGTAGCTCCGATTCACAGTTTTACCTATTTCCAAACCATGATGTATCCCCCATGACCCTTTCACGTGATTACCCTCCCTCGGGTGCCAAAGTTGACTTTCACGAAGCTGTGTGTTGACCGTCTAGCACTCCATCAGGAACCTTCCTCTATCATTTGAGCTGGTTTTTACAACTGTAGCTCCGATTCCCCTTTTTGCCTGTTTCCCAACCATGATGTATGCACTATGACCCTTTCACGGGATTACCCTTCCTGAGGTGCTAAAGTTGACTTTCACGAAACTGTGTTTGGACCCTCCAGCACTCCTTTAGGAACCCTCCTCTATCATTTGAGCTGCTCTTAAAATCTGTAGCTCCGATTCACATTTTTACCTATTTCCAAACCATGATGTATCCACTACTACCCTTTCACGTGATTACCCTTTTTGGGATGCCAAAGTTGACTTTCACAAAAATGTGTGTTGACCCTCTAGCACTCCACCAGGAACCCTCCTCTATCATTTGAACTGGTTTTTACACCTGTAGCTCCGATTCACATTTTTACCTATTTCCAAACCATGATGTATCCCCTATGACCCTTTCACGGGATTACCCTTCCTGGGGTGCCAAAGTTGACTTTCACAAAAATATGTGTTGACCCTCTAGCACTCAACCACTAACCCTCCTCTATCATTTGAGCTGGTTTTCAGAGCTGTACCTCCGATTCACATTTTTACCTATTTCCAAACCATGATGTATCCCCTATGACCCTTTCACGGTACTACCTTTCCTGGGGTGCCAAAGTTGACTTTCACAAAAACGTGTGTTGACCTTCAAGCACTCCATCAGGAACCCTCCTCTATCATTTGAGCTGGTTTTTAGAACCGTAGCTCCGATTCACATTTTTACCTATTTCCAAACCATGATGTATCCACTATTACCCTTTGACCTGATTACCCTCCCTGGGGTGCCAAAGTTGACTTTCACGAAACTGTGTTTGGACTCTTTAGCACTCCATCAGGAACCCTCCTCTATCATTTGAGCGGGTTTTGAGAGCTGTAGCTCCGATTCACATTTTTACCTATTTCCAAATCATGATGTATCCCCTATGACCCTTTCACGGGATTACCCTTCCCGGGGTGCCAAAGTTGACCTTCACAAAAATGTGTGTTCACCCTCTAGCACTCCACCAGGAACCCTCCTCTATCATTTGAGCTGGTTTTGAGAGCTGTACCTCCGATTCACATTTTTACCTATTTCCAAACCATGATGTATTCCCTATGACCCTTTCACGGGATTACCCTTCCTGGGGTGCCAAAGTTGACTTCTACAAAAATGTGTGTTGACCCTGTAGCACTCCACCAGGAACCCTCCTCTATCATTTGAGCTGGTTTTGAGAGCTGTAGCTCCGATTCACATTTTTACCTATTTCCCAACCATGATGTATCCACTATGACCCTTTCACGGGATTACCCTTCCTGGGGTGCCAAAGTTGACTTTCACAAAAATGTCTTCGGACCCTCTAGCACTCCATCAGGAACCCTCCTCTATCATTTGAGCTGGTTTTGAGAGCTGTAGCTCCGATTCACAGTTTTTCCTATTTCCAAACCATGATCTTTCCACAATGACCCTTTGACCTGATTACCCTTCCTGGGATGCAAAAGTTGACCTACACAAAGATATGTTTTGACTCTCTAGCACTTCATCAGGAACCATCCTCTATCATTTGAGCTGGTTTTTAATCCTGTAGCTCCGATTCCCCTTTTTACCTATTCCCAAACCATAATGTTTCCACAATGACCCTTTGACCTGATTACCCTCCCTGGGGTGGCAAAGTTGACTTTCACGAAACTGTGTTTTAAACCTCTAGCACTCCATGAGGAAGGCTCCTCTATCATTTGATGTGGTTTTGAGAGCTGTAGCTCCGATTCACATTTTTACCTATTTCCCATGTATGACGTATCCCCTATGACCCTCTCACGGGATTACCCTTCCTGGGGTGCCAAAGTTGACTTTCACAAAAATGTGTGTTGACCCTGAAGCACTCCATCAGGAACCCTCCTCTATCATTTGAGCTGGTTTTGAGAGCTGTAGCTCCGATTCACATTTGTACCTATTTCCCAACCATGATGTATCCCCTATGACCCTTCTGAGGGATCAAACTTCCTGGGGTGCCAAAGTTGACCTTCACAAAAATGTGTGTTGACATTCTATCACTCCACCAGGAACCCTCCTCTATCATTTGAGCTTTTTTAAGAGAGCTGTAGCACCGATTCACATTTTTACCTTTTTCCCAACCATGATGCATCCACTGTCATAATCTCTCGGGTTTACCCTTCCTGAGGTGCTAAATTTGACTTTCACGAAACTGTGTTTGGACCCTCTAGCACTCCATCAGGGACCCTCCTCTATCATTTGAGCTGGTTTATAGAACTGTAGCTCCGATTCACATTTTTACCTGCTTCCCAACCATGATGTATCCCCTATTATACTTTCACGGGATTACCCTTCCGGAGGTGCTAAAGTTGACTTTCACGAAACTGTGTTTGGACCTTCTAGCACTCCATCAGGAACCCTCCTCTATCATTTGAGCTGCTTTTGAAACCTGTAGCTCCGATTCCCCTTTTTACCTATTTCCAAACCATGATGTATCCACTATTATACTTTCACGGGTTTACCCTTCCTGGGGTGCTAAATTTGACTTTCACAAAACTGTGTTTGGACCCTCTAGCACTCCATCAGGAACCCTCCTCTATCACTTGAGCTGGTTTTCAGAGCTGTAGATCCGATTCACATTTTTACCTTTTTCCAAACCATGATGTATCCACTATTATACTTTCACGGGATTACCCTTCCTCAGGTGCTAAATTTGACTTTCACGAAACTGTGTTTGGACCCTCTAGCACTCCATCAGGAACCCTTCTCTATCATTTGACGTGGTTTTGAGAGCTGTAGCTCCGATTCACATCTTTACCTATTTCCCAACCATGATGTATCCCCTATTATACTTTCACGGGATTACCCTTCCTGGGGTGCCAAAGTTGACTTTCACAAAAATGTATGTTGACCCTCTAGCACTCCATCAGAAACCCTGCTCTATCATTTGAGCTGGTTTTGAGAGCTGTAGCTCCGATTCACATTTTCCCTATTTCCAAAGAATGATGTATCCACTATCACCCTTTGACCTGATTACCCATCCTGGGGTGCCAAAGTTGACTTTCACGAAACTGTGTTTGGACCCTCTAGCACTCCACCAGGAACCCTCCTCTATCATTTGAGCTGGTTTTTAGAACTGTGGCTCCGATTCACATTTTTACCTATTTCAAAACCATGATGTATCCAATATTATACTTTCACGGGATTACCCTTGCTGTGGTGCCAAAGTTGACTTTCATGAAACTGTGTTTTGACCCTCTAGCACTCCATCAGGAACCCTCCTCTATCATTTGAGGTGGTTTTGAGAGCTGTAGCTCCGATTCACAGTTTTTCCTATTTCCAAACCATGATGTTTCCACAATGACCCTTTGACCTGATTACCCTTCCTGGGATGCAAAAGTTGACCTACACAAAGATATGTTTTGACTCTCTAGCACTTCATCAGGAACCATCCTCTATCATTTGAGCTGGTTTTTAATCCTGTAGCTCCGATTCCCCTTTTTACCTATTCCCAAACCATGATGTTTCCACAATGACCCTTTGACCTGATTACCCTCCCTGGGGTGGCAAAGTTGACTTTCACGAAACTGTGTTTTAAACCTCTAGCACTCCATGAGGAAGGCTCCTCTATCATTTGATGTGGTTTTGAGAGCTGTAGCTCCGATTCACATTTTTACCTATTTCCCATGTATGACGTATCCCCTATGACCCTCTCACGGGATTACCCTTCCTGGGGTGCCAAAGTTGACTTTCACAAAAGTGTGTGTTGACCCTGAAGCACTCCATCAGGAACCCTCCTCTATCATTTGAGCTGGTTTTGAGAGCTGTAGCTCCGATTCACATTTGTACCTATTTCCCAACCATGATGTATCCCCTATGACCCTTCTGCGGGATCAAACTTCCTGGGGTGCCAAAGTTGACCTTCACAAAAATGTGTGTTGACATTCTATCACTCCACCAGGAACCCTCCTCTATCATTTGAGCTTTTTTTAGAGAGCTGTAGCTCCGATTCACATTTTTACCTTTTTCCCAACCATGATGCATCCACTGTCATAATCTCTCGGGTTTACCCTTCCTGAGGTGCTAAATTTGACTTTCACGAAACTGTGTTTGGACCCTCTAGCACTCCATCAGGGACCCTCCTCTATCATTTGAGCTGGTTTATAGAACTGTAGCTCCGATTCACATTTTTACCTGCTTCCCAACCATGATGTATCCCCTATTATACTTTCACGGGATTACCCTTCCGGAGGTGCTAAAGTTGACTTTCACGAAACTGTGTTTGGACCTTCTAGCACTCCATCAGGAACCCTCCTCTATCATTTGAGCTGGTTTTTAAAACTGTAGCTCCGATTCCCCTTTTTACCTATTTCCAAACCATGATGTATCCACTATTATACTTTCACGGGATTACCCTTCCTGGGGTGCTAAATTTGACTTTCACAAAACTGTGTTTGGACCCTCTAGCACTCCATCAGGAACCCTCCTCTATCTCTTGAGCTGGTTTTCAGAACTGTAGATCCGATTCACATTTTTACCTTTTTCCAAACCATGATGTATCCACTATTATACTTTCACGGGATTACCCTTCCTCAGGTGCTAAATTTGACTTTCACGAAACTGTGTTTGGACCCTCTAGCACTCCATCACGAACCCTTCTCTATCATTTGACGTGGTTTTGAGAGCTGTAGCTCCGATTCACATCTTTACCTATTTCCCAACCATGATGTATCCACTATTATACTTTCACGGGATTACCCTTCCTGGGGTGCCAAAGTTGACTTTCACAAAAATGTATGTTGACCCTCTAGCACTCCATCAGGAACCCTCCTCTATCATTTGAGCTGTTTTTTGGAACTGTAGCTCCGATTCACATCTTTACCTATTTCCCAACCATGATGTATCCCCTATTATACTTTCACGGGATTACCCTTCCTGGGGTGCCAAAGTTGACTTTCACAAAAATGTATGTTGACCCTCTAGCACTCCATCAGAAACCCTGCTCTATCATTTGAGCTGGTTTTGAGAGCTGTAGCTCCGATTCACATTTTCCCTATTTCCAAAGAATGATGTATCCACTATTACCCTTTGACCTGATTACCCATCCTGGGGTGCCAAAGTTGACTTTCACGAAACTGTGTTTGGACCCTCTAGCACTCCACCAGGAACCCTCCTCTATCATTGGAGCTGGTTTTTAGAACTGTGGTTCCGATTCACATTTTTACCTATTTCAAAACCATGATGTATCCAATATTATACTTTCACGGGATTACCCTTGCTGTGGTGCCAAAGTTGACTTTCATGAAACTGTGTTTTGACCCTCTAGCACTCCATCAGGAACCCTCCTCTATCATTTGAGGTGGTTTTGAGAGCTGTAGCTCCGATTCACATTTTCACCTATTTCCAAACCATGATGTATCCCCTATGACCCTTTCACTTGATTACCCTTCCTGGGGTGCCAAAGTTGACTTTCACGAAACTGTGTTTTGACACTCTAGCACTCCATCAGGAACCCTCCTCTATCATTTGAGCTGGTTGTGTGACCTGTAGCTCCGATTCACATTTTTACCTATTTCCAAACCATGATGTATCCACTATTATATTTTCACGGGATTAGCCTTCCTGGGGTGCCAAAGTTGACTTTCACAAAAATATGTTTGGACCCTCTAGCACTCCATCAGGAACCCTCCTCTATCATATTAGGCGGTTTTAAAACCTGTAGCTCCTATTCACATTTCTACCGATTTCCAAACCATGATGTATCCTCTATTATACATTCACGGGATCAGACTTCCTGGGGTGCCAAAGCTGACTTTCACAAAAATGTGTTTGGACCCTCTAGCACTCCATCAGGAACCCTCCTCTATCATTTGAGCTGGTTTTGACAGCTGTACCTCCGATTCACATTTTTACCTATTTCCAAACCATGATGTAACCCCTATGACCGTTTCAGGGGATTACCCTTCCTGACCTGTCAAAGTTGAATTTCAGAAAAAAGTGTGTTGACCCTCTAGGACTCCACCAGGAACCCTCCTCTATCATTTGAGCTGCTTTTGAAACCTGTAGCTCCGATTCACATTTTTACCTATTTCCAAACCATGATGTATCCACTATTATACTTTCACGGGATTACCCTTCCTGGGGTGCTAAATTTGACTTTCACAAAACCGTGTTTGGACCCTCTAGCACTCCATCAGGAACCCTCCTCTATCATTTGAGGTGGTTTTAAAACCTGTAGCTCCGATTCACATTTTTACCTATTTCCAAACCATGATGTATCCACTATTATACTTTCACGGGATTAGACTTCCTGGGGTGCCAAAGCTGACTTTCACAAAAATGTGTTTGGACCCTCTAGGACTCCATCAGGAACCCTCCTCTATCATTTGAGCTGGTTTTGACAGCTGTACCTCCGATTCACATTTTTACCTATCTCCAAACCATGATGTATCCACTATTATACTTTCACGGGATTGCCCTTCCTGGGGTGCCAAAGTTGACTTTCACAAAACTGTGTTTGAACACTCTAGCACTCCATAAAGAACCCTCCTCTATTATTTGAGCTGCTTATTAGAACCTGTAGCTCCGATTCACATTTTTACCTATTTCCAAACCATGATGTATCCCCTATGACCCTTTGACCGAATTACCCTTCCTTCGGTGCCAAAGTTGACTTTCACGAAACTGTGTTTGGACCCTCTAGCACTCCATCAGGAACCCTCCTCTATCATTTGAGCTGGTTTTAGAACCTGTAGCTCCCATTCACATTTTTACCTATTTCCAAATTATGATGTATCCACTTTTCCCCTTCCACGTGAATACCCTTCCTCGGGTGCCAAAGTTGACTTTCACGAAACTGTGTTTGGACCCTCTAGCACTCCGTCACAAACCCTCCTCTATCATTTGAGCTGGTTTTAAAACCTGTAGCTCCGATTCACATTTTTACCTATTTCCAAACCATGATGTATCCCCTATGACCCTTTCACGGGATTACCCTTCCTGGGGTGCCAAAGTTGACTTTCACGAAACTGTGTTTGGACCCTCTAGCACTCCATCAGGAACCCTCCTCTATCATTTGAGCTGTTTTTAGAACCTGTAGCTCCGATTCACATTTTTACCTATTTCCAAATTATGATGTATCCACTTTTCCCTTTCCACGTGATTACCCTTCCTCAAGTGCCAAAGTTGACTTTCACGAAACTGTGTTTGGACCCTCTAGCACTCCGTCACAAACCCTCCTCTATCTTTTGAGCTGGTTTTAAAACCTGTAGCTCCGATTCACATTTTTACCTATTTCCAAACCATGATGTATCCCCTATGACCCTTTCACGGGATAACCCTTCCTTGGGTGCCAAAGTTGACTTTCACGATACTGTGTTTGGACCCTCTAGCACTCCATCAGGAACCCTCCTCTATCATTTGAGCTGGTTTTAGAACCTGTAGCTCCGATTCACATTTTTACCTATTTCCAAATTATGATGTATCCCCTTTTCCCCTTTCACGTGAATACCCTTCCTCGGGTGCCAAAGTTGACTTTCACGAAACTGTGTTTGGACCCTCTAGCACTCCGTCACAAACCCTCCTCTATCATTTGAGCTGGTTTTAAAACCTGTAGCTCCGATTCACATTTTACCTATTTCCAAACCATGATGTATCCCCTATGACCCTTTCACGGGATTACCCTTCCTGGGGTGAAAAAGTTGACTTTCACGAAACTGTGTTTGGACCCTCTAGCACTCCATCAGGAACCCTCCTCTATCATTTGAGCTGGTTTTGAGAGCTGTAGCTCCGATTCACATTTTCACCTATTTCCCAACCATGATGTATCCCCTATGACCCTTTCACTTGATTACCCTTCCTGGGGTGCCAAAGTTGACTTTCACGAAACTGTGTTTTGACACTCTAGCACTCCATCAGGAACCCTCCTCTATCATTTGAGCTGGTTGTGTGACCTGTAGCTCCGATTCACATTTTTACCTACTTCCAAACCATGATGTATCCACTATTGTACTTTCACGGGATTACCATTACTGGGGTGCTAAATTTGACTTTCACAAAACAGTGTTTGGACCCTCTAGCACTCCATCAGGAACCCTCCTCTATCATTTGAGCTGGTTTTGAAACCTGTAGCTCCGATTCACATTTTTACCTATTTCCAAACCATGATGTATCCACTATTATACTTTCACGGGATTAGCCTTCCTGGGGTGCCAAAGTTGACTTTCACAAAAATATGTTTGGACCCTCTAGCACTCCATCAGGAACCCTCCTCTATCATATTAGGTGGTTTTAAAACCTGTAGCTCCTATTCACATTTCTACCGATTTCCAAACCATGATGTATCCTCTATTATACATTCACGGGATTAGACTTCCTGGGGTGCCACAGCTGACTTTCACAAAAATGTGTTTGGACCCTCTAGCACTCCATCAGGAACCCTCCTCTATCATTTGAGCTGGTTTTGAGAGCTGTACCTCCGATTCACATTTTTACCTATTTCAAAGCCATGATGTATCCCCTATGACCGTTTCAGGGGATTACCCTTCCTGACCTGTCAAAGTTGAATTTCAGAAAAAAGTGTGTTGACCCTCTAGGACTCCACCAGGAACCCTCCTCTATCATTTGAGCTGCTTTTGAAACCTGTAGCTCCGATTCACATTTTTACCTATTTCCAAACCATGATGTATCCACTATTATACTTTCACGGGATTACCCTTCCTGGGGTGCTAAATTTGACTTTCACAAAACCGTGCTTGGACCCTCTAGCACTCCATCAGGAACCCTCCTCTATCATTTGAGGTGGTTTTAAAACCTGTAGCTCCGATTCACATTTTTACCTATTTCCAAACCATGATGTATCCACTATTATACTTTCACGGGATTAGACTTCCTGGGGTGCCAAAGCTGACTTTCACAAAAATGTGTTTGGACCCTCTAGCACTCCATCAGGAACCCTCCTCTATCATTTGAGCTGGTTTTGACAGCTGTACCTCCGATTCACATTTTTACCTATCTCCAAACCATGATGTATCCACTATTATACTTTCACGGGATTGCCCTTCCTGGGGTGCCAAAGTTGACTTTCACAAAACTGTGTTTGAACACTGTAGCACTCCATAAAGAACCCTCCTCTATTATTTGAGCTGCTTTTTAGAACCTGTAGCTCCGATTCACATTTTTACCTATTTCCAAACCATGATGTATCCCCTATGACCCTTTGACCGAATTACCCTTCCTTCGGTGCCAAAGTTGACTTTCACGAAACTGTGTTTGGACCCTCTAGCACTCCATCAGGAGCCCTCCTCTATCATTTGAGCTGGTTTTAGAACCTGTAACTCCCATTCACATTTTTACCTATTTCCAAATTATGATGTATCCACTTTTCCCCTTCCACGTGAATACCCTTCCTCGGGTGCCAAAGTTGACTTTCACGAAACTGTGTTTGGACCCTCTAGCACTCCGTCACAAACCCTCCTCTATCATTTGAGCTGGTTTTAAAACCTGTAGCTCCGATTCACATTTTTACCTATTTCCAAACCATGATGTATCCCCTATGACCCTTTCACGGGATTACCCTTCCTGGGGTGCCAAAGTTGACTTTCACGAAACTGTGTTTGGACCCTCTAGCACTCCATCAGGAACCCTCCTCTATCATTTGAGCTGTTTTTAGAACCTGTAGCTCCGATTCACATTTTTACCTATTTCCAAACCATGATGTATCCCCTATGACCCTTTCACGGGATTACCCTTCCTGGGGTGCCAAAGTTGACTTTCACGAAACTGTGTTTGGACTCTCTAGCACTCCACCAGGAACCCTAATCTATCATTTGAGCTGGTTTTTAGAACTCTGGCTCCGATTCACCTTTTTACCTATTTCCCAAACCATGATGTATGCCCTATGACCCTTTCACGGGATTACCCTTCCTGGGGTGCCAAAGTTGACTTTCAGAAAAATGTGTGTTGACCCTCTAGCACTCCACCAGGAACCGTCCTCGATCATTTGAGCTGGTTTTGAGAGCTGTGGCTCCGATTCCCCTTTTTACCTATTTCCAAACCATGATGTATCCACTATTATACTTTCATGGGATTACTCTTCCTCAAGTGCCAAAGTTGACTTTCACAAAAAAGTGTGTTGACCCTCTACCACTTCACCAGAAACCCTCCTCTATCATATGAGCTGGTTTTGAGAGCTGTAGGTCCGATTCACATTTTTACCTATTTCCCAACCATGATGTATGCCCTATGACCCTTTCACGGGATTACCCTTCCTGGGGTGCCAAAGTTGACTTTCAGAAAAATGTGTGTTGACCCTCTAGCACTCCACCAGGAACCCTCCTCGATCATTTGAGTTGGTTTTGAGAGCTGTGGCTCCGATTCCCCTTTTTACCTATTTCCAAACCATGATGTATCCACTATTATACTTTCATGAGATTACCCTTCCTGGGGTGCCAAAGTTGACTTTCACGAAACTGTGTCTGGACCCTCTAGCACTCCATTAAGAACCCCCCTCTATCATTTGAGCTGGATTTTCGAACTGTAGCTCCGATTCACATTTTCACCTATTTCCAAAGCATGATGTATCAACTATGACCCTTTCACGGGATTATCCTTCCTGAGGTGCTAAAGTTGACTTTCACGAAACTGTGTTTGGACCCTCTAGCATTTCGTCAGGAAACCTCCTCTATCATTTGAGCTGGTTTTAAAACCTGTAGCTCCGATTCACATTTTCATCTATTTCCAAACCATGATGTATCCGCTATGACCCTTTCACGGGATTACCCTTCCTGGGGTGCCAAAGTTGACTTTCACAAAAATGTGTGTTGACCCTCTAGCACTCCATCAGGATCCCTCCTCTATCATTTGAGGTGATTTTGAGAGCTGTAGTTTCGATTCACATTTTTACCTATCTCCAAACCATGATGTATCCCCTAAGACCCTTTCACGGGAATACCATTCATGGGGTGCCAAAGTTGACTTTCAGAAAAATGTGTGTTGACCCTCTAGCACTCCATCAGGAACCCTCCTCTATCATTTGAGCTGGTTTTGAGAGCTGTAGCTCAGATTCACATTTTTACCTATTTCCAAACCATGATGTATCCACTATGACCCTTTCACGGGACTACCCTTCCTGAGGTGCTAAGTTTGACTTTCACGAAACTGTGTTTGGACCCTCTAGCACTCCATCAGGAACCCTCCTCTATCATTTGAGCTGGTTTTTAGAACTGTGGCTCCGATTCACCTTTTTACCTATTTCACAAACCATGATGTATCCCCTATGACCCTTTCATGGGATTACCCTTCCTGGGGTGCCAAAGTTGACTTTCAGAAAAATGTGTGTTGACCCTCTAGGACTCCATCAGGAACCCTCCTCTATCATTTGAGCTGGTTTTGAGAGCTGTAGCTCCGATTCACATTTTACCTATTTCCAAAGCATGATGTATCCACTATTACCCTTTCACCTGATTACCCTTCCTGGGGTGCCAAAGTTGACTTTCACGAAACTGTGTTTGGACCCTCTAGCACTTCGTCAGGAACCCTCCTCTATCATTTGTGCTGGTTTTGAGAGCTGTACCACCGATTCACATTTTACCTATTTCCAAAGCATGATGTATCCACTAGTACCCTTTCACCTGATTACCCTCCCTGGGGTTCCAAAGTTGACTTTCACGAAACTGTGTTTGGACCCTCTAGCACTTCGTCTGGAACCCTCCTCTATCATTTGTGCTGGTTTTGAGAGCTGTACCAACGATTCACATTTTTACATATTTCCATAGCATGATGTATCCACTATTACCCTTTCACGGGATTACCCTTCCTGGGGTGCCAAAGTTGACTTTCACGAAACTGTGTTTGGACTCTCTAGCACTCCACCAGGAACCCTCCTCTATCATTTGAGCTGGTTTTTAGAACTGTGGCTCCGATTCACCTTTTTACCTATTTCCCAAACCATGATGTATGCCCTATGACCCTTTCACGGGATTACCCTTCCTGGGGTGGAAAGTTGACTTTCAGAAAAATGTGTATTAACACTCTAGCACTCCACCAGGAACCCTCCTCTATCATTTGAGGTGGTTTTAAAAAATGTGGCTCCGATTCCCCTTTTTACCTATTTCCAAACCATGATGTATCCACTATTATACTTTCATGAGATTACCCTTCCTGGGGTGCCAAAGTTGACTTTCACAAAAAAGTGTGTTGACCCTCTACCACTCCACCATAAACCCTCCTCTATCATTTGAGCTGGTTTTGAGAGCTGTAGCTCCGATTCACATTTTACCTATTTCCAAAGCATGATGTATCCACTATTACCCTTTCACCTGATTACCCTCCCTGGGGTGCCAAAGTTGACTTTCACGAAACTGTGTTTGGACCCTCTACCACTCCACCAGAAACCCTCCTCTATCATTTGAGCTGGTTTTGAGAGCTGTGGCTCCGATTCCCCTTTTTACCAATTTCCAAACCATGATGTATCCACTATTATACTTTCATGAGATTACCCTTCCTGGGGTGCCAAAGTTGACTTTCACGAAACTGTGTCTGGACCCTCTAGCACTCCATTAAGAACCCCCCTCTATCATTTGAGCTGGATTTTCGAACTGAAGCTCCGATTCACATTTTCACCTATTTCCAAAGCATGATGTATCCACTTTTACCCTTTCACCTGATTACCCTTCCTGGGGTGCCAAAGTTGACTTTCACGAAGCTGTGCATTGACCCTCTAGCACTCCATCAGGAACCCTCCTCTATCATTTGAGCTGGTTTTTACAACTGTAGCTCCGATTGCCCTTTTTGCCTATTTCCCAACCATGATGTATCAACTATGACCCTTTCACGGGATTATCCTTCCTGAGGTGCTAAAGTTGACTTTCACGAAACTGTGTTTGGACCCTCTAGCATTTCATCAGGAAACCTCCTCTATCATTTGAGCTGGTTTTAAAACCTGTAGCTCCGATTCACATTTTCATCTATTTCCAAACCATGATGTATCCGCTAGGACCCTTTCACGGGATTACCCTTCCTCGGGTGCCAAAGTTGACTTTCAAAAAAATGTGTGTTGACCCTCTAGCACTCCATCAGGAACCCTCCTCTATCATTTGAGCTGGTTTTGAGAGCTGTAGCTCAGATTCACATTTTTACCTATTTCCAAACCATGATGTATCCACTATGACCCTTTCAAGGGACTACCCTTCCTGAGGTGCTAAGTTTGACTTTCACGAAACTGTGTTTGGACCCTCTAGCACTCCATCAGGAACCCTCCTCTATCATTTGAGCTGGTTTTTAAATCTGTAGCTTCGATTCACCTTTTCACTTATTTCCAAACCATGATGTATAAGCTATTACCCTTTGACCAGATTACCCTCCCTGGGGTTCCAAAGTTGACTTTCACGAATCTGTGCTTGGACCCTCTAGGACTCCATCAGGAACCCTCCTCTATCATTTGAGCTGGTTTTGAGAGCTGTAGCTCCGATTCACATTTTACCTATTTCCAAAGCATGATGTATCAACTATTACCCTTTGACCCGATTACCCTTCAAGGGGTGCCAAAGTTCCCTCTCACGAAACTGTGCTTGGACCCTCTAGCACTCCATCAGGAACCCTCCTCTATCATTTGAGCTGCTTTTGAAACCTGTAGCTCCGATTCCCCTTTTTACCCATTTCCAAACCATGATGTATCCACTATTATACTTTCACGGGATTACCCTTCCTAGGGTGCCAAAGTTGACCTTCACGAAACTGTGTTTGGACTCTCTAGCACTCCTTTAGGAACCCTCCTCTATCATTTGAGCTGGTTTTTAGAACTGTGGCTCCGATTCACATTTTACCTATTTCCAAAGCATGATGTATCCACTAGTACCCTTTCACCTGATTACCCTCCCTTGGGTGCCAATGTTGACTTTCACGAAACTGTGTTTGGACCCTCTAGCACTTCGTCAGGAACCCTCCTCTATCATTTGTGCTGGTTTTGAGAGCTGTACCACCGATTCACATTTTTACATATTTCCATAGCATGATGTATCCACTATTACCCTTTCACGGGATTACCCTTCCTGGGGTGCCAAAGTTGACTTTCACGAAACTGTGTTTTGACCCTCTAGTACTCCATCAGGAACCCTCCTCTATCATTTGAGCTGGTTTTGAGAGCTGTAGCTCCGATTCACATTTTACCTATTTCCAAAGCATGATGTATCCACTATTACCCTTTCACGGGATTACACTTCCTGGGGTGCCAAAGTTGACTTTCACGAAACTGTGTTTGGACCCTCTAGCACTTCGTCAGGAACCCTCCTCTATCATTTGAGCTGGTTTTGAGAGCTGCACCACCGATTCACATTTTACCTATTTCCAAAGCATGATGTATCCACTAGTACCCTTTCACCTGATTACCCTCCCTTGGGTGCCAATGTTGACTTTCACGAAACTGTGTTTGGACCCTCTAGCACTTCGTCAGGAACCCTCCTCTATCATTTGTGCTGGTTTTGAGAGCTGTACCACCGATTCACATTTTTACATATTTCCATAGCATGATGTATCCACTATTACCCTTTCACGGGATTACCCTTCCTGGGGTGCCAAAGTTGACTTTCACGAAACTGTGTTTTGACCCTCTAGCACTCCATCAGGAACCCTCCTCTATCATTTGAGCTGGTTTTGAGAGCTGTAGCTCCGATTCACATTTTAACATATTTCCAAATCATGATGTATCCACTATTACCCTTTCACATGATTACCCTTCCTGGGGTGCCAAAGTTGACTTTCACGAAACTGTGTTTGGACCCTCTAGCACTCCGTCAGGAACCCTCCTCGATCATTTTGAGCTGGTTTTGAGAGCTGTGGTTCCGATTCACATTTTTACCTATTTCCAAACCATGATGTATCCACTATTACCCTTTCACGGGATTACCCTTCCTGGGGTGCCAAAGTTGACTTTCACGAAACTGTGTTTGGACTCTCTAGCACTCCACCAGGAACCCTCCTCTATCATTTGAGCTGGTTTTTAGAACTGTGGCTCCGATTCACCTTTTTACCTATTTCCAAACCATGATGTATCCACTATTATACTTTCATGAGATTACCCTTCCTGGGGTGCCAAAGTTGACTTTCACAAAAAAGTGTGTTGACCCTCTACCACTCCACCAGAAACCCTCCTCTATCATATGAGCTGGTTTTGAGAGCTGTAGCTCCGATTCACATTTTACCTATTTCCAAAGCATGATGTATCCACTATTACCCTTTCACCTGATTACCCTCCATGGGGTGCCAAAGTTGACCTTCACGAAACTGTGTTTGGACCCTCTAGCACTTCGTCAGGAACCCTCCTCTATCATTTGAGCTGGTTTTGAGAGCTTTACCACCGATTCACATTTTTACATATTTCCAAACCATGATGTATCCACTATTACCCTTTCACGGGATTACCCTTCCTTGGGTGCCAAAGTTGACTTTCACGAAACTGTGTTTCGACCCTCTAGCACTCCATCAGGAACCCTCCTCTATCATTTGAGCTGGTTTTGAGAGCTGTAGCTCCGATTCACATTTTTACATATTTCCAAATCATGATGTATCCACTATTACCCTTTCACGTGATTACCCTTCCTGGGGTGCCAAAGTTGACTTTCACAAAACTGTGTTTTGACCCTCTAGCACTCCATCAGGAACCCTCCTCTATCATTTGAGCTGGTTTTGAGAGCTGTAGTTCCGATTCACATTTTTACCTATTTCCAAACCATGATGTATCCACTATTATACTTTCACGGGATTACCCTTGCTGGGATGCCAAAGTTGACTTTCACAAAACTGTGTTTGGACACTCTAGCACTCCGTCAGGAACCCTCCTCTATCATTTGAGCTGGTTTTGAGAGCTGTGCCTCCGATTCACATTTTTACCTATTTCCAGACCATGATGTATCCACTATTATACTTTCATGGGATTACCCTTCCTAGGGTGCATAAGTTGACTTTCACAAAAAAGTGTGTTGACGCTCTAACACTTCACCAGGAACCCTCCTCTATCATTTGAGCTGGTTTTGAGAGCTGTAGCTCCGATTCACATTTTTACCTATTTCCCAACCATGATGTATCCCCTATGACCGTTTCACGGGATTACCCTTCCTGACCTGTCAAAGTTGAATTTCACAGAAAAGTGTGTTGACCCTCTAGGACTCCATCAGGAACCCTCCTCTATCATATGAGCTGCTTTTGAAACCTGTAGCTCCGATTCCCCTTTTTACCCATTTCAAAACCATGATGTATCCACTATTATACTTTTACGGGATTACCCTTCCTGGGGTGCCAAAGTTGACTTTCACGAAACTGTGTTTTGACCCTCTAGCACTCCATCAGGAACCCTCCTCTATCATTTGAGCTGCTTTTGAAACCTGTAGCTCCGATTCCCCTTTTTACCCATTTCCAAACCATGATGTATCCACTATTATACTTTCACGGGATTACCCTTCCTAGTGTGCCAAAGTTGACCTTCACGAAACTGTGTTTGGACTCTCTAGCACTCCTTTAGGAACCCTCCTCTATCATTTGAGCTGGTTTTTAGAACTGTGGCTCCGATTCACCTTTTTACCTATTTCACAAACCATGATGTATCCCCTATGACGCTGTCACCGGATTACCATTCCTGGGGTGCCAAAGTTGACTTTCAGAAAAATGTGTGTTGACCCTATAGCATTCTATCAGGAACCCTCCTCTATCATTTGAGCTGGTTTTGAGAGCTGTAGCTCCGATTCACATTTTACCTATTTCCAAAGCATGATGTATCCACTATTATACTTTCATGGGATTACCCTTGCTGGGGTGCCAAAGTTGACTTTCACAAAACTATGTTTGTACGCTCTAGCACTCCATCAGGAACCCTCCTCTATGATTTGAGCTGGTTTTGAGAGCTGTGCCTCCGATTCACATTTTTACCTATTTCCAAACCATGATGTATCCACTATTATACTTTCACGGGATTACCCTTGCTGGGGTGCCAAAGTTGACTTTCACAAAACTGTGTTTGTACACTCTAGCACTCCGTCAGGAACCCTCCTCTATCATTTGAGCTGGTTTTGAGAGCTGTGCCTCCGATTCACATTATTACCTATTTCCAAAGCATGATGTATCCACTATTATACTTTCAAGGGATTACCCTCCCTGGATTGCCAAAGTTGACTTTCACGAAACTGTGTTTGGACCCTCTAGCACTCCATTAAGAACCCCCCTCTATCATTTGAGCTGGATTTTCGAACTGTAGCTCCGATTCATGTTTTCACATATTTTCCAAAGCATGATGTATCCACTTTTACCCTTTCACCTGATTTCCCTTCCTGGGGTGCCAAAGTTGACTTTCACGAAACTGTGTTTGGACCCTCTAGCACTCCATCAGGAACCCTCCTCTATCATTTGAGCTGGTTTTGAGAACTGTAGCTCCGATTCACATTTTACCCATTTCCAAACCATGATGTATCCACCATTAAACTTTGACCTGATTACCCTCCCTGGGGTGCCAAAGTTGACTTTCACGAAACTGTGTTTGGACCCTCTAGCACTCCATCAGGAACCCTCATCTATCATTTAAGCGGGTTTTTAGAACTGTGGCTCCGATTCACCTTTTTACCTATTTCCCAACCATGATGTATCCCCTATGACCCTTTCACGGGATTATCCTTCCTGGGGTGCCAAAGTTGACTTTCAGAAAAATGTGTGTTGACCCTCTGGCACTCCATGAGGAACCCTCCTCTATCATTTGAGCTGGTTTTTAGAACTGTAGCTCCGATTCACATTTTTACCTATTTCCAAACCATGATGTATGCACTATTACCCTTTGACCTGATTACCCTTCCTGGGGTGCCAAAGTTGACTTTCACGAAACTGTGTTTGGACCCTCTAGCACTCCATCAGGAACCCTCCTCTATCATTTAAGCTGGTTTTTTGAACTGTGGCTCCGATTCACCTTTTTACTTATTTCCCAACCATGATGTATCCCCTGTGACCCTTTCACGGGATTACCCTTCCTGGGGTGCCAAAGTTGACTTTCACAAAATTGTGTGTTGACCCTATAGCACTCCATCAGGAACCCTCCTCCATCATTTGAGCTGGTTTTGAGAGCTGTAGCTCCGATTCACATTTTTACCTATTTCCCAACCATGATGTATCCACTGTTATACGTTCACGGGATTACCCTTCCTGAGGTGCTAAATTGGACTTTCACGAAACTGTGTTTGGACCCTCTAGCACTCCATCAGGAACCCTCCTCTATCATTTGAGCTGGATTTTCGAACTATAGCTCCGATTCATGTTTTCACATATTTTCCAAAGCATGATGTATCCACTTTTACCCTTTCACCTGATTTCCCTTCCTGGGGTGCCAAAGTTGACTTTCACGAAACTGTGTTTGGACCCTCTAGCACTCCATCAGGAACCCTCCTCTATCATTTGAGCTGGTTTTGAGAACTGTAGCTCCGATTCACATTTTACCCATTTCCAAACCATGATGTATCCACCATTACCCTTTGACCTGATTACCCTCCCTGGGGTGCCAAAGTTGACTTTCACGAAACTGTGTTTGGACCCTCTAGCACTCCATCAGGAACCCTCATCTATCATTTAAGCGGGTTTTTAGAACTGTGGCTCCGATTCACCTTTTTACCTATTTCCCAACCATGATGTATCCCCTATGACCCTTTCACGGGATTATCCTTCCTGGGGTGCCAAAGTTGACTTTCAGAAAAATGTGTGTTGACCCTCTGGCACTCCATGAGGAACCCTCCTCTATCATTTGAGCTGGTTTTTAGAACTGTAGCTCCGATTCACATTTTTACCTATTTCCAAACCATGATGTATGCACTATTACCCTTTCACCTGATTACCCTTCCTGGGGTGCCAAATTTGACTTTCACGAAACTGTGTTTGGACCCTCTAGCACTCCATCAGGAACCCTCCTCTATCATTTAAGCTGGTTTTTAGAACTGTGGCTCCGATTCACCTTTTTACTTATTTCCCAACCATGATGTATCCCCTGTGACCCTTTCACTTGATTACCCTTCCTGGGGTGCCAAAGTTGACTTTCACAAAATTGTGTGTTGACCCTCTAGCACTCCATCAGGAACCCTCCTCCATCATTTGAGCTGGTTTTGAGAGCTGTAGCTCCGATTCACATTTTTACCTATTTCCCAACCATGATGTATCCACTGTTATACGTTCACGGGATTACCCTTCCTGAGGTGCTAAATTGGACTTTCACGAAACTGTGTTTGGACCCTCTAGCACTCCATCAGGAACCCTCCTCTATCATTTGAGCTGGATTTTCGAACTATAGCTCCGATTCATGTTTTCACATATTTTCCAAAGCATGATGTATCCACTTTTACCCTTTCACCTGATTTCCCTTCCTGGGGTGCCAAAGTTGACTTTCACGAAACTGTGTTTGGACCCTCTAGCACTCCATCAGGAACCCTCCTCTATCATTTGAGCTGGTTTTGAGAACTGTAGCTCCGATTCACATTTTACCTATTTCCAAACCATGATGTATCCACTCTGACCCTTTCACGGGATTACCCTTCCTGGGGTGCCAAAGTTGACTTTCAGAAAAATGTGTGTTGACCCTCTGGCACTCCATGAGGAACCCTCCTCTATCATTTGAGCTGGTTTTTAGAACTGTAGCTCCGATTCACAATTTTACCTATTTCCAAACCATGATGTATCCACTATTACCCTTTGACCTGATTACCCTTCCTGGGGTGCCAAAGTTGACTTTCACGAAACTGTGTTTGGACCCTCTAGCACTCCATCAGGAACCCTCCTCTATCATTTAAGCTGGTTTTTAGAACTGTGGCTCCGATTCACCTTTTTACTTATTTCCAAACCATGATGTATCCAATGTGACCCTTTCACGGGATTACCCTTCCTGGGGTGCCAAAGTTGACTTTCACAAAATTGTGTGTTGACCCTCTAGCACTCCATCAGGAACCCTCCTCTATCATTTGAGCTGGTTTTGAGAGCTGTAGCTCCGATTCACATTTTTACCTATTTCCCAACCATGATGTATCCACTGTTATACGTTCACGGGATTACCCTTCCTGAGGTGCTAAATTGGACTTTCACGAAACTGTGTTTGGACCCTTTAGCACTCCATCAGGAACCCTCCTCTATCATTTGATCTGGTTTTAAAACCTGTACCTCCGATTCACAATTTTACCTATTTCCAAAGCATGATGTATCCACTATTACCCTTTGACCTGATTACCCTTCCTCGGGTGCCAAAGTTGACTTTCACGAAACTGTGTATTGACCATCTAGCACTAAACCAGGAACCCTCCTCTATCATTTGAGCTGGTTTTGAGAGCTCTAACGCCGATTCATATTTTACCTATTTCCAAACCGTGATGTGTCCACTATCACCCTTTGACCTGAGTACCCTCCCTGGGGTGCCAAAGTTGACTTTCACGAAACTGTGTTTGGACCCTCTAGCACTCCATCAGGAACGCTCCTCTATCATTTGAGCTGTTTTTTAGAACTGTGGCTCCGATTCACCTTTTTACCTATTTCCCAACCATGATGTATCCCCTGCGACCCTTTCACGGGATTACCCTTCCTGGGGTGGCAAAGTTGACTTTCACAAAATTGTGTGTTGACCCACTAGCACTCCATCAGGAACCCTCCTCTATCATTTGAGCTGGTTTTGAGAGCTGTAGCTCCGATTCACATTTTTACCTATTTCCAAACCATGATGTATCCACTATTATACCTTCACGCGATTACCCTCCCTCGAGTGCCAAATTTGACGTTCACAAAACTCTGTTTGCACCCTCTAGCACTCCATCAGGAACCCTCCTCTATCATTTGAGCTGGTTTTGAGAGCTGTAGCTCCGATTCACATTTTTACCTATTTCCAAACCATGATGTATCCACTGTTATACGTTCACGGGATTACCCTTCCTGAGGTGCTAAATTGGACTTTCACGAAACTGTGTTTGGACCCTTTAGCACTCCATCAGGAACCCTCCTCTATCATTTGATCTGGTTTTAAAACCTGTACCTCCGATTCACAATTCTACCTATTTCCAAAGCATGATGTATCCACTATTACCCTTTGACCTGATTACCCTTCCTGGGGTGCCAAAGTTGACTTTCACGAAACTGTGTATTGACCATCTAGCACTCCACCAGGAACCCTCCTCTATCATTTGAGCTGGTTTTGAGAGCTCTAACGCCGATTCATATTTTACCTATTTCCAAACCATGATGTGTCCACTATCACCCTTTGACCTGAGTACCCTCCCTGGGGTGCCAAAGTTGACTTTCACGAAACTGTGTTTGGACCCTCTAGCACTCCATCAGGAACGCTCCTCTATCATTTGAGCTGTTTTTTAGAACTGTGGCTCCGATTCACCTTTTTACCTATTTCCCAACCATGATGTATCCCCTGCGACCCTTTCACGGGATTACCCTTCCTGGGGTGGCAAAGTTGACTTTCACAAAATTGTGTGTTGACCCACTAGCACTCCATCAGGAACCCTCCTCTATCATTTGAGCTGGTTTTGAGAGCTGTAGCTCCGATTCACATTTTTACCTATTTCCAAACCATGATGTATCCACTATTATACCTTCACGCGATTACCCTCCCTCGAGTGCCAAATTTGACGTTCACAAAACTCTGTTTGCACCCTCTAGCACTCCATCAGGAACCCTCCTCTATCATTTGAGCTGGTTTTGAGAGCTGTAGCTCCGATTCACATTTTTACCTATTTCCAAACCATGATGTATCCACTATTATACTTTCATGGGATCATACTTCCTGGGGTGCCAAAGTTGACTTTCACAAAAAAGTGTGTTGACCCTCTAGTAGTCCACCTGGAACCCTCCTATATCATTTGAGCTGGTTTTGAGAGCTGTAGCTCTGATTCACATTTTTACCTTTTTCCAAACCATGATATATCCACTATCATACTTTCACGGGATTACCCTTCCTGAAGTGCTAAATTTGACTTTCACGAAACTGTGTTTGGACCCTCTAGCACTCCATCAGGAACCCTCCTCCATCATTTGAGCTGGTTTTTAGAACTGTGGCTCCGATTCACCTTTTTACCTATTTCCCAAACATGATGTATCCCCTATGACCCTTTCACGGGAAAACCCGTCCTCGGGTGCCAAAGTTGACTTTCACGAAACTGTGTTTGGACCCTCTAGCACTCCATCAGGAACCCTCCTCTATCATTTGAGCTGGTTTTTAGAACTGTGGCTCCGATTCACCTTTTTACCTATTTCCCAACCATGATGTATCCCCTATGACCCTTTCACGGGATTACCCTTCCTGGGGTGCCAAAGTTGACTTTCACAAAAAAGTGTGTTGACCCTCTAGGACTCCACCAGGAACCGTCCTCTATCATTTGAGCTGGTTTTGAGAGCTGTAGCTCCGATTCACATTTTTACCTATTTCCAAACCATGATGTATCCACTATTATAGCTTCACGCGATTACCCTCCCTGGGGTGCCAAATTTGACGTTCACAAAACTCTGTTTGGACCCTCTAGCACTCCATCAGGAACCCTCCTCTATCATTTGAGCTGGTTTTGAGAGCTGTACCTCCGATTCACATTTTTACCTATTTCCAAACCATGATGTATCCACTATTATACTTTCATGGGATCATACTTCCTGGGGTGCCAAAGTTGACTTTCACAAAAAAGTGTGTTGACCCTCTAGCACTCCACTTGGAACCCTCCTCTATCATTTGAGCTGGTTTTGAGAGCTGTAGCTCTGATTCACATTTTTACCTTTTTCCAAACCATGATGTATCCATTATCATACTTTCACGGGATTACCCTTCCTGAAGTGCTAAATTTGACTTTCACGAAACTGTGTTTGGACCCTCTAGCACTCCATCAGGAACCCTCCTCTATCATTTGAGCTGGTTTTTAGAACTGTGGCTCCGATTCACCTTTTTACCTATTTCCCAAACATGATGTATCCCCTATGACCCTTTCACGGGATTACCCTTTCTGGGGTGCCAAAGTTGACTTTCAGAAAAATGTGTGTTGACCCTCTAGCACTCCACCAGGAACCGTCCTCTATTATTTGAGCTGGTTTTGAGAGCTGTAGCTCCGATTCACATTTTTACCTACTTCCAAACCATGATCTATCTACTATTACACTTTAACGCGATTACCCTCAATGGGATGCCAAAGTTGACTTTCACGAAACTGTGTCTGGACCCTCTAGCACTCCATCAAGAACCCTCCTCTATCATTTGAGCTGGATTTTCGAACTGTAGCTCCGATTCACATTTTCACCTATTTCCAAAGCATGATGTATCCACTTTTACCCTTTCACCTGATTACTCTTCCTGGGGTGCCAAAGTTGACTTTCACGAAGCTGTGTGTTGACCGTCTAGCACTCCATCAGGAACCCTCCTCTATCATTTGAGCTGGTTTTGAGAGCTGTAGCTCCGATTCCCCTTTTTAACTATTTCGAAACCATGATGTATCCCCTATGACCCTTTCACGGAATTACCCTACCTTGGGTGCCAAAGTTGACTTTCAGAGAAATGTGTGTTGACCCTTTAGCACTCCATCAGGAACCCTCCTCTATCATTTGAGCTTGTTTTGAGAGCTGAACCTCCGATTCCCATTTTTGCCTTTTTCCCAACCATGATGTATCCCCTATGACCATTTGACGGGACTACCTTTCCTGGGGTGCCAAAGTTGACTTTCACAAAAATGTGTGTTGACCCTCTAGCACTCCATCAGGAACCCTCCTCGATCATTTGAGCTGGTTTTGAGAGCTGTACCTCCGATTCACATTTTTACCTATTTCCAAACCATGATGTTTCCACTATTATACTCTCACGGGATTACTCTTCCTGTGGTACCAAAGTTGACTTTTGACAAATTTGTCTTTGGACCCTCTAGCACTCCATCAGGAACCCTCCTCTATCATTTGAGCTGGTTTTAAAACCTGTAGCTCCGAATCACATTTTTACCTTTTTCCAAACCATGATGTATCCCCCATGACCCTTTCACGTGATTACCCTCCCTCGAGTGCCAAAGTTGACTTTCACGAAGCTGTGTGTTGACCGTCTAGCACTCCATCACAAACCCTCCTCTATCATTTGAGCTGGTTTTAAAACCTGTAGCTCCGATTCACCTTTTTACCTTTTTCCAAACCATAATGCATCCACTAACACCCTTTCACGTGATTGCCCTTCCTGGGGTGCCAAAGTTGACTTTCAGGAAACAGTGTTTGGACTCTCTAGCACTCCACCAGGAACCTTCCTCTATCATTTGAGGTGGTTTTAAAACCTGTAGCTCCGATTCACATTTTTACCTATTTCCAAACCATGATGTATCCCCTATGACCCTTTCACGGGATTATCCTTCAGTTGGTGCCAAAGTTGACCTTCACAAAACTGTGTTTGTACACTATAGCACTCCATCAGGAACCCTCCTCTATTATTTGAGCTGGTTTTGAGAACTGTACCTCCGATTCACATTTTTAGCTATTTCCAAACGATGATGTATCCCCCATGACCCTTTCACGTGATTACCCTCCCTGGGGTGCCAAAGTTGACTTTCACGAAGCTGTGTGTTGACCGTCTAGCACTCCATCAGGAACCTTCCTCTATCATTTGAGCTGGTTTTTACAACTGTAGCTCCGATTCCCCTTTTTGCCTGTTTCCCAACCATGATGTATGCACTATGACCCTTTCACGGGATTACCCTTCCTGAGGTGCTAAAGTTGACTTTCACGAAACGGTGTTTGGACCCTCTAGCACTCCATCAGGAACCCTCCTCTATCATTTGAGCTGGTTTTGAGAGCTGTAGCTCTGATTCACATTTTACCTATTTACAAAGCATGTTTCCGCTATAACCCTTTGACCGGATTACCCTCCCTGGGGTGCCAAAGTTAACTTTCACGAAACTGTGTTTGGACCCTCTAGCACTCCATCAGGTACCCTCCTCTATCATTTGAGGTGGTTTTGAGAGATTTAGCTCCGATTCACATTTTACCTATTTCCAAAGCATGATGTATCAACTATTACCCTTTGACCTGATTACCCTTTAAGGGGTGCCAAAGTTCCCTCTCACGAAACTGTGCTCGGACCCTCTAGCACTCCATCAGGAACCCTCCTCTATCATTTGAGGTGATTTTGAGAGCTGTTGTCTCGATTCACATTTTTACCTATTTCCAAACCATGATGTATGCACTATTACTCTTTGACCTGATTACTCTCCCTGGGGTGCCAAAGTTGACTTTCACGAAACTGTGTTTGGACCTTCTAGCACTCCATCAGGAACCCTCCTCTATCATTTGAGGTGGTTTTGAGAGCTGTAGTTCCGATTCACATTTTTACCTATTTCCAAACCATGATGTATCCACTATGACCCTTTCACGGGATTACCCTCCCTGGGCTGCCAAAGTTGACTTTCACGAAACTGTGTTTGGACCCTCCAGCACTCCTTTAGGAACCCTCCTCTATCATTTGAGCTGCTCTTAAAATCTGTAGCTCCGATTCACATTTTTACCTATTTCCAAACCATGATGTATCCACTACTACCCTTTCACGTGATTACCCTTTCTGGGATGCCAAAGTTGACTTTCACAAAAATGTGTGTTGACCCTCTAGCACTCCACCAGGAACCCTCCTCTATCATTTGAACTGGTTTTTACACCTGTAGCTCCGATTCACATTTTTACCTATTTCCAAACCATGATGTATCCCCTATGACCCTTTCACGGGATTACCCTTCCTGGGGTGCCAAAGTTGACTTTCACAAAAATATGTGTTGACCCTCTAGCACTCAACCAGGAACCCTCCTCTATCATTTGAGCTGGTTTTGAGAGCTCTACCACCGATTCACATTTTTACCTATTTCCAAACCATGATGTATCCCCTATGACCCTTTCACGGGATTACCTTTCCTGGGGTGCCAAAGTTGACTTTCACAAAAACGTGTGTTGACCTTCAAGCACTCCATCAGGAACCCTCCTCTATCATTTGAGCTGGTTTTTAGAACCGTAGCTCCGATTCACATTTTTTACCTATTTCCAAACCATGATGTATCCACTATTACCCTTTGACCTGATTACCCTCCCTTGGGTGCCAAAGTTGACTTTCACGAAACTGTGTTTGGACTCTTTAGCACTCCATCAGGAACCCTCCTCTATCATTTGAGCGGGTTTTGAGAGCTGTAGCTCCGATTCACATTTTTACCTATTTCCAAATCATGATGTATCCCCTATGACCCTTTCACGGGATTACCCTTCCCGGGGTGCCAAAGTTGACCTTCACAAAAATGTGTGTTCACCCTCTAGCACTCCATCAGGAACCCTCCTCTATCATTTGAGCTGGTTTTTAGAACCGTAGCTCCGATTCACATTTTTTACCTATTTCCAAACCATGATGTATCCACTATTACCCTTTGACCTGATTACCCTTTAAGGGGTGCCAAAGTTGACTTTCACGAAACTGTGTTTGGACTCTCTAGCACTCCATCAGGAACCCTCCTCTATCATTTGAGCGGGTTTTGAGAGCTGTAGCTCCGATTCACCTTTTTACCTATTTCCAAATCATGATGTATCCCCTATGACCCTTTCACGGGATTACCCTTCCCGGGGTGCCAAAGTTGACCTTCACAAAAATGTGTGTTCACCCTCTAGCACTCCATCAGGAACCCTCCTCTATCATTTAAGCTGGTTTTGAGAACTGTACCTCCGATTCACATTTTTACCTATTTCCCAACCATGATGTATTCCCTATGACGCTTTCACGGGATCACCCTTCCCGGGGTGCCAAAGTTGACCTTCACAAAAATGTGTGTTCACCCTCTAGCACTCCATCAGGAACCCTCCTCTATCATTTGAGCTTGTTTTGAGAGCTGTAGCTCCGATTCACATTTTTCCTATTTCCCAAACATGATGTATTGCCTATGACCCTTTCACGGAATTACCCTTCCTGGGGTGCCAAAGTTGACTTTCACAAAAATGTGTGTTCACCCTCTAGCACTCCATCAGGAACCCTCCTCTATCATTTGAGCTGGCTTTGAGAGCTGTACCTCCGATTCACATTTTTACCTATTTCCCAACCATGATGTATCCCCTATGACCCTTTCACGTGATTACCCTTCCTGGGGTGCCAAAGTTGACTTTCACAAAAATGTCTTCGAACCCTCTAGCACTCCATCAGGAACCCTCCTCGATCATTTGAGCGGGTTTTGAGAGCTGTAGCTCCGATTCCCCTTCTACCTATTTCCAAACCATGATGTATCCACTATTATACTTTCACGGGATTACCCTTCCTGGGGTGCTAAATTTGACTTTCACAAAACTGTGTTTGGACCCTCTAGCACTCCATCAGGAACCCTCCTCTATCACTTGAGCTGGTTTTCAGAGTTGTAGATCCGATTCACATTTTTACCTTTTTCCAAACCATGATGTATCCACTATTATACTTTCACGGGATTACCCTTCCTCAGGTGCTAAATTTGACTTTCACGAAACTGTGTTTGGACCCTCTAGCACTCCATCAGGAACCCTTCTCTATCATTTGACGTGGTTTTGAGAGCTGTAGCTCCGATTCACATCTTTACCTATTTCCCAACCATGATGTATCCCCTATTATACTTTCACGGGATTACCCTTCCTGGGGTGCCAAAGTTGACTTTCACAAAAATGTATGTTGACCCTCTAGCACTCCATCAGAAACCCTGCTCTATCATTTGAGCTGGTTTTGAGAGCTGTAGCTCCGATTCACATTTTCCCTATTTCCAAAGAATGATGTATCCACTATTACCCTTTGACCTGATTACCCATCCTGGGGTGCCAAAGTTGACTTTCACGAAACTGTGTTTGGACCCTCTAGCACTCCACCAGGAACCCTCCTCTATCATTTGAGCTGGTTTTTAGAACTGTAGCTCCGATTCACATTTTTACCTATTTCAAAACCATGATGTATCCACTATTATACTTTCACGGGATTACCCTTGCTGTGGTGCCAAAGTTGACTTTCATGAAACTGTGTTTTGACCCTCTAGCACTCCATCAGGAACCCTCCTCTATCATTTGAGGTGGTTTTGAGAGCTGTAGCTCCGATTCACATTTTCACCTGTTTCCCAACCATGATGTATCCCCTATGACCCTTTCACTTCATTACCCTTCCTGGGGTGCCAAAGTTGACTTTCACGAAACTGTGTTTTGACTCTCTAGCACTCCATCAGGAACCCTCCTCTATCATTTGAGCTGGTTGTGTGACCTGTAGCTCCGATTCACATTTTTACCTACTTCCAAACCATGATGTATCCACTATTATACTTTCACGGGATTACCCTCCCTGTGGTGCCAAAGTTGACTTTCATGAAACTGTGTTTGGACCCTCTAGCACTCCATCAGGAACCCTCCTCTATCATTTGAGCTTGTTTTGAGAGCTGTACTTCCGATTCTCAATTTTACCTATTTCCAAACCATGATGTATCCACTATTACCCTTTCACGGGATTTCCCTTCCTGGGGTGCCAAAGTTAACTTTCACGAAACTGTGTTTGGACCCTCAAGCACTCCATCAGGAACCCTCCTCTATCATTTGAGGTGGTTTTGAGAGCTGTAGTTCCGATTCACATTTTTAACTATTTCCAAACCATGATGTATCCACTTTTACCCTTTCACGGTATTACCCTTCCTGGGGTGCCAAAGTTGACTTTCACGAAACTGTGTTTGGACCCTCTAGCACTCCATCAGGAACCCTCATCTATCATTTGAGCTGGTTTTAAGAGCTGTAGTTCCGATTCACCTTTTTGCTTATTTCCCAAAAATGATGTATCCACTATGAGCCTTTCACGGGATTACCCTTCCTGGGGTGCCAAAGTTGACTTTCACGAAACTGTGTTTGGACCCTCTAGCACTCCTTTAGGAACCCTCCTCTATCATTTGAGCTGCTTTTAAAACCTGTAGCTCCGATTCACATTTTTACTTATTTCCAAAACATGATGTATCCCCTATGACCCTTTGACCGAATTACCCTTCCTGGGGTGCCAAAGTTCACTTTTACAAAAAAGTTTGTTGACCCTCTAGCACTCCACCAGGAACCCTCCTCTATCATTTGAGCTGGTTTTGAGAGCTGTAGCTCCGAATCACCTTTTCACCTATTTCCAAACCATGATGTATAACCTATTACCCTGTCATGGGATTACCCTTCCGGGGGTGGCAAAGTTGACTTTCACGAAACTGTGTTTCGACCCTCTAGCACTCCACCAGGAACCCTCCTCTATCATTTGAGCTGGTTTTGAGAGCTGTACTTCCGATTCACATTTTTACCTATTTCCAAACCATGATGTATCGACTATTACCCTTTCACGGGATTACCCTTTATGGGGTGCCAAAGTTGACTTTCACGAAACTGTGTTTTGACCCTCTAGCACTCCATCAGGAACCCTCCTCTATCATTTGAGCTGTTTTTGAAACCTCTAGCTCCGATTCCCCTTTTTACCTATTTCCAAACCATGATGTATCCACTATTATACTTTCACGGGATTACCCTTCCTGGGGTGAAATAGTTTACTTTCACAAAAATGTGTGTTGACCCTCTAGCACTCCATCAGGAACCCTCCTCTATCATTTGAGCTGGTTTTAAAACCTGTAGCTCCGATTCACATTTATACCTATTTCCAAACCATGATGTATCCACTATTATAAATTCACGGGATTACCCTTCCTGGGGTGCTAAATTTGACTTTCACAAAACTGTGTTTGGACCCTCTAGCACTCCATCAGGAACCCTCCTCTATCATTTGAGCTGGTTTTTAGAACTGTGGCTCCGATTCACCTTTTTACCTATTTCACAAACCATGATGTATCCCCTATGACCCTTTCACGGTATTACCCTTCCTGGGGTGCCAAAGTTGACTTTCAGAAAAATGTGTGTTGACCCTCTAGCACTCCATCAGGATCCCTCCTCTATCATTTGAGCTGGTTTTGAGAGCTGTAGCTCCGATTCACATTTTACCTATTTCCAAACCATGATGTTTCCCCTATGACCCTTTGACCGAATTACCCTTCCTGGGGTGCCAAAGTTGACTTTCACAAAAAAGTGTGTTGACCCTCAAACACTCCACCAGGAACCCTCCTCTATCATTTGAGCTGGTTTTGAGAGCTGTAGCTCCGATTCACATTTTTACCTATTTCCAAACCATGATGTATGCACTGTAACCCTTCGACCGAATTACCCTTCCTGGGGTGCCAAAGTTGACTTTCACAAAAAAGTGTGTTGACCCTCTAGCACTCCACCAGGAACCCTCCTCTATCATTTGAGCTGGTTTTTAGAACTGTGGTTCTGATTCACCTTTTCACCTATTTCCAAACCATTATGTATCCCCTATGACCCTTTCACGGGATTACCCTTGCTGTGGTGCCAAAGTTGACTTTCACGAAACTGTGCTTGGACCCTCTAGCACTCCATCAGGAACCCTCCTCTATCATTTGAGCTGGTTTTAAGAGCTGTAGCTCCGATTCACCTTTTTGCCTATTTCCCAACCATGATGTATCCACTATGAGCCTTTCACGGGATTACCCTTTCTGGGGTGCCAAAGTTGACTTTCACAAAAATGTGTGTTGACCCTCTAGCACTCCACCAGGAACCCTCCTCTATCATTTGAGCTGCTTTTGAAACCTGCAGCTCCGATTCCCCTTTTTACCTATTTCCAAACCATGATGTATCCACTATTATACTTTCACGGGATTATCCTTCCTGGGGTGCCAAAGTTGACCTTCATGAAACTGTGTTTGGACCCTCTAGCACTCCATCAAGAACACTCCTCTATCATTTGAGCTGGTTTTAAAACCTGTAGCTCCGATTCAAAATTTTACCTATTTCCAAACCATGATGTATCAACTATGACCCTTTCACGGGATTACCCTTCCTGGGGTGCCAAAGTTGACTTTCACAAAACTGTGTTTTGACCCTCTAGCACTCCATCAGGAACCCTCCTCTATCATTTGAGCTGGTTTTAAAGGCTCTATCTCCGATTCACATTTTCACCTATTTCCAAACCATGATGTATCCCCTATGACCCTTTCACGGGATTACCCTTCCTGGGGTGCCAAAGTTGACTTTCACGAAACTGTGTTTTGACCCTCTAGCACTCCATCAGGAACCCTCCTCTAACATTTGAGCTGGTTCTAAGGGCTCTATCTCCGATTCACATTTTCACCTATTTCCAAACGATGATGTATCCACTATTTCCCTTTCACTTGATTACCCTTTTTGGGGTGCCAAAGTTGTCCTTCACAAAACCGTGTTTGGACCCTCTTGCACTCCATCAGGAACCCTCCTCTAACATTTGAGCTGGTTTTAAGGGCTCTATCTCCGATTCACATTTTCACCTATTTCCAAACGATGATGTATCCACTATTTCCCTTTCACTTGATTACCCTTTTTTGGGGTGCCAAAGTTGTCCTTCACAAAACCGTGTTTGGACCCTCTGGCACTCCACCAGGAACCCTCCTCTATCATTTGAGCTGGTTTTTAGAACTGTGGTTCTGATTCACCTTTTCACCTATTTCCAAACCATTATGTATCCCCTATGACCCTTTCACGGGATTACCCTTGCTGTGGTGCCAAAGTTGACTTTCACGAAACTGTGCTTGGACCCTCTAGCACTCCATCAGGAACCCTCCTCTATCATTTGAGCTGGTTTTAAGAGCTGTAGTTCCGATTCACCTTTTTGCCTATTTCCCAACCATGATGTATCCACTATGAGCCTTTCACGGGATTACCCTTTCTGGGGTGCCAAAGTTGACTTTCACAAAAATGTGTGTTGACCCTCTAGCACTCCACCAGGAACCCTCCTCTATCATTTGAGCTGGTTTTAAGGGCTCTATCTCCGATTCACATTTATACCTATTTCCAAACGATGATGTATCCACTATTTCCCTTTCACTTGATTACCCTTTTTGGGGTGCCAAAGTTGTCCTTCACAAAACCGTGTTTGGACCCTCTAGCACTCCATCAGGAACCCTCCTCTATCATTTGAGCTGGTTTTTAGAACTGTAGCGCCGAATCACCTTTTCACCTATTTCCAAACCATGATGTATAACCTATTACCCTGTCATGGGATTACCCTTCCGGGGGTGCCAAAGTTCACTTTTACAAAAAAGTTTGTTGACCCTCTAGCACTCCACCAGGAACCCTCCTCTATCATTTGAGCTGGTTTTGAGAGCTGTAGCTCCGAATCACCTTTTCACCTATTTCCAAACCATGATGTATAACCTATTACCCTGTCATGGGATTACCCTTCCGGGGGTGGCAAAGTTGACTTTCACGAAACTGTGTTTCGACCCTCTAGCACTCCACCAGGAACCCTCCTCTATCATTTGAGCTGGTTTTGAGAGCTGTACTTCCGATTCACATTTTTACCTATTTCCAAACCATGATGTATCGACTATTACCCTTTCACGGGATTACCCTTTATGGGGTGCCAAAGTTGACTTTCACGAAACTGTGTTTTGACCCTCTAGCACTCCATCAGGAACCCTCCTCTATCATTTGAGCTGTTTTTGAAACCTGTAGCTCCGATTCCCCTTTTTACCTATTTCCAAACCATGATGTATCCACTATTATACTTTCACGGGAATACCCTTCCTGGGGTGAAATAGTTTACTTTCACAAAAATGTGTGTTGACCCTCTAGCACTCCATCAGGAACCCTCCTCTATCATTTGAGCTGGTTTTAAAACCTGTAGCTCCGATTCACATTTATACCTATTTCCAAACCATGATGTATCCACTATTATAAATTCACGGGATTACCCTTCCTGGGGTGCTAAATTTGACTTTCACAAAACTGTGTTTGGACCCTCTAGCACTCCATCAGGAACCCTCCTCTATCATTTGAGCTGGTTTTTAGAACTGTGGCTCCGATTCACCTTTTTACCTATTTCACAAACCATGATGTATCCCCTATGACCCTTTCACGGTATTACCCTTCCTGGGGTGCCAAAGTTGACTTTCAGAAAAATGTGTGTTGACCCTCTAGCACTCCATCAGGATCCCTCCTCTATCATTTGAGCTGGTTTTGAGAGCTGTAGCTCCGATTCACATTTTACCTATTTCCAAACCATGATGTTTCCCCTATGACCCTTTGACCGAATTACCCTTCCTGGGGTGCCAAAGTTGACTTTCACAAAAAAGTGTGTTGACCCTCAAACACTCCACCAGGAACCCTCCTCTATCATTTGAGCTGGTTTTGAGAGCTGTAGCTCCGATTCACATTTTTACCTATTTCCAAACCATGATGTATCCACTATTACCCTTTCACGGGATTACCCTTTATGGGGTGCCAAAGTTGACTTTCACGAAACTGTGTTTGACCCTCTAGCACTCCATCAGGAACCCTCCTCTATCATTTGAGCTGTTTTTGAAACCTGTAGCTCCGATTCCCCTTTTTACCTATTTCCAAACCATGATGTATCCACTATTATACTTTCACGGGATTACCCTTCCTGGGGTGCCATAGTTTACTTTCACAAAAATGTGTGTTGACCCTCTAGCACTAAATCAGGAACCCTCCTCTATCATTTGAGCTGGTTTTAAAACCTGTAGCTCCGATTCACATTTATACCTATTTCCAAACCATGATGTATCCACTATTATAAATTCACGGGATTACCCTTCCTGGGGTGCTAAATTTGACTTTCACGAAACTGTGTTTGGACCCTCTAGCACTCCATCAGGAACCCTCCTCTATCATTTGAGCTGGTTTTTAGAACTGTGGCTCCGATTCACCTTTTTACCTATTTCACAAACCATGATGTATCCCCTATGACCCTTTCACGGTATTACCCTTCCTGGGGTGCCAAAGTTGACTTTCAGAAAAATGTGTGTTGACCCTCTAGCACTCCATCAGGATCCCTCCTCTATCATTTGAGCTGGTTTTGAGAGCTGTAGCTCCGATTCACATTTTACCTATTTCCAAACCATGATGTTTCCCCTATGACCCTTTGACCGAATTACCCTTCCTGGGGTGCCAAAGTTGACTTTCACAAAAAAGTGTGTTGACCCTCAAACACTCCACCAGGAACCCTCCTCTATCATTTGAGCTGGTTTTGAGAGCTGTAGCTCCGATTCACATTTTTACCTATTTCCAAACCATGATGTATGCACTGTAACCCTTCGACCGAATTACCCTTCCTGGGGTGCCAAAGTTGACTTTCACAAAAAAGTGTGTTGACCCTCTAGCACTCCACCAGGAACCCTCCTCTATCATTTGAGCTGGTTTTTAGAACTGTGGTTCTGATTCACCTTTTCACCTATTTCCAAACCATTATGTATCCCCTATGACCCTTTCACGGGATTACCCTTGCTGTGGTGCCAAAGTTGACTTTCACGAAACTGTGCTTGGACCCTCTAGCACTCCATCAGGAACCCTCCTCTATCATTTGAGCTGGTTTTAAGAGCTGTAGTTCCGATTCACCTTTTTGCCTATTTCCCAACCATGATGTATCCACTATGAGCCTTTCACGGGATTACCCTTTCTGGGGTGCCAAAGTTGACTTTCACAAAAATGTGTGTTGACCCTCTAGCACTCCACCAGGAACCCTCCTCTATCATTTGAGCTGCTTTTGAAACCTGCAGCTCCGATTCCCCTTTTTACCTATTTCCAAACCATGATGTATCCACTATTATACTTTCACGGGATTATCCTTCCTGGGGTGCCAAAGTTGACCTTCATGAAACTGTGTTTGGACCCTCTAGCACTCCATCAAGAACACTCCTCTATCATTTGAGCTGGTTTTAAAACCTGTAGCTCCGATTCAAAATTTTACCTATTTCCAAACCATGATGTATCCACTATTATACTTTCACGGGATTACCCTTCCTGGGGTGAAATAGTTTACTTTCACAAAAATGTGTGTTGACCCTCTAGCACTCCATCAGGAACCCTCCTCTATCATTTGAGCTGGTTTTAAAACCTGTAGCTCCGATTCACATTTATACCTATTTCCAAACCATGATGTATCCACTATTATAAATTCACGGGATTACCCTTCCTGGGGTGCTAAATTTGACTTTCACAAAACTGTGTTTGGACCCTCTAGCACTCCATCAGGAACCCTCCTCTATCATTTGAGCTGGTTTTTAGAACTGTGGCTCCGATTCACCTTTTTACCTATTTCACAAACCATGATGTATCCCCTATGACCCTTTCACGGTATTACCCTTCCTGGGGTGCCAAAGTTGACTTTCAGAAAAATGTGTGTTGACCCTCTAGCACTCCATCAGGATCCCTCCTCTATCATTTGAGCTGGTTTTGAGAGCTGTAGCTCCGATTCACATTTTACCTATTTCCAAACCATGATGTTTCCCCTATGACCCTTTGACCGAATTACCCTTCCTGGGGTGCCAAAGTTGACTTTCACAAAAAAGTGTGTTGACCCTCAAACACTCCACCAGGAACCCTCCTCTATCATTTGAGCTGGTTTTGAGAGCTGTAGCTCCGATTCACATTTTTACCTATTTCCAAACCATGATGTATCCACTATTACCCTTTCACGGGATTACCCTTTATGGGGTGCCAAAGTTGACTTTCACGAAACTGTGTTTTGACCCTCTAGCACTCCATCAGGAACCCTCCTCTATCATTTGAGCTGTTTTTGAAACCTGTAGCTCCGATTCCCCTTTTTACCTATTTCCAAACCATGATGTATCCACTATTATACTTTCACGGGATTACCCTTCCTGGGGTGCCATAGTTTACTTTCACAAAAATGTGTGTTGACCCTCTAGCACTAAATCAGGAACCCTCCTCTATCATTTGAGCTGGTTTTAAAACCTGTAGCTCCGATTCACATTTATACCTATTTCCAAACCATGATGTATCCACTATTATAAATTCACGGGATTACCCTTCCTGGGGTGCTAAATTTGACTTTCACGAAACTGTGTTTGGACCCTCTAGCACTCCATCAGGAACCCTCCTCTATCATTTGAGCTGGTTTTTAGAACTGTGGCTCCGATTCACCTTTTTACCTATTTCACAAACCATGATGTATCCCCTATGACCCTTTCACGGTATTACCCTTCCTGGGGTGCCAAAGTTGACTTTCAGAAAAATGTGTGTTGACCCTCTAGCACTCCATCAGGATCCCTCCTCTATCATTTGAGCTGGTTTTGAGAGCTGTAGCTCCGATTCACATTTTACCTATTTCCAAACCATGATGTTTCCCCTATGACCCTTTGACCGAATTACCCTTCCTGGGGTGCCAAAGTTGACTTTCACAAAAAAGTGTGTTGACCCTCAAACACTCCACCAGGAACCCTCCTCTATCATTTGAGCTGGTTTTGAGAGCTGTAGCTCCGATTCACATTTTTACCTATTTCCAAACCATGATGTATGCACTGTAACCCTTCGACCGAATTACCCTTCCTGGGGTGCCAAAGTTGACTTTCACAAAAAAGTGTGTTGACCCTCTAGCACTCCACCAGGAACCCTCCTCTATCATTTGAGCTGGTTTTTAGAACTGTGGTTCTGATTCACCTTTTCACCTATTTCCAAACCATTATGTATCCCCTATGACCCTTTCACGGGATTACCCTTGCTGTGGTGCCAAAGTTGACTTTCACGAAACTGTGCTTGGACCCTCTAGCACTCCATCAGGAACCCTCCTCTATCATTTGAGCTGGTTTTAAGAGCTGTAGTTCCGATTCACCTTTTTGCCTATTTCCCAACCATGATGTATCCACTATGAGCCTTTCACGGGATTACCCTTTCTGGGGTGCCAAAGTTGACTTTCACAAAAATGTGTGTTGACCCTCTAGCACTCCACCAGGAACCCTCCTCTATCATTTGAGCTGCTTTTGAAACCTGCAGCTCCGATTCCCCTTTTTACCTATTTCCAAACCATGATGTATCCACTATTATACTTTCACGGGATTATCCTTCCTGGGGTGCCAAAGTTGACCTTCATGAAACTGTGTTTGGACCCTCTAGCACTCCATCAAGAACACTCCTCTATCATTTGAGCTGGTTTTAAAACCTGTAGCTCCGATTCAAAATTTTACCTATTTCCAAACCATGATGTATCAACTATGACCCTTTCACGGGATTACCCTTCCTGGGGTGCCAAAGTTGACTTTCACAAAACTGTGTTTTGACCCTCTAGCACTCCATCAGGAACCCTCCTCTATCATTTGAGCTGGTTTTAAAGGCTCTATCTCCGATTCACATTTTCACCTATTTCCAAACCATGATGTATCCCCTATGACCCTTTCACGGGATTACCCTTCCTGGGGTGCCAAAGTTGACTTTCACGAAACTGTGTTTTGACCCTCTAGCACTCCATCAGGAACCCTCCTCTAACATTTGAGCTGGTTTTAAGGGCTCTATCTCCGATTCACATTTTCACCTATTTCCAAACGATGATGTATCCACTATTTCCCTTTCACTTGATTACCCTTTTTGGGGTGCCAAAGTTGTCCTTCACAAAACCGTGTTTGGACCCTCTTGCACTCCATCAGGAACCCTCCTCTAACATTTGAGCTGGTTTTAAGGGCTCTATCTCCGATTCACATTTTCACCTATTTCCAAACGATGATGTATCCACTATTTCCCTTTCACTTGATTACCCTTTTTTGGGGTGCCAAAGTTGTCCTTCACAAAACCGTGTTTGGACCCTCTGGCACTCCACCAGGAACCCTCCTCTATCATTTGAGCTGGTTTTTAGAACTGTGGTTCTGATTCACCTTTTCACCTATTTCCAAACCATTATGTATCCCCTATGACCCTTTCACGGGATTACCCTTGCTGTGGTGCCAAAGTTGACTTTCACGAAACTGTGCTTGGACCCTCTAGCACTCCATCAGGAACCCTCCTCTATCATTTGAGCTGGTTTTAAGAGCTGTAGTTCCGATTCACCTTTTTGCCTATTTCCCAACCATGATGTATCCACTATGAGCCTTTCACGGGATTACCCTTTCTGGGGTGCCAAAGTTGACTTTCACAAAAATGTGTGTTGACCCTCTAGCACTCCACCAGGAACCCTCCTCTATCATTTGAGCTGCTTTTGAAACCTGCAGCTCCGATTCCCCTTTTTACCTATTTCCAAACCATGATGTATCCACTATTATACTTTCACGGGATTATCCTTCCTGGGGTGCCAAAGTTGACCTTTATGAAACTGTGTTTGGACCCTCTAGCACTCCATCAAGAACACTCCTCTATCATTTGAGCTGGTTTTAAAACCTGTAGCTCCGATTCAAAATTTTACCTATTTCCAAACCATGATGTATCAACTATGACCCTTTCACGGGATTACCCTTCCTGGGGTGCCAAAGTTGACTTTCACAAAACTGTGTTTTGACCCTCTAGCACTCCATCAGGAACCCTCCTCTATCATTTGAGCTGGTTTTAAAGGCTCTATCTCCGATTCACATTTTCACCTATTTCCAAACCATGATGTATCCCCTATGACCCTTTCACGGGATTACCCTTCCTGGGGTGCCAAAGTTGACTTTCACGAAACTGTGTTTGGACCCTCTAGCACTCCATCAGGAACCCTCCTCTAACATTTGAGCTGGTTTTAAGGGCTCTATCTCCGATTCACATTTTCACCTATTTCAAAACGATGATGTATCCACTATTTCCCTTTCACTTGATTACCCTTTTTGGGGTGCCAAAGTTGTCCTTCACAAAACCGTGTTTGGACCCTCTAGCACTCCATCAGGAACCCTCCTCTATCATTTGAGCTGGTTTTTAGAACTGTAGCTCCGATTCACTTTTTTACCTATTTCCAAACCATAATGTATCCACTCTGACTCTTTCACGGGATTACCCTTCCTGGGGTGCCAAAGATGACTTTCACGAAACTGTGTTTGGACCCTCTAGCACTCCATCAGGAACCCTCCTCTATTATTTGAGCTGGTTTGAAAACCTGTAACCCCGATTCACCTTTCTGCCTATTTGCAAACCATGATGTATCCACTGTTACCCATTCACGGGATTACCCTTTCTGGGGTGCCATCTTACATCTGACTACAGAGTGCAATACACCCTCAAAGTTGACGTAAGCACGATGCAATACGTTTATTATTGTTAAGGCTGTTGCTAATTAATGTGAAACTATGTTTTACGACACTATTTGGAATGTTGGTATTCCCCGAACGGAAGCGAGTTATATACAGATATTTAGCCACGAGTGTGCCTATCTATTACCAAACTCAACTTTCAAACATGGGCTGGTTACCCACAATGGCCTCATTTAGAACGCAACGTTATAGAGGAGACGTGGCGTCCTTGCATTGCTCACGACATCACCTCACCATGCCAAAGTAATATTTTCCCCTAGGTCATCGTATGAAAAATATGAGCCCCGATATTTTCGATCTCGTAGTTAATATGGCTCATGGGCCAATCTGGTAGAAATATTAATATTCATTATTCTGCTGGAGTAGATCATCCGGGTATGATTGGTGCTGTAAGTTGGAGACCCACTTGCTTTTAGCATTGTCCTTGTGATACTCCGTGGTGGGTGGGTGGCTCGGATGATGAACCATATTACACTAACCATGGCTTACACCTATGAAATTCCGCCCAAAAGCCCAAAATGTCCACTTGAAATTGACCCTATTGATACTGATCACAGACCTTCTGCATCGATTGAGTATTGGCCTCTTTTCCTTGTGATCGAGACTCCTGACAAGACACCGTAAAAGGTGAACCCCTTTGCTGTATCCAAGGGTATTGAAGTAGTACAGGAGGAGGCAGCTGAAAAATCTGATGTCGTAGTCTCCCCAGTACTGACTTTGTTTGACACTATCTTCAGTTAGTATGATGTCTTTGGCTCATGAAAAGGCCTTTAATACTCAGGTTTTCACAGGCCATTTTATGTGGTGGAGGTCTGTGAGCATTTTCATGACATTTGGTTTGCTGGCCGACAACATCTCAAAGTTAATCATGGATAGTTTTACTAATATCAATCTGATCACTGTCATTGTGACTTTTGTGTATTGCTAACGTGTGTATATGTTTTTGGACATATATTTGCTTTTGAAAATAATGGAAATGACCTCCATTTTGAATTGTCTTCTCGGCAGTTACATTTACATAAAAATTAACACCGAATGTGTCCATTTACGGCCAATGTTGATACTTTTTATGTTTTTTGACACTTGTATCTTCTAGAGTGGTGACTCGGGCACAAAACAGGTGATGTCGTAGTCTCCCCAGTACTGACTTTGTTTGACACTATCTTCAATTAGTATGATGTCTTTGGCTCATGAAAAGGCCTTTAATACTCAGGTTTTCACAGGCCATTTTATGTGGTGGAGGTCTGTGAGCATTTTCATGACATTTGGTTTGCTGGCCGACAACATCTCAAAGTTAATCATGGATAGTTTAACTAATATCAATCTGATCACTGTCATTGTGACGTATGTGTATTGGTAAAGGGTGTAAAATTTTTTGACAGATATTTGCTTTTGAAAATAATGAAAATGACTATTTGATGAAATAGCAGTATCCAAAGTATTAGAAAACTATGCTTCACGATCGATAACTGACTCTAAGCTCTCGTAGTAGCTATTCAAATGGTCTGTCAGATAACTGTTAATCACTTTTGATACATTCAGAAGCTTACAATTTGTTCAGTTTATCTGCTTTGATATAGATCTCTCTCTGATGGCATACTGACTTTATTGCATTTACTCTGTGTCAGTTCAACCATTCGATGGAGAGCAGCATCTCTCGACATCAGAACACCTGAACAGGGATACGCTGACCATCACAAATGCTCTAACCATGGTCAACTGGTAAAGGAATATGATTGGCAAACATGCACTTGGTTGTTTACTTGCGCAATGTAATATTCTAGACTGTTGGATGTTGGTGGGAGCTTTTCATTTAATGTATTGTCTCATCTACAGACACCACTGGATTGTTTAGTACATACATTGAACTAAAGGTCTGTGCGATGTGATCTAGTAATGTTGATAGGCTTTTGTATTGTACGTTCTGGTTTGTAGACATTAGAATACCCCCGTGTATTGATCTATTGTTTTAACGTTGGACTTGTTTCGTGATGTGTTTCTGTGTTGGCGGTGTTTAGCAGTGCATGGCAGTGTATGGCTAAAAACAAGCACTCCTACAAGGCGATAAAGTCGTGCACATCCGATTTCCATGGACAAAAACAATTCTTCTCCAGTTCACAAGTTTCACAAACAAAACAGCAAAACAAACAAGTACAATTGGACCAGCTGTGCGGATTATGTTTTATTAATGTCATCATTCCCAACATGGAACAGTACCAAATCCTCGAACAGAAACACCAACATTGTTGTCGCAGATTGTGTGTCTAAATTGATCTTGATCAAATTTGAGATTTGAACAAGGTCAAAGGTAACTGAAGCCCGACACGTAAAACCAGAGATAAAAAACATTTTTGAGAAAAAAAACTCTGGAACCGTGTTCCCTCAACGTATGCAACGCCACCTATTCTACTGGAGGGTTTACAGTAGTAGACACGCAGAGTACATTGTCACAAAATGTCCGAACAGTAAAACATCCACATGCTGCTCCAGAAGAGACCTTGATCCACTTCTGTCCACGGAATATCTTCTCGGCAGTCGTCCTGCCTCTGGGGGACTTCAGGGTCCATTTCCGCCCCCAGGACGATGGCATCCACGCTCCTGATAATAAAGGTAAACATATTTTACATCATTTGCACTGTGTGAATAAATGCAAAATGTATGATTCCACGAGAACATATCTCAAACACAAAAATCAAGTTGTGACTTGGCAGTAGACGTCATTGTACACAAGGAGGCACTGTGTGTTTTCTTTAAAAGATCATTTGGAAAAACACAGTGGCTTCTGCTAATAAAGGTAAACAGTATTCTGTATCATAATTTATACTTCCAGCACATATTAAGACTGCATGAGTGTCGTTTTTACACTGCTTTAACCAGCATACCAGCTATATCACGGTGAGAAACAACAAATATCGGCTCCACACATCATTCAGATATTGAAAATCGAAATAGGTTTGTTTGGAGCGTCATGAGCGAACACTTTAACCATTCGGGTATTCGACGATCCCCTTACATTTAAAAATATATCGCGACGTGGAAAACAAAATTTCATCTAAGTCTTAAACTGAAATAGTGAATGCTTTACCAGCAGGTGGCCAGTACACCGACTTTCAAAGTGACCATCCGGGACTTGCTTTGCCTCGAACTACCTATTGAAGGACGGAATGGTGGGTTAACACTAAGTTATACTATCTATAGATAGCATCGTGCAGGGCATGCACGAAGGGGGCCCTATCTACACTAACCCCTAATCTACCAGTCAAGTGCAGTCAGCATTGGGTCTACTGGGGGTGCTGAAAAGACTGGGGCCACAGAGTGTGCCAACCCTAAACTAGCTGGGTTGCTGTAACAACCATCCTGACTGTACAGTCAGGCCCTAGCACCGAACCTACTCCATGTACGCTCGGCAGGGGGCTACGCGGAGAGCAGACCCATCGGACCCTCGGAAAGCCAGTGTACTAAAGTCCAGGTGGAAGGGTTTAGAGTGACACAACACCAAATCCAGAGTGTGCCAGGGTTCCTGCGTCTGAAAGAAATGAGTCATGCATAAGCATCAGTAATCACATTTCTCTCGGATGTAGATTGTATTAACAACAGCGAGTAAGTGTGGTTTTCTGCCGCTTTGGGCAATTTTCCAACGACGAGTCTCGTACGTGGGCGTGGGGCATAGTATTTAAGTGAGGACTCGAACAATGGTACTGAACATGACGTGCCAACACTTGAACAACTAGGCTACACTACAACTCCGTTTACATGCAGAAACCAGTATCAACCTTTCCCATCTATTCCTAAATGGCTGTGACTATGCTGGTCGTAAGAGGCGACTAACGGGATCGGGTGGTCAGACTCGCTGACTTCTTGGTTGAAACATGTCATCGGTTCCCATTTGCGCAGATCGATGCTCGTGTTGTTGATCACTGGATTGTCTTGTCCAGACTCGATTATTTACAGACCGTCACCTTATAGCTGAATATTGCTGAGTGCGGCGTAAAACTAAACTCACTCACTCCTAAATGGCTGTATAGTATGAGAGAATTAGTGTGCACTATATATGAAGCAAATATTTTCTTCCAAATGGAGTTGAAAACACCTGCCTGTCTGGTCCTCTGTCACCCTTCCGAAGAATCCATGGTCCACGTCTATCCATGGAATATCTTCTTGGCAGTCGTCCTGCCTCTGGGGGACTTCAGGGTCCATTTCCGCCCCCAGGACGATGGCATCCACGTTCCTAATAGTGACGACAACGAATAGGTTAATTTTTCACATCACTGATACTTACTACGTAGATAATAAATATTAAAAGCATATGCTTTTTGGTCAGGAAAACGCTGTAACCTGAAACACAAGTTGTAACTTGCTCATGACGTCATTGTCAACAAGAATATATAGTATGTTGTCTTCAAACGATAGTTTGGAGAACTTGCCTCCCTGGTAGTCTGGCGGCTTTGTGGTCGTTGTCCTGCCGCCAGAAGAGACCTTGATCCACCTCTGTCCACGGAATATCTTCTCGGCAGTCGTCCTGCCTCTGGGGGACTTCAGGGTCCATTTCCGCCCCCAGGTAGATGGCATCCCTGCTCATTACAGTAAAGAGAATATAGTTTACATCGCTGGCACTTACTGTGTGCATAAATGCAACTTATATGCCTACACGTAAAATCTCAAACATGAAACTCAAGTTGTGATTTTGCAGTAGACGTCATGATAAACAAGGATGCATTGCATGTTATGGTTTATTCAAAAGATTGTTTGAAAGGAACAGTTGCATGCGTAAGCAACGGTTCTACTTAAAAAGGCAAAGAACACCTTACATAATTTATGCTTCTCACACAGATTATGACTGCATGAGTGTCCTTTTACACCGCGTTCAGCAATGTACTAGCTATATCACGGCGAGAAACAACAAATAGATGCTTCACACATCATTCAGATATAGGAAATCGAAATAGGTTGTTTGGAACGTCATGAGCGAACGCTTTAACCATTCGGTTATTCGACGATCCCCTTACATTTAAATGCAAAGCAAATATGTCGGGACGTGAAAAACAAAATTTAACTTAAGTTTTAAACTGAAATAGTGAATGCTTTACCAGCAGGTGGCCAGTACACTGACTTTCAAAGTGACCATCCGGGACTTGCTTTGCCTCGAACTACCTATTGAAGGACGGAATGGTGGGTTAACACTAAGTTATACTATCTATAGATAGCATCGTACAGGGCATGCACGAAGGGGGCCCTATCTACACTAACCCCTAATCTACCAGTCAAGTGCAGTCAGCACTGGGTCTACTGGGGGTGCTGAAAAGACTGGGGCCACAGAGTGTGCCAACCCTAAACTAGCTGGGTTGCTGTAACAACCATCCTGACTGTACAGTCAGGCCCTAGCACCGAACCTACTCCATGTACGCTCGGCAGGGGGCTACGCGGAGAGCAGACGCACAGTGGAGCCACCATGAGACAAAAGCTCATCCCATCGGACCCTCGGAAAGCCAGTGTACTAAAGTCCAGGTGGAAGGGTTTAGAGTGACACAACACCAAATCCAGAGTGTGCCAGGGTTCCTGCGTCTGAAAGAAATGAGTCATGCATAAGCATCAGTAATCACATTTCTCGCGGATGTAGATTGCATTAACAACAGCGAGTAAGTGTGGTTTTCTGCCGCTTTGGGCAATATTCCAACGACTTGCCTCATAAGTGGGCGTGGGACATAATATTTAGTGAGGACTCGAACAATGGTACTGAACATGACGTGTCAACACTTGAACAACTAGGCTACACTACAACTCCGTTTACATGCAGAAACCAGTATCAACCTTTCCCATCTATACCTATAGGGCTGTGTACTATGAGAGAATGAGTGTGCCCTTTATATTAACAAAAACCACGAAGATACATATTTTCTTCCAAATAGATATGGAAACACCTACCTGTATGGTCCTCTGTCGCCCTTCCGAAGAATCCTTGAAGTCGTCCTACCTCTACAGGATTTCAAGACTTTCTGTCCCCACGACGAATATTTCACGTCACTATAGGTGGGTGCTCAAACTCCAAGCGGGCTTCAGTCGCTCGCTTCGGGTCGCTCGCTTACGCAACCTAATCCCAGTCGCCGAACCCGAAACAAAGGATTAGAGCTATTGACAGCACCTCAATCACAAGTGTTTGCACGGAGGCATGTTTTCTTATTTAGCGTGAGCCAAGTAAGACCTGGTAATATTCATTATTGAAAGAAAACGAAACAAAATTTTCTTTCATTAATTACAGATGTATTTATGTAAGACATTATAGCTAAAACATAATCAACGGCTAATACAATACAGGTATAACCCATTGTAAATTTAAAATTACAAGTTAAAACCAAAGTGACATAGGGGTATGGAACATTCAATGTAAATGAATTAAAACAAACTGTCGTCCGTGGGTGGGAATGTTGTAAAATATCACTGCTCATCGCTTTCGTGATTATAGTCCGTTTGCCGTGAAAGCGTACCGATGAATGTCTCTTTAAACAAAAACGTACATCGAATTAAATGAAATAACGATGGCACATTTCTTATAATTTTATACCTTGCCAATTGAACATTTAATTCCCAGAAGTTTATTCAACTTAAGATGAAAGTTGTTAAACAAACGATCGTAATTTCAAATCACTTTCTTTGTTTCTATTACAGGGGGTTTGGGGTGCACATTAAATAAAACGTCGAGAAATTGGGTTGGTCTAAGTTAACGCTCATCGCGTACCGCACGTGCACTTGTTTCACTGTTCTAACTGCTGCGCTTACCTCCTTGCAATACAAACCAGTAATCACGATTTGAATCTATAATCGTTTGTTAAACAACTTCTATCCTAAGTTGAATAAAATTCTAAGACTTAAATTTTCAGTTGCAAGATAAAATGACGTGGATTCGAAATATTAATTTCACTGGTAATTAGTCTGGTTTACGTTTTGTTTAAAGTCAAAAAAATCATCTCAGCATCGTACACCACAATACATGTAAATGAGACACCACCATCACATTCACTAATGCATGGCGCACCACCGCCGGCATTACATGGGACACTAAAACATCCACCAATGCATGGCGCACAACCACCGGCATACATGAGTACACCACGATATCCAACAATGCATGGCACACCGCCAGCCTCATACAAGAGGCATAACCATCACATCCACCAATGAATGGCACACCACCGCTGATATACATGACTACACCCCAACATCCACCAATGCATGGTGCACCACCACAGGCTTACATGACACATAACCATCACTTCCACCAATGCATGGCACACTGCCACTGACATACACCACTACACCACAACATCCACCAATGAATGGCACACCGCCACTGGTATACATGAGCACACCACAACATCCACCAATGCATTTTGCACCGCCACCGGCATCCATGAGTACACCACAACATCCACCAATGCATGGCACACCGCCACCGACATACATGAGTACACCACCATCACATCCACCAATGCATGGCGCACCACTAGCCTCATACAAGAGACATAACCATCACATCCACCAATGAATGGCACCCCACCGCTGATATACATGAGTACACCACAACATCCACCAATGCATGGTGCACCACCACCGGCATACATGAGTACACCACACAATGCACCAATGCACGGGGCACCACCAACGGCATACATAAGTACATCACAACCTCCACGAATGCATTTTGCACCGCCACCGGCATCCATGAGTACACCACAACATCCACCAATGCATGGCACATCGCCACCGACGTACATGAGTACACCACCATCACATCCACCAATGCATGGCGCACCTCTAACCTTATACATGAGACATAACCATCACATCCTCCAATGAGTGGCACCCCACCACTGATATACATGACTACACCACAACATCCACCAATGCCTGGCACACCGCCACATGCATACATGAGACATAACCATCACATCCACCAATGCATGGCACACCGGCACTGACATACATGAGTACACCACAACATCCACCAATGCATGGTGCACCACCACCGGCATACATGAGTACACAACAACATCCACGAATGCATTTTGCACCGCCACCGACATACATGAGTACACCACCATCACATCCACCAATGCATGGCGCACCACTAGCCTCATACAAGAGACATAGCAATCACATCCACCAATGAATGGCACACCACCACTGACATACATGAGTACACCACGACATCCACCAATCCATGGCACACCGCCACTGGTATACATGAGTACACCATAACATCCACCAATGCATGGTGCACCACCAGCCTCATACTAGAGACAAAATCATCACATCTACCAATGAATGGCACACCACCACTGACATACACCACTACACCACAACATCCACCAATGCATGGCACACCGCCACTGGTATACATGAGCACACCACAACATCCATCAATGCATGGCGCACCGACACCGGCATACATGAGTACACCATAACATCCATTAATGCATGGAGCACCACCACATGCATACATGAGACAAAACCATCACATCCACTAATGGATGGCACACCCCCACCGACATGGGGCACCTCCACCGGTATACATGAGTACATCACAACATCCACGAATGCATTTTGCACCGCCACCGACACACATGAGTACACCACCATCACATCCACCAATGCATGGCACACCACTAGCCTCATACAAGAGACATAACCATCACATCCACCAATGCATGGCACACCGGAACTGACATACATGAGTACACCACAACATCCACCAATGCATGGTGCACCACCACCGGCATACATGAGTACACCATAACATCCACCAATGCATGGTGCACCGACACCGGCATACATGAGTACACAACAACATCCACCAATGCATGGGGCACCGCCAGCATCATACAAGAGACATAACCATCACATCCACCAATGAATGGCACACCGCCACCGGCATACATGAGTACACCACAACATCCACCAATACAAGCACACCGCCACTGGTATACATGAGTACACCATAACATCCACCAATGCATGGAGCACCACCACATGCATACATGGGACAAAACCATCACATTCACCAATGCATGGCACACCGCCACTGACATACACCACTACACCACAACATCCACCAATGAATGGCACACCGCCACTTGTATACATGAGCACACAACAACATCCACCAATGCATTTTGCACCAAAAATATGAATCGGAGCTACAGCTCTCAAAACCAGCTCAAATGATAGAGAAGGGTTCCTGACGGAGTGCTAGAGGGTCCAAACACAGTTTCGTGAAAGTCAACTTTGGCACCCCAGGAAGGGTAATTCCGTGAAAGGGTCATAGGGGATACATCATGGTTTGGAAATAGGTGAAAATGTGAATGGGAGATAGAGCCCTTAAAACCAGCTCAAATGATAGAGGAGGGTTCCTGATGGAGTGCTAGAGTGTACAAACACAGTTTTGTGAAAGTCAACTTTGGCACCCCAGCAAGGGTAATCCCGTGAAAGGGTAATAGTGGACACATCATGGTTTTGAAATAGGTAAAAATGTGAATCGGAGGTACAGTTCTAGAAACCAGCTCAAATGATAGAGGAGGGTTCCTGACGGAGTGCTAGAAGGTCCAAACACAGTTTCGTGAAAGTCAACTTTGGCACACCAGGAAGGGTAATCACGTGAAAGGGTCATAGGGAATACATCATGGTTTGGAAATAGGTAAAAATGTGAATCGGAGCTACAGGTTTTAAAACCAGCTCAACTGATAGAGGAGAGTTCCTGATGGAGTGCTAGAGGGTCAAAACAGAGTTTAGTGAACGTCAACTTTGGCACCCTAGGGAGGGTGATCAGGTCAAAGGGTGATAGTGGATACATCATGGTTTGGAAATAGGTAAAAATGTGAATCGGAGCTACAGTTCTGAAAACCAGCTCAACTGATAGAGGAGGGTTCCTGATGGAGTGCTAGAGGGTCCAAACACAGTTTCGTGAAAGTCAACTTTGGCACCCAGGGAAGGGTAATCCCGTGTAAGTAAAAGAGTGGATACATCATTTTTTGGAAATAGGTAAAAATGTGAATCGGAGCTACAGTTTTAAAAACTAGCTCAACTGATAGAGGAGAGTTCCTGATGGAGTGCTAGAGGGTCAAAACAGAGTTTAGTGAACGTCAACTTTGGCACCCTAGGGAGGGTGATCAGGTCAAAGGGTGATAGTGGATACATCATGGTTTGGAAATAGGTAAAAATGTGAATCGGAGCTACAGCTCTCAAAACCAGCTCAAATGATACAGGACGGTTCCTGATGGAGTGCTAGAGGGTCCAAACACAGTTTCGTGAAAGTCAAATTTAGCACCTGAGGAAGGGTAATCCCGTAAAAGTATACTAGTGGATACATCATGGTTTGGAAAAAGGTAAAAATGTGAATCGGAGCTACAGCTCTCAAAACCAGCTCAAATGATCGAGGAGGGTTCCTGATGGAGTGCTAGAGGGTCAACACACATTTTTCTGAAAGTCAAGTTTGGGACCCCAGGAAGGTTGATCCCGTGAAAGAGTAATAGTGGATACATCATGGTTGGGCAATAGGTAAAAATGTGAATCGGAGCTACAGCTATCAAAACCAGGTCAAATGATAGAGGAGGGTTCCTGATGGAGTGCTAGAGGGTCCAAGCACAGTTTCGTGAAAGTCAACTTTGGCACCCCAGGGAGGGTAAGCAGGTCAAAGGGTAATAGTGGATGCATCATGCTTTGGAAATAGGTAAAATGTGAATCGGAGCTACAGCTCTCAAAACCAGCTCAAATGATAGAGGAGGGTTCCTGATGGAGTGCTAGAGGGTCCAAACACAGTTTCGTGAAAGTAAAATTTAGCACCCCAGGCAGGGTAATCCCGTGAAAGTATAATAGTGGATAGATCATGCTTTGGAAATAGGTAAAAAGGGGAATCGGAGCTACAGGTTTTAAAACCACCTCAAATGATAGAGGAGGGTTCCTGATGGAGTGCTAGAGGGTCCAAACACAGTTTTGTGAAAGTCAAATTTTGCACCCCAGGAAAGGTATTCCTGTGAAAGTATAATGGTGGATACATCATGCTTTGGATAATAGGTGAAAATGTGAATCGGAGCTACAATTCCATAAACTAGCTCAAATGATAGAGGAGGGTTCCTGATGGAGTGCTAGAGGGTCAAAACAGAGTTTCGTGAAAGTCAACTTTGGCACCCCAGGGAGGGTAATCAGGTCAAAGGGTAATAGTGGATACATCATGCTTTGGAAATAGGTAAAATGTGAATCGTAGCTACAGCTCTCAAAACCAGCTCAAATGATAGAGGAGGGTTCTTGATGGAGTGCTAGAGGGTCAACACACTTTTTTGTGAAAGTCAGCTTTGGCACCCCAGGAAGGGTAATTCGGTCAAAGGGTCATAGGGGATACATCATGGTTTGGAAATAGGTAAAATTTTGAATCGGAGCTACAGGTTTTAAAACCACCTCCAGTCATAGAGGAGGGTTCCTGATGGAGTGCTAGAGGGTCCAAACACAGTTTCGTGAAAGTCAACTTTGGCACCCCAGGGAGGGTACTCAGGTCAAAGGGTAATAGTGGATACATCATGCTTTTGAAATAGGTAAAGAGTGAATCGGAGCTACAGCTCTCAAAACCACCTCAATTGATAGAGGAGGGTTCCTGATGGAGTGCTAGAGGGTCCAAACACAGTTTCGTGAAAGTCAACTTTGGCACCCCAGGGAGGGTAATCAGGTCAAAGGGTAATAGTGGATACATCATGCTTTGCAAATAGGTAAAATGTGAATCGGAGCTACAGCTCTCAAAACCAGCTCAAATGATAGAGGAGGGTTCCTGATGCAGTGCCAGAGGGTCAACACACTTTTTTGTGAAAGTCAACTTTGGCACCCAAGGAAGGGTAATTCGGTCAAAGGGTCATAGGGGATACATCATGGTTTGGAAATAGGTAAAATTTTGAATCGGAGCTATAGGTTTTAAAACCACCTCCAATCATAGAGGAGGGTTCCTGATGGAGTGCTAGAGGGTCCAAACACAGTTTCGTAAAACTCAACTTTGGCACCCCAGGTAGGGTACTCAGGTCAAAGGGTCATAGTGGATACATCATGCTTTTGAAATAGGTAAAGTGTGAATCGGAGCTACAGCTCTCAAAACCAGCTCAAATGATAGAGGAGGGTTCCTGATGGAGTGCTAGAGGGTCCAAACACAGTTTCGTGAAAGTCAACTTTGGCACCCCAGGGAGGGTAATCAGGTCAAAGGGTAATAGTGGATACATCATGGTTTGGAAATAGGTAAAAAGGGGAATCGGAGCTACAGGTTTTAAAACCAGCTCAAATGATAGAGGAGGGTTCCTGATGGAGTGCTAGAGGGTCCAAGCACAGTTTCGTGAAAGTCAACTTTGGCACCCCAGGGAGGGTAATTCGGTCAAAGGGTCATAGGGGATACATCATGGCTTGGCAATAGGTGAAAATGTGAATCGGAGCTACGGTTCTGAAAACCAGCTCAAATGATAGAGGAGGGTTCCTGATGGAGTGCTAGAGGGTCCAAACACAGTTTCGTGAAAGTCAACTTTGGCACCCCGGGAAAGTAAAATAGTGGATACATCATTTTTTGGAAATAGGTAAAAATGTGAATCGGAGCTACAGTTTTAAAAACTAGCTCAACTGATAGAGGAGGGTTCCTGATGGAGTGCTAGAGGGTCAAAACAGAGTTTAGTGAACGTCAACTTTGGCACCCCAGGGAGGGTGATCAGGTCAAAGGGTGATAGTGGATACATCATGGTTTGGAAATAGGGAAAAATGTGAATCGGAGATACAGCTCTCAAAACCAGCTCAAATGATAGAGGACGGTTCCTGGTGGAGTGCTAGAGGGTCCAAACACAGTTTCGTGAATGTCAAATTTAGCATCTGAGGAATGGTGATCCCGTTAAAGTATACTAGTGGATACATCATGGTTTGGAAAAAGGTAAAAATGTGAATCGGAGCTACAGCTCTCAAAACCAGCTCAAATGATCGGGGAGGGTTCCTGATGGAGTGCTAGAGGGTCAACACACATTTTTCTGAAAGTCAAGTTTGGGACCCCAGGAAGGGTAATCCCCTGAAAGGGTAATAGTGGATACATCATGGTTGGGGAATAGGTAAAAATGTGAATCGGAGCTACAGCTATCAAAACCAGGTCAAATGATAGAGGAGGGTTCCTGATGGAGTGCTAGAGGGTCCAAACACAGTTTCGTGAAAGTCAACTTTGGCACCCCAGGGAGGGTAATCCCGTGAAAGGGTAATAGTGGATGCATCATGCTTTTGAAATAGGTAAAGTGTGAATCGGAGCTACAGCTCTAAAAACCAGCTCAAATAATAGAGGAGGGTTCCTGATGGAGTGCTAGAGGGTCCAAACACAGTTACGTGAAAGTCAAATTTAGCACCTCAGAAAGGGTAATCACGTGAAAGGGTCATAGTGGATACATCATGGTTTGGAAATAGGTAAAAAGGGGAATCGGAGCTACAACTCTCAAAACCAGCTCAAATGATAGAGGAGGGTTCCTGATGGAGAGCTAGAGGGTCCAAACACAGTTTCGTGAAAGTCAAATTTAGCACCTCAGAAAGGGTAATCCCGTGAAAGGTTCATAGTGGATACATCATGCTTTGGGAAATAGGGAAAAAGGGGAATCGGAGCTACAGTTCTAAAAACCAGCTCAAATGATAGAGGAGGGTTCCTGATGGAGTGCTAGAGGGTCCAAGCACAGTTTCGTGAAAGTCAACTTTGGCACCCCAGGGAGGGTAATTCGGTCAAAGGGTCATAGGGGATACATCATGGCTTGGCAATAGGTAAAAATGTGAATCGGAGCTACGGTTCTGAAAACCAGCTCAAATGATAGAGGAGGGTTCCTGATGGAGTGCTAGAGGGTCCAAGCACAGTTTCGTGAAAGTCAACTTTTGCACCCCAGGGAGGGTAATTCGGTCAAAGGGTCATAGGGGATACATCATGGTTCGGAAATAGGTAAAATGGGGAATCGGAGATACAGCTCTCAAAAACCAGCTCAAATGCTAGAGGAGGGTTCCTGATGGAGTGCTAGAGGGTCCAAACACAGTTTCGTGAAAGTCAACTTTGGCACCCCGGGAAGGGTAATCCCGTGAAAGAAAAATAGTGGATACATCATTTTTTGGAAATAGGTAAAAATGTGAATCGGAGCTACAGTTTTAAAAACTAGCTAAACTGATAGAGGAGGGTTCCTGATGGAGTGCTAGAGGGTCAAAACAGAGTTTAGTGAACGTCAACTTTGGCACCCCAGGGATGGTGATCAGGTCAAAGGGTGATAGTGGATACATCATCGTTTGGAAATAGGGAAAAATGTGAATCGGAGATACAGCTCTCAAAACCAGCTCAAATGATAGAGGACGGTTCCTGATGGAGTGCTAGAGGGTCCAAACACAGTTTCGTGAATGTCAAATTTAGCATCTGAGGAATGGTGATCCCGTAAAAGTATACTAGTGGATACATCATGGTTTGGAAAAAGGTAAAAATGTGAATCGGAGCTACAGCTCTCAAAACCAGCTCAAATGATAGAGGAGGGTTCCTGATGGAGTGCTAGAGGGTCAACACACATTTTTCTGAAAGTCAAGTTTGGGACCCCAGGAAGGGTAATCCCGTGAAAGGGTGATAGTGGATACATCATGCTGTTTTTTATAACTGTGGCTCCGATTCACATTTATACCTATTTCCAAACCATGTTTTATCCACTATGACCGTTTGAGCGAATTACCCTTCCTGGGGTGCCAAAGTTGACTTTCACAAAAAAGTGTGTTGACCCTCTAGCACTCCACCAGGAACCCTCCTCTATCATTTGAGCTGGTTTTGAGAGCTGTAGCTCCGATTCACACTTTACCTATTTCAAAAGCATGATGCATCCACTATTACCCTTTCACGGGATTACCCTCCCTGGGGTGCCAAAGTTGACTTTCACGAAACTGTGTTTGGACCCTCTAGCACTCCATCAGGAACCCTCCTCTATCATTTGACCTGGTTTTGATAGCTGTAGCTCCGATTCACATTTTTACCTATTTCCAAACCATGATGTATCCACTATTACCCTTTGACGTGATTACCCTAACTGGGGTGCCAAAGTTGACTTTCACGAATCTGTGTTTGGACCCTCTAGCACTCCATCAGGAACCCTCCTCTATCATTTGACCTGGTATTGAAACCTGTAGCTCCGATTCACATTTTTACCTTTTTCCAAACCATGATGTATCCACTATTACTCTTTGACCTGATTACCCTAACTGGGGTGCCAAAGTTGACTTTCACGAAAGTGTGTTTGGACCCTCTAGCACTCCATCAGGAACCCTCCTCTATCATTTGAGCTGGTTTTGAGAGCTGTAGGACCGATTCACATTTTTACCTATTTCAAAACCATGATGTGTCCACTATTACCCTTTCACGGGATTACCCTTGCTGGGGTGCCAAAGTTGACTTTCACAAAACTGTGTTTGTACACTGTAGCACTCCGTCAGGAACCCCCCTCTATCATTTGAGCTGGTTTTGAGAGCTGTGGCTCCGATTCACATTTTTACCTATTTCCAAAGCATGATGTATCCGCTATTATACTTTCACGGGATTACCCTCAATGGGATGCCAAAGTTGACTTTCACGAAACTGTGTCTGGACCCTCTAGCACTCCATTAAGAACCCCCCTCTATCATTTGAGCTGGATTTTCGAACTGTAGCTCCGATTCACATTTTACCTATTTCCAAACCATGATGTATCCACTATTACCCTTTGACCTGAGTACCCTCCCTGGGGTGCCAAAGTTGACTTTCACAAAATTGTGTGTTGACCCTCTAGCACTCCATCAGGAACCCTCCTCTATCATTTGAGCTGGTTTTGAGAGCTGTAGCTCCGATTCACATTTTTACCTATTTCCAAACCATGATGTATCCACTATTATACCTTCACGCGATTAAGCTCCCTGGGGTGCCAAAGTTGACTTTCACGAAACTGTGTTTGGACCCTCTAGCACTCCGTCACAAACACTCCTCTATCATTTGAGCTGGTTTTAAAACCTGTGGCTCCGATTCACATTTTTACCTATTTCCCAACCATGATTCATCCACTGTTACCCTTTCAAGGGATTACTCTTCCTGGGGTGCCAAAGTTGACTTTCACAAATTTGTGTTTGGACCCTATAGCACTCCATCAGGAACCCTCCTCTATCATTTGAGCTGGTTTATAGAACTGGTTTATAGAACATGATGTGTCCACTATTACCCTTTCACGGGATTACCCTTCCTGGGGTGCCAAAGTTGACTTTCACAAAACTGTGTTTGTACACTCTAGCACTCCGTCAGGAACCCTCCTCTATCATTTGAGCTGGTTTTGAGAGCTGTGCCTCCGATTCACATTTTTACCTATTTCCAAAGCATGATGTATCCACTATCATACTTTCACGGGATTACCCTTGCTGGGGTGCCAAAGTTGACTTTCACAAAACTGTGTTTGTACACTGTAGCACTCCGTCAGGAACCCCCCTCTATCATTTGAGCTGGTTTTGAGAGCTGTAGCTCCGATTCACATTTTACCTTTTTTTTAAACCATGATGTATGAACTTTTACAATTTGACCTGATTACTCTCCCTTGGGTGCCAAAGTTGACTTTCACGAAACTGTGTTTGGACCCTCTAGCACTCCGTCACAAACACTCCTCTATCATTTGAGCTGGTTTTAAAACCTGTGGCTCCGATTCACATTTTTACCTATTTCCCAACCATGATTCATCCACTGTTACCCTTTCAAGGGATTACTCTTCCTGGGGTGCCAAAGTTGACTTTCACAAATTTGTGTTTGGACCCTATAGCACTCCATCAGGAACCCTCCTCTATCATTTGAGCTGGTTTTCAGGGCTCTATCTCCTATTCACATTTTCACCTATTTCCAAACCATGATGTATCCCCTATGACCCTTTCACGGGATTACCCTTCCTGGGGTGCCAAAGTTGACTTTCACAAAAATGTGTATTGACCCTCTAGCACTCCATCAGGAACCCTCCTCTATCATTTGAGCTGGTTTTGAGAGCTGCAGCTCCGATTCACATTTTTACCTATTTCCAAACCATGATGTATCCACTATCATACTTTCACGGGATTACCCTTCCTGGGGTGCAAAAGCTGACTTTCACAAAAATGTGTTTTGACCCTCTAGCACTCCATCAGGAACCCTCCTCTATCATTTGAGCTGGTTTTGAGACCTGTAGCTCCGGTTCACATTTTTACCTATTTCCCAACCATGATGTATCCCCTTTGACCCTTTCACGGGATTACCCTTCTTGGGGTGCCAAAGTTGACTTTCACAAAAAAGTGTGTTGACCCTCTAGGACTCCACCAAGAACCCTCCTCTATCATTTGAGCTGCTTTTGAAACCTGCAGCTCCGATTCACATTTTTACCTATTTCCAAACCATGATGTGTCCACTATTATACTTTCACGGGATTATCCTTCCTGGGGTGCCAAAGTTGACCTTCACGAAACTGTGTTTGGACCCTCTAGCACTCCACCAGGAACCCTCCTCTATCATTTAAGCTGGTTTTAAAGCCTCTATCTCCGATTCATATTTTCACCTATTTCCAAACCATGATGTATCCCCTATGACCCTTTCAAGGGATTACCCTTCCTAGGGTGCCAAAGTTGACTTTCACGAAACTGTGTTTTGACCCTCTAGCACTCCATCAGGAACCCTCCTCTAACATTTGAGCTGGTTTTAAGGGCTCTATCTCCGATTCACATTTTCACCTATTTCCAAACGATGATGTATCCACTATTTCCCTTTCACTTGATTACCCTTTTTGGGGTGCCAAAGTTGTCCTTCACAAAACCGTGTTTGTACCCTCTAGCACTCCATCAGGAACCCTCCTCCATCATTTGAGCTGGTTTTCAGAACGTGGCTCCGATTCACCTTTTTACCTATTTCCAAACCATTATGTATCCCCTATTGCCCCTTCACGGGATTACCCTTCTTGGGGTGCCAAAGTTGACTTTCACGAAACTGTGTTTGGACCCTCTAGCACTCCATCAGGAACCCTCCTCTATCATTTGAGCTGGTTTTAAAACCTGTAGCTCCGATTCACATTTTTACCTATTTCCAAAGCATCATGTATCCACTATAACCCTTTCACGTGATTACCCTTTAAGGGGTGCCAAAGTTGACTTTCACGAAACTGTGTTTGGACCCTCTAGCACTCCATCAGGAACCCTCCTCTATCATTTGAGCTGGATTTAAGATCTGTACCTCTAAATCACATTTTTACCTATTTCCAAACCATGATGTATCCACTATTACCCTTTCACGGGACTACCCTTTCTGGGGTGCCAAAGTTAACTTTCACAAATTTGTGTTTGGACCCTCTAGCAGTCCATCAGGAACCCTCATCTATCATTTGATGTGATTTTGAGAGCTGTAGCTCCGATTCACATTTTTACATATTTCCAAACCATGATGTATCCCCTATGACCCTTTCACGGCATTACCCTTCCTAGGGTGCCAAAGTTGACTTTCACAAAAATGTGTGTTGACCCTGTAGCACTCCATCAGGAACCCTCCTCTATCATTTGAGCTGGTTTTGAGAGCTGTACCTCCGATTCACATTTTTACCTATTTCCAAACCATGATGTATCCACTAATATACTTTCACGGGATTACCCTTCCTGGGGTGCCAAAGTTGACTTTCACAAAAAAATGTGTTGACCCTCTAGCACTCCATCAGGATCCCTCCTCTATCGTTTGAGCTGATTTTAAAACCTGTAGCTCCGATTCACATTTTTACCTATTTCCAAACCATAATGTATCCCATATGACCGTTTCACGGGATTACCCTGCCTGGGGTGCCAAAGTTGACTTTCACGAAAAAGTGTGTTGACCCTCTAGCACTCCATCACGAACCCTCCTCTATCATTTGAGCTGTTTTTTAGAACTGTGGCTCCGATTCACATGTATACCTATTTCCAAACCATGATGTATCCACTAAGACCCTTTGACCGAATTACCCTTCCTGGGGTGCCAAAGTTGACTTTCACAAAAAAGTTTGTTGACCCTCTAGCACTCCACCAGGAACCGTCCTCTATCATTTGAGCTGGTTTTTAGAACGTGGCTCCGATTCACCTTTTTACCTATTTCCAAACCATTATGTATCCCCTATTACCCCTTCACGGGATTACCCTTCTTGGGGTGCCAAAGTTGACTTTCACGAAACTGTGTTTGGACCCTCTAGCACTGCATCAGGAACCCTCCTCTTTCATTTGAGCTGGTTTTGAGAGCTGTAGCTCCGATTCACATTTTACCTATTTCCAAAGCATGATGTATCCACTATTACCCTTTGACCTGATTACCCTAACTGGGGTGCCAAAGTTGACTTTCACGAAACTGTGTTTGGACCTTCTAGCACTCCATCAGGAACCCTCCTCTAACATTTGAGCTGGTTTTAAAACCTGTAGCTCCGATTCACATTTTTACCTATTTCCAAAGCATCATGTATCCACTATAACCCTTTCACGTGATTACCCTTCCTGGGGTGCCAAAGTTGACTTTCACGAAACTGTGTTTGGACCCTCTAGCACTCCATCAGGAACCCTCCTCTATCATTTGAGCTGGATTTAAGATCTGTACCTCTAAATCACATTTTTACCTATTTCCAAAGCATCATGTATCCACTATAACCCTTTCACGGGATTACCCTTTCTGGGGTGCCAAAGTTGACTTTCACAAATTTGTGTTTGGACCCTATAGCAGTCCATCAGGAACCCTCATCTATCATTTGATGTGATTTTCAGAGCTGTAGCTCCGATTCACATTTTTACATATTTCCAAACCATGATGTATCCCCTATGACCCTTTCACGGCATTACCCTTACTAGGGTGCCAAAGTTGACTTTCACAAAAATGTGTGTTGACCCTGTAGCACTCCATCAGGAACCCTCCTCTATCATTTGAGCTGGTTTTGAGAGCTGTAGCTCCGATTCACATTTTAAATATTTCCAAAGCATGATGTATCCACTATTACCCTTTCACCTGATTACCCTCCCTGGGGTGCCAAAGTTGACATTCACGAAACTGTGTTTGGACCCTCTAGCACTTTGTCAGGAACCCTCCTCTATCATTTGAGCTGGTTTTGAGAGCTGTACCACCGATTCACATTTTTACATATTTCCAAACCATGATGTATCCCCTATGACCCTTTCACGGCATTACCCTTCCTAGGGTGCCAAAGTTGACTTTCACAAAAATGTGTGTTGACCCTGTAGCACTCCATCAGGAACCCTCCTCTATCATTTGAGCTTGTTTTGAGAGCTGTACCTCCGATTCACATTTTTACCTATTTCCAAACCATGATGTATCCACTAATATACTTTCACGGGATTACCCTTCCTGGGGTGCCAAAGTTGACTTTCACAAAAAAGTGTGTTGACCCTCTAGCACTCCATCAGGAACCCTCCTCTATCGTTTGAGCTGATTTTAAAACCTGTAGCTCCGATTCACATTTTTACCTATTTCCATACCATAATGTATCCCCTATGACCGTTTCACGGGATTACCCTTCCTGGGGTGCCAAAGTTGACTTTCACGAAAAAGTGTGTTGACCCTCTAGCACTCCATCACGAACCCTCCTCTATCATTTGAGCTGGTTTTCAGAACTGTGGCTCCGATTCACATTTATACCTATTTCCAAACCATGTTTTATCCACTATGACCGTTTGAGCGAATTACCCTTCCTGGGGTGCCAAAGTTGACTTTCACAAAAAAGTGTGTTGACCCTCTAGCACTCCACCAGGAACCCTCCTCTATCATTTGAGCTGGTTTTGAAACCTGTAGCTCCGATTCACATTTTTACCTATTTCCAAACCATGATGTATCCACTATTACCCTTTGACGTGATTACCCTAACTGGGGTGCCAAAGTTGACTTTCACGAATCTGTGTTTGGACCCTCTAGCACTCCATCAGGAACCCTCCTCTATCATTTGACCTGGTATTGAAACCTGTAGCTCCGATTCACATTTTTACCTATTTCCAAACCATGATGTATCCACTGTTACCCTTTGACCTGATTACCCTAACTGGGGTGCCAAAGTTGACTTTCACGAAAGTGTGTTTGGACCCTCTAGCACTCCATCAGGAACCCTCCTCTATCATTTGAGCTGGTTTTGAGAGCTGTAGGACCGATTCACATTTTTACCTATTTCAAAGCCATGATGTGTCCACTATTACCCTTTCACGGGATTACCCTTCCTGGGGTGCCAAAGTTGACTTTCACAAAACTGTGTTTGTACACTCTAGCACTCCGTCAGGAACCCTCCTCTATCATTTGAGCTGGTTTTGAGAGCTGTGCCTCCGATTCACATTTTTACCTATTTCCAAAGCATGATGTATCCACTATCATACTTTCACGGGATTACCCTTGCTGGGGTGCCAAAGTTGACTTTCACAAAACTGTGTTTGTACACTGTAGCACTCCGTCAGGAACCCCCCTCTATCATTTGAGCTGGTTTTGAGAGCTGTGGCTCCGATTCACATTTTTACCTATTTCCAAAGCATGATGTATCCGCTATTATACTTTCACGGGATTACCCTCAATGGGATGCCAAAGTTGACTTTCACGAAACTGTGTCTGGACCCTCTAGCACTCCATTAAGAACCCCCCTCTATCATTTGAGCTGGATTTTCGAACTGTAGCTCCGATTCACATTTTACCTATTTCCAAACCATGATGTATCCACTATTACCCTTTAACCTGAGTACCCTCCCTGGGGTGCCAAAGTTGACTTTCACAAAATTGTGTGTTGACCCTCTAACACTCCATCAGGAACCCTCCTCTATCATTTGAGATGGTTTTGAGAGCTGTAGCTCCGATTCACATTTTTACCTATTTCCAAACCATGATGTATCCACTATTATACCTTCACGCGATTAAGCTCCCTGGGGTGCCAAAGTTGACTTTCACGAAACTGTGTTTGGACCCTCTAGCACTCCGTCACAAACACTCCTCTATCATTTGAGCTGGTTTTAAAACCTGTGGCTCCGATTCACATTTTTACCTATTTCCCAACCATGATTCATCCACTGTTACCCTTTCAAGGGATTACTCTTCCTGGGGTGCCAAAGTTGACTTTCACAAATTTGTGTTTGGACCCTATAGCACTCCATCAGGAACCCTCCTCTATCATTTGAGCTGGTTTATAGAACTGGTTTATAGAACATGATGTGTCCACTATTACCCTTTCACGGGATTACCCTTCCTGGGGTGCCAAAGTTGACTTTCACAAAACTGTGTTTGTACACTCTAGCACTCCGTCAGGAACCCTCCTCTATCATTTGAGCTGGTTTTGAGAGCTGTGCCTCCGATTCACATTTTTACCTATTTCCAAAGCATGATGTATCCACTATCATACTTTCACGGGATTACCCTTGCTGGGGTGCCAAAGTTGACTTTCACAAAACTGTGTTTGTACACTGTAGCACTCCGTCAGGAACCCCCCTCTATCATTTGAGCTGGTTTTGAGAGCTGTAGCTCCGATTCACATTTTACCTTTTTTTTAAACCATGATGTATGAACTTTTACCCTTTGACCTGATTACTCTCCCTTGGGTGCCAAAGTTGACTTTCACGAAACTGTGTTTGGACTCTCTAGCACTCCATCAGGAACCCTCCTCTATCATTTGAGCTGGTTTTTAGAACTGTAGCTCCGATTCAGTTTTTTACCTATTTCCAAACCATAATGTATCCACTCTGACTCTTTCACGAGATTACCCTTCCTGGGGTGCCAAAGTTGACTTTCACAAAACTGTGTTTTGACCCTCTAGCACTCCATCAGGAACCCTCCTCTATCATTTGAGCTGGTTTTGAGACCTGTAGCTCCGGTTCACATTTTTACCTATTTCCCAACCATGATGTATCCCCTTTGACCCTTTCACGGGATTACCCTTCTTGGGGTGCCAAAGTTGACTTTCACAAAAAAGTGTGTTGACCCTCTAGGACTCCACCAAGAACCCTCCTCTATCATTTGAGCTGCTTTTGAAACCTGCAGCTCCGATTCCCCTTTTTACCTATTTCCAAACCATGATGTATCCACTATTATACTTTCACGGGATTACCCTTCCTGGGGTGCAAAAGCTGACTTTCACAAAAATGTGTTTTGACCCTCTAGCACTCCATCAGGAACCCTCCTCTATCATTTGAGCTGGTTTTGAAACCTGTAGCTCCGGTTCACATTTTTACCTATTTCCCAACCATGATGTATCCCCTATGACCCTTTCAAGGGATTACCCTTCCTAGGGTGCCAAAGTTGACTTTCACGAAACTGTGTTTTGACCCTCTAGCACTCCATCAGGAACCCTCCTCTAACATTTGAGCTGGTTTTAAGGGCTCTATCTCCGATTCACATTTTCACCTATTTCCAAACGATGATGTATCCACTATTTCCCTTTCACTTGATTACCCTTTTTGGGGTGCCAAAGTTGTCCTTCACAAAACCGTGTTTGTACCCTCTAGCACTCCATCAGGAACCCTCCTCCATCATTTGAGCTGGTTTTTAGAACTGTAGCTCCGATTCACATTTTTACCTATTTCCAAACCATAATGTATCCACTCTGACTCTTTCACGGGATTACCCTTCCTGGGGTGCCAAAGTTGACTTTCACAAAACTGTGTTTTGACCCTCTAGCACTCCATCAGGAACCCTCCTCTATCATTTGAGCTGGTTTTAAGGGCTCTATCTCCTATTCACATTTTCACCTATTTCCAAACCATGATGTATCCACTATTACCCTTTCACTTGATTACCCTTCTTAGGGTGCCAAAGTTGTCCTTCACAAAACCGTGTTTGTACCCTCTAGCACTCCATCAGGAACCCTCCTCTATCATTTGAGTTGGTTTTTAGAGCTGTAGCTCTGATTCACATTTTACCTATTTCCCAACCATGATGTATTCTCTATGACCCTTTCACGGGACTACCCTTAATGGGGTGCCAAACTTGACTTTCAGAAAAATGTGTGTTGACCCTCTAGCACTCCATCAGGAACCCTCCTCGATCATTTGAGCTGGTTTTGAGAGCTGTAGCTCCGATTCACATTTTTACCTTTTTCCAATTCATGATGTATCCACTATTATACTTTCACGGGACTACCCTTCCTCAGGTGCTTAATTTGACTTTCACAAAACTGTGTTTGGACACTCTAGCACTCCATCAGAAACCCTCCTCTGTCATTTGAGCTGGTTTTGAGAGCTGTAGCTCCGATTCACATTTTTCCCTATTTCCAAACCATGATGTATCCACTGTTACTCTTTCACGGGATTACCCTTCCTGTTGTGCCAAAGTTGACTTTCACAAATTCGTGTTTGGACCCTCTAGCACTGCATCAGGAACCCCCCTCTATCATTTGAGGTGATTTTGAGAGCTGTAGCTTCGATTCACATTTTTACCTATTTCCAAACCATGATGTATCCACTATTACCCTTTGACCCGATTACTATCCCTGGGGTGCCAAAGTTGACAATCACGAAACTGTGTTTTGACCCTCTAGCACTCCATCAGGAACCCTCCTCTATCATTTGAGCTGGTTTTAAAACTTGTAGCTCCGATTCCCCTTTTTACCTATTTCCAAACCATGATGTATCCACTATTATACTTTCAAGGGATTACCCTTCCCGAGGTGCTAAATTTGACTTTCACGAAACTGTGTTTTGACCCTATAGCACTCCATCAGGAACCCTCCTCTATCATTTGAGCTGGTTTTGAGAGCTGTAGCTCCGATTCACATTTTTACCTATTTCCAAACCATGACGTATAGACTACTATACTTTCAAGGGACTACCCTTCCTCAGGTGCTAAATTTGACTTTCACGAAACTGTGTTTGGACCCTCTAGCACTCCATCAGGAACCCTCCTCTATCATTTGAGCTGGTTTTAAGGGCTCTATCTCCTATTCACATTTTCACCTATTTCCAAACCATGATGTATCCCCTATGACCCTTTCACGGGATTACCCTTCCTGGGGTGCCAAAGTTGACTTTCACAAAAATGTGTATTGACCCTCTAGCACTCCATCAGGAACCCTCCTCTATCATTTGAGCTGGTTTTGAGAGCTGCAGCTCCGATTCACATTTTTACCTATTTCCAAACCATGATGTATCCACTATTATACTTTCACGGGATTACCCTTCCTGGGGTGCAAAAGCTGACTTTCACAAAAATGTGTTTTGACCCTCTAGCACTCCATCAGGAACCCTCCTCTATCATTTGAGCTGGTTTTGAGACCTGTAGCTCCGGTTCACATTTTTACCTATTTCCCAACCATGATGTATCCCCTTTGACCCTTTCACGGGATTACCCTTCTTGGGGTGCCAAAGTTGACTTTCACAAAAAAGTGTGTTGACCCTCTAGGACTCCACCAAGAACCCTCCTCTATCATTTGAGCTGCTTTTGAAACCTGCAGCTCCGATTCCCCTTTTTACCTATTTCCAAACCATGATGTATCCACTATTATACTTTCACGGGATTACCCTTCCTGGGGTGCAAAAGCTGACTTTCACAAAAATGTGTTTTGACCCTCTAGCACTCCATCAGGAACCCTCCTCTATCATTTGAGCTGGTTTTGAGACCTGTAGCTCCGGTTCACATTTTTACCTATTTCCCAACCATGATGTATCCCCTATGACCCTTTCAAGGGATTACCCTTCCTAGGGTGCCAAAGTTGACTTTCACGAAACTGTGTTTTGACCCTCTAGCACTCCATCAGGAACCCTCCTCTAACATTTGAGCTGGTTTTAAGGGCTCTATCTCCGATTCACATTTTCACCTATTTCCAAACGATGATGTATCCACTATTTCCCTTTCACTTGATTACCCTTTTTGGGGTGCCAAAGTTGTCCTTCACAAAACCGTGTTTGTACCCTCTAGCACTCCATCAGGAACCCTCCTCCATCATTTGAGCTGGTTTTTAGAACTGTAGCTCCGATTCACATTTTTACCTATTTCCAAACCATAATGTATCCACTCTGACTCTTTCACGGGATTACCCTTCCTGGGGTGCCAAAGTTGACTTTCACAAAACTGTGTTTTGACCCTCTAGCACTCCATCAGGAACCCTCCTCTATCATTTGAGCTGGTTTTAAGGGCTCTATCTCCTATTCACATTTTTACCTATTTCCCAACCATGATGTATCCCCTATGACCCTTTCAAGGGATTACCCTTCCTAGGGTGCCAAAGTTGACTTTCACGAAACTGTGTTTTGACCCTCTAGCACTCCATCAGGAACCCTCCTCTAACATTTGAGCTGGTTTTAAGGGCTCTATCTCCGATTCACATTTTCACCTATTTCCAAACGATGATGTATCCACTATTTCCCTTTCACTTGATTACCCTTTTTGGGGTGCCAAAGTTGTCCTTCACAAAACCGTGTTTGTACCCTCTAGCACTCCATCAGGAACCCTCCTCCATCATTTGAGCTGGTTTTTAGAACTGTAGCTCCGATTCACATTTTTACCTATTTCCAAACCATAATGTATCCACTCTGACTCTTTCACGGGATTACCCTTCCTGGGGTGCCAAAGTTGACTTTCACAAAACTGTGTTTTGACCCTCTAGCACTCCATCAGGAACCCTCCTCTATCATTTGAGCTGGTTTTAAGGGCTCTATCTCCTATTCACATTTTTACCTATTTCCCAACCATGATGTATCCCCTATGACCCTTTCAAGGGATTACCCTTCCTAGGGTGCCAAAGTTGACTTTCACGAAACTGTGTTTTGACCCTCTAGCACTCCATCAGGAACCCTCCTCTAACATTTGAGCTGGTTTTAAGGGCTCTATCTCCGATTCACATTTTCACCTATTTCCAAACGATGATGTATCCACTATTTCCCTTTCACTTGATTACCCTTTTTGGGGTGCCAAAGTTGTCCTTCACAAAACCGTGTTTGTACCCTCTAGCACTCCATCAGGAACCCTCCTCCATCATTTGAGCTGGTTTTTAGAACTGTAGCTCCGATTCACATTTTTACCTATTTCCAAACCATAATGTATCCACTCTGACTCTTTCACGGGATTACCCTTCCTGGGGTGCCAAAGTTGACTTTCACAAAACTGTGTTTTGACCCTCTAGCACTCCATCAGGAACCCTCCTCTATCATTTGAGCTGGTTTTGAGACCTGTAGCTCCGGTTCACATTTTTACCTATTTCCCAACCATGATGTATCCCCTATGACCCTTTCAAGGGATTACCCTTCCTAGGGTGCCAAAGTTGACTTTCACAAAACCGTGTTTGTACCCTCTAGCACTCCATCAGGAACCATCCTCTATCATTTGAGTTGGTTTTTAGAGCTGTAGCTCTGATTCACATTTTACCTATTTCCCAACCATGATGTATTCTCTATGACCCTTTCACGGGACTACCCTTAATGGGGTGCCAAACTTGACTTTCAGAAAAATGTGTGTTGACCCTCTAGCACTCCATCAGGAACCCTCCTCGATCATTTGAGCTGGTTTTGAGAGCTGTAGCTCCGATTCACATTTTTACCTTTTTCCAAATCATGATGTATCCACTATTATACTTTCACGGGATTACCCTTCCTCAGGTGCTTAATTTGACTTTCACAAAACTGTGTTTGGACACTCTAGCACTCCATCAGAAACCCTCCTCTGTCATTTGAGCTGGTTTTGAGAGCTGTAGCTCCGATTCACATTTTTCCCTATTTCCAAACCATGATGTATCCACTGTTACTCTTTCACGGGATTACCCTTCCTGGGGTGCCAAAGTTGACTTTCACAAATTCGTGTTTGGACCCTCTAGCACTGCATCAGGAACCCCCCTCTATCATTTGAGGTGATTTTGAGAGATGTAGCTTCGATTCACATTTTTACCTATTTCCAAACCATGATGTATCCACTATTACCCTTTGACCCGATTACTATCCCTGGGGTGCCAAAGTTGACAATCACGAAACTGTGTTTTGACCCTCTAGCACTCCATCAGGAACCCTCCTCTATCATTTGAGCTGGTTTTAAAACTTGTAGCTCCGATTCCCCTTTTTACCTATTTCCAAACCATGATGTATCCACTATTATACTTTCAAGGGATTACCCTTCCTGAGGTGCTAAATTTGACTTTCACGAAACTGTGTTTTGACCCTATAGCACTCCATCAGGAACCCTCCTCTATCATTTGAGCTGGTTTTGAGAGCTGTAGCTCCGATTCACATTTTTACCTATTTCCAAACCATGACGTATACACTACTATACTTTCAAGGGATTACCCTTCCTCAGGTGCTAAATTTGACTTTCACGAAACTGTGTTTGGACCCTCTAGCACTCCATCAGGAACCCTCCTCTATCATTTGAGCTGGTTTTAAGAGCTGTACCTTACGATTCACATTTTTACCTATTTCCCAACCATGATTTATCCACTGTTACCCTTTCAAGGGATTACTCTTCCTGGGGTGCCAAAGTTGACTTTCACAAATTTGTGTTTGGACCCTCTAGCACTCCATCAGGAACCCTCCTCTATCATTTGAGCTGGTTTTGAGAGCTGTAGCTCCGATTCACATTTTACCTATTTCCAAACCATGATGTATGACTTTTTACCCTTTGACCTGATTACTCTCCCTGGGGTGCCAAAGTTGACTTTCACGAAACTGTGTTTGGACTCTCTAGCACTCCATCAGGAACCCTCCTCTATCATTTGAGCTGGTTTTGAGAGCTGTAGCTCCGATTCACATTTTTCCCTATTTCCAAACCATGATGTATCCACTGTTACTCTTTCACGGGATTACCCTTCCTGGGGTGCCAAAGTTGACTTTCACAAATTCGTGTTTGGACCCTCTAGCACTGCATCAGGAACCCCCCTCTATCATTTGAGGTGATTTTGAGAGCTGTAGCTTCGATTCACATTTTTACCTATTTCCAAACCATGATGTATCCACTATTACCCTTTGACCCGATTACTATCCCTGGGGTGCCAAAGTTGACAATCACGAAACTGTGTTTTGACCCTCTAGCACTCCATCAGGAACCCTCCTCTATCATTTGAGCTGGTTTTAAAACTTGTAGCTCCGATTCCCCTTTTTACCTATTTCCAAACCATGATGTATCCACTATTATACTTTCAAGGGATTACCCTTCCTGAGGTGCTAAATTTGACTTTCACGAAACTGTGTTTTGACCCTATAGCACTCCATCAGGAACCCTCCTCTATCATTTGAGCTGGTTTTGAGAGCTGTAGCTCCGATTCACATTTTTACCTATTTCCAAACCATGACGTATACACTACTATACTTTCAAGGGATTACCCTTCCTCAGGTGCTAAATTTGACTTTCACGAAACTGTGTTTGGACCCTCTAGCACTCCATCAGGAACCCTCCTCTATCATTTGAGCTGGTTTTAAGAGCTGTACCTCCGATTCACATTTTTACCTATTTCCCAACCATGATTTATCCACTGTTACCCTTTCAAGGGATTACTCTTCCTGGGGTGCCAAAGTTGACTTTCACAAATTTGTGTTTGGACCCTATAGCACTCCATCAGGAACCCTCCTCTATCATTTGAGCTGGTTTTGAGAGCTGTAGCTCCGATTCACATTTTACCTATTTCCAAACCATGATGTATGACTTTTTACCCTTTGACCTGATTACTCTCCCTGGGGTGCCAAAGTTGACTTTCACGAAACTGTGTTTGGACTCTCTAGCACTCCATCAGGAACCCTCCTCTATCATTTGAGCTGGTTTTGAGAGCTGTAGCTCCGATTCACATTTTTACCTATTTCCAAACCATGATGTATCCACTATTACCCTTTCAAGGGATAACCCTCAGTGGGGTGCCAAAGTTGACTTTCGGAAAAATGTGTGCTGACCCTCTAGCACTCCATCAGGAACCCTCTTCGATCATTTGAGCTGGTTTTGAGAGCTGTAGCTCCGATTCACATTTTCACCTTTTTCCAAACCATGATGTATCCACTATTATACTTTCACGGGATTACTCTTCCTCAGGTGCTAAATTTGACTTTCACAAAACTGTGTTTTAAACCTCTAGCACTCCACCAGGAACCCTCCTCTATCACTGGAGGTGGTGTTTTTAGAGCTGTGGCTCCGATTCACATTTTTACCTATTTCCAAACCATGATGTATCCACTATTACCCTTTTAAGGGATAACCCTCCCTGCGGTGCCAAAGTTGACTTTCGGAAAAATGTGTGCTGACCCTCTAGCACTCCATCAGGAACCCTCCTCTATCATTTGAGCTGGTTTTGAGAGCTGTGATTCACATTTTTACCTATTTCCAAACCATGATGTATCCACTATGACCCTTTGAAAGGATTACCCTTTATGGGGTGCCAAAGTTGACTTTCACGAAACTGTGTTTGGACCCTCTAGCACTCCATCAGGAACCCTCCTCTATCATTTGAGCTGGTTTATAGAACTGTAGCTCCTATTTACATTTTTACCTATTTCCAAACCATGATGTATCCACTATGACCCTTTGACGGCATTACCCTTCCTCGGGTACCAAAGTTGACTTTCACGAAACTGTGTTTGGACCCTCTACCACTCCATCAGGAACCCTCCTCTATCATTTGAGCTGGTTTATAGAACTGTAGCTCCGAGTCACATTTGTACCTATTTCCAAACCATGATGTATCCACTATTACCCTTTCAAGGGATAACCCTCCCTGGGGTGCCAAAGTTGACTTTCACAAAACTGTGTTTTGACCCTCTAGCACTCCATCACGAACCCTCCTCTATCATTGGAGGTGGTTTTAAAACCTGTAGCTCCGATTCAAAATTTTACCTATTTCCAAACCATGATGTGTCCCCTATCACCCATAAACTTGATTACCCTTCCTGGGGTGCCAAAGTTGACTTTCACAAAACTGTGTTTGGACCCTCTAGCACTCCGTCAGGAACCCTCCTCTATCATTTGAGCTGGTTTTGAGAGCTGTAGCTCCGATTCACATTTTACCTATTTCCAAACCATGATGTATGCAGTATGACCCTCTGACTGAATTACCCTTCCTGGGGTGACAAAGTTGACTTTCACGAAACTGTGTTTGGACCCTCTACCACTCCATCAGGAACCCTCCTCTATCATTTGAGCTGGTTTTGAGAACTGTGGCTCCGATTCACATTTTTACCTATTTCCAAACCATGATGTATCCCCTATGACCCTTTCACGGAATTACCCTTCCTGGGGTGCCAAACTTGACTTTCACAAAAAAGTGTGTTGACCCTCTAGCACTCCGCCAGGAACCCTCCTCTATCATTTGAGCTGGTTTTTAGAACTATGGCTCCGATTCACATTTATACTTATTTCCAAACCATGATGTATCCACTAAGACCCTTTGACCGAATTACCCTTCCTGGGGTGCCAAAGTTGACTTTCACAAAAAAGTGTGTTGACCCTCTAGCACTCCACCAGGAACCCTCCTCTATCATTTGAGGTGGTTTTTAGAACTGTGGCTCCGATTCACCTTTTTACCTATTTCCAAACCATTATGTAACCCCTATGAACCTTTCACAGGATTACCCTTCTTGGGATGCCAAAGTTGACTTTCACGAAACTGTGTTTGGACCCTCTAGCACTCCATCAGGAACCCTCCTCTATCATTTGAGCTGGTTTTGAAACCTGTAGCTCCGATTCACATTTTACCTATTTCCAAACCATGATGTATCCACTAAGACCCTTTGACCTGATTACCCTAACTGGGGTGCCAAAGTTGACTTTCACGAATCTGTGTTTGGACCCTCTAGCACTCCATCAGGACCCTCCTCTATCATTTGAGCTGCTTTTAAAACCTGTAGCTCCGATTCACATTTTTACCTATTTCCAAAGCATCATGTATCCACTATAACCCTTTCACGTGATTACCCTTTATGGGGTGCCAAAGTTGACTTTCACGAAACTGTGTTTGGACCCTCTAGCACTCCATCAGGAACCCTCCTCTATCGTTTGAGCTGGATTTAAGATCTGTACCTCTAAATCACATTTTAACCTATTTCCCAACCATGATGTATCCACTATTACCCTTTCACGGGATTACCCTTTCTGGGGTGCCAAAGTTGACTTTCACAAATTTGTGTTTGGACCCTTAAGCAGTCCATCAGGAACCCTCATCCATCATTTGATGTGGTTTTGAGAGCTGTAGCTCCAATTCACATTTTTACCTATTTCCAAACCATGATGTATCCCCTATGACCCTTTCACGGGATTACCCTTCCTGGGGTGCCAAAGTTGACTTTGACAAAAATGTGTGTTGACCCTGTAGCACTCCATCAGGAACCCTCCTCTATCATTTGAGCTGGTTTTGAGAGCTGTAGCTCCGATTCACATTTTTACCTATTTCCAAACCATGATGTATGCAGTATGACCCTTTGACTGAATTACCCTTCCTGGGGTGACAAAGTTGACTTTCACGAAACTGTGTTTGGACCCTCTAGCACTCCATCACGAACCCTCCTCTATCATTTGAGCTGGATTTCAGAACTGTAGCTCCGATTCACCTTTTTACCTATTTCCAAACCATGATGTATCCACTAAGACCCTTTGACCTGATTACCCTAACTGGGGTGCCAAAGTTGACTTTCACGAAACTGTGTTTGGACCCTCTAGCACTCCATCAGGACCCTCCTCTATCATTTGAGCTGCTTTTAAAACCTGTAGCTCCGATTCACATTTTTACCTATTTCCAAAGCATCATGTATCCACTATAACCCTTTCACGTGATTACCCTTTATGGGGTGCCAAAGTTGACTTTCACGAAACTGTGTTTGGACCCTCTAGCACTCCATCAGGAACCCTCCTCTATCGTTTGAGCTGGATTTAAGATCTGTACCTCTAAATCACATTTTAACCTATTTCCCAACCATGATGTATCCACTATTACCCTTTCACGGGATTACCCTTTCTGGGGTGCCAAAGTTGACTTTCACAAATTTGTGTTTGGACCCTTAAGCAGTCCATCAGGAACCCTCATCCATCATTTGATGTGGTTTTGAGAGCTGTAGCTCCAATTCACATTTTTACCTATTTCCAAACCATGATGTATCCCCTATGACCCTTTCACGGGATTACCCTTCCTGGGGTGCCAAAGTTGACTTTGACAAAAATGTGTGTTGACCCTGTAGCACTCCATCAGGAACCCTCCTCTATCATTTGAGCTGGTTTTGAGAGCTGTAGCTCCGATTCACATTTTTACCTATTTCCAAACCATGATGTATGCAGTATGACCCTTTGACTGAATTACCCTTCCTGGGGTGACAAAGTTGACTTTCACGAAACTGTGTTTGGACCCTCTAGCACTCCATCACGAACCCTCCTCTATCATTTGAGCTGGATTTCAGAACTGTAGCTCCGATTCACCTTTTTACCTATTTCCAAACCATGATGTATCCCATATGACCCTTTCACGGGATTACCCTTCCTGGGGTGCCAAAGTTGACTTTCACTAAAAAGTGTGTTGACCCTCTAGCACTCCACCAGAAACCCTCATCTATAATTTGAGCTGGTTTTTAGAACTGTGGCTCCGATTCACGTGTATACCTATTTCCAAACCATGATGTATCCACTAAGACCCTTTGACCGAATTACCCTTCCTGGGGTGCCAAAGTTGACTTTCAGAAAAAAGTGTGTTGACCCTCGAGCACTCCACTAGGAACCCTCCTCTATCATTTGAGCTGGTTTTTAGAACTGTGGCTCCGATTCACCTTTTTACCTATTTCCAAACCATTATGTATCCCCTATTACCCTTTCACGGGATTACCCTTCTTGGGGTGCCAAAGTTGACTTTCACGAAACTGTGTTTGGACCCTCCAGCACTCCATCAGGAACCCTCCTCTATCATTTGAGCTGGTTTTGAAACCTGTTGCTCCTACTTACATTTTTACCTATTTCCCAACCATGATGTATCCACTATTACCCTTTGACGGGATTACCCTTTCTGGGGTGCCAAAGTTGACTTTCACAACTTTGTGTTTGGACCCTCTAGCAGTCCATCAGGAACCCTCATCTATCATTTGATGTGGTTTTGAGAGCTGTAGCTCCGATTCACATTTTTACCTATTTCCAAACCATGATGTATCCCCTATGACCCTTTCACGGGATCACCCTTCCTGGGGTGCCAAAGTTGACTTTCACGAAAAAGTGTGTTGACCCTCTAGCACTCCACCAGGAACCCTCCTCTAACATTTGAGCTGGTTTTTACAACTGTGGCTCCGATTCACATTTATACCTATTTCCAAACCATGTTATATCCACTATGACTCTTTGACCGAATTACCCTTCCTGGGGTGCCAAAGTTGACTTTCACAAAAAAGTGTGTTGACCCTCTAGCACTCCACCAGGAACCCTCCTCTATCATTTGAGCTGGTTTTTAGAACTGTGGCTCCGATTCACCTTTTCACCTATTTCCCAACCATTATGTATCCCCTATTACCCTTTCACGGGATTACCCTTCTTGGGGTGCCAAAGTTGACTTTCACGAAACTGTGTTTGGACCCTCTAGCACTCCATCAGGAACCCTCCTCTATCATTTGAGCTGGTTTTGAAACCTGTAGCTCCGATTCACATTTTACCTATTTCCAAACCATGATGTATCCACTATTACCCTTTGACCTGATTACCCTCCCTGGGGTGCCAAAGTTGACTTTCACGAAACTTTGTTTGGACCCTCTAGCACTCCATCAGGAACCCTCCTCTATCATTTGAGCTGGTTTTGAAACCTGTAGCTCCGATTCACATTTTACCTCTTTCCAAACCATGATGTATCCACTATTACCATTTGACCTGATTACCCTTACTGGGGTGCCAAAGTTGACTTTCACAAATTTGTGTTTGGACCCTCTAGCACTCCATCAGGAACCCTCCTCTATCATTTAAACTGGATTTAAGAGCTGTACCTCCGATTCACATTTTTACCTATTTCCCAACCATGATGTATCCACTATTATACTTTCACGGGATAACCCTTCCCTGGGGGCCAAAGTTGACTTTCACAAATTTGTGTTTGGACCCTCTAGCACTCCATCAGGAACCCTCCTCTATCATTTGAGCTGGTTTTGAGAGCTGTACCACCGATTCACATTTTACCTATTTCCAAAGCATGATGTATCCACTATTACCCTTTCACCTGATTACCCTCCCTGGTGTGCCAAAGTTGACTTTCACGAAACTGTGTTTGGACCCTGTAGCACTTCGTCAGGAACCCTCCTCTATCATTTGAGCTGGTTTTGAGAGCTGTACCACCGATTCACATTTTCACATATTTCCATAGCATGATGTATCCACTATTACCCTTTCACGGGATTACCCTTCCTAGGGTGCCAAAGTTGACTTTCACGAAACTGTGTTTGGACTCTCTAGCACTCCACCAGGAACCTTCCTCTATCATTTGAGCTGGTTTTTAGAACTGTGGCTCCGATTCACCTTTTTACCTATTTCCCAAACCATGATGTATGCCCTATGACCCTTTCACGGGATTACCCTTCCTGGGGTGCCAAAGATGACTTTCAGAAAAATGTGTGTTGACACTCTAGCACTCCACTAGGAACCCTCCTCGATCATTTGAGTTGGTTTTGAGAGCTGTGGCTCCGATTCCCCTTTTTACCTATTTCCAAACCATGATGTATCCACTATTATACTTTCATGAGATTACCCTTCCTGCAGTGCCAAAGTTGACTTTCACGAAACTGTGTCTGGACCCTCTAGCACTCCATTAAGAACCCCCCTCTATCATTTGAGCTGGATTTTCGAACTGTAGCTCCGATTCACATTTTCACCTATTTCCAAAGCATGATGTATCCACTTTTACCCTTTCACCTGATTACCCTTCCTGGGGTGCCAAAGTTGACTTTCACGAAGCTGTGTATTGACCCTCTAGCACTCCATCAGGAACCCTCCTCTATCATTTAAGCTGGTTTTTACAACTGTAGCTCCGATTGCCCTTTTTGCCTATTTCCCAACCATGATGTATCAACTATGACCCTTTCACGGGATTATCCTTCCTGAGGTGCTAAAGTTGACTTTGGCGAAACTGTGTTTGGACCCTCTAGCATTTCATCAGGAACCCTCCTCTATCATTTGAGCTGGTTTTAAAACCTGTAGCTCCGATTCACATTTTCATCTATTTCCAAACCATGATGTATCCACTAAGACCCTTTGACCGAATTACCCTTCCTGGGGTGCCAAAGTTGACTTTCAGAAAAAAGTGTGTTGACCCTCGAGCACTCCACTAGGAACCCTCCTCTATCATTTGAGCTGGTTTTTAGAACTGTGGCTCCGATTCACCTTTTTACCTATTTCCAAACCATTATGTATCCCCTATTACCCTTTCACGGGATTACCCTTCTTGGGGTGCCAAAGTTGACTTTCACGAAACTGTGTTTGGACCCTCTAGCACTCCATCAGGAACCCTCCTCTATCATTTGAGCTGGTTTTGAAATCTGTTGCTCCTACTTACATTTTTACCTATTTCCCAACCATGATGTATCCACTATTACCCTTTCACGGGATTACCCTTTCTGGGGTGCCAAAGTTGACTTTCACAGCTTTGTGTTTGGACCCTCTAGCAGTCCATCAGGAACCCTCATCTATCATTTGATGTGGTTTTGAGAGCTGTAGCTCCGATTCACATTTTTACCTATTTCCAAACCATGATGTATCCCCTATGACCCTTTCACGGGATCACCCTTCCTGGGGTGCCAAAGTTGACTTTCACGAAAAAGTGTGTTGACCCTCTAGCACTCCACCAGGAACCCTCCTCTAACATTTGAGCTGGTTTTTACAACTGTGGCTCCGATTCACATTTATACCTATTTCCAAACCATGTTATATCCACTATGACCGTTTGACCGAATTACCCTTCCTGGGGTGCCAAAGTTGACTTTCACAAAAAAGTGTGTTGACCCTCTAGCACTCCACCAGGAACCCTCCTCTATCATTTGAGCTGGTTTTTAGAACTGTGGCTCCGATTCACCTTTTCACCTATTTCCCAACCATTATGTATCCCCTATTACCCTTTCACGGGATTACCCTTCTTGGGGTGCCAAAGTTGACTTTCACGAAACTGTGTTTGGACCCTCTAGCACTCCATCAGGAACCCTCCTCTATCATTTGAGCTGGTTTTGAAACCTGTAGCTCCGATTCACATTTTACCTATTTCCAAACCATGATGTATCCACTATTACCCTTTGACCTGATTACCCTCCCTGGGGTGCCAAAGTTGACTTTCACGAAACTTTGTTTGGACCCTCTAGCACTCCATCAGGAACCCTCCTCTATCATTTGAGCTGGTTTTGAAACCTGTAGCTCCGATTCACATTTTACCTCTTTCCAAACCATGATGTATCCACTATTACCATTTGACCTGATTACCCTTCCTGGGGTGCCAAAGTTGACTTTCAGAAAAATGTGTGTTGACACTCTAGCACTCCACCAGGAACCCTCCTCGATCATTTGAGTTGGTTTTGAGAGCTGTGGCTCCGATTCCCCTTTTTACCTATTTCCAAACCATGATGTATCCACTATTATACTTTCATGAGATTACCCTTACTGGGGTGCCAAAGTTGACTTTCACAAAAAAGTGTGTTGACCCTCTACCACTCCACCAGAAACCCTCCTCTATCATTTGAGCTGGTTTTGAGAGCTGTAGCTCCGATTCACATTTTACCTATTTCCAAAGCATGATGTATCCACTATTACCCTTTCACCTGATTACCCTCAATGGGGTGTCAAAGTTGACTTTCACGAAACTGTGTTTGGACCCTCTAGCACTTCGTCAGGAACCCTCCTCTATCATTTGAGCTGGTTTTGAGAGCTGTACCACCGATTCACATTTTTACATATTTCCATAGCATGATGTATCCACTATTACCCTTTCACGGGATTACCCTTCCTGGGGTGCCAAAGTTGAGTTTCACGAAACTGTGTTTGGACTCTCTAGCACTTCACCAGGAACCCTCCTCGATCATTTGAGCTGGTTTTTATAGCTGTGGCTCCGACTCCCCTTTTTACCTATTTCCAAACCATGATGTATCCACTATTACCCTTTGACTTGATTACCCTCCCTAGGGTGCCAAAGTTGACTTTCACGAAACTGTGTTTGGACCCTCTAGCACTAAATCAGGAACCCTCCTCTATCAATTGAGCGTGTTTTTAGAACTTTGGCTCCGATTCACCTTTTTACCTATTTCCCAACCATGATGTATCCCCTGTGACCCTTTCACGGGATTACAATTCCTGGGGTGCCAAAGTTGACTTTCAGAAAAATGTGTGTTGACCATCTGGCACTCCATCAGGAACCCTCCTCTATCATTTGAGCTGCTTTTGAAACCTGTAGCTCCGATTCCCCTTTTTACCCATTTCCAAACCATGATGTATCCACTATTATACTTTCACGGGATTACCCTTCCTAGGGTGCCAAAGTTGACCTTCACGAAACTGTGTTTGGACTCTCTAGCACTCCATCAGGAACCCTCCTCTATCATTTGAGCTGGTTTTTAGAACTGTGGCTCCGACTCACCTTTTTACCTATTTCACAAACCATGATGTATCCCCTATGACCCTTTCACGGGATTACCCTCCCTGGGGTGCCAAAGTTGTCTTTCACGAAACTGTGTTTGGACCCTCTAGCACTCCATCAGGAACCCCCCTCTATCATTTGAGCTGCTTTTGAAACCTGTAGCTCCGATTCCCCTTTTTACCTATTTCCAAACCATGATGTATCCACTATTATACTTTCACGTGATTACCCTCCCTGGGGTGCCAAAGTTGACTTTCACGAAACTGTGTTTGGACTCTCTAGCACTCCACCAGGAACCCTCCTCTACCATTTGAGCTGGTTTTTAGAACTGTGGCTCCGATTCACCTTTTTACCTATTTCACAAACCATGATGTATGCCCTATGACCCTTTCACGGGATTACCCTTCCTGGGGTGCCAAAGTTGAATTTCACAAAAAAGTGTGTGGACCCTCTAGGACTCCACCAGGAACCCTCCTCTATGATTTGAGCTGCTTTTGAAACCTGTAGCTCCGATTCCCCTTTTTACCCATTTCCAAACCATGATGTATCCACTATATTTCTTTCACGGGATTACCCTTCCTAGGGTGCCAAAGTTGACCTTCACGAAACTGTGTTTGGACTCTCTAGCACTCCATTAGGAACCCTCCTCTATCATTTGAGCTGGTTTTTAGAACTGTGGCTCCGATTCACCATTTTACCTATTTCACAAACCATGATGTATCCCCTATGACCCTTTCACGGGATTACCCTTCCTGGGGTGCCAAAGTTGACTTTCAGAAAAATGTGTGTTGACCCTCTAGCACTCCATCAGGAACCCTCCTCTATCATTTGAGCTGGTTTTGAGAGCTGTAGCTCCGATTCACATTTTACCTATTTCCAAAGCATGATGTATCCACTATAACCCTTTCACCTGATTACCCTCCCTGCGGTGCTAAAGTTGACTTTCACGAAACTGTGTTTGGACCCTCTAGCACTTCGTCAGGAACCCTCCTCTATCATTTGAGCTGGTTTTGAGAGCTGTACCACCGATTCACATTTTTACATATTTCCAAACCATGATGTATCCACTATTACCCTTTCACGTGATTACCCTTCCTGGGGTGCCAAATTTGACTTTCACGAAACTGTGTTTGGACACTCTAGCACTCCATCAGGAACCCTCCTCTATCATTTGAGCTGGTTTTGAGAGCTGTACCACCGATTCACATTTTTACATATTTCCAAACCATGATGTATCCACTATAACCCTTTCACGGGATTACCCTTCCTGGGGTGCCAAAGTTGACTTTCACGAAACTGTGTTTGGACCTTCTAGCATTCCGTCAGGAACCCTCCTCTATCATTTGAGCTGGTTTTTAGAACTGTACCTCCGATTCACATTTTTACCTATTTCAAAACCATGATGTGTCCACTATTACCCTTTCACGGGATTACCCTTGCTGGGTGGCCAAAGTTGACTTTCACAAAACTGTGTTTGTACGCTCTAGCACTCCGTCAGGAACCCTCCTCTATCATTTGAGCTGGTTTTGAGAGCGGTGCTTTCGATTTACATTTTTACTTATTTCCAAAGCATGATGTATCCACTATTATACTTTCACGGGATTACCCTTGCTGGGGTGCCAAAGTTGACTTTCACAAAACTGTGTTTGTACATTTTAGCACTCCGTCAGGAACCCTCCTCTATCATTTGAGCTGGTTTTGAGAGCTGTGCCTCCGATTCACATTTTTACCTATTTCCAAAGCATGATGTATCCACTATTATACTTTCACGGGATTACCCTCAATGGGGTGCCAAAGTTGACTTTCACGAAACTGTGTCTGGACCCTCTAGCACTCCATTAAGAACCCCCCTCTATCATTTGAGCTGGATTTTCGAACTGTAGCTCCGATTCATGTTTTCACATATTTTCCAAAGCATGATGTATCCACTTTTACCCTTTCACCTGATTTCCCTTCCTGGGGTGCCAAAGTTGACTTTCACGAAACTGTGTTTGGACCCTCTAGCACTTCGTCAGGAACCCTCCTCTATCATTTGAGCTGGTTTTAAGAACTGTAGCTCCGATTCACATTTTACCGATTTCCAAACCATGATGTATCCACTATTACCCTTTGACCTGATTACCCTCCCTGGGGTGCCAAAGTTGACTTTCACGAAACTGTGTTTGGACCCTCTAGCACTCCATCAGGAACCCTCCTCTATCATTTGAGCGGGTTTTCAGAACTGTGGCTCCGATTCACCTTTTTACCTATTTCCCAACCATGATGTATCCCCTATGACCCTTTCACGGGATTACTCTTCTTGGGGTGCCAAAGTTGACTTTCAGAAAAATGTGTGTTGACCCTCTGGCACTCCATGAGGAACCCTCCTCTATCATTTGAGCTGTTTTTTAGAACTGTAGCTCCGATTCACATTTTTACCTATTTCCAAAGCATGATGTATCCACTATTACCCTTTGACCTGATTACCCTTCCTGGGGTGCCAAAGTTGACTTTCACGAAACTGTGTTTGGACCCTCTAGCACTCCATCAGGAACAGTCCTCTATCATTTAAGCTGGTTTTTAGAACTGTGGCTCCGATTCACCTTTTTACCTATTTCCCAACCATGATGTATCCCCTGTAAACCTTTCACCTGATTACCCTCCCTGGGGTGCTAAAGTTGACTTTCACGAAACTGTGTTTGGACCCTCTAGCACTTCGTCAGGAACCCTCCTCTATCATTTGAGCTGGTTTTGAGAGCTGTACCACCGATTCACATTTTTACATATTTCCAAACCATGATGTATCCACTATTACCCTTTCACGGGATTACCCTTCCTGGGGTGCCAAAGTTGACTTTCACAAAACTGTGTTTGGACCTTCTAGCACTCCGTCAGGAACCCTCCTCTATCATTTGAGCGGGTTTTTAGAACTATACCTCCGATTCACATTTTTACCTATTTCAAAACCATGATGTGTCCACTATTACCCTTTCACGGGATTACCCTTGCTGGGGTGCCAAAGTTGACTTTCACAAAACTGTGTTTGTACACTCTAGCACTCCGTCAGGAACCCTCCTCTATCATTTGAGCTGGTTTTTAGAGCTGTGCCTCCGATTCACATTTTTACCTATTTCCAAAGCATGATGTATCCACTATTATAATTTCACGGGATTACCCTTGCTGGGGTGCCAAAGTTGACTTTCACAAAACTGTGTTTGTACATTTTAGCACTCCGTCAGGAACCCTCCTCTATCAGTTGAGCTGGTTTTGAGAGCTGTGCTTTCGATTTACATTTTTACTTATTTCCAAAGCATGATGTATCCACTATTATACTTTCACGGGATTACCCTTGCTGGGGTGCCAAAGTTGACTTTCACAAAACTGTGTTTGTACATTTTAGCACTCCGTCAGGAACCCTCCTCTATCATTTGAGCTGGTTTTGAGAGCTGTGCCTCCGATTCACATTTTTACCTATTTCCAAAGCATGATGTGTCCACTATTATACTTTCACGGGATTACCCTCAATGGGGTGCCAAAGTTGACTTTCACGAAACTGTGTCTGGACCCTCTAGCACTCCATTAAGAACCCCCCTCTATCATTTGAGCTGGATTTTCGAACTGTAGCTCCGATTCATGTTTTCACATATTTTCCAAAGCATGATGTATCCACTTTTACGCTTTCACCTGATTTCCCTTCCTGGGGTGCCAAAGTTGACTTTCACGAAACTGTGTTTGGACCCTCTAGCACTTCGTCAGGAACCCTCCTCTATCATTTGAGCTGGTTTTAAGAACTGTAGCTCCGATTCACATTTTACCGATTTCCAAACCATGATGTATCCACTATTACCCTTTGACCTGATTACCCTCCCTGGGGTGCCAAAGTTGACTTTCACGAAACTGTGTTTGGACCCTCTAGCACTCCATCAGGAACCCTCCTCTATCATTTGAGCGGGTTTTCAGAACTGTGGCTCCGATTCACCTTTTTACCTATTTCCCAACCATGATGTATCCCCTATGACCCTTTCACGGGATTACTCTTCCTGGGGTGCCAAAGTTGACTTTCAGAAAAATGTGTGTTGACCCTCTGGCACTCCATGAGGAACCCTCCTCTATCATTTGAGCTGTTTTTTAGAACTGTAGCTCCGATTCACATTTTTACCTATTTCCAAAGCATGATGTATCCACTATTACCCTTTGACCTGATTACCCTTCCTGGGGTGCCAAAGTTGACTTTCACGAAACTGTGTTTGGACCCTCTAGCACTCCATCAGGAACCCTCCTCTATCATTTAAGCTGGTTTTTAGAACTGTGGCTCCGATTCACCTTTTTACCTATTTCCCAACCATGATGTATCCCCTGTAAACCTTTCACCTGATTACCCTCCCTGGGGTGCTAAAGTTGACTTTCACGAAACTGTGTTTGGACCCTCTAGCACTTCGTCAGGAACCCTCCTCTATCATTTGAGCTGGTTTTGAGAGCTGTATCACCGATTCACATTTTTACATATTTCCAAACCATGATGTATCCACTATTACCCTTTCACGGGATTACCCTTCCTGGGGTGCCAAAGTTGACTTTCACGAAACTGTGTTTGGACCTTCTAGCACTCCGTCAGGAACCCTCCTCTATCATTTGAGCTGGTTTTTAGAACTATACCTCCGATTCACATTTTTACCTATTTCAAAACCATGATGTGTCCACTATTACCCTTTCACGGGATTACCCTTGCTGGGGTGCCAAAGTTGACTTTCACAAAACTGTGTTTGTACACTCTAGCACTCCGTCAGGAACCCTCCTCTATCATTTGAGCTGGTTTTTAGAGCTGTGCCTCCGATTCACATTTTTACCTATTTCCAAAGCATGATGTATCCACTATTATAATTTCACGGGATTACCCTTGCTGGGGTGCCAAAGTTGACTTTCACAAAACTGTGTTTGTACATTTTAGCACTCCGTCAGGAACCCTCCTCTATCAGTTGAGCTAGTTTTGAGAGCTGTGCCTCCGATTCACATTTTTACCTATTTCCAAAGCATGATGTATCCACTATTATACTTTCACGGGATTACCCTCAATGCGATGCCAAAGTTGACTTTCACGAAACTGTGTCTGGACCCTCTAGCACTCCATTAAGAACCCCCCTCTATCATTTGAGCTGGATTTTCGAACTGTAGCTCCGATTCATATTTTCACCTATTTCCAAAGCATGATGTATCCACTTTTACCCTTTCACCTGATTACCCTTCCTGGGGTGCCAAAGTTGAATTTCACGAAACTGTGTTTGGGCCCTCTAGCACTCCATCAGGAACCCTCCTCTATCAATTGAGCGGGTTTTTAGAACTGTGGCTCCGATTCACATTTTTACCTATTTCCAAAGCATGATGTATCCACTATTACCATTTGACCTGATTACCCTTCCTGGGGTGCCAAAGTTGACTTTCACGAAACTGTGTTTGGACCCTCTAGCACTCCATCAGGAACCCTCCTCTATCATTTGAGCTGGTTTTTAGAACTGTGGCTCCGATTCACCTTTTTACCTATTTCCAAACCATGATGTATCCTCTGTGACCCTTTCACGGGATTACCCTTCCTGGGGTGCCAAAGTTGACTTTCAGAAAAATGTGTGTTGACCCTCTAGCACTCCACCAGGAACCGTCCTCTATCATTTGAGCTGGTTTTTAGAACTGCAGCTTCGATTCACCTTTTTACCTATTTCGAAACCATGATGTATAAGCTATTACCCTTTGACCTGATTACCCTCCCTGGGGTGCCAAAGTTGACTTTCACGAATCTGTGTTTGGACCCTCTAGCACTCCATCAGGAACCCTCCTCTATCATTTGAGCTGGTTTTGAGAGCTGTAGCTCCGATTCACATTTTCCCTATTTCCAAAGCATGATGTATCAACTATTACCCTTTGACCTGATTACCCTTTAAGGGGTGCCAAAGTTCCCTCTCACGAAACTGTGCTCGGACCCTCTAGCACTCCATCAGGAGCCCTCCTCTATCATTTGAGGTGATTTTGAGAGCTGTAGTTTCGATTCACATTTGTACCTATTTCCAAAACATGATTTATCCACTATGACCCTTTCACTGGATTACCATTCATGGGGTGCGAAAGTTGATTTTCACAAAAATGTGTGTTGACTCTCTAGCACTCCATCAGGAACCCTCCTCTATCCTTTGAGCTGGTTTTGAGAGCTGTAGCTCTGATTCACATTTCTACCTATTTCCAAACCATGATGTATCCACTGTGACCCTTTCAAGGGATTACCCTTCTTGAGGTGATAAATTTGACTTTCACGAAACTGTGTTTGGACCCTCTAGCACTCCATCAGGAACCCTCCTCTATCATTTGAGGTGGTTTTGAGAGCTGTAGCTCCGATTCACATTTTTACCCATTTCCAAACCATGATGTATGCACTATTACTCTTTGACCTGATTATTCTCCCTGGGGTGCTAAAGTTGACTTTCACGAAACTGTGTTTGGACCCTCTAGCACTCCATCAGGAACCCTCCTCTATCATTTGAGGTGGTTTTGAGAGCTGTAGCTCAGATTCACATTTTTACCTATTTCCAAACTATGATGTATGCACTATTACTCTTTGACCTGATTACTCTCCCTGGGGTGCCAAAGTTGACTTTGACAAAAATGTGTGTTGACCCTCTAGCACTCCATCAGGAACCCTCCTCTATCATTTGAGCTGGTTTTGAGAGCTGTAGCTCCGATTCACATTTTTACGTATTTCCACACCATGATATATGCACTACTACCCTTTGACCTGATTACTCTCCCTAGGGTGCCAAAGTTGACTTTCACGAAACTGTGCTTGGACCCTCTAGCACTCCATCAGGAACCCTCCTCTATCTTCTGAGCTGGTTTTTAGAACTGTAGCTCCGATTCACCGTTTTACCTATTTCCAAACCATGATGTATCCCCTATGACCCTTTGACGGAGATACCCTTCCTGGGGTGCCAAAGTTGACTTTCACGACACTGTGTTTGGACCCTCTAGCACTCCATCAGGAACCCTCCTCTATCATTTGAGCTGGTTTTGAGAGCTGTAGCTCTGATTCACAATTTACCTATTTCGAAAGCATGATGTTTCCGCTTTGATCCTTTGACCTCATTACCCTCCCTGGGGTGCCGAAGTTAACTTTGACGAAACTGTGTTTGGACAATCTAGCACTCCATCAGGAACCCTCCTCTATCATTCGAGCTGGTTTTGAGAGCTGTAGGTCTGATTCACCTTTTACCTATTTCCAAAGCATGATGTATCCGCTATTACCCTTTGACCTGATTACCCTCCCTGGGGTGCCAAAGTTGACTTACACGAAACTGTGCTTGGACCCTCTAGCACTCCATCAGGAACCCTCCTCTATCATTTGAGCTGGTTTTTAGAACTGTAGCTCCGATTCCCCTTTTTGCCTCTTTCCCAACCATAATGTATCCACTATTACCCTTTCACGTGATCACCCTTCCTGAGGTGCTAAAGTTGACTTTCACGAAACTGTGTTTGGACCCTCTAGCACTCCATCAGGAACCCTCCTCTATCATTTGACCTGGTTTTAAAACCTGTAGCTCCGATTCACCTTTTTACCTTTTTGCAAACCATGATGCATCCACTAACACCCTTTCACGTGATTAGCCTTCCGGGGGTGGCAAAGTTAACTTTCACGAACCTGTGCTTGGACCCTCTAGCACTCCATCAGGAACCCTCCTCTATCATTTGAGCTGGTTTTGAGAGCTGTAGCTCCGATTCACATTTTCACCTATTTCCAAACCATGATGTATCCCCTATGACCCTTTCACGGGATTACCCTTCCCGGGGTGCTAAATTTGACTTTCACGAAACTGTGTTTGGACCCTCTAGCACTCCATCAGGAACCCTCCTCTATCATTTGAGCTGGTTTTGAGAGCTTTAGCTCCGATTCACATTTTCACCTACTTCCAAACCATGATGTATCCCATATGACCCTTTCACGGGATTACCCTTCCTAGGGTGCTAAATTGGACTTTCACGAAACTGTGTTTGGACCCTCTAGCACTCCATCAGGAACCCTCCTCTATGATTTGATCTGGTTTTAAAACCTGTAGCTCCGATTCACATTTGTACCTATTTCCAAAGCATGATGTATCCACTATAACCCTTTGACCTGAGTACCCTCCCTGGGGTGCCAAAGTTGACTTTCACGAAACTGTGTTTGGACCCTCTAGCACTCCATCAGGAACCCTCCTCTATCATTTGAGCTGGTTTTTAGAACTGTGGCTCCGATTCACCTTTTTACCTATTTCCCAACCATGATGTATCCCCTGTGACCCTTTCACGGGATTACCCTTCCTCGGGTGCCAAAGTTGACTTTCACAAAAATGTGTGTTGACCCTCTAGCACTCCATGAGGGACCCTCCTCTATCATTTGAGCTGGTTTTGAGAGCTGTAGCTCCGATTCACATTTTTACCTGTTTGCAAATTATGATGTATCCACTTTTCCCCTTCCACGTGATTACCCTTCCTCGGGTGCCAAAGTTGACTTTCACGAAACAGTGTTTGGACCCTCTAGCAGTCCATCAGGAACCCTCCTCTGTCATTTCAGCTGGTTTTAAAACCTGTAGCTCCGATTAACCTTTTTACCTATTTCCAAACCATGATGTATCCCCTATGACCCTTTTACGTGATTACCCTTCCTGGTGTGCCAAAGTTGACTTTCACGAAACTGTGTTTGGACCTTCTAGCACTCCATAAGGAACCCTCCTCGATCATTTGAGCTGGTTTGTAGAACTGTACCTCCGATTCACATTTTTACCTATTTCAAAACCATGACGTGTCCACTATTACCCTTTGACCTGATTACCCTTCCCGGGGTGCCAAAGTTGACTTTCACAAAACTGTGTTTGTACGCTCTAGCACTCCATCAGGAACCCTCCTCTATCATTTGAGCTGGTTATAAGGGCTCTATCTCCCATTCACATTTTCACCTATTTCCAAAACATGATGTATCCCCTATGACCCTTTCACGGGATTACCCTTCCTGGGGTGCCAAAGTTGACTTTCACGAAACTCTGTTTGGACCCTCTAGCACTCCATCAGGAACCCTCCTCTATCATTTGACCTGGTTTTAAAACCTGTAGCTCCGATTCACCTTTTTACCTTTTTCCAAACCATGATGCATCCACTAACACACTTTCACGTGATTATCCTTCCGGGGGTGAAAAAGTTCACTTTCACGAACCTGTGCTTGGACCCTCTAGCACTCCATCAGGAACCCTCCTCTATCATTTGAGCTGGTTTTGAGAGCTGTAGCTCCCATTCACATTTTTACCTATTTCAAAACCATGATGTGTCCACTATTACCCTTTCACGGGATTACCCTTCCTGGGGTGCCAAAGTTGACTTTCACAAAACTGTGTTTGTACGCTCTAGCACTCCATCAGGAACCCTCCTCTATCATTTGAGCTGGTTATAAGGGCTCTATCTCCAATGCACATTTTCACCTATTTCCAAAACATGATGTATCCCCTATGACCCTTTGACCTGATTACCCTCCCTGGGGTGCCAAAGTTAACTTTGACGAAACTGTGTTTGGACCCTCTAGCACTCCATCAGGAACCCTCCTCTATCATTCGAGCTGGTTTTGAGAGCTGTAGCTCTGATTCACCTTTTACCTATTTCCAAAGCATGATGTATCCGCTATTTCCCTTTGACCTGATTACCCTCCCTGGTTTGCCAAAGTTGACTTACACGAAACTGTGCTTGGACCCTATTGCACTCCATCAGGAACCCTCCTCTATCATTTGAGCTGGTTTTTACAACTGTAGCTCCGATTCCCCTTTTTGCCTATTTCCCAACCATAACGTATCCACTATTACCCTTTCACGTGATTACCCTTCCTGAGGTGCTAAAGTTGACTTTCACGAAACTGTGTTTGGACCCTCTAGCACTCCATCAGGAACCCTCCTCTATCATTTGAGCTGGTTTTAAAACCTGTAGCTCCGATTCACATTTTTAACTTTTTCCAAACCATGATGCATCCACTAACACCCTTTCACGTGATTAGCCTTCCGGGGGTGGCAAAGTTGACTTTCACGAACCTGTGCTTGGACCCTCTAGCACTCCATCAGGAACCCTCCTCTATCATTTGAGCTGGTTTTGAGAGCTGTAGCTCCGATTCACATTTTCACCTATTTCCAAACCATGATGTATCCCCTATGACCCTTTCACGGGATTACCCTTCCTGGGGTGCCAAATTTGCATTTCACGAAACTGTGTTTGGACCCTCTAGCACTCCATCAGGAACCCTCCTCTATCATTTGAACTGGTTTTGAGAGCTTTAGCTCCGATTCACATTTCTACCTATTTCCCAACCATGATGTATCCACTATTATACGTTCACGGGATTACCCTTCCTGGGGTGCTAAATTGGACTTTCACGAAACTGTGTTTGGACCCTCTAGCACTCCATCAGGAACCCTCCTCTATCATTTGATCTGGTTTTAAAACCTGTAGCTCCGATTCACATTTTTACCTATTTCCAAAGCATGATGTATCCACTATTACCCTTTGACCTGATTACCCTTCCTGGGGTGCCAAAGTTGTCTTTCACGAAACTGTGTATTGACCATCTAGCACTCCACCAGGAACCCTCCTCCATCATTTGAGCTGGTTTTGAGAGCTCTAACGCCGATTCACATTTTACCTATTTCCAATCCATGATGTATCCACTAATACCCTTTGACCTGAGTAACCTCCCTGGGGTGCCAAAGTTGACTTTCACGAAACTGTGTTTGGACCCTCTAGCACTCCATCAGGAACCCTCATCTATCATTTGAGCTGGTTTTTAGAACTGTGGCTCCGATTCACCTTTTTACCTATTTCCAAACCATGATGTATCCCCTATGACCCTTTCACGGGATTACCCTTCCTCGGGTGCCAAAGTTGACTTTCACAAAAATGTGTGTTGACCCTCTAGCACTCCATGAGGGACCCTCCTCTATCATTTGAGCTGGTTTTGAGAGCTGTAGCTCCGATTCACATTTTTACCTATTTCCAAACCATGATGTATCCACTTTTCCCCTTCCACGTGATTACCCTTCCTCGGGTGCCAAAGTTGACTTTCACGAAACTGTGTTTGGACAATCTAGCACTCCGTCACAAACCCTCCTCTATCATTTGAGCTGGTTTTAAAACCTGTAGCTCCGATTCACATTTTTACCTATTTCCAAACCATGATGTATCCACTTTTCCCCTTCCACGGGATTACCCTTCCTGGGGTGCCAAAGTTGACTTTCACGAAACTGTGTTTGGACCCTCTAGCACTCCACCAGGAACCCTCCTCTATCATTTGAGCTGGTTTTGAGAGCTCTAACGCCGATTCACATTTTACCTATTTCCAAACCATGATGTATCCACTATAACCCTTTGACCTGAGTACCCTCCCTGGGGTGCCAAAGTTGACTTTCACGAAACTGTGTTTGGACCCTCTAGCACTCCATCAGGAACCCTCCTCTATCATTTGAGCTGGTTTTTAGAACTGTGGCTCCGATTCACCTTTTTACCTATTTCCCAACCATGATGTATCCCCTGTGACCCTTTCACGGGATTACCCTTCCTCAGGTGCCAAAGTTGACTTTCACAAAAATGTGTGTTCACCCTCTAGCACTCCATGAGGGACCCTCCTCTATCATTTGAGCTGGTTTTGAGAGCTGTAGCTCCGATTCACATTTTTACCTATTTCCAAACCATGATGTATCCACTTTTCCCCTTCCACGTGATTACCCTTCCTCGGGTGCCAAAGTTGACTTTCACGAAACTGTGTTTGGACCCTCTAGCACTCCGTCACAAACCCTCCTCTATCATTTGAGCTGGTTTTAAAACCTGTAGCTCCGATTCACATTTTTACATATTTCCAAACCATGATGTATCCCCTATGACCCTTTCACGGGATTACCCTTCCTGGGGTGCCAAAGTTGACTTTCACGAAACTGTGTTTGGACCCTCTAGCACTCCATCAGGAACCGTCCTCTGTCATTTCAGCTGGATTTTAAAACCTGTAGCTCCGATTCACATTTTTACCTATTTCCAAACCATGATGTATCCCCTATGACCCTTTTACGTGATTACCCTTCCTGGTGTGCCAAAGTTGACTTTCACGAAACTGTGTTTGGACCTTCTAGCACTCCGTCAGGAACCCTCCTCTATCATTTGAGCTGGTTTGTAGAACTGTACCTCCGATTCACATTTTCACCTATTTCGAAACCATGATGTGTCCACTATTACCCTTTCACGGGATTACCCTTCCTGGGGTGCCAAAGTTGACTTTCACAAAACTGTGTTTGTACGCTCTAGCACTCCATCAGGAACCCTCCTCTATCATTTGAGCTGGTTATAAGGGCTGTATCTCCCATTCTCATTTTCACCTATTTCCAAACCATGATGTATCCCCTATGACCCTTTCACGGGATCACCCTTCCTGGGGTGCCAAAGTTGACCTTCACAAAAATGTGTGTTCACCCTCTAGCACTCCTCCAGGAACCCTCCTCTATCATTTGAGCTGGTTTTGAGAGCTGTAGCTCCGATTCACATTTTTACCTATTTCCAAACCATGATGTATTCCCTATGACCCTTTCACGTGATTACCCTCCCTCGAGTGCCAAAGTTGACCTTCACAAAAATGTGTCTTCACCCTCTAGCACTCCACCAGGAACCCTCCTCTATCATTTGAGCTGGTTTTGAGAACTGTACCTCCGATTCACATTTTTACCTATTTCCAAACCATGATGTATCCCCCATGACCCTTTCACGTGATTACCCTCCCTCGGGTGCCAAAGTTGACTTTCACGAAGCTGTGTGTTGACCGTCTAGCACTCCATCAGGAACCTTCCTCTATCATTTGAGCTGGTTTTGAGAACAGTAGCTTCGATTCACATTTTAACCTATTTCCCAGCCATGATGTATTCGATATCTCTTTCACGGGATTATCCTTCCTGGGGTGAAAAAGTTGACTTTCACGAATTTGTGTTGGGACCTTCTGGCACTCCATCAGGAACCCTCTTCTATCACTTGAGCTGGTTCTAAGAGCTGTAGCTCCCATTCACATTTTTACCTATTTCCAAACCATGATGTATCCACTATGACCCTTTCACGGGATTACCCTTCCTGGGGTGCCAAAGTTGACCTTCACGAAACTGTGTTTTGACACTCTAGCACTCCATCAGGAACGCTCCTCTATCACTTGAGCTGGTTTTGAGAGCTGTAGCTCCGATTCACATTTTTACCTATTTCCAAACCATGATGTATCCACTATCACCCTTTCACGGGATTACCCTTCCTGTGGTGCCAAAGTTGACTTTCAGAAAAAAGTGTCTTGACCCTCTAGCACTCCATCAGGAACCCTCCTCTATCACTTGAGCTGGTTTTGAGATCTGTAGCTAACATTCACATTTTTACCTATTTCCAAACCATGATGTATCCACTATCACCCTTTCACGGGATTACCCTTCCTGGGGTGCCAAAGTTGACCTTCACGAAACTGTGTTTTGACACTCTAGCACTCCATCAGGAACGCTCCTCTATCATTTGAGCTGGTTTTGAGAGCTGTGGCTCCGATTCCCCTTTGTACCTTTTTCCAAACCATGATGTATCCACTATTACCCTTTGACCTGACTACCCTTCCTGGGGTGCCAAAGTTGACTTTCAGAAATATGTGTCTTGACCCTCTAGCACTCCATCAGGAACCCTCCTCTATCATTTGAGCTGGTTTTGAGAGCTGTGGCTCCGATTCCCCTTTGTACCTTTTTCCAAACCATGATGTATCCACTATTACCCTTTGACCTGACTACCCTTCCTGGGGTGCCAAAGTTGACTTTCAGAAAAATGTGTCTTGACCCTCTAGCACTCCATCAGGATCCCTCCTCTATCATTTGAGCTGGTTTTGAGAGCTGTGGCTCCGACTTCCCTTTTTACCTATTTCCAAATCATGATGTATCCACTATTATACTTTCACGGGATTACCCTTCTTGGGGTGCCAAAGTTGACTTTCACAAAAATGTGTGTTGACCCTCTAGCACTCCATCAGGAACCCTCCTCTATCATTTGAGCTGGTTTTGAGAGCTGAACCTCCGATTCACATTTTTACCTATTTCCAAACCATTATGTATCCACTTTTATACTTTCACGGGATTACCCTTCATGGGGTGCCAAATTTGACTTTCACGAAACTGTGTTTGTACCCTCTAGCACTCCATCAAACACCCCTCTCTATCATTTGAGCTGCTTTTTAGAACTGTAGCTCCGATTCACAGCTTTTCCTGTTTCCAAACCATGATGTATCCACTGTTATACTTTCACGGAATTACCCGTCCTAGTATGCCAAAGTTGACTTTCACAACAATGTGTTTGGACCCTCTAGCACTCCATCAGGAACCCTCCTCTATAATTTGAGCTGGTTTTTACCTATTTCTCAAGCATGAAGCATCGCCTATGACCGTTTCACGGGATTACCCTTTCTGGGGTGCCAAAATTGACTTTCACAAAAAAGTGTGTTGACACTCTAGGACTCCACCAGGAACCCTCCTCTATCATTTGAGCTGCTTTTCAAACCTGTAGCTCCGATTCCGATTTTTACCTATTTCAAAACCATGATGTACCCACTATTATACTTTCACGGGATTACCCTTCCTGGGGTGCCAAAGTTGACTTTCACGAAACTGTGTTTGGACTCTCTACCACTCCATCAGGAACCCTCCTCTATCATTTGAGCTGGTTTTTAGAACTGTGGCTCCGATTCACCTTTTTACCTATTTCCCAACCATGATGTATCCACTATTACCCTTTGACCTGATTACCCTCCCTGGGGTGCCAAAGTTGACTTTCACGAAACTGTGTTTGGACCCTCTAGCACTCCGTCAGGAACCCTCCTCTATCATTTGAGCTGGTTTTTAAACATGTAGCTCCGATTCACACTTTTACATATTTCCAAAGCATGACATATCCACTATTACCCTTTCACGTGATTACCCTTCCTTGGGTGCCAAAGTTGACTTTCACGAAACTGTGTTTGGACCCTCTAGCACTCCATCAGGAACCCTCCTCTATCATATGAGCTGGTTTTGAGAGCTGTAGCTCCGATTCACATTTTACCTATTTCCAAACCATGATGTATCCCCTATGACCCTTTCACGGGATTACCCTTCCTGGGGTGCCAAAGTTCATTTTCGGAAAAATGTGTGTTGACCCTCTAGCACTCCATAGGAACCCTCCTCTATCATTTGAGCTGGTTTTGAGAGCTGTAGCTCCGATTCACATTTTACCTATTTCCAAACCATGATGTATCCACTATTATACTTTCACGGGATTACCCTTCCTGGGGTGCCAAAGTTGACATTCACAAAAATGTGTGCTGACCGTGTAGCACTTCATCAGGAACCCTCCTCTATCATTTGAGCTGGTTTTGAGAGCTGAACCTCCGATTCACATTTTTAACTATTTCCCAACCATGATGTATCCCCCATGACCCTTTCACGGGATTACCCTTCCTGGGGTGCCAAAGTTGACTTTCACAAAAATGTGTGTTGACCCTCTAGCACTCAACCAGGAACCCTCCTCTATCATTTGATCTGGTTTTGAGAGCTGTAGGTCTGATTCACATTTTACCTATTTCCAAAGCATGATGTATCCACTATTACCCTTTGACCTGATTATCCTCCCTGGGGTGCCAAAGTTGACTTTCACGAAACTGTGTTTGGACCATCTAACACTCCATCAGGAACCCTCCTCTATCACTTGAGCTGGTTTTGAGAGCTGTAGCTCCGATTCACATTTTTACCTATTTCCAAACCATGATGTATCCACTATTACCCTTTCACGGGATTACCCTCCCTGTGGTGCCAAAGTTGACTTTCACGAAACTGTGTTTGGACCCTCTAGCACTCCATCAGGAACCCTCCTCTATCATTTGAGCTGGTTTTGAGAGCTGTAGCTCCGATTCACATTTTTACCTATTTCCAAACCATGATGTATCCACTATTACCCTTTCACGTGATTACCCTTCCTGGGGTGCCAAAGTTGACTTTCACGAAACTGTGTTTGGACCCTCTAGCACTCCATCAGGAACCCTCCTCTATCATTTGAGCTGGTTTTGATAGCTGTAGTTCCGATTCACATTTTTACCTATTTCCAAACCATGATGTATCCACTATGACCCTTTCACGGGATTACCCTTCCTGGGCTGCCAAAGTTGACTTTCACGAAACTGTGTTTCGACCCTCTAGCACTCCATCAGGAACCCTCATCTATCATTTGAGCTGGTTTTAAGAGCTGTAGTTCCGATTCACCTTTTTGCCTATTTCCCAACCATGATGTATAACCTATTACCCTGTCATGGGATTACCCTTCCTGGGGTGCCAAAGTTGACTTTCACGAAACAGTGTTTGGACCCTCTAGCACTCCTTTAGGAACCCTCCTCTATCATTTGAGCTACTTTTGAAACCTGTAGCTCCGATTCACATTTTTACCTATTTCCAAAAAATGATGTATACCCCATGACCCTTTGACCGAATTACCCTTCCTGGGGTGCCAAAGTTCACTTTCACAAAAAAGTGTGTTGACCCTCTAGCACTCCATCAGGAACCCTCCTCTATCATTTGAGCTGGTTTTGAGAGCTGTAGCTCCGATTCACATTTTTACCTATTTCCAAACCATGATGTATCCACTATTACCCTTTCACGTGATTACCCTTCCTGGGGTGCCAAAGTTGACTTTCACGAAACTGTGTTTGGACCCTCTAGCACTCCATCAGGAACCCTCCTCTATCATTTGAGCTGGTTTTGATAGCTGTAGTTCCGATTCACATTTTTACCTATTTCCAAACCATGATGTATCCACTATGACCCTTTCACGGGATTACCCTTCCTGGGCTGCCAAAGTTGACTTTCACGAAACTGTGTTTCGACCCTCTAGCACTCCATCAGGAACCCTCATCTATCATTTGAGCTGGTTTTAAGAGCTGTAGTTCCGATTCACCTTTTTGCCTATTTCCCAACCATGATGTATAACCTATTACCCTGTCATGGGATTACCCTTCCTGGGGTGCCAAAGTTGACTTTCACGAAACAGTGTTTGGACCCTCTAGCACTCCTTTAGGAACCCTCCTCTATCATTTGAGCTACTTTTGAAACCTGTAGCTCCGATTCACATTTTTACCTATTTCCAAAAAATGATGTATACCCCATGACCCTTTGACCGAATTACCCTTCCTGGGGTGCCAAAGTTCACTTTCACAAAAAAGTGTGTTGACCCTCTAGCACTCCACCAGGAACCCTCCTCTATCATTTGAGCTTGTTTTGAGAGCTGTACTTCCGATTCACAATTTTACCTATTTCCAAACCATGATGTATCCACTGTTACCCTTTCACGGGATTACCCTTCCTGGGGTGCCAAAGTTAACTTTAACGAAACTGTGTTTGGACCCTCTAGCACTCCACCAGGAACCCTCCTCTATCATTTGAGCTGGTTTTGAGAGCTGTAGCTCCGAATCACCTTTTCACCTATTTCCAAACCATGATGTATAACCTATTACCCTGTCATGGGATTACCCTTCCGGGGGTGGCAAAGTTGACTTTCACGAAACTGTGTTTCGACACTCTAGCACTCCATCAGGAACGCTCCTCTATCATTTGAGCTGGTTTTGAGAGCTGTGGCTCCGATTCCCCTTTGTACCTTTTTCCAAACCATGATGTATCCACTATTACCCTTTGACCTGACTACCCTTCCTGGGGTGCCAAAGTTGACTTTCAGAAATATGTGTCTTGACCCTCTAGCACTCCATCAGGAACCCTCCTCTATCATTTGAGCTGGTTTTGAGAGCTGTGGCTCCGATTCCCCTTTGTACCTTTTTCCAAACCATGATGTATCCACTATTACCCTTTGACCTGACTACCCTTCCTGGGGTGCCAAAGTTGACTTTCAGAAAAATGTGTCTTGACCCTCTAGCACTCCATCAGGATCCCTCCTCTATCATTTGAGCTGGTTTTCAGAGCTGTGGCTCCGACTTCCCTTTTTACCTATTTCCAAATCATGATGTATCCACTATTATACTTTCACGGGATTACCCTTCTTGGGGTGCCAAAGTTGACTTTCACAAAAATGTGTGTTGACCCTCTAGCACTCCATCAGGAACCCTCATCTATCATTTGAGCTGGTTTTGAGAGCTGTACCTCCGATTCACATTTTTACCTATTTCCAAACCATTATGTATCCACTTTTATACTTTCACGGGATTACCCTTCCTGGGGTGCCAAATTTGACTTTCACGAAACTGTGTTTGTACCCTCTAGCACTCCATCAAAAACCCCCCTCTATCATTTGAGCTGCTTTTTAGAACTGTAGCTCCGATTCACAGCTTTTCCTGTTTCCAAACCATGATGTATCCACTGTTATACTTTCACGGAATTACCCGTCCTAGCATGCCAAAGTTGACTTTCACAACAATGTGTTTGGACCCTCTAGCACTCCATCAGGAACCCTCCTCTATAATTTGAGCTGGTTTTTACCTATTTCTCAAGCATGAAGCATCGCCTATGACCGTTTCACGGGATTACCCTTTCTGGGGTGCCAAAATTGACTTTCACAAAAAAGTGTGTTGACACTCTAGGACTCCACCAGGAACCCTCCTCTATCATTTGAGCTGCTTTTCAAACCTGTAGCTCCGATTCCGATTTTTACCTATTTCAAAACCATGATGTACCCACTATTATACTTTCACGGGATTACCCTTCCTGGGGTGCCAAAGTTGACTTTCACGAAACTGTGTTTGGACTCTCTACCACTCCATCAGGAACCCTCCTCTATCATTTGAGCTGGTTTTTAGAACTGTGGCTCCGATTCACCTTTTTACCTATTTCCCAACCATGATGTATCCACTATTACCCTTTGACCTGATTACCCTCCCTGGGGTGCCAAAGTTGACTTTCACGAAACTGTGTTTGGACCCTCTAGCACTCCGTCAGGAACCCTCCTCTATCATTTGAGCTGGTTTTTAAACATGTAGCTCCGATTCACACTTTTACATATTTCCAAAGCATGACATATCCACTATTACCCTTTCACGTGATTACCCTTCCTTGGGTGCCAAAGTTGACTTTCACGAAACTGTGTTTGGACCCTCTAGCACTCCATCAGGAACCCTCCTCTATCATATGAGCTGGTTTTGAGAGCTGTAGCTCCGATTCACATTTTACCTATTTCCAAACCATGATGTATCCCCTATGACCCTTTCACGGGATTACCCTTCCTGGGGTGCCAAAGTTCATTTTCGGAAAAATGTGTGTTGACCCTCTAGCACTCCATAGGAACCCTCCTCTATCATTTGAGCTGGTTTTGAGAGCTGTAGCTCCGATTCACATTTTACCTATTTCCAAACCATGATGTATCCACTATTATACTTTCACGGGATTACCCTTCCTGGGGTGCCAAAGTTGACATTCACAAAAATGTGTGTTGACCGTGTAGCACTTCATCAGGAACCCTCCTCTATCATTTGAGCTGGTTTTGAGAGCTGAACCTCCGATTCACATTTTTAACTATTTCCCAACCATGATGTATCCCCCATGACCCTTTCACGGGATTACCCTTCCTGGGGTGCCAAAGTTGACTTTCACAAAAATGTGTGTTGACCCTCTAGCACTCAACCAGGAACCCTCCTCTATCATTTGATCTGGTTTTGAGAGCTGTAGGTCTGATTCACATTTTACCTATTTCCAAAGCATGATGTATCCACTATTACCCTTTGACCTGATTATCCTCCCTGGGGTGCCAAAGTTGACTTTCACGAAACTGTGTTTGGACCATCTAACACTCCATCAGGAACCCTCCTCTATCACTTGAGCTGGTTTTGAGAGCTGTAGCTCCGATTCACATTTTTACCTATTTCCAAACCATGATGTATCCACTATTACCCTTTCACGGGATTACCCTCCCTGTGGTGCCAAAGTTGACTTTCACGAAACTGTGTTTGGACCCTCTAGCACTCCATCAGGAACCCTCCTCTATCATTTGAGCTGGTTTTGAGAGCTGTAGCTCCGATTCACATTTTTACCTATTTCCAAACCATGATGTATCCACTATTACCCTTTCACGTGATTACCCTTCCTGGGGTGCCAAAGTTGACTTTCACGAAACTGTGTTTGGACCCTCTAGCACTCCATCAGGAACCCTCCTCTATCATTTGAGCTGGTTTTGAGAGCTGTAGTTCCGATTCACATTTTTACCTATTTCCAAACCATGATGTATCCACTATGACCCTTTCACGGGATTACCCTTCCTGGGCTGCCAAAGTTGACTTTCACGAAACTGTGTTTCGACCCTCTAGCACTCCATCAGGAACCCTCATCTATCATTTGAGCTGGTTTTAAGAGCTGTAGTTCCGATTCACCTTTTTGCCTATTTCCCAACCATGATGTATAACCTATTACCCTGTCATGGGATTACCCTTCCTGGGGTGCCAAAGTTGACTTTCACGAAACAGTGTTTGGACCCTCTAGCACTCCTTTAGGAACCCTCCTCTATCATTTGAGCTACTTTTGAAACCTGTAGCTCCGATTCACACTTTTACCTATTTCCAAAAAATGATGTATACCCCATGACCCTTTGACCGAATTACCCTTCCTGGGGTGCCAAAGTTCACTTTCACAAAAAAGTGTGTTGACCCTCTAGCACTCCACCAGGAACCCTCCTCTATCATTTGAGCTTGTTTTGAGAGCTGTACTTCCGATTCACAATTTTACCTATTTCCAAACCATGATGTATCCACTGTTACCCTTTCACGGGATTACCCTTCCTGGGGTGCCAAAGTTAACTTTCACGAAACTGTGTTTGGACCCTCTAGCACTCCACCAGGAACCCTCCTCTATCATTTGAGCTGGTTTTGAGAGCTGTAGCTCCGATTCACATTTTTACCTATTTCCAAAAAATGATGTATACCCCATGACCCTTTGACCGAATTACCCTTCCTGGGGTGCCAAAGTTCACTTTCACAAAACAGTGTGTTGACCCTCTAGCACTCCATCAGGAACCCTCCTCTATCATTTGAGCTTGTTTTGAGAGCTGTACTTCCGATTCACAATTTTACCTATTTCCAAACCATGATGTATCCACTGTTACCCTTTCACGGGATTACCCTTCCTGGGGTGCCAAAGTTAACTTTCACGAAACTGTGTTTGGACCCTCTAGCACTCCACCAGGAACCCTCCTCTATCATTTGAGCTGGTTTTGAGAGCTGTAGCTCCGAATCACCTTTTCACCTATTTCCAAACCATGATGTATAACCTATTACCCTGTCATGGGATTACCCTTCCGGGGGTGGCAAAGTTGACTTTCACGAAACTGTGTTTCGACCCTCTAGCACTCCACCAGGAACCCTCCTCTACCATTTGAGCTGGTTTTGAGAGCTGTAGTTCCGATTCACATTTTTACCTATTTCCAAACCATGATGTATCCACTATTACCCTTTCACGGGATTACCCTTTATGGGGTGCCAAAGTTGACTTTCACGAAACTGTGTTTTGACCCTCTAGCACTCCATCAGGAACCCTCCTCTATCATTTGAGCTGGTTTTGAAACCTGTAGCTCCGATTCCCCTTTTTACCTATTTCCAAACCATGATGTATCCACTATTATACTTTCACGGGATTACCCTTCCTGGGGTGCCATAGTTGACTTTCACAAAAATGTGTGTTGACCCTCTAGCACTCCATCAGGAACCCTCCTCTATCATTTGAGCTGGTTTTAAAACCTGTTGCTCCGATTCACATTTATACCTATTTCCAAACCATGATGTATCCACAATTATAAATTCACGGGATTACCCTTCCTAGGGTGCGAAATTTGACTTTCATGAAACTGTGTTTGGACCCTCTAGCACTCCATCAGGAACCCTCCTCTATCATTTGAGCTGGTTTTGAGAGCTGTAGTTCCGATTCACATTTTTACCTATTTCCAAACCATGATGTATCCACTATTACCCTTTCACGTGATTACCCTTCCTGGGGTGCCAAAGTTGACTTTCACGAAACTGTGTTTGGACCCTCTAGCACTCCATCAGGAACCCTCCTCTATCATTTGAGCTGGTTTTGAGAGCTGTAGTTCCGATTCACATTTTTACCTATTTCCAAACCATGATGTATCCACTATGACCCTTTCACGGGATTACCCTTCCTGGGCTGCCAAAGTTGACTTTCACGAAACTGTGTTTCGACCCTCTAGCACTCCATCAGGAACCCTCATCTATCATTTGAGCTGGTTTTAAGAGCTGTAGTTCCGATTCACCTTTTTGCCTATTTCCCAACCATGATGTATAACCTATTACCCTGTCATGGGATTACCCTTCCTGGGGTGCCAAAGTTGACTTTCACGAAACAGTGTTTGGACCCTCTAGCACTCCTTTAGGAACCCTCCTCTATCATTTGAGCTACTTTTGAAACCTGTAGCTCCGATTCACATTTTTACCTATTTCCAAAAAATGATGTATACCCCATGACCCTTTGACCGAATTACCCTTCGTGGGGTGCCAAAGTTCACTTTCACAAAAAAGTGTGTTGACCCTCTAGCACTCCACCAGGAACCCTCCTCTATCATTTGAGCTTGTTTTGAGAGCTGTACTTCCGATTCACAATTTTACCTATTTCCAAACCATGATGTATCCACTGTTACCCTTTCACGGGATTACCCTTCCTGGGGTGCCAAAGTTAACTTTCACGAAACTGTGTTTGGACCCTCTAGCACTCCATCAGGAACCCTCCTCTATCATTTGAGCTGGTTTTTAGAACTGTGGCTCCGATTCACCTTTTTACCTATTTCACAAACCATGATGTATCCCCTATGACCCTTTCACGGTATTACCCTTCCTGGGGTGCCAAAGTTGACTTTCAGAAAAATGTGTGTTGACCCTCTAGCACTCCATCAGGATCCCTCCTCTATCATTTGAGCTGGTTTTGAGAGCTGTAGCTCCGATTCACATTTTACCTATTTCCAAACCATGATGTTTCCCCTATGACCCTTTGACCGAATTACCCTTCCTGGGGTGCCAAAGTTGACTTTCACAAAAAAGTGTGTTGACCCTCAAACACTCCATCAGGAACCCTCCTCTATCATTTGAGCTGGTTTTTGAAACCTGTAGCTCCGATTCCCCTTTTTACCTATTTCCAAACCATGATGTATCCACTATTACCCTTTCACGGGATTACCCTTCCTGGGGTGCGAAATTTGACTTTCACGAAACTGTGTTTGGACCCTCTAGCACTCCATCAGGAACCCTCCTCTAACATTTGAGCTGGTTTTGAGAGCTGTAGCTCCGATTCACATTTTTACCTATTTCCAAACCATGATGTATGCACTATAACCCTTTGACCGAATTACCCTTCCTGGGATGCCAAAGTTGACTTTCACAAAAAAGTGTGTTGACCCTCTAGCACTCCACCAGGAACCCTCCTCTATCATTTGAGCTTGTTTTGAGAGCTGTACTTCCGATTCACAATTTTACCTATTTCCAAACCATGATGTATCCACTGTTACCCTTTCACGGGATTACCCTTCCTGGGGTGCCAAAGTTAACTTTCACGAAACTGTGTTTGGACCCTCTAGCACTCCATCAGGAACCCTCCTCTATCATTTGAGCTGGTTTTTAGAACTGTGGCTCCGATTCACCTTTTTACCTATTTCACAAACCATGATGTATCCCCTATGACCCTTTCACGGTATTACCCTTCCTGGGGTGCCAAAGTTGACTTTCAGAAAAATGTGTGTTGACCCTCTAGCACTCCATCAGGATCCCTCCTCTATCATTTGAGCTGGTTTTGAGAGCTGTAGCTCCGATTCACATTTTACCTATTTCCAAACCATGATGTTTCCCCTATGACCCTTTGACCGAATTACCCTTCCTGGGATGCCAAAGTTGACTTTCACAAAAAAGTGTGTTGACCCTCAAACACTCCATCAGGAACCCTCCTCTATCATTTGAGCTGGTTTTTGAAACCTGTAGCTCCGATTCCCCTTTTTACCTATTTCCAAACCATGATGTATCCACTATTACCCTTTCACGGGATTACCCTTCCTGGGGTGCGAAATTTGACTTTCACGAAACTGTGTTTGGACCCTCTAGCACTCCATCAGGAACCCTCCTCTAACATTTGAGCTGGTTTTGAGAGCTGTAGCTCCGATTCACATTTTTACCTATTTCCAAACCATGATGTATGCACTATAACCCTTTGACCGAATTACCCTTCCTGGGGTGCCAAAGTTGACTTTCACAAAAAAGTGTGTTGACCCTCTAGCACTCCACCAGGAACCCTCCTCTATCATTTGAGCTGGTTTTTAGAACTGTGGTTCTGATTCACCTTTTCACCTATTTCCAAACCATTATGTATCCCCTATGACCCTTTCACGGGATTACCCTTGCTGTGGTGCCAAAGTTGACTTTCACGAAACTGTGCTTGGACGCTCTAGCACTCCATCAGGAACCCTCCTCTATCATTTGAGCTGGTTTTAAGAGCTGTAGTTCCGATTCACCTTTTTGCCTATTTCCCAACCATGATGTATCCACTTTGAGTCTTTCACGGGATTACCCTTTCTGGGGTGCCAAAGTTGACTTTCACAAAAATGTGTGTTGACCCTCTAGCACTCCATCAGGAACCCTCCTCTATCATTTGAGCTGCTTTTGAAACCTGCAGCTCCGATTCCCCTTTTTACCTATTTCCAAACCATGATGTATCCACTATTATACTTTCACGGGATTATCCTTCCTTGGGTGCCAAAGTTGACCTTCACGAAACTGTGTTTGGACCCTCTAGCACTCCATCAAGAACCCTCATCTATCATTTGAGCTGGTTTTAAGAGCTGTAGTTCCGATTCACCTTTTTGCCTATTTCCCAACCATGATGTATCCACTATGAGCCTTTCGCGGGATTACCCTTCCTGGGGTGCCAAAGTTGACTTTCACGAAACAGTGTTTGGACCCTCTAGCACTCCTTTAGGAACCCTCCTCTATCATTTGAGCTACTTTTGAAACCTGTAGCTCCGATTCACATTTTTACCTATTTCCAAAAAATGATGTATACCCCATGACCCTTTGACCGAATTACCCTTCCTGGGGTGCCAAAGTTCACCTTCACAAAAAAGTGTGTTGACCCTCTAGCATTCCACCAGGAACCCTCCTCTATCATTTGAGCTTGTTTTGAGAGCTGTACTTCCGATTCACAATTTTACCTATTTCCAAACCATGATGTATCCACTGTTACCCTTTCACGGGATTACCCTTCCTGGGGTGCCAAAGTTAACTTTCACGAAACTGTGTTTGGACCCTCTAGCACTCCACCAGGAACCCTCCTCTATCATTTGAGCTGGTTTTGAGAGCTGTAGCTCCGAATCACCTTTTCACCTATTTCCAAACCATGATGTATAACCTATTACCCTGTCATGGGATTACCCTTCCGGGGGTGGCAAAGTTGACTTTCACGAAACTGTGTTTCGACCCTCTAGCACTCCACCAGGAAACCTCCTCTACCATTTGAGCTGGTTTTGAGAGCTGTAGTTCCGATTCCCCTTTGTACCTTTTTCCAAACCATGATGTATCCACTATTACCCTTTGACCTGACTACCCTTCCTGGGGTGCCAAAGTTGACTTTCAGAAATATGTGTCTTGACCCTCTAGCACTCCATCAGGAACCCTCCTCTATCATTTGAGCTGGTTTTGAAACCTGTAGCTCCGATTCCCCTTTTTACCTATTTCCAAACCATGATGTATCCACTATTATACTTTCACGGGATTACCCTTCCTGGGGTGCCATAGTTGACTTTCACAAAAATGTGTGTTGACCCTCTAGCACTCCATCAGGAACCCTCCTCTATCATTTGAGCTGGTTTTAAAACCTGTAGCTCCGATTCACATTTATACCTATTTCCAAACCATGATGTATCCACTATTATAAATTCACGGGATTACCCTTCCTAGGGTGCAAAATTTGACTTTCACGAAACTGTGTTTGGACCCTCTAGCACTCCATCAGGATCCCTCCTCTATCATTTGAGCTGGTTTTGAGAGCTGTAGCTCCGATTCACATTTTACCTATTTCCAAACCATGATGTTTCCCCTATGACCCTTTGACCGAATTACCCTTCCTGGGGTGCCAAAGTTGACTTTCACAAAAAAGTGTGTTGACCCTCAAACACTCCATCAGGAACCCTCCTCTATCATTTGAGCTGGTTTTTGAAACCTGTAGCTCCGATTCCCCTTTTTACCTATTTCCAAACCATGATGTATCCACTATTACCCTTTCACGGGATTACCCTTCCTGGGGTGCGAAATTTGACTTTCACGAAACTGTGTTTGGACCCTCTAGCACTCCATCAGGAACCCTCCTCTATCATTTGAGCTGGTTTTTGAGAGCTGTAGCTCCGATTCACATTTTTACCTATTTCCAAACCATGATGTATGCACTATAACCCTTTGACCGAATTACCCTTCCTTGGGGTGCCAAAGTTGACTTTCACAAAAAAGTGTGTTGACCCTCTAGCACTCCACCAGGAACCCTCCTCTATCATTTGAGCTGGTTTTTAGAACTGTGGTTCTGATTCACCTTTTCACCTATTTCCAAACCATTATGTATCCCCTATGACCCTTTCACGGGATTACCCTTGCTGTGGTGCCAAAGTTGACTTTCACGAAACTGTGCTTGGACGCTCTAGCACTCCATCAGGAACCCTCCTCTATCATTTGAGCTGGTTTTAAGAGCTGTAGCTCCGATTCACCTTTTTGCCTATTTCCCAACCATGATGTATCCACTATGAGCCTTTCACGGGATTACCCTTTCTGGGGTGCCAAAGTTGACTTTCACAAAAATGTGTGTTGACCCTCTAGCACTCCACCAGGAACCCTCCTCTATCATTTGAGCTGCTTTTGAAACCTGCAGCTCCAAATCCCCTTTTTACCTATTTCCAAACCATGATGTATCCACTATTATACTTTCACGGAATTATCCTTCCTTGGGTGCCAAAGTTGACCTTTTCGAAACTGTGTTTGGACCCTCTAGCACTCCATCAAGAACCCTCCTCTATCATTTGAGCTGGTTTTAAAACCTGTAGCTCCGATTCAAAATTTTACCTATTTCCAAACCATGATGTATTAACTATGACCCTTTCACGGGATTACCCTTCCTGGGGTGCCAAAGTTGACTTTCACAAAACTGTGTGTTGACCCTCTAGCACTCCATCAGGAACCCTCCTCTATCATTTGAGCTGGTTTTAAAGGCTCTATCTCCGATTCACATTTTCACCTATTTCCAAACCATGATGTATCCCCTATGACCCTTTCACGGGATTACACTTCCTGGGGTGCCAAAGTTGACTTTCACGAAATTGTGTTTTGACCCTCTAGCACTCCATCAGGAACCCTCCTCTAACATTTGAGCTGGTTTTAAGGGCTCTATCTCCGATTCACATTTTCACCTATTTCCAAACGATGATGTATCCACTATTTCCCTTTCACTTGATTACCCTTTTTGGGGTGCCAAAGTTGTCCTTCACAAAACCGTGTTTGTACCCTCTAGCACTCCATCAGGAACCCTCCTCTATCATTTGAGCTGGTTTTTAGAACTGTAGCTCCGATTCACTTTTTTACCTATTTCCAAACCATAATGTATCCACTCTGACTCTTTCACGGGATTACCCTTCCTGGGGTGCCAAAGATGACTTTTACGAAACTGTGTTTGGACCCTCTAGCACTCCATCAGGAACCCTCCTCTATTATTTGAGCTGGTTTGAAAACCTGTAACCCCGATTCACCTTTCTGCCTATTTGCAAACCATGATGTATCCACTGTTACCCATTCACGGGATTACCCTTTCTGGGGTGCCATCTTACATCTGACTACAGAGTGCAATACACCCTCAAAGTTGACGTAAGCACGATGCAATACGTTTATTATTGTTAAGGCTGTTGCTAATTAATGTGAAACTATGTTTTACGACACTATTTGGAATGTTGGTATTCCCCGAACGGAAGCGAGTTATATACAGATATTTAGCCACGAGTGTGCCTATCTATTACCAAACTCAACTTTCAAACATGGGCTGGTTACCCACAATGGCCTCATTTAGAACGCAACGTTATAGAGGAGACGTGGCGTCCTTGCATTGCTCACGACATCACCTCACCATGCCAAAGTAATATTTCCCCCTAGGTCATCGTATGAAAAATATGAGCCCTGATATTTTCGATCTCGTAGTTAATATGGCTCATGGGCCAATCTGGTAGAAATATTAATATTCATTATTCTGCTGGAGTAGATCATCCGGGTATGATTGGTGCTGTAAGTTGGAGACCCACTTGCTTTTAGCATTGTCCTTGTGATACTCCGTGGTGGGTGGGTGGCTCGGATGATGAACCATATTACACTAACCATGGCTTACACCTATGAAATTCCGCCCAAAAGCCCAAAATGTCCACTTGAAATTGACCCTATTGATACTGATCACAGACCTTCTGCATCGATTGAGTATTGGCCTCTTTTCCTTGTGATCGAGACTCCTGACAAGACACCGTAAAAGGTGAACCCCTTTGCTGTATCCAAGGGTATTGAAGTAGTACAGGAGGAGGCAGCTGAAAAATCTGATGTCGTAGTCTCCCCAGTACTGACTTTGTTTGACACTATCTTCAATTAGTATGATGTCTTTGGCTCATGAAAAGGCCTTTAATACTCAGGTTTTCACAGGCCATTTTATGTGGTGGAGGTCTGTGAGCATTTTCATGACATTTGGTTTGCTGGCCGACAACATCTCAAAGTTAATCATGGATAGTTTTACTAATATCAATCTGATCACTGTCATTGTGACTTTTGTGTATTGCTAACGTGTGTATATGTTTTTGGACATATATTTGCTTTTGAAAATAATGGAAATGACCTCCATTTTGAATTGTCTTCTCGGCAGTTACATTTACATAAAAATTAACACCGAATGTGTCCATTTACGGCCAATGTTGATACTTTTTATGTTTTTTGACACTTGTATCTTCTAGAGTGGTGACTCGGGCACAAAACAGGTGATGTCGTAGTCTCCCCAGTACTGACTTTGTTTGACACTATCTTCAATTAGTATGATGTCTTTGGCTCATGAAAAGGCCTTTAATACTCAGGTTTTCACAGGCCATTTTATGTGGTGGAGGTCTGTGAGCATTTTCATGACATTTGGTTTGCTGGCCGACAACATCTCAAAGTTAATCATGGATAGTTTAACTAATATCAATCTGATCACTGTCATTGTGACGTATGTGTATTGGTAAAGGGTGTAAAACATTTTGACAGATATTTGCTTTTGAAAATAATGAAAATGACTATTTGATGAAATAGCAGTATCCAAAGTATTAGAAAACTATGCTTCACGATCGATAACTGACTCTAAGCTCTCGTAGTAGCTATTCAAATGGTCTGTCAGATAACTGTTAATCACTTTTGATACATTCAGAAGCTTACAATTTGTTCAGTTTATCTGCTTTGATATAGATCTCTCTCTGATCGCATACTGACTTTATTGCATTTACTCTGTGTCAGTTCAACCATTCGATGGAGAGCAGCATCTCTCGACATCAGAACACCTGAACAGGGATACGCTGACCATCACAAATGCTCTAACCATGGTCAACTGGTAAAGGAATATGATTGGCAAACATGCACTTGGTTGTTTACTTGCGCAATGTAATATTCTAGACTGTTGGATGTTGGTGGGAGCTTTTCATTTAATGTATTGTCTCATCTACAGACACCACTGGATTGTTTAGTACATACATTGAACTAAAGGTCTGTGCGATGTGATCTAGTAATGTTGATAGGCTTTTGTATTGTACGTTCTGGTTTGTAGACATTAGAATACCCCCGTGTATTGATCTATTGTTTTAACGTTGGACTTGTTTCGTGATGTGTTTCTGTGTTGGCGGTGTTTAGCAGTGCATGGCAGTGTATGGCTAAAAACAAGCACTCCTACAAGGCGATAAAGTCGTGCACATCCGATTTCCATGGACAAAAACAATTCTTCTCCAGTTCACAAGTTTCACAAACAAAACAGCAAAACAAACAAGTACAATTGGACCAGCTGTGCGGATTATGTTTTATTAATGTCATCATTCCCAACATGGAACAGTACCAAATCCTCGAACAGAAACACCAACGTTGTTGTCGCAGATTGTGTGTCTAAATTGATCTTGATCAAATTTGAGATTTGAACAAGGTCAAAGGTAACTGAAGCCCGACACGTAAAACCAGAGATAAAAAACATTTTTGAGAAAAAAAACTCTGGAACCGTGTTCCCTCAACGTATGCAACGCCACCTATTCTACTGGAGGGTTTACAGTAGTAGACACGCAGAGTACATTGTCACAAAATGTCCGAACAGTAAAACATCCACATGCTGCTCCAGAAGAGACCTTGATCCACTTCTGTCCACGGAATATCTTCTCGGCAGTCGTCCTGCCTCTGGGGGACTTCAGGGTCCATTTCCGCCCCCAGGACGATGGCATCCACGCTCCTGATAATAAAGGTAAACATATTTTACATCATTTGCACTGTGTGAATAAATGCAAAATGTATGATTCCACGAGAACATATCTCAAACACAAAAATCAAGTTGTGACTTGGCAGTAGACGTCATTGTACACAAGGAGGCACTGTGTGTTTTCTTTAAAAGATCATTTGGAAAAACACAGTGGCTTCTGCTAATAAAGGTAAACAGTATTCTGTATCATAATTTATACTTCCAGCACATATTAAGACTGCATGAGTGTCGTTTTTACACTGCTTTAACCAGCATACCAGCTATATCACGGTGAGAAACAACAAATATCGGCTCCACACATCATTCAGATATTGAAAATCGAAATAGGTTTGTTTGGAGCGTCATGAGCGAACACTTTAACCATTCGGGTATTCGACGATCCCCTTACATTTAAATGCAAAGCAAATATATCGCGACGTGGAAAACAAAATTTCATCTAAGTCTTAAACTGAAATAGTGAATGCTTTACCAGCAGGTGGCCAGTACACCGACTTTCAAAGTGACCATCCGGGACTTGCTTTGCCTCGAACTACCTATTGAAGGACGGAATGGTGGGTTAACACTAAGTTATACTATCTATAGATAGCATCGTACAGGGCATGCACGAAGGGGGCCCTATCTACACTAACCCCTAATCTACCAGTCAAGTGCAGTCAGCATTGGGTCTACTGGGGGTGCTGAAAAGACTGGGGCCACAGAGCGTGCCAACCCTAAACTAGCTGGGTTGCTGTAACAACCATCCTGACTGTACAGTCAGGCCCTAGCACCGAACCTACTCCATGTACGCTCGGCAGGGGGCTACGCGGAGAGCAGACGCACAGTGGAGCCACCATGAGACAAAAGCTCATCCCATCGGACCCTCGGAAAGCCAGTGTACTAAAGTCCAGGTGGAAAGGTTTAGAGTGACACAACACCAAATCCAGAGTGTGCCAGGGTTCCTGCGTCTGAAAGAAATGAGTCATGCATAAGCATCAGTAATCACATTTCTCTCGGATGTAGATTGTATTAACAACAGCGAGTAAGTGTGGTTTTCTGCCGCTTTGGGCAATTTTCCAACGACGAGTCTCGTACGTGGGCGTGGGGCATAGTATTTAAGTGAGGACTCGAACAATGGTACTGAACATGACGTGCCAACACTTGAACAACTAGGCTACACTACAACTCCGTTTACATGCAGAAACCAGTATCAACCTTTCCCATCTATACCTAAAGGGCTGTGACTATGCTGGTCGTAAGAGGCGACTAACGGGATCGGGTGGTCAGACTCGCTGACTTCTTGGTTGAAACATGTCATCGGTTCCCATTTGCGCAGATCGATGCTCGTGTTGTTGATCACTGGATTGTCTTGTCCAGACTCGATTATTTACAGACCGTCACCTTATAGCTGAATATTGCTGAGTGCGGCGTAAAACTAAACTCACTCACTCCTAAATGAATGTATAGTATGAGAGAATTAGTGTGCACTATATATGAAGCAAATATTTTCTTCCAAATGGAGTTGAAAACACCTGCCTGTCTGGTCCTCTGTCACCCTTCCGAAGAATCCATGGTCCACGTCTATCCATGGAATATCTTCTTGGCAGTCGTCCTGCCTCTGGGGGACTTCAGGGTCCATTTCCGCCCCCAGGACGATGGCATCCACGTTCCTAATAGTGACGACAACGAATAGGTTAATTTTTCACATCACTGATACTTACTACGTAGATAATAAATATTAAAAGCATATGCTTTTTGGTCAGGAAAACGCTGTAACCTGAAACACAAGTTGTAACTTGCTCATGACGTCATTGTCAACAAGAATATATAGTATGTTGTCTTCAAACGATAGTTTGGAGAACTTGCCTTCCTGGTAGTCTGGCGGCTTTGTGGTCGTTGTCCTGCCGCCAGAAGAGACCTTGATCCACTTCTGTCCATGGAATATCTTCTCGGCAGTCGTCCTGCCTCTGGGGGACTTCAGGGTCCATTTCCGCCCCCAGGTAGATGGCATCCCTGCTCATTACAGTAAAGAGAATATAGTTTACATCGCTGGCACTTACTGTGTGCATAAATGCAACTTATATGCCTACACGTAAAATCTCAAACATGAAACTCAAGTTGTGATTTTGCAGTAGACGTCATGATAAACAAGGATGCATTGCATGTTATGGTTTATTCAAAAGATTGTTTGAAAGGAACAGTTGCATGCGTAAGCAACGGTTCTACTTAAAAAGGCAAAGAACACTTTACATAATTTATGCTTCTCACACAGATTATGACTGCATGATTTTACTTTTTACACCGCGTTCAGCAATATACTAGCTATATCACGGCGAGTAACTACAGATAGATGCTTCACACATCATTCAGATATGGGAAATCGAAATAGGTTGTTTGGAACGTCATGAGCGAACGCTTTAACCATTCGGTTATTCGACGATCCCCTTACATTTAAATGCAAAGCAAATATGTCGGGACGTGAAAAACAAAATTTAACTTAAGTTTTAAACTGAAATAGTGAATGCTTTACCAGCAGGTTGCCAGTACACTGACTTTCAAAGTGACCATCCGGGACTTGCTTTGCCTCGAACTACCTATTGAAGGACGGAATGGTGGGTTAACACTAAGTTATACTATCTATAGATAGCATCGTACAGGGCATGCACGAAGGGGGCCCTATCTACACTAACCCCTAATCTACCAGTCAAGTGCAGTCAGCATTGGGTCTACTGGGGGTGCTGAAAAGACTGGGGCCACAGAGTGTGCCAACCCTAAACTAGCTGGGTTGCTGTAACAACCATCCTGACTGTACAGTCAGGCCCTAGCACCGAACCTACTCCATGTACGCTCGGCAGGGGGCTACGCGGAGAGCAGACGCACAGTGGAGCCACCATGAGACAAAAGCTCATCCCATCGGACCCTCGGAAAGCCAGTGTACTAAAGTCCAGGTGGAAGGGTTTAGAGTGACACAACACCAAATCCAGAGTGTGCCAGGGTTCCTGCGTCTGAAAGAAATGAGTCATGCATAAGCATCAGTAATCACATTTCTCTCGGATGTAGATTGTATTAACAACAACGAGTAAGTGTGGTTTTCTGCCGCTTTGGGCAATTTTCCAACGACGAGTCTCGTACGTGGGCGTGGGGCATAGTATTTAAGTGAGGACTCGAACAATGGTACTGAACATGACGTGCCAACACTTGAACAACTAGGCTACACTACAACTCCGTTTACATGCAGAAACCAGTATCAACCTTTCCCATCTATTCCTAAATGGCTGTGACTATGCTGGTCGTAAGAGGCGACTAACGGGATCGGGTGGTCAGACTCGCTGACTTCTTGGTTGAAACATGTCATCGGTTCCCATTTGCGCAGATCGATGCTCGTGTTGTTGATCACTGGATTGTCTTGTCCAGACTCGATTATTTACAGACCGTCACCTTATAGCTGAATATTGCTGAGTGCGGCGTAAAACTAAACTCACTCACTCCTATATGGCTGTATAGTATGAGAGAATTAGTGTGCACTATATATGAAGCAAATATTTTCTTCCAAATGGAGTTGAAAACACCTGCCTGTCTGGTCCTCTGTCACCCTTCCGAAGAATCCATGGTCCACGTCTATCCATGGAATATCTTCTTGGCAGTCGTCCTGCCTCTGGGGGACTTCAGGGTCCATTTCCGCCCCCAGGACGATGGCATCCACGTTCCTAATAGTGACGACAACGAATAGGTTAATTTTTCACATCACTGATACTTACTACGTAGATAATAAATATTAAAAGCATATGCTTTTTGGTCAGGAAAACGCTGTAACCTGAAACACAAGTTGTAACTTGCTCATGACGTCATTGTCAACAAGAATATATAGTATGTTGTCTTCAAACGATAGTTTGGAGAACTTGCCTCCCTGGTAGTCTGGCGGCTTTGTGGTCGTTGTCCTGCCGCCAGAAGAGACCTTGATCCACCTCTGTCCACGGAATATCTTCTCGGCAGTCGTCCTGCCTCTGGGGGACTTCAGGGTCCATTTCCCTAAGTTATACTATCTATAGATAGCATCGTACAGGGCATGCACGAAGGGGGCCCTATCTACACTAACCCCTAATCTACCAGTCAAGTGCAGTCAGCATTGGGTCTACTGGGGGTGCTGAAAAGACTGGGGCCACAGAGTGTGCCAACCCTAAACTAGCTGGGTTGCTGTAACAACCATCCTGACTGTACAGTCAGGCCCTAGCACCGAACCTACTCCATGTACGCTCGGCAGGGGGCTACGCGGAGAGCAGACGCACAGTGGAGCCACCATGAGACAAAAGCTCATCCCATCGGACCCTCGGAAAGCCAGTGTACTAAAGTCCAGGTGGAAGGGTTTAGAGTGACACAACACCAAATCCAGAGTGTGCCAGGGTTCCTGCGTCTGAAAGAAATGAGTCATGCATAAGCATCAGTAATCACATTTCTCACGTTTGTAGATTGCATTAACAACAGCGAGTAAGTGTGGTTTTCTGCCGCTTTGGGCAATATTCCAACGACTTGCCTCATAAGTGGGCGTGGGACATAATATTTAGTGAGGACTCGAACAATGGTACTGAACATGACGTGTCAACACTTGAACAACTAGGCTACACTACCACTCCGTTTACATGCAGAAACCAGTATCAACCTTTCCCATCTATACCTAAAGGGCTGTGTACTATGAGAGAATGAGTGTGCCCTTTATATTAACAAAAACCATGAAGATACATATTTTCTTCCAAATAGATATGGAAACACCTACCTGTATGGTCCTCTGTCGCCCTTCCGAAGAATCCTTGAAGTCGTCCTACCTCTACAGGATTTCAAGACTTTCTGTCCCCACGACGAATATTTCACGTCACTATAGGTGGGTGCTCAAACTCCAAGCGGGCTTCAGTCGCTCGCTTTGGGTCGCTCGCTTACGCAACCTAATCCCAGTCGCCGAACCCGAAACAAAGGATTAGAGCTATTGACAGCACCTCAATCACAAGTGTTTGCACGGAGGCATGTTTTCTTATTTAGCGTGAGCCAAGTAAGACCTGGTAATATTCATTATTGAAAGAAAACGAAACAAAATTTTCTTTCATTAATTACAGATGTATTTATGTAAGACAATATAGCTAAAACATAATCAACGGCTAATACAATACAGGTATAACCCATTGTAAATTTAAAATTACAAGTTAAACCCAAAGTGACATAGGGGTATGGAACATTCAATGTAAATGAATTAAAACAAACTGTCGTCCGTGGGTGGGAATGTTGTAAATTGTGATGTGCTTATCACTGCTCATCGCTTTCGTGATTATAGTCCGTTTGCCGTGAAAGCGTACCGATGAATGTCTCTTTAAACAAAAACGTACATCGAATTAAATGAAATAACGATGGCACATTTCTTATAATTTTATACCCTGCCAATTGAACATTTAATTCCCAGAAGTTTATTCAACTTAAGATGAAAGTTGTTAAACAAACGATCGTAATTTCAAATCACTTTCTTTGTTTCTATTACAGGGGGTTTGGGGTGCACATTAAATAAAACGTCGAGAAATTGGGTTGGTCTAAGTTAACGCTCATCGCGTACCGCACGTGCACTTGTTTCACTGTTCTAACTGCTGCGCTTACCTCCTTGCAATACAAACCAGTAATCACGATTTGAATCTATAATCGTTTGTTAAACAACTTCTATCCTAAGTTGAATAAAATTCTAAGACTTAAATTTTCAGTTGCAAGATAAAATGACGTGGATTCGAAATATTAATTTCACTGGTAATTAGTCTGGTTTACGTTTTGTTTAAAGTCAAAAAAATCATCTCAGCATCGTACACCACAATACATGTAAATGAGACACCACCATCACATTCACTAATGCATGGCGCACCACCGCCGGCATTACATGGGACACTAAAACATCCACCAATGCATGGCGCACAACCACCGGCATACATGAGTACACCACGATATCCAACAATACATGGCACACCGCCAGCCTCATACAAGAGGCATAACCATCACATCCACCAATGAATGGCACACCACCGCTGATATACATGACTACACCCCAACATCCACCAATGCATGGTGCACCACCACAGGCTTACATGACACATAACCATCACTTCCACCAATGCATGGCACACTGCCACTGACATACACCACTACACCACAACATCCACCAATGAATGGCACACCGCCACTGGTATACATGAGCACACCACAACATCCACCAATGCATTTTGCACCGCCACCGGCATCCATGAGTACACCACAACATCCACCAATACAAGCACACCGCCACTGGTATACATGAGTACACCATAACATCCACCAATGCATGGAGCACCACCACATGCATACATGGGACAAAACCATCACATTCACCAATGAATGGCACACCCCCACCGTCATGGGCACCACCACCGGTATACATGACTACATCACAACATCCACCAATGAATGGTGCACCGCCACCGACATCCATGAGTACACCACGACATCCACCAATGCATGGCACACCGCCAGCCTCATACAAGAGACATAACCATCACATCCACCAATGAATGGCACACCACCGCTGATATACATGACTACACCCCAACATCCACCAATGCATGGTGCACCACCACAGGCTTACATGAGACATAACCATCACTTCCACCAATGCATGGCACACCGCCACTGACATACACCACTACACCACAACATCCACCAATGAATGGCACACCGCCACTGGTATACATGAGCACACCACAACATCCACCAATGCATTTTGCACCGCCACCGGCATCCATGAGTACACCACAACATCCACCAATGCATGGCACACCGCCACCGACATACATGAGTACACCACCATCACATCCACCAATGCATGGCGCACCTCTAGCCTCATAAAAGAGACATAACCATCACGTCCACCAATGAATGGCACACCACCAATGACATACATGAGTACACCACGACATCCACCAGTCCATGGCGCACCGCCACTGGCATACATGAGTACACCATAACATCCACCAATGCATGGTGCACCACCAGCCTCATACAAGAGACATAACCATCACGTCCACCAATGAATGGCACCCCACCACTGATATACATGACTACACCACAACATCCACCAATGCATTGGGCACCGCCAGAGGCATACATGAGACATAACCATCACATCCACCAACGCATGGCACACCGGCTCTGCCATACATGAGTACACCACAACATCCACCAATGCATGGTGCACCACCACCGGCATACATGAGTACACCATAACATCCACCAATGCATGGTGCACCACTAACAACCAGCTCAAATGATAGAGGAGGGTTCCTGGTGGAGTGCTAGAGGGTCCAAACACAGTTTCGTGAAAGTCAACTATGGCACCCCAGGATGGGTAATCACTTGAAAGGGTAATAGTGGATGCATCATGGTTTGGAAATAGGTGAAAATGTGAATGGGAGATAGAGCCCTCAAAACCAGCTCAAATGATAGAGGAGGGTTCCTGATGGAGTGCTAGAGCGTACAAACACAGTTTCGTGAAAGTCAACTTTGGCACCCGAGAAAGGGTAATCACGTGGAAGGGGAAAAGTGGATACATCATGGTTTGGAAATAGGTAAAAATGTGAATCGGCGTTAGAGCTCTCAAAACCAGCTCAAATGATAGAGGAGGGTTCCTGATGGAGTGCTAGAGGGTCCAAACACAGTTTCGTGAAAGTCAACTTTGGCACCCCAGGAAGGGTAATCACGTGAAAGGGTCATAGGGGATACATCATGGTTGGGAAATAGGTAAAAAGGTGAATCGGAGCTACAGGTTTTAAAACCAGCTCAAATGACAGAGGAGGGTTCCTGATGGAGTGCTAGAGGGTCCAAACACAGTTTCGTGAAAGTCAACTTTGGCACCCCAGGAAGGGTAATCCCGTGAAAGGGTCATAGGGGATACATCATGGTTTGGAAATATGTAAAAATGTGAATCGGAGCTACAGGTTTTAAAACCAGCTCAAATGATAGAGGAGGGTTTCTGACGGAGTGCTAGAGGGTCCAAACACAGTTTCGTGAAAGTCAACTTTGGCACCCGAGAAAGGGTAATCACGTGGAAGGGGAAAAGTGGATACATCATGGTTTGGAAATAGGTAAAATTGTGAATCGGAGCTACAGCTCTCAAAACCAGCTCAAATGATAGAGGAGGGTTCCTGATGGAGTGCTAGAGGGTCAACACACATTTTTGTGAAAGCCACATTTGGCACCCCAGGAAGGGTAATCCCGTGAAAGGGTCACAGGTGATGCATCATGGTTTGGAAATAGGTAAAAAGGTGAATCGGAGCCACAGTTCTAAAAACCAGCTCAAATGATAGAGGTGGGTTCCTGATGGAGTGCTAGAGGGTCCAAACACAGTTTCGTGAAAGTCAACTTTGGCACCCCAGGAAGGGTACTCAGGTCAAAGGGTAATAGTGGATATATCATGGTTTGGAAATAGGTAAAATGTGAATCGGCGTTAGAGCTCTCAAAACCAGCTCAAATGATAGAGGAGGGTTCCTGGTGGAGTGCTAGATGGTCAATACACAGTTTCGTGAAAGACAACTTTGGCACCCCAGGAAGGGTAATCAGGTCAAAGGGTAATAGTGGATACATCATGCTTTGGAAATAGGTAAAAATGTGAATCGGAGCTACAGGTTTTAAAACCAGATCAAATGATTGAGGAGGGTTCCTGATGGAGTGCTAGAGGGTCCAAACAGTTTCGTGAGAGTCCAATTTAGCACCTCAGGAAGGGTAATCCCGTGAACGTATAATAGTGGATACATCATGGTTGGGAAATAGGTAAAAATGTGAATCGGAGCTGAAGCTCTCGAAACCAGCTCAAATGATAGAGGAGGGTTCCTGATGGAGTGCTAGAGGGTCCAAACACAGTTTCGTGAAAGTCAACTTTGGCACCCCAGGAAGGGTAATCAGGTCAAAGGGTAATAGAGGATACATCATGGTTTGGAAATAGGTAAAAATGTGAATCGGAGCTACAGTTCTAAAAACCAGCTCAAATGATAGAGGAGGGTTCCTGATGGAGTGCCAGAGGGTCAACACACATTTTTCTGAAAGTCAACTTTGGCACCCCAGGAATTGTAATCCCGTGAAAGGGTCATAGTGGATACATCATGGTTGGGAAATAGGTAAAAGGTGAATCGGAGCCACAGTTCTAAAAACCAGCTCGAATGATAGAGGAGGGTTCCTGGTGGAGTGCTAGAGGGTCCAAACACAGTTTCGTGAAAGTTAACTTTGGCACCCCAGGGAGGGTAATCAGGTCAAAGGGTAATAGTGGATACATCATGGTTTGGAAATCGGTAAAATGTGAATCGGAGTTACAGTTCTCAAAACAAGCTCAAATGATAGAGGAGGGTTCCTGATGGAGTGCTAGAGGGTCAACACACATTTTTGTGAAAGCCACATTTGGCACCCCAGGAAGGGTAATCCCGTGAAAGGGTCACAGGGGATACATCATGGTTGGGAAATAGGTAAAAAGGTGAATCGGAGCCACAGTTCTAAAAACCAGCTCAAATGATAGAGGAGGGTTCCTGATGGAGTGCTAGAGGGTCCAAACACAGTTTCGTGAAAGTCAACTTTGGCACCCCAGGAAGGGTAATCACGTGAAAGGGTCATAGGGGATACATCATGGTTGGGAAATAGGTAAAAAGGTGAATCGGAGCTACAGGTTTTAAAACCAGCTCAAATGACAGAGGAGGGTTCCTGATGGAGTGCTAGAGGGTCCAAACACAGTTTCGTGAAAGTCAACTTTGGCACCCCAGGAAGGGTAATCCCGTGAAAGGGTCATAGGGGATACATCATGGTTTGGAAATATGTAAAAATGTGAATCGGAGCTACAGGTTTTAAAACCAGCTCAAATGATAGAGGAGGGTTTCTGACGGAGTGCTAGAGGGTCCAAACACAGTTTCGTGAAAGTCAACTTTGGCACCCGAGAAAGGGTAATCACGTGGAAGGTGAAAAGTGGATACATCATGGTTTGGAAATAGGTAAAAATGTGAATCGGAGCTACAGCTCTCAAAACCAGCTCAAATGATAGAGGAGGGTTCCTGATGGAGTGCTAGAGGGTCAACACACATTTTTGTGAAAGCCACATTTGGCACCCCAGGAAGGGTAATCCCGTGAAAGGGTCACAGGGGATGCATCATGGTTGGGAAATAGGTAAAAAGGTGAATCGGAGCCACAGTTCTAAAAACCAGCTCAAATGATAGAGGAGGGTTCCTGATGGAGTGCTAGAGGGTCCAAACACAGTTTCGTGAAAGTCAACTTTGGCACCCCAGGAAGGGTACTCAGGTCAAAGGGTAATAGTGGATATATCATGGTTTGGAAATAGGTAAAATGTGAATCGGCGTTAGAGCTCTCAAAACCAGCTCAAATGATAGAGGAGGGTTCCTGGTGGAGTGCTAGATGGTCAATACACAGTTTCGTGAAAGACAACTTTGGCACACCAGGAAGGGTAATCAGGTCAAAGGGTAATAGTGGATACATCATGCTTTGGAAATAGGTAAAAAAGTGAATCGGAGCTACAGGTTTTAAAACCAGATCAAATGATTGAGGAGGGTTCCTGATGGAGTGCTAGAGGGTCCAAACAGTTTCGTGAAAGTCCAATTTAGCATCTCAGGAAGGGTAATCCCGTGAACGTATAATAGTGGATACATCATGGTTGGGAAATAGGTAAAAATGTGAATCGGAGCTAAAGCTCTCGAAACCAGCTCAAATGATAGAGGAGGGTTCCTGATGGAGTGCTAGAGGGTCCAAACACAGTTTCGTGAAAGTCAACTTTGGCACCCCAGGAAGGGTAATCAGGTCAAAGGGTAATAGAGGATACATCATGGTTTGGAAATAGGTAAAAATGTGAATCGGAGCTACAGTTCTAAAAACCAGCTCAAATGATAGAGGAGGGTTCCTGATGGAGTGCCAGAGGGTCAACACACATTTTTCTGAAAGTCAACTTTGGCACCCCAGGAATTGTAATCCCGTGAAAGGGTGATAGTGGATACATAATGTTTGGGAAATAGGTAAAAAGGTGAATCGGAGCCACAGTTCTAAAAACCAGCTCGAATGATAGAGGAGGGTTCCTGGTGGAGTGCTAGAGGGTCCAAACACAGTTTCGTGAAAGTCAACTTTGGCACCCCAGGGAGGGTAATCAGGTCAAAGGGTAATAGTGGATACATCATGGTTTGGAAATCGGTAAAATGTGAATCGGAGTTACAGTTCTCAAAACCAGCTCAAATGATAGAGGAGGGTTCCTGATAGAGTGCTAGAGGGTCCAAACACAGTTTCGTGAAAGTCAACTTTGGCACCCCAGGAAGGGTAATCATGTCAAAGGGTAAAAGTGGATACATCATGCTTTGGAAATAGGTGAAAATGTGAATCGGAGCTACAGTTTGAAAATCCAGCTCAAATGATAGAGGGGGGTTCTTGATGGAGTGCTAGAGGGTCCAGACAGAGTTTCGTGAAAGTCAACTTTGGCATCCCATTGAGGGTAATCGCGTGAAAGTATAATAGTAGATACATCATGTTTTGGAAATAGGTAAAAATGTGAATCGGAGCTACAGTTCTAAAAACCAGCTCAAATGATAGAGGAGGGTTCCTGATGGAGTGCCAGAGGGTCAACACACATTTTTCTGAAAGTCAACTTTGGCACCCCAGGAATTGTAATCCCGTGAAAGGGTGATAGTGGATACATAATGTTTGGGAAATAGGTAAAAAGGTGAATCGGAGCCACAGTTCTAAAAACCAGCTCAAATGATAGAGGAGGGTTCCAGGTGGAGTCCTAGAGGGTCAACACACTTTTTTGTGAAAGTCAACTTTGGCACCCCAGGAAGTATAATCCCATGAAAGTATAATAGTGGATACATCATGGTTTGGAAATAGGTAAAAAGGTGAATCGGAGCCACAGCACTCAAAACCAGCTCAAATGATAGTGGTGGGTTTGTGACGGAGTGCTAGAGGGTCCAAACACAGTTTCGTGAAAGTCAACTTTGGCACCCCAGCAAGGGTAATCACGTGAAAGGGTAATAGTGGATACATCATGGTTTGGAAATAGGTAAAAATATGAATCGGAGCTACAGCTCTCAAAACCAGCTCAAATGATAGAGGAGGGTTCCTGATGGAGTGCTAGAGGGTCAACACACAGTTTCGTGAAAGTCAACTTTGGCACCCCAGGAAGGGTAATCCCGTGAAAGGGTCATAGGGGATACATCATGGTTTGGAAATAGGTAAAAATGTGAATCGGAGGCACAGCTCTCAAAACCAGCTCAAATGATAGAGGAGGGTTCCTGACGGAGTGCTAGAGTGTACAAACACAGTTTCGTGAAAGTCAACTTTGGCACCCCAGGAAGGGTAATCCCGTGAAAGGGTAATAGTGGACACATCATGGTTTTGAAATAGGCAAAAATGTGAATCGGAGGTACAGTTCTAAAAACCAGCTCAAATGACAGAGGAGGGTTCCTGACGGAGTGCTAGAAGGTCCAAACACAGTTTCGTGAAAGTCAACTTTGGCACCCCAGGAAGGGTAATCCCGTGAAAGGGTAATAGTGGACACATCATGGTTTTGAAATAGGCAAAAATGTGAATCGGAGGTACAGTTCTAAAAACCAGCTCAAATGATAGAGGAGGGTTCCTGACGGAGTGCTAGAAGGTCCAAACACAGTTTCGTGAAAGTCAACTTTGGCACACCAGGAAGGGTAATCACGTGAAAGGGTCATAGGGGATACATCATGGTAGGGAAATAGGTAAAAAGGTGAATCGGAGCTACAGGTTTTAAAACCAGCTCAAATGACAGAGGAGGGTTCCTGATGGAGTGCTAGAGGGTCCAAACACAGTTTCGTGAAAGTCAACTTTGGCACCCCAGGAAGGGTAATCCCGTGAAAGGGTCATAGGGGATACATCATGGTTTGGAAATATGTAAAAATGTGAATCGGAGCCACAGTTCTAAAAACCAGCTCAAATGATAGAGGTGGGTTCCTGATGGAGTGCTAGAGGGTCCAAACACAGTTTCGTGAAAGTCAACTTTGGCACCCCAGGAAGGGTACTCAGGTCAAAGGGTAATAGTGGATACATCATGCTTTGGAAATAGGTAAAATGTGAATCGGCGTTAGAGCTCTCAAAACCAGCTCAAATGATAGAGGAGGGTTCCTAAAGAAGTGATAGAGGGTCCAAACACAGGTTCGTGAAAGTCAACTTTGGCACCCCAGGAAGGGTAATTCGGTCAAAGGGTCATAGGGGGATACATCATGGTTTGGAAATAGGAAAAACGGTGAATCGGAGCCACAGTTCTAAAAACCAGCTCAAAAGATAGAGGAGGGTTCCTGATGGAGTGCTAGAGGGTCCAAGCACAGTTTCGTGAAAGTCAACTTTGGCACCCCAGGGAGAGTAATCATTTCAAAGGGTACTAGTGCATACATCATGGTGTGGAAATAGGTAAAAATGTGAATCGGAGCTACAGTTCTCAAAACCAGCTCAAATGATAGAGGAGGGTTCCTAAAGAAGTGCTAGAGGGTCCAAACACAGGTTCGTGAAAGTCAACTTTGGCACCCCAGGAAGGGTAATTCGGTCAAAGGGTCATAGGGCATACATCATGGTTTGGAAATAGGAAAAACGGTGAATCGGAGCCACAGTTCTAAAAACCAGCTCAAAAGATAGAGGAGGGTTCCTGATGGAGTGCTAGAGGGTCCAAGCACAGTTTCGTGAAAGTCAACTTTGGCACCCCAGGGAGAGTAATCATTTCAAAGGGTACTAGTGCATACATCATGGTGTGGAAATAGGTAAAATTGTGAATCGGAGCTACAGGTTTTAAAAGCAGCTCAAATGATAGAGGAGGGTTCCTGATGGAGTGCTAGAGGGTCCAATCACAGTTTCGTGTAAGTCAACTTTGGCACCCCAGAGAGGGTGATCAGGTCAAAGGGTAATAGCGGATACAACATGCTTTGGAAATAGGTAAAATGTGAATCAGAGCTACAGCTCTCAAAACCAGCTCGAATGATAGAGGAGGGTTCCTGACGGAGTGCTAGAGGGTCCAAACACAGTTTCGTGAAAGTCAACTTTGGCACCCGAGGAAGGGTAATCACGTGGAAGGGGAAAAGTGGATACATCATAATTTGGAAATAGGTAAAAATGTGAATCGGAGCTACAGCTCTCAAAACCAGCTCAAATGATAGAGGAGGGTTCCTGATGGAGTGCTAGAGGGTCCAAACACAGTTTCGTGAAAGTCAACTTTGGCACCCCAGGAAGGGTATTTCGGTCAAAGGGTCATAGGGGATACATCATGGTTGGGAAATAGGTAAAACGGTGAATCGGAGCTACAGTTCTAAAAACCAGCTCAAAAGATAGAGGAGGGTTCCTGATGGAGTGCTAGAGGGTCCAAGCACAGTTTCGTGAAAGTCAACTTTGGCACCCCAGGGAGAGTAATCAGGTCAAAGGGTACTAGTGCATACATCATGGTTTGGAAATAGGTAAAAATGTGAATCGGAGCTACAGTTCTCAAAAAAAGCTCATATGATAGAGGAGGGTTCCTGATGGAGTGCTAGAGGGTCCAAACACAGTTTCGTGAAAGTCAAATTTAGCACCCCGGGAAGGGTAGTCCCGTGAAAGGGTCATAGGGGACACATCATGGTTTGGAAATAGGAAAAAATGTGAATCGGAGCTACAGCTCTCAAAACCAGCTCAAATGATAGAGGAAGGTTCCTGATGGATTGCTAGAGGGTCAACACACATTTTTGTCAAAGTCAACTTTGGCACCCCAGGGAGAGTAATCAGGTCAAAGAGTAATAGTGCATACATCAAAGTTTGGAAATAGGTAAAAATGTGAATCGGAGCTACAGCTCTCAAAACCACCTCAAATGATAGAGGAGGGTTCCTGATGGAGTGCTAGAGGGTCCAAACACAGTTTCGTGAAAGTCAACTTTGGCACCCCAGGAAGGGTAATCAGGTCAAAGGGTAATAGTTGATACATCATGCTTTGGAAATAGGTAAAATGTGAATCGGAGCTACAGCTCTCAAAACCACCTCAAATGATAGAGGAGGGTTCCTGATGAAGTGCTAGAGGGTCCAAGCACAGTTTCGTGAAAGTTAAATTTATCACCTCAAGAAGTGTAATCCCTTGAAAAGGTCATAGTGGATACATCATGGTTTGGAAATAGGTAAAAATGTGAATCGGAGATACAGCTCTCAAAACCAGCTCAAAGGATAGAGGAGGGTTCCTGATGGAGTGCTAGAGGGTCAACACACATTTTTGTGAAAGTCAACTTTCGCACCCCATGAATGGTAATCCCGTGAAAGGGTCATAGTGGATACATCATGGTTTGGAAATAGGTAAAAATGTGAATCGAAACTACAGCTCTCAAAATCACCTCAAATGATAGAGGAGGGTTCCTGATGGAGTGCTAGAGGGTCCGAGCACAGTTTCGTGAGAGGGAACTTTGGCACCCCTTAAAGGGTAATCAGGTCAAAGGGTAATAGTTGATACATCATGCTTTGGAAATAGGTAAAATGTGAATCGGAGCTACAGCTCTCAAAAAGAGCTCAAATGATAGAGGAGGGTTCCTGATGGAGTGCTAGAGGGTCCAAACACAGTTTCGTGAAAGTCAAATTTAGCACCCCGGGAAGGGTAGTCCCGTGAAAGGGTCATAGGGGATACATCATGGTTTGGAAATAGGTAAAAATGTGAATCGGAGCTAAAGCTCTCAAAACCAGCTCAAATGATAGAGGAGGGTTCCTGATGGAGTGCTAGAGGGTCCAAACACAGTTTCGTGAAAGTCAACTTTGGCACCCCAGGAAGGGTAATTCGGTCAAAGGGTCATAGGGGATACATCATGGTTTGGAAATAGGTAAAACGGTGAATCGGAGCTACAGTTCTGAAAACCAGCTCAAAAGATAGAGGAGGGTTCCTGATGGAGTGCTAGAGGGTCCAAGCACAGTTTCGTGAAAGTCAACTTTGGCACCCCAGGGAGAGTAATCATTTCAAAGGGTACTAGTGCATACATCATGGTGTGGAAATAGGTAAAAATGTGAATCGGAGCTACAGTTCTCAAAACCAGCTCAAATGATAGAGGAGGGTTCCTGATGGAGTGCTAGAGGGTCCAAACACAGTTTCGTGAAAGTCAACTTTGGCACCCCAGTGAGAGTAATCATTTCAAAGGGTACTAGTGCATACATCATGCTTTGGAAATAGGTAAAATGTGAATCAGAGCTACAGGTTTTAAAACCACCTCAAATGATAGAGGAGGGTTCCTGATGGAGTGCTAGAGGGTCCAATCACAGTTTCGTGTAAGTCAACTTTGGCACCCCAGAGAGGGTAATCAGGTCAAGGGTAATAGCGGATACATCATGCTTTGGAAATAGGTAAAATGTGAATCAGAGCTACAGCTCTCAAAACCAGCTGGAATGATAGAGGAGGGTTCCTGATGGAGTGCTAGAGGGTCCAAACACAGTTTCGTGAAAGTTAACTTTGGCACCCCAGGGAGAGTAATCAGGTCAAAGGGTAATAGCGGAAACATCATGCTTTGGAAATAGGTAAAATGTGAATCAGAGCTACAGCTCTCAAAACCAGCTCAAATGATAGAGGAGGGTTCCTGATGGAGTGCTAGAGGGTCCAAACACAGTTTCGTGAAAGTCAACTTTGGCACCCCAGGAAGGGTTTTTCGGTCAAAGGGTCATAGGGGATACATCATGGTTGGGAAATAGGTAAAACGGTGAATCGGAGCTACAGTTCTAAAAACCAGCTCAAAAGATAGAGGAGGGTTCCTGATGGAGTGCTAGAGGGTCCAAGCACAGTTTCGTGAAAGTCAACTTTGGCACCCCAGGGAGAGTAATCAGGTCAAAGGGTACTAGTGCATACATCATGGTTTGGAAATAGGTAAAAACGTGAATCGGAGCTACAGTTCTCAAAAAAAGCTCAAATGATAGAGGAGGGTTCCTGATGGAGTGCTAGAGGGTCCAAACACAGTTTCGTGAAAGTCAAATTTAGCACCCCGGGAAGGGTAGTCCCGTGAAAGGGTCATAGGGGATACATCATGGTTTGGAAATAGGTAAAAATGTGAACCGGAGCTACAGCTCTCAAAACCACCTCAAATTATAGAGGAGGGTTCCTGATGGAGTGCTAGAGGGTCAACACACATTTTTGTCAAAGTCAAGTTTGGCACCCCAGGGAGAGTAATCATTTCAAAGAGTAATAGTGCATACATCAAAGTTTGGAAATAGGTAAAAATGTGAATCGGAGCTACAGCTCTCAAAACCACCTCAAATGATAGAGGAGGGTTCCGGATGGAGTGCTAGAGGGTCCAAACACAGTTTCGTGAAAGTCAACTTTGGCACCCCAGGAAGGATAATCAGGTCAAAGGGTAATAGTTGATACATCATGCTTTGGAAATAGGTAAAATGTGAATCGGAGCTACAGCTCTCAAAACCAGCTCAAATGATAGAGGAGGGTTCCTGATGGAGTGCTAGAGGGTCCAAGCACAGTTTCGTGAAAGTTAAATTTATCACCTCAAGAAGGGTAATCCCTTGAAAGGGTCATAGTGGATACATCATGGTTTGGAAATAGGTAAAAATGTGAATCGGAGATACAGCTCTCAAAACCAGCTCAAAGGATAGAGGAGGGTTCCTGATGGAGTGCTAGAGGGTCAACACACATTTTTGTGAAAGTCAACTTTCGCACCCCATGAATGGTAATCCCGTGAAAGGGTGATAGGGGATACATCATGGTTTGGAAATAGGTAAAAATGTGAATCGAAACTACAGCTCTCAAAATCACCTCAAATGATAGAGGAGGGTTCCTGATGGAGTGCTAGAGGGTCCAAGCACAGTTTCGTGAGAGGCAACTTTGGCACGCCAGGAAGGGTAATCCCGTGAAAGGGTGATAGGGGATACATCATGGTTTGGAAATAGGTAAAAATGTGAATCGGAGCTACAGGTTTTAAAACCAGCTCAAATGATAGAGGAGGGTTCCTGATGGAGTGCTAGAGGGTCCAAACACAGTTTCGTGAAAGTCAACTTTGGCACCCCAGGAAGGGTAATTCGGTCAAAGGGTCATAGGGGATACATCATGGTTTGGAAATAGGTAAAACGGTGAATCGGAGCTACAGTTCTAAAAACCAGCTCAAAAGATAGAGGAGGGTTCCTGATGGAGTGCTAGAGGGTCCAAGCACAGTTTCGTGAAAGTCAACTTTGGCACCCCAGGGAGAGTAATCATTTCAAATGGTACTAGTGCATACATCATGGTGTGGAAATAGGTAAAAATGTGAATCGGAGCTACAGTTCTCAAAACCAGCTCAAATGATAGAGGAGGGTTCCTGATGGAGTGCTAGAGGGTCCAAACACAGTTTCGTGAAAGTCAACTTTGGCACCCCAGGAAGGGTAATCAGGTCAAAGGGTAATAGTTGATACATCATGCTTTGGAAATAGGTAAAATGTGAATCGGAGCTACAGCTCTCAAAACCAGCTCAAATGATAGAGGAGGGTTCCTGATGGAGTGCTAGAGGGTCCAAGCACAGTTTCGTGAAAGTTAAATTTATCACCTCAAGAAGGGTAATCCCTTGAAAGGGTCATAGTGGATACATCATGGTTTGGAAATAGGTAAAAATGTGAATCGGAGATACAGCTCTCAAAACCAGCTCAAAGGATAGAGGAGGGTTCCTGATGGAGTGCTAGAGGGTCAACACACATTTTTGTGAAAGTCAACTTTCGCACCCCATGAATGGTAATCCCGTGAAAGGGTGATAGGGGATACATCATGGTTTGGAAATAGGTAAAAATGTGAATCGAAACTACAGCTCTCAAAATCACCTCAAATGATAGAGGAGGGTTCCTGATGGATTGTGCTAGAGGGTCCAAGCACAGTTTCGTGAGAGGCAACTTTGGCACGCCAGGAAGGGTAATCCCGTGAAAGGGTGATAGGGGATACATCATGGTTTGGAAATAGGTAAAAATGTGAATCGGAGCTACAGGTTTTAAAACCAGCTCAAATGATAGAGGAGGGTTCCTGATGGAGTGCTAGAGGGTCCAAACACAGTTTCGTGAAAGTCAACTTTGGCACCCCAGGAAGGGTAATTCGGTCAAAGGGTCATAGGGGATACATCATGGTTTGGAAATAGGTAAAACGGTGAATCGGAGCTACAGTTCTAAAAACCAGCTCAAAAGAGAGAGGAGGGTTCCTGATGGAGTGCTAGAGGGTCCAAGCACAGTTTCGTGAAAGTCAACTTTGGCACCCCAGGGAGAGTAATCATTTCAAATGGTACTAGTGCATACATCATGGTGTGGAAATAGGTAAAAATGTGAATCGGAGCTACAGTTCTCAAAACCAGCTCAAATGATAGAGGAGGGTTCCTGATGGAGTGCTAGAGGGTCCAAACACAGTTTCGTGAAAGTCAACTTTGGCACCCCAGGGAGAGTAATCATTTCAAAGGGTACTAGTGCATACATCATAGTGTGGAAATAGGTAAAAATGTGAGTCGGAGCTACAGTTCTCAAAACCAGCTCAAATGATAGAGGAGGGTTCCTGATGGACTGCTAGAGGGTCCAAACACAGTTTCGTGAAAGTCAAATTTAGCACCCCGGGAAGGGTAATCCCGTAAAAGGGTCATAGGGGATACATCATGGTTTCGATATAGGTAAAAATGTGAATCGGAGCTACAGCTCTCAAAACCACCTCAAATGATAGAGGAGGGTTCCTGATGGAGCGCTAGAGGGTCCAAACACAAATTTGTCAAAGTCAACTTTGGCACCCCAGGAAGGGTAATCCCATTAGAGTATAATAGTGGAAACATCATGGTTTGGAAATAGGTGAAAAGGTGAATCGGAGCTACAGCTCTCAAAACCAGCTCAAATGATAGAGGAGGGTTCCTGATGGAGTGCTAGACGGTGAACACACAGCTTCCTGAAAGTCAACTTTGGCACTCGAGGGAGGGTAATCACGTGAAAGGGTCATGGGGGATACATCATGGTTTGGAAATAGGTAAAACTGTGAATCGGAGGTACAGTTCTCAAAACCAGCTCAAATAATAGAGGAGGGTTCCTGATGGAGTGCTATAGTGTACAAACACAGTTTTGTGAAGGTCAACTTTGGCACCAACTGAAGGGTAATCCCGTGAAAGGGTAATAGGGGATACATCATGGTTTGGAAATAGGTAAAAATGTGAATCGGAGCTACAGGTTATAAAACCACCTCAAATGATAGGGGAGTGTTCCTGTTGGAGTGCTAGAGAGTCCAAACACTGTTTCATGAAGGTCAACTTTGGCACCCCAGGAAGGGTAATCACGTGAAAGGGTAATAGTGGATATATCATGGTTTGGAAAAAGGTAAAAAGGTGAATCGGAGCTACAGGTTTTAAAACCAGCTCAAATGATAGAGGAGGGTTCCTGATGGAGTGTTTGAGGTTCCAAACACAAATTCGTCAAAGTCAACTTTGGCACCCCAGGAAGGGTAATCCCGTGAGATTATAATAGTGGATACATCATGGTTTGGAAATAGGTAAAAATGTGAATAGGAGGTACAGATCTCAAAACCACCTCAAATGATAGAGGAGGGTTCCTGATGGACTGCTAGAGTGTACAAACACTCTTTCGTGAAAGTCAACTTTGGCACCCCAGGAAGGGTAGTCCCGTGAAAGAGTCATAGGGGATACATCATGGTTGGGAAAAAGGAAAAAAGGGGAATCGGAGCTACAGCTCTCAAAACCAGCTCAAATGATAGAGGAGGGTTCCTGATGGAGTGCAAGACGGTGAACACACAGCTTCCTGAAAGTCAACTTTGGCACCCCAGGAAGGGTAATAGCATGAAAGGGTCATGGGGGATACATCATGGTTTGGAAATAGGTAAAACTGTGAATCGGAAGTACAGTTCTTAAAACCAGATCAAATAATAGAGGAGGGTTCCTGATGGAGTGCTAGAGTGCACAAACACTGTTTCGTGAAAGTCAACTTTGGCACCCCAGGAAGGGTAATCCCGTGAAAGGGTAATAGTGGATACATCATGGTTTGGAAAAAGGTAAAAAGGTGAAACGGAGCTACAGGTTTTAAAACCAGCTCAAATGATAGAGGACTGTCCAGATGGAGTGCTAGAGATTTAACAAACAGCTTCGTGAAGGTCAACTTTGGCACCCCAGGAAGGGTAATTCCGTGAAAGGGAAATAGGGGATACATCATGGTTTGGAAATAGGTAAAAATGTGAATCGGAGGTACAGTTCTCAAAACCAGTTCAAATGATAGAGGAGGGTTCCTGATGGAGTGCTAGAGTGTACAAACACAGTTTTGTGAAGGTCAACTTTGGCACCCCTTGAAGGGTAATCACGTGAAAGGGTCATAGTGGATACATCATGGTTTGGAAATAGGTAAAAATGTGAATCGGAGCTACAGGTTTTAAAACCAGCTCAAATGATAGAGGAGTGTTCCTGTTGGAGTGCTAGAGAGTCCAAACACTGTTTCGTGAAAGTCAACTTTGGCACCCAAGGAAGGGTATTCACGTGGAAGGGGAAAAGTGGATACATCATAATTTGGAAATAGGTAAAAATGTGAATCGGAGCTACAGGTTCTAAAACCAGCTCAAATGATAGAGGAGGGTTCCTGATGGAGTGCTAGAGGGTCCAAACACAGTTTCGTGAAAGTCAACTTTGGCACTTGATTAAGGGTAATCACGTGGAAGGGGAAAAGTGGATACATCATAATTTGGAAATAGGTAAAAATGTGAATCGGAGCTACAGGTTCTAAAACCAGCTCAAATGATAGAGGAGGGTTCCTGATGGAGTGCTAGAGGGTCCAAACACAGTTTCGTGAAAGTCAACTTTGGCACCCCAGGAAGGGTAATCCCGTGAAAGGGTCATAGGGGATACATCATGGTTTGGAAATAGGTAAAAATGTGAATCGGAGCTACTGGTTTTAAAACCAGCTCAAATGATAGAGGAGGGTTTGTGACGGAGTGCTAGAGGATCCAAACACAGTTTCGTGAAAGTCAACTTTGGCACCCGAGGAAGGGTATTCACGTGGAAGGGAAAAGTGGATACATCATAATTTGGAAATAGGTAAAAATGTGAATCGGAGCTACAGGTTCTAAAACCAGCTCAAATGATAGAGGAGGGTTCCTGATGGAGTGCTAGAGGGTCCAAACACAGTTTTGTGAACGTCAACTTTGGCACCCCAGGGAGGGTAATCAGGTCAAAGGGTAATAGTGGATACATCATGGTTGGGAAATAGGTAAAAAGGGGAATCGGAGCTACAGCTCTCAAAACCAGCTCAAATGATAAAGGAGGGTTCCTGTTTATAGTGCTAGAGGGTCAGCACACATTTTTCTGAAAGTCGACTTTGGCACCCCAGGAAGGGTAATCCGGTGACAGGGTGATATGAGTTACATCATGTTTGGGGAATAGGTAAAAATGTGAATCGGAGCTACAGCTCTCAAAACCAGGTCAAATGATAGAGGAGGGTTCCTGTTGGAGTGCTAGAGGGTCAACACACATTTTTGTGAAAGTCAGCTTTGGCACCAGAGGGAGGGAAATCCCTTGATAGGGTCATAGGGGATACATCATGGTTAGGAAATAGGTAAAAAGGGGAATCGGAGCTACAGCTCTCAAAACCAGCTCAAATGATAGAGGAGGGTTCCTGATGGAGTGCTAGAGGGTCCAAACACAGTTTCGTGAAAGTCAACTTTGGCACCCCAAGAAGGGTAATCCCGTGAAAGTATAATAGTGGATACATCATGGTTTGGAAATAGGTAAAAATGTGAATCGGAGCTACAGGTTTTAAAACCAGCTCAAATGATAGAGGAGGGTTCCTGATGGAGTGCTAGCGTGTACAAATACAGTTTCGTGAAAGTCAACTTTGGCACCCCAGGAAGGGTAATCCCGTGAAAGTATGATAGTGAATACATCATGCTTTGGAAATAGGTAAAAATGTGAATCGGAGGCACAGCTCTCAAAACCAGCTCAAATGATAGAGGAGGGTTCCTGACGGAATGCTAAAATGTACAAACACAGTTTTGTGAAAGTCAACTTTGGCACCCCAGCAAGGGTAATCCCGTGAAAGTATAATAGTGGATACATCATGCTTTGGAAATAGGTAAAAATGTGAATCGGAGGTACAGCTCTCAAAACCAGCTCAAATGATAGAGGAGGGTTCCTGACGGAGTGCTAGAGTGTACAAACACAGTTTTGTGAAAGTCAACTTTGGCACCCCAGCAAGGGTAATCCCGTGAAAGTATAATAGTGGATACATCATGCTTTGGAAATAGGTAAAAAGGTGAATCGGAGCTACAGGTTTTAAAACCAGCTCAAATGACAGAGGAGGGTTCCTGATGGAGTGCTAGAGGGTCCAAACACAGTTTCGTGAAAGTCAACTTTGGCACCCCAGGAAGGGTAATCACGTGAAAGGGTCATAGGGGATACATCATGGTTTGGAAATAGGTAAAAATGTGAATCGGAGCCACAGGTTTTAAAACCAGCTCAAATGATAGAGGAGGGTTTGTGACGGAGTGCTAGAGGGTCCAAACACAGTTTCGTGAAAGTCAACTTTGGCACCCCAGGGAGGGTAATCGCGTGAAGGTATAATAGTGGATACATCATGGTTTGGAAATAGGTAAAAATGTGAATCGGAGCTACAGCTCTCAAAACCAGCTCAAATGATAGAGGAGGGTTCCTGATGGAGTGCTAGAGGGTCAACACACAATTTTGTGAAAGTCAACTTTGGCACCCCAGGGAGGGTACTAAGTTTAAAGGGTAATAGTGGATACATCATGGTTTGGAAATAGGTAAAATGTGAATCGGCGTTAGAGCTCTCAAAACCAGCTCAAATGATGGAGGAGGGTTCCTGGTGGAGTGCTAGATGGTCAACACACAGTTTCGTGAAAGTCAACTTTTGCACCCGAGGAAGGGTAATCAGGTCAAAGGGTAATAGTGGATACATCATGCTTTGGAAATAGGTAAAACTGTGAATCGGAGCTACAGGTTTTAAAACCAGATCAAATGATAGAGGAGGGTTCCTGATGGAGTGCTAGAGGGTCCAAACACAGTTTCGTGAAAGTCAACTTTGGCACCCCAGGAAGGGTAATCATGTGAAAGGGTAAAAGTGGATACATCATGCTTTGGAAATAGGTGAAAATGTGAATCGGAGCTACAGTTCGAAAATCCAGCTCAAATGATAGAGGGGGGTTCTTAATGGAGTGCTAGAGAGTCCAGACACAGTTTCGTGAAAGTCAACTTTGGCAACCCATTGAGGGTAATCCCGTGAAAGTATAATAGTGGATACATCATGCTTTGGAAATAGGTAAAAATGTGAATCGGAGGCACAGTTCTCAAAACCAGCTCAAATGATAGAGGAGGGTTCCTGACGGAGTGCTAGAAGGTCCAAACACAGTTTCGTGAAAGTCAACTTTGGCACACCAGGAAGGGTAATCACGTGAAAGGGTCACAGGGGATACATCATGGTTTGGAAATAGGTAAAAAGGTGAATAGGAGCTACATGTTTTAAAACCAGCTCAAATGACAGAGGAGGGTTCCTGATGGAGTGCTAGAGGGTCCAAACACAGTTTCGTGAAAGTCAACTTTGGCACCCCAGGAAGGGTAATCCCGTGGAAGTATGATAGTGAATACATCATGCTTTGGAAATAGGTAAAAATGTGAATCGGAGGCACAGCTCTCAAAACCAGCTCAAATGATAGAGGAGGGTTCCTGACGGAATGCTAAAATGTACAAACACAGTTTTGTGAAAGTCAACTTTGGCACCCCAGCAAGGGTAATCCCGTGAAAGTATAATGGTGGATACATCATGCTTTGGAAATAGGTAAAAAGGTGAATCGGAGCTACAGGTTTTAAAACCAGCTCAAATGACAGAGGAGGGTTCCTGATGGAGTGCTAGAGGGTCCAAACACAGTTTCGTGAAAGTCAACTTTGGCACCCCAGGAAGGGTAATCACGTGAAAGGGTCATAGGGGATACATCATGGTTTGGAAATAGGTAAAAACGTGAATCGGAGCCACAGGTTTTAAAACCAGCTCAAATGATAGAGGAGGGTTTGTGACGGAGTGCTAGAGGGTCCAAACACAGTTTCGTGAAAGTCAACTTTGGCACCCCAGGGAGGGTAATCGCGTGAAGGTATAATAGTGGATACATCATGGTTTGGAAATAGGTAAAAATGTGAATCGGAGCTACAGCTCTCAAAACCAGCTCAAATGATAGAGGAGGGTTCCTGATGGAGTGCTAGAGGGTCAACACACAATTTTGTGAAAGTCAACTTTGGCACCCCAGGCAGGGTACTTAGGTCAAAGGGTGATAGTGGATACATCATGGTTTGGAAATAGGTAAAATGTGAATCGGCGTTAGAGCTCTCAAAACCAGCTCAAATGATAGAGGAGGGTTCCTGGTGGAGTGCTAGATGGTCAACACACAGTTTCGTGAAAGTCAACTTTTGCACCCCAGGAAGGGTAATCAGGTCAAAGGGTAATAGTGGATACATCATGCTTTGGAAATAGGTAGAAGTGTGAATCGGAACTACAGGTTTTAAAACCAGATCAAATGATAGAGGAGGGTTCCTGATGGAGTGCTAGAGGGTCCAAACACAGTTTCGTGAAAGTCAACTTTGGCACCCCAGGAAGGGTAATCATGTGAAAGGGTAAAAGTGGATACATCATGCTTTGGAAATAGGTGAAAATGTGAATCGGAACTACATTTCGAAGATCCAGCTCAAATGATAGAGGGGGGTTCTTAATGGAGTGCTAGAGGGTCCAGACACAGTTTCGTGAAAGTCAACTTTGGCAACCCATTGAGGGTAATCCCGTGAAAGTATAATAGTGGATACATCATGCTTTGGAAATAGGTAAAAATGTGAATCGGAGGCACAGTTCTCAAAACCAGCTCAAATGATAGAGGAGGGTTCCTGACGGAGTGCTAGAAGGTCCAAACACAGTTTCGTGAAAGTCAACTTTGGCACACCAGGAAGGGTAATCACGTGAAAGGGTCACAGGGGATACATCATGGTTTGGAAATAGGTAAAAAGGTGAATAGGAGCTACATGTTTTAAAACCAGCTCAAATGACAGAGGAGGGTTCCTGATGGAGTGCTAGAGGGTCCAAACACAGTTTCGTGAAAGTCAACTTTGGCACCCCAGGAAGGGTAATCCCGTGAAAGTATGATAGTGAATACATCATGCTTTGGAAATAGGTAAAAATGTGAATCGGAGGCACAGCTCTCAAAACCAGCTCAAATGATAGAGGAGGGTTCCTGACGGAATTCTAAAATGTACAAACACAGTTTTGTGAAAGTCAACTTTTGCACCCCAGCAAGGGTAATCCCGTGAAAGTATAATAGTGGATACATCATGCTTTGGAAATAGGTAAAAATGTGAATCGGAGCTACAGGTTTTAAAACCAGCTCAAATGACAGAGGAGGGTTCCTGATGGAGTGCTAGAGGGTCCAAACACAGTTTCGTGAAAGTCAACTTTGGCACCCCAGGAAGGGTAATCACGTGAAAGGGTCATAGGGGATACATCATGGTTTGGAAATAGGTAAAAATGTGAATCGGAGCCACAGGTTTTAAAACCAGCTCAAATGATAGAGGAGGGTTTGTGACGGAGTGCTAGAGGGTCCAAACACAGTTTCGTGAAAGTCAACTTTGGCACCCCAGGGAGGGTAATCGCGTGAAGGTATAATAGTGGATACATCATGGTTTGGAAATAGGTAAAAATGTGAATCGGAGCTACAGCTCTCAAAACCAGCTCAAATGATAGAGGAGGGTTCCTGATGGAGTGCTAGAGGGTCAACACACAATTTTGTGAAAGTCAACTTTGGCACCCCAGGGAGGGTACTTAGGTCAAAGGGTAATAGTGGATACATCATGGTTTGGAAATAGGTAAAATGTGAATCGGCGTTAGAGCTCTCAAAACCAGCTCAAATGATAGAGGAGGGTTCCTGGTGGAGTGCTAGATGGTCAACACACAGTTTCGTGAAAGTCAACTTTTGCACCCCAGGAAGGGTAATCAGGTCAAAGGGTAACAGTGGATACATCATGCTTTAGAAATAGGTAAAAATGTGAATCGGAGCAACAGGTTTTAAAACCAGATCAAATGATAGAGGAGGGTTCCTGATGGAGTGCTAGAGGGTCCAGACACAGTTTCGTGAAAGTCAACTTTGGCATCCCATTGAGGGTTATCGCGTTAAAGTGTAATAGTAGATAGATCATGGTTTGGAAGTAGGTAAAAATGTGAATCGGAGCTACAGCTCTCAAAACCAGCTCAAATGATAGAGGACGGTTCCTGGTGGAGTGCTAGAGGGTCAACACACATTTTTCTGAAAGTCAACTTTGGCACCCCAGGAAGGGTAATCCCGTGAAAGGGTCATAGGGGATACATCATGGTTGGGAAATAGGTAAAAAGGTGAATCGGAGCCACAGTTCTAAAAACCAGCTCAAATGATAGAGGAGGGTTCCTGATGGAGAGCTAGAGGGTCCAAACACAGTTTCGTGAAAGTCAAATTTAGCACTTCAGGAAGGGTAATCCCGTGAAAGTATGATAGTGGATACATCATTTTTTGGAAAAAGGTAAAAATGTGAATCAGAGCTACAGCTCTCAAAACCAGCTCAAATGATAGAGGTGGGTTCCAGGTGGACTCCTAGAGGGTCAACACACTTTTTTGTGAAAGTCAACTTTGGCACCCCAGGAAGTATGATCCCATGAAAGTATAATAGTGGATACATCATGGTTTGGAAATAGGTAAAAATGTGAATCGGAGCTACAGCTCTCAAAACCAGCTCAAATGATAGAGGAGGGTTCCTGATGGAGTGCTAGAGGGTCCAAACAGAGTTTTGTGAACGTCAAATTTGGCACCCCAGGGAGGGTAATCGCGTGAAGGTATAATAGTGGATACATCATGGTTTGGAAATAGGTAAAAATGTGAATCGGAGCTACAGCTCTTAAAACAAGCTCAAATGATAGAGGAGGGTTCCTGATGGAGTGCTAGTGGGTCAACACACAATTTTGTGAAAGTCAACTTTGCCACCCCAGGAAGGGTAATCCCGTGAAAGGGTCACAGGGGATACATCATGGTTTGGAAATAGGTAAAAAGGTGAATCGGAGCCACAGTTCTAAAAAACAGCTCAAATAATAGAGGAGGGTTCCTGATGGAGTGCTAGAGGGTCAACACACAATTTTGTGAAAGTCAACTTTGGCACCCCAGGGAGGGTACTTAGGTCAAAGGGTAATAGTGGATACATCATGGTTTGGAAATAGGTAAAACGTGAATCGGCGTTAGAGCTCTCAAAACCAGCTCAAATGATAGAGGAGGGTTCCTGGTGGAGTGCTAGATGGTCAACACACAGTTTCGTGAAAGTCAACTTTTGCACCCCAGGAAGGGTAATCAGGTCAAAGGGTAACAGTGGATACATCATGCTTTAGAAATAGGTAAAAATGTGAATCGGAGCAACAGGTTTTAAAACCAGATCAAATGATAGAGGAGGGTTCCTGATGGAGTGCTAGAGGGTCCAGACACAGTTTCGTGAAAGTCAACTTTGGCATCCCATTGAGGGTTATCGCGTTAAAGTGTAATAGTAGATAGATCATGGTTTGGAAGTATGTAAAAATGTGAATCGGAGCTACAGCTCTTAAAACCAGCTCAAATGATAGAGGACGGTTCCTGGTGGAGTGCTAGAGGGTCAACACACATTTTTCTGAAAGTCAACTTTGGCACCCCAGGAAGGGTAATCCCGTGAAAGGGTCATAGGGGATACATCATGGTTGGGAAATAGGTAAAAAGGTGAATCGGAGCCACAGTTCTAAAAACCAGCTCAAATGATAGAGGAGGGTTCCTGATGGAGTGCTAGAGGGTCCAAACACAGTTTCGTGAAAGTCAACTTTGGCACCCGAGGACGGGTATTCCCGTGAAAGGGTCATAGGGGATACATCATGTTTGGGAAATAGGTAAAAAGGTGAATCGGAGCCACAGTTCTAAAAACCAGCTCAAATGATAGAGGAGGGTTCTTGATGGAGTGCTAGAGGGTCCAAACACAGTTTCGTGAAAGTCAAATTTAGCACTTCAGGAAGGGTAATCCCGTGAAAGTATGATAGTGGATACATCATTTTTTGGAAAAAGGTAAAAATGTGAATCAGAGCTACAGCTCTCAAAACCAGCTCAAATGATAGAGGTGGGTTCCAGGTGGACTCCTAGAGGGTCAACACACTTTTTTGTGAAAGTCAACTTTGGCACCCCAGGAAGTATGATCCCATGAAAGTATAATAGTGGATACATCATGGTTTGGAAATAGGTAAAAATGTGAATCGGAGCTACAGCTCTCAAAACCAGCTCAAATGATAGAGGAGGGTTCCTGATGGAGTGCTAGAGGGTCCAAACAGAGTTTTGTGAACGTCAAATTTGGCACCCCAGGGAGGGTAATCGCGTGAAGGTATAATAGTGGATACATCATGGTTTGGAAATAGGTAAAAATGTGAATCGGAGCTACAGCTCTCAAAACAAGCTCAAATGATAGAGGAGGGTTCCTGATGGAGTGCTAGTGGGTCAACACACAATTTTGTGAAAGTCAACTTTGCCACCCCAGGAAGGGTAATCCCGTGAAAGGGTCACAGGGGATACATCATGGTTTGGAAATAGGTAAAAAGGTGAATCGGAGCCACAGTTCTAAAAAACAGCTCAAATGATAGAGGAGGGTTCCTGATGGAGTGCTAGAGGGTCAACACACAATTTTGCGAAAGTCAACTTTGGCACCCCAGGGAGGGTACTTAGGTCAAAGGGTAATAGTGGATACATCATGGTTTGGAAATAGGTAAAACGTGAATCGGCGTTAGAGCTCTCAAAACCAGCTCAAATGATAGAGGAGGGTTCCTGGTGGAGTGCTAGATGGTCAACACACAGTTTCGTGAAAGTCAACTTTTGCACCCCAGGAAGGGTAATCAGGTCAAAGGGTAACAGTGGATACATCATGCTTTAGAAATAGGTAAAAAATGTGAATCGGAGCAACAGGTTTTAAAACCAGATCAAATGATAGAGGAGGGTTCCTGATGGAGTGCTAGAGGGTCCAGACACAGTTTCGTGAAAGTCAACTTTGGCATCCCATTGAGGGTTATCGCGTTAAAGTGTAATAGTAGATAGATCATGGTTTGGAAGTAGGTAAAAATGTGAATCGGAGCTACAGCTCTCAAAACCAGCTCAAATGATAGAGGACGGTTCCTGGTGGAGTGCTAGAGGGTCAACACACATTTTTCTGAAAGTCAACTTTGGCACCCTAGGAAGGGTAATCCTGTGAAAGGGTCATAGGGGATACATCATGGTTGGGAAATAGGTAAAAAGGTGAATCGGAGCCACAGTTCTAAAAACCAGCTCAAATGATAGAGGAGGGTTCCTGATGGAGTGCTAGAGGGTCCAAACACAGTTTCGTGAAAGTCAACTTTGGCACCCGAGGACGGGTATTCCCGTGAAAGGGTCATAGGTGATACATCATGTTTGGGAAATAGGTAAAAAGGTGAATCGGAGCCACAGTTCTAAAAACCAGCTCAAATGATAGAGGAGGGTTCCTGATGGAGTGCTAGAGGGTCCAAACACAGTTTCGTGAAAGTCAAATTTAGCACTTCAGGAAGGGTAATCCCGTGAAAGTATGATAGTGGATACATCATTTTTTGGAAAAAGGTAAAAATGTGAATCAGAGCTACAGCTCTCAAAACCAGCTCAAATGATAGAGGTGGGTTCCAGGTGGACTCCTAGAGGGTCAACACACTTTTTTGTGAAAGTCAACTTTGGCACCCCAGGAAGTATGATCCCATGAAAGTATAATAGTGGATACATCATGGTTTGGAAATCGGCAAAATGTGAATCGGAGCTACAGGTTTCAAAACCAGCTCAAATGATAGAGGAGGGTTCCTGATGGAGTGCTAGAGGGTCCAAACACAGTTTCGTGAAAGTCAACTTTGGCACCCCAGGAAGGGAAATCAGGTGAAAGGGTAAAAGTGGATGCATCATGCTTTGGAAAATATATGAAAACATGAATCGGAGCTACAGTTCGAAAATCCAGCTCAAATGATAGAGGGGGGTTCTTAATGGAGTGCTAGAGGGTCCAAACACAGTTTCGTGAAAGTCAACTTTGGCAATCCAGGGAGGGTAATCCCTTGAAAGTATAATAGTGGATACATCATGCTTTGGAAATAGGTAAAAATGTGAATCGGAGGCACAGCTCTCAAAACCAGCTCAAATGATAGAGGAGGGTTCCTGACGGAGTGCTAGAGTGTACAAACACAGTTTTGTGAAAGTCAACTTTGGCACCCCAGCAAGGGTAATCCCGTGAAAGTATAATAGTGGATACATCATGGTTTGGAAATAGGTAAAAATGTGAATCGGAGGCACAGCTCTCAAAACCAGCTCAAATGATAGAGGAGGGTTCCTGATGGAGTGCTAGAGCGTACAAACATAGTTTTGTGAAAGTCAACTTTGGCACCCCAGCAAGGGTAATCATGTGAAAGGGTAATAGTGGACACATCATGGTTTTGAAATAGGTAAAAATGTGAATCGGAGGTACAGTTCTAAAAACCAGCTCAAATGATAGAGGAGGGTTCCTGACGGAGTGCTAGAAGGTCCAAACACAGTTTCGTGAAAGTCAACTTTGGCACCCCAGGAAGGGTAATCCCGTGAAAGGGTAATAGTGGATAAATCATGGTTTGGAAATATGTAAAAATGTGAATCGGTGGTACAGCTCTCAAAAACCAGCTCAAATGATAGAGGAGGGTTCCTGACGAAGTGCTAGAGGGTCCAAACACAGTTTCGTGAAAGTCAACTTTGGCACCCCAGGAAGGGTAATCCCGTGAAAGTATAATAGTGGATACATCATGGTTTGGAAATAGGTAAAAATGTGAATCGGAGTTACAGTTCTCAAAACCAGCTCAAATGATAGAGGAGGGTTCCTGATGGAGTGCTAGAGGGTCCAAACACAGTTTTGTGAAAGTCAACTTTGGCACCCCAGGAAGGGTGATCCCGTGAAAGCATAATAGTGGATATATCATGGTTTGGAAATAGGTAAAAATGTGAATCGGAGCTACAGCTCTCAAAACCAGCTCAAATGATAGAGGAGGGTTCCTGATGGAGTGCTAGAGGGTCAACACACAATTTTGTGAAAGTCAACTTTGGCACCCCAGGAAGGGTAATCCCGTGAAGGGGTCATAGGGGATACATCATGGTTGGGAAATAGGTAAAAAGGTGAATCGGAGCCACAGTTCTAAAAACCAGCTCAAATGATAGAGGAGGGTTCCTGATGGAGTGTTAGAGGGTCAAAACACAGTTTCGTGAAAGTCAACTTTGGCACCCCAGGGAGGGTGATCAGGTCAAAGGGTCATAGCGGATACATCATGGTTGGGAAATAGGTAAAAATGTGAATCAGAGCTGCAGTTCTAAAAACCAGCTCAAATGATAGAGGAGGGTTCCTGATGGAGTGCTAGAGGGTCCAAACACAGTTTCGTGAAAGTCAACTTTGGCACCCCATAAAGGGTAATCCCTTGAAAGGGTCATAGTGGATACATCATGGTTTGGAAATAGGTAAAAATGTGAATCAGAGCAACAGCTCTCAGAACCAGCTCCAATGATAGAGGAGGGTTCCTGATGGAGTGCTAGAGGGTCCAAACACAGTTTCGTGAAAGTCAAATTTAGCACCTGAGGAAGAGTAATCCCGTGAAAGTATAATAGTGGATACATCATGGTTTGGAAAAAGATGAAAATGTGAATCGGAGCTACAGCTCTCAAAACCAGCTCAAATGATCGAAGGGGGTTCCTGGTGGAGTGCTAGAGGGTCAGCACACATTTTTCCGAAAGTCAACTTTGGCACCCCAGGAAGGGTAGTCCGGTGACAGGGTCATAGTGGATACATCATGTTTGGGGAATAGGTAAAAATGTGAATCGGAGCTACAGCTCTCAAAACCAGCTCAAATGTCAGAGGAGGGTTCCTGATGGAGTGCTAGAGGGTCCAAACACAGTTTCGTGAAAGTCACATTTAGCACCCCAATAATTTTAATCAAGTGAAAGGGTCATAGTGGATACATCATGGTTTGGAAATAGGTAAAAATGTGAATCGGAGCTACAGCTCTCAAAACGAGCTCAAATGATAGAGGAGGGTTCCTGTTGGAGTGCTAGAGGGTCAACACACATTCTTGTGAAAGTCAGCTTTGGCACCCCAGGGAGGGTAATCCCTTGAAAGGGTCATAGTGGATACATCATGGTTTGGAAATAGGTAAAAATGTGAATCGGAGCTACAGTTCTAAAAACCAGCTCAAATGATAGAGGAGAGTTCCTGATGGAGTGCTAGAGGGTCAACACACATTTTTCTGAAAGTCAAGTTTGGCACCCCAGGAAGGGTAATCCGGTGACAGGGTCATAGGGGATACATCATGTTTGGGGAATAGGTAAAAATGTGAATCGGACCTACAGCTCTCAAAACCAGCTCAAATGATAGAGGAGGGTTCTTGTTGGAGTGCTAGAGGGTCCAAACACAGTTTCGTGAAAGTCAACTTTGGCACCCGAGGAAGGGTAATCCCTTGAGAGGGAAATAGGGGATACATCATGGTTTCGAAATACGTACAAATGTGACTCGGAGCTACAGTTCTAAAAACCAGCTCAAATAATAGAGGAGGGTTCCTCATGGAGTGGTAGAGTGTACAAATACAGTTTCGTGAAGTTCAACTTTGGCACCAAAGGAAGGTTTATCCCTTGAAAGGGTCATAGTGGATACATCATGGTTTGGAAATAGGTAAAAATGTAAATAGGAGCTACTGTTCTATAAACCAGCTCAAATGATAGAGGAGGGTTCCTGATGGAGTGTTAGAGGGTCAAAACACAGTTTCGTGAACGTCAACTTTGGCACCCCAGGGAGGGTAATCAGTTCAAAGGGTAATAGTGGATACATCATGGTTTGGAAATAGGTAAAAATGTGAATCGGAGCTACAGCTCTCAAAACCAGCTCAAATGATAGAGGAGTGTTCCTGATGGAGTGCTAGAGGGTCCAAACACAGTTTCGTGAAAGTCAACTTTGGCATCCGAGGAAGGGTAATCCCGTGAGAGGGAAATAGGGGATACATCATGGTTTGGAAATAGGTACAAATGTGACTCGGAGCTACAGTTCTAAAAACCAGCTCAAATAATAGAGGAGGGTTCCTGATGGAGTGCTAGAGTGTACAAATACAGTTTTGTGAAGTTCAACTTTGGCATCCCAGGAAGGTTTTTCCCTTGAAAGGGTCATAGGGGATACATCATGGTTTGGAAATAGGTACAAATGTGAATCGGAGCTACAGCTCTCAAAACCAGCTCAAATGATAGAGGAGGGTTCCTGATGGAGTGCTAGAGGGTCCAAACTCAGTTTCGTGAAAGTCACATTTAGCACCCCAGGAATGGTAATCCCGTGAAAGGGTCATAGGGGATACATCATGGTTTGGAAATAGGTAAAATTTTGAATCGGAGCTACAGGTTTTAAAACCACCTCCAATGATAGAGGAGGGTTCCTGATGGAGTGCTAGAGGGTCCAAACACAGTTTTGTGAAAGTCAACTTTGGCACCCTAGAAAGGGTAATCCCGCGAAAGGGTCATGGGGGATACATCATGGTTTGGAAATAGGTAAAAATGTGAATCGGAGCTACAGTGCTCAAAACCAGCTCAAATGATAGAGGAGGGTTCCTGATGAAGTGCTAGACGGTCAACACACATCTTCGTGAAAGTCAACTTTGGCACCCGAGGGAGGGTAATCACGTGAAAGGGTCATGGGGGATACATCATGGTTTGGAAATAGGTAAAACTGTAAATCGGAGGTACAGTTCTTAAAACTAGATCAAATAATAGAGGAGGGTTCCTGATGGAGTGCTATAGTGTACAAACACAGTTTTGTGAAGGTCAACTTTGGCACCCCTTGAAGGGTAATAACGTGAAAGGGAAATAGGGGATACATCATGGTTTGGAAATAGGTAAAAATGTGAATCGGAGCTACAGGTTTTAAAACCAGCTCAAATGATAGAGGAGTGTTCCTGTTGGAGTGCTAGAGAGTCCAAACACTGTTTGGTGAAAGTCAACTTTGGCACCCAAGGAAGGGTAATCCCGTGAAAGGGTCATAGGGGATACACCATGGTTTGGAAATAGGTAAAAATGTGAATCGGAGCTACAGCTCTCAAAACCAGCTCAAATTATAGAGGAGGGTTCCTGATGGAGTGCTAGAGGGTCCAAACACAGTTTCGTGAAAGTCAAATTTAGCACCTGAGGAAGGGTAATCCCTTGAAAGGGTCATAGGGGATACATCATGGTTGGGAAATAGGTAAAAAGGGGAATCGGAGCTACAGCTTTTAAAACCAGCTCAAATGATAGAGGAGGGTTCCTGATGGAGTGCTAGAGGGTCAAAACACAGTTTTGTGAAAGTCAACTTTGGCACCCCAGGGAGGGTTATCCCTTGAAAGGGTAATAGTGGATACATCATGGTTTGGAAATAGGTAAAAATGTGAATCGGAGCCACAGCTCTAAAAACACCACCTCCAATGATAGAGGAGGGTTCCTGGTGGAGTGCTAGAGGTTTAAAACACAGTTTCGTGAAAGTCAACTTTGGCACCCCAAGAAGGGTAATCCCGTGAGAGGGAAATAGGGGATACATCATGGTTTGGAAATAGGTACAAATGTGACTCGGAGCTACATTTCTATAAACCAGCTCAAATGATAGAGGAGGGTTCCTGATGGAGTGTTAGAGGGTCAAAACACAGTTTCGTGAACGTCAACTTTGGCACCCCAGGGAGGTTAATCAGGTCAAAGGGTAATAGTGGATACATCATGGTTTGGAAATAGGTAAAAATGTGAATCGGAGCTACAGCTCTCAAAACCAGCTCAAATGATAGAGGAGTGTTCCTGATGGAGTGCTAGAGGGTCCAAACACAGTTTCGTGAAAGTCAACTTTGGCATCCGAGGAAGGGTAATCCCGTGAGAGGGAAATAGGGGATACATCATGGTTTGGAAATAGGTACAAATGTGACTCGGAGCTACAGTTCTAAAAACCAGCTCAAATAATAGAGGAGGGTTCCTCATGGAGTGCTAGAGTGTACAAATACAGTTTTGTGAAGTTCAACTTTGGCATCCGAGGAAGGTTTTTCCCTTGAAAGGGTCATAGGGGATACATCATGGTTTGGAAATAGGTACAAATGTGAATCGGAGCTACAGCTCTCAAAACCAGCTCAAATGATAGAGGAGGGTTCCTGATGGAGTGCTAGAGGGTCCAAACACAGTTTCGTGAAAGTCACATTTAGCACCCCAGGAATGGTAATCCCGTGAAAGGGTCATAGGGGATACATCATGGTTTGGAAACAGGTAAAATTTTGAATCGGAGCTACAGGTTTTAAAACCACCTCCAATGATAGAGGAGGGTTCCTGATGGAGTGCTAGAGGGTCCAAACACAGTTTTGTGAAAGTCAACTTTGGCACCCTAGAAAGGGTAATCCCGCGAAAGGGTCATGGGGGATACATCATGGTTTGGAAATAGGTAAAAATGTGAATCGGAGCTACAGTGCTCAAAACCAGCTCAAATGATAGAGGAGGGTTCCTGATGAAGTGCTAGACGGTCAACACACATCTTCGTGAAAGTCAACTTTGGCACCCGAGGGAGGGTAATCACGTGAAAGGGTCATGGGGGATACATCATGGTTTGGAAATAGGTAAAACTGTAAATCGGAGGTACAGTTCTTAAAACTAGATCAAATAATAGAGGAGGGTTCCTGATGGAGTGCTAGAGTGTACAAACACAGTATTGTGAAGGTCAACTTTGGCACCCCTTGAAGGGTAATCCCGTCAAAGGGTATAAGGGGATACATCATGGTTTGGAAATAGGTAAAAATGTGAATCGGAGCTACAGGTTTTAAAACCACCTCAAATGATAGAGGAGTGTTCCTGTTGGAGTGCTAGAGGGTCGAAACACTGTTTCGTGAAAGTCAGCTTTGGCACCCCAGGAAGGGTAATCCCGGGAAAGGGTAATAGTGGATACATCATGGTTTGGAAAAAGGTAAAAAGGTGAATCGGAGCTACAGGTTTTAAAACCAGCTCAAATGATAGAGGAGGGTTCCTGATGGAGCGCTAGAGGGTCCAAACACAAATTTGTCAAAGTCAACTTTGGCACCCCAGGAAGGGTAATCCCGTGAGAGTGTAATAGTGGAAACATCATGGTTTGGAAATAGGTGAAAAGGTGATTCGGAGCTACAGCTCTCAAAACCAGCTCAAATGATAGAGGAGGGTTCCTGATGGAGTGCTAGACGGTCAACACACAGCTTCGTGAAAGTCAACTTTGGCACTCGAGGGAGGGTAATCACGTGAAAGGGTCATGGGGGATACATCGTGGTTTGGAAATAGGTAAAACTGTGAATCGGAGGTGCAGTTCTCAAAACCAGCTCAAATAATAGAGGAGGGTTCCTGATGGAGTGCTGTAGTGTACAAACACAGTTTTGTGAAGGTCAACTTTGGCACCAAATGAAGGGTAATCCCGTGAAAGGGTAATAGGGGATACATCATGGTTTGGAAATAGGCAAAAATGTGAATCGGAGCTTCAGGTTTTAAAACCACCTCAAATGATAGGGGAGTGTTCCTGTTTTAGTGCTAGAGAGTCCAAACACTGTTTCGTGAAGGTCAACTTTGGCACCCCAGGAAGGGTAATCACGTGAAAGGGTAATAGTGGATATATCATGGTTTGGAAAAAGGTAAAAAGGTGAATCGGAGCTACAGGTTTTAAAACCAGCTCAAATGATAGAGGAGGGTTCCTGATGGAGTGTTAGAGGTTCCAAACACAAATTCGTCAAAGTCAACTTTGGCACCCCAGGGAGGGTTATCCCTTGAAAGGGTAATAGTGGATACATCATGGTTTGGAAATAGGTAAAAATGTGAATCGGAGCCACAGCTCTAAAAACACCACCTCCAATGATAGAGGAGGGTTCCTGGTGGAGTGCTAGAGGTTTAAAACACAGTTTCGTGAAAGTCAACTTTGGCACCCCAAGAAGGGTAATCCCGTGAGAGGGAAATAGGGGATACATCATGGTTTGGAAATAGGTACAAATGTGACTCGGAGCTACATTTCTATAAACCAGCTCAAATGATAGAGGAGGGTTCCTGATGGAGTGCTAGAGGGTCAAAACACAGTTTTGTGAAAGTCAACTTTGGCACCCCAGGGAGGGTTATCCCTTGAAAGGGTAATAGTGGATACATCATGGTTTGGAAATAGGTAAAAATGTGAATCGGAGCCACAGCTCTAAAAACACCACCTCCAATGATAGAGGAGGGTTCCTGGTGGAGTGCTAGAGGTTTAAAACACAGTTTCGTGAAAGTCAACTTTGGCACCCCAAGAAGGGTAATCCCGTGAGAGGGAAATAGGGGATACATCATGGTTTGGAAATAGGTACAAATGTGACTCGGAGCTACATTTCTATAAACCAGCTCAAATGATAGAGGAGGGTTCCTGATGGAGTGTTAGAGGGTCAAAACACAGTTTCGTGAACGTCAACTTTGGCACCCCAGGGAGGGTAATCAGGTCAAAGGGTAATAGTGGATACATCATGGTTTGGAAATAGGTAAAAATGTGAATCGGAGCTACAGCTCTCAAAACCACCTCAAATGATAGAGGAGTGTTCCTGATGGAGTGCTAGAGGGTCCAAACACAGTTTCGTGAAAGTCAACTTTGGCATCCGAGGAAGGGTAATCCCGTGAGAGGGAAATAGGGGATACATCATGGTTTGGAAATAGGTACAAATGTGACTCGGAGCTACAGTTCTTAAAACCAGCTCAAATAATAGAGGAGGGTTCCTCATGGAGTGCTAGAGTGTACAAATACAGTTTTGTGAAGTTCAACTTTGGCATCCGAGGAAGGTTTTTCCCTTGAAAGGGTCATAGGGGATACATCATGGTTTGGAAATAGGTACAAATGTGAATCGGAGCTACAGCTCTCAAAACCAGCTCAAATGATAGAGGAGGGTTCCTGATGGAGTGCTAGAGGGTCCAAACACAGTTTCGTGAAAGTCACATTTAGCACCCCAGGAATGGTAATCCCGTGAAAGGGTCATAGGGGATACATCATGGTTTGGAAATAGGTAAAATTATGAATCGGAGCTACAGGTTTTAAAACCACCTCCAATGATAGAGGAGGGTTCCTGATGGAGTGCTAGAGGGTCCAAACACAGTTTTGTGAAAGTCAACTTTGGCACCCTAGAAAGGGTAATCCCGCGAGAGGGTCATGGGGGATACATCATGGTTTGGAAATAGGTACAAATGTGAATCGGAGCTACAGTGCTCAAAACCAGCTCGAATGATAGAGGAGGGTTCCTGATGAAGTGCTAGACGGTCAACACACATCTTCGTGAAAGTCAACTTTGGCACCCGAGGGAGGGTAATCACGTGAAAGGGTCATGGGGGATACATCATGGTTTGGAAATAGGTAAAACTGTAAATCGGAGGTACAGTTCTATAAACCAGCTCAAATAATAGAGGAGGGTTCCTGATGGAGTGCTAGAGTGTACAAACACAGTTTTGTGAAGGTCAACTTTGGCACCCCTTGAAGGGTAATCCCGTCAAAGGGTATAAGGGGATACATCATGGTTTGGAAATAGGTAAAAATGTGAATCGGAGCTACAGGTTTTAAAACCACCTCAAATGATAGAGGAGTGTTCCTGTTGGAGTGCTAGAGGGTCGAAACACTGTTTCGTGAAAGTCAACTTTGGCACCCCAGGAAGGGTAATCCCGGGAAAGGGTAATAGTGGATACATCATGGTTTGGAAAAAGGTAAAAAGGTGAATCGGAGCTACAGGTTTTAAAACCAGCTCAAATGATAGAGGAGGGTTCCTGATGGAGTGCTAGACGGTCAACACACAGCTTCGTGAAAGTCAACTTTGGCACTCGAGGGAGGGTAATCACGTGAAAGGGTCATGCGGGATACATCATGGTTTGGAAATAGGTAAAACTGTGAATCGGAGGTGCAGTTCTCAAAACCAGCTCAAATAATAGAGGAGGGTTCCTGATGGAGTGCTGTAGTGTACAAACACAGTTTTGTGAAGGTCAACTTTGGCACCAAATGAAGGGTAATCCCGTGAAAGGGTAATAGGGGATACATCATGGTTTGGAAATAGGTAAAAATGTGAATCGGAGCTACAGGTTTTAAAACCCCCTCAAATGATAGGGGAGTGTTCCTGTTGGAGTGCTAGAGAGTCCAAACACTGTTTCGTGAAGGTCAACTTTGGCACCCCAGGAAGGGTAATCACGTGAAAGGGTCATAGGGGATACATCATGGTTTGGAAATAGGTAAAAATGTGAATCGGAGCTACAGGTTTTAAAACCAGCTCAAATGATAGAGGAGGGTTCCTGATGGAGTGTTAGAGGTTCCAAACACAAATTCGTCAAAGTCAACTTTGGCACCCCAGGAAGGGTAATCCCGTGAGAGTATAATAGTGGATACATCATGGTTTGGAAATAGGTAAAAATGTGAATAGGAGGTACAGATGTCAAAACCAGCTCAAATGATAGAGGAGGGTTCCTGATGGACTGCTAGAGTGTACAAACACAGTTTCGTGAAAGTCAACTTTGGCACCCCAGGAAGGGTAGTCCCGTGAAAGAGTCATAGGGGATACATCATGGTTGGGAAAAAGGTAAAAACAGGAATCGGAGCTACAGTTTACAAAACCAGCTCAAATGATAGAGGAGGGTTCCTGATGGAGTGCTAGACGGTGAACACACAGCTTCCTGAAAGTCAACTTTGGCACCCCAGGAAAGGTAATAGCATGAAAGGGTCATGGGGGATACATCATGGTTTGGAAATAGGTAAAACTGTGAATCGGAGGTACAGTTCTTAAAACCAGATCAAATAATAGAGGAGGGTTTGTGACGGAGTGCTAGAGTGTACAAACACTGTTTCGTGAAAGTCAGCTTTGGCACCCCAGGAAGGGTAATCCCGTGAAAGGGTAATAGTGGATACATCATGGTTTGGAAAAAGGTAAAAAGGTGAAACGGAGCTACAGGTTTTAAAACCAGCTCAAATGATAGAGGACTGTCCAGATGGAGTGCTAGAGATTTAACAAACAGCTTCGTGAAGGTCAACTTTGGCACCCCAGGAAGGGTAATTCAGTGAAAGGGAAATAGGGGATACATCATGGTTTGGAAATAGGTAAAAATGTGAATCGGACCACAGTTCTCAAAACCAGTTCAAATGATAGAGGAGGGTTCCTGATGGAGTGCTAGAGTGTACAAACACAGTTTTGTGAAGGTCAACTTTGGCACCCCTTGAAGGGTAGTCACGTGAAAGGGAAATAGTGGATACATCATGGTTTGGAAATAGGTAAAAATGTGAATCGGAGCTACAGGTTTTAAAACCAGCTCAAATGATAGAGGAGTGTTCCTGTTGGAGTGCTAGAGAGTCCAAACACTGTTTGGTGAAAGTCAACTTTGGCACCCAAGGAAGGGTAATCCCGTGAAATTGTCATAGGGGATACACCATGGTTTGGAAATAGGTAAAAATGTGAATCGGAGCTACAGCTCTCAAAACCAGCTCAAATGATAGAGGAGGGTTCCTGATGGAGTGCTAGAGGGTCCAAACACAGTTTCGTGAAAGTCAAATTTAGCACCTGAGGAAGGGTAATCCCTTGAAAGGGTCATAGGGGATACATCATGGTTTGGAAATAGGTAAAAATGTAAATAGGAGCTACAGTTTTATAAACCAGCTCAAATGATAGAGGAGGGTTCCTGATGGAGTGCTAGAGGGTCAAAACACAGTTTTGTGAAAGTCAACTTTGGCACCCCAGGGAGGGTTATCCCTTGAAAGGGTAATAGTGGATACATCATGGTTTGGAAATAGGTAAAAATGTGAATCGGAGCCGCAGATCTAAAAACACCACCTCCAATGATAGAGGAGGGTTCCTGGTGGAGTGCTAGAGGTTTAAAACACAGTTTCGTGAAAGTCAACTTTGGCACCCCAAGAAAGGTAATCCCGTGAGAGGGAAATAGGGGATACATCATGGTTTGGAAATAGGTACAAATGTGACTCGGAGCTACATTTCTATAAACCAGCTCAAATGATAGAGGAGGGTTCCTCATGGAGTGCTAGAGGGTCCAAACACAGTTTCGTGAAAGTCAACTTTGGCACCCGAGGAAGGGTAATGCCGTGAAAGCGTCATAGTTGATACATCATGGTTTGGAAATAGGTAAAAATGTAAATAGGAGCTACAGTTCTATAAACCAGCTCAAATGATAGAGGAGGGTTCTTGATGGAGTGTTAGAGGGTCAAAACACAGTTTCGTGAACGTCAACTTTGGCACCCCAGGGAGGGTAATCAGGTCAAAGGGTAATAGTGGATACGTCATGGTTGGGAAATAGGTAAAAAGGGGAATCGGAGCTACAGCTCTCAAAACCAGCTCAAATGATAAAGGAGGGTTCCTGTTTATAGTGCTAGAGGGTCAGCACACATTTTTCTGAAAGTCAACTTTGGCACCCCAGGAAGGGTAATCCGGTGACAGGGTGATAGGGGATACATCATGTTTGGGGAATAGGTAAAAATGTGAATCGGAGCTACAGCTCTCAAAACCAGGTCAAATGATAGAGGAGGGTTCCTGTTGGAGTGCTAGAGGGTCAACACACATTTTTGTGAAAGTCAGCTTTGGCACCAGAGGAAGGGAAATCCCTTCAAAGGGTCATAGGGGATACATCATGGTGTGGAAATAGGTAAAAAGGGGAATCGGAGCTACAGCTCTCAAAACCAGCTCAAATGATAGAGGAGGGTTCCTGATGGAGTGCTAGAGGGTCCAAACACAGTTTCGTGAAAGTCAACTTTGGCACACCAAGAAGGGTAATCCCGTGAAAGTATAATAGTGGATACATCATGGTTTGGAAATAGGTAAAAAAGTGAATCGGAGCTACAGGTTTTAAAACCAGCTCAAATGATAGAGGAGGGTTCCTGATGGAGTGCTAGAGGGTCCAAACACAGTTTCGTGAAAGTCAACTTTGGCACCCCAAGAAGGGTAATCCTGTGAGAGGGAAATAGGGGATACATCATGGTCTGGAAATAGGTAAAAATGTGAATCGGAGCTACAGCTCAAAAAACACCACCTCCAATGATAGAGGAGGGTTCCTGATGGAGTGCTAGAGGTTTAAAACACAGTTTCGTGAAAGTCAACTTTGGCACCCCAAGAAGGGTAATCCCGTGAGAGGGAAATAAGGGATACATCATGGTTTGGAAATAGGTAAAAATGTAAATAGGAGCTACAGTTTTATAAACCAGCTCAAATGATAGAGGAGGGTTCCTGATGGAGTGCTAGAGGGTCAAAACACAGTTTCGTGAACGTCAACTTTGGCACCCCAGGGAGGGTAATCAGGTCAAAGGGTAATATTGGATACATCATGGTTTGGAAATAGGTAAAATGTGAAGTGGAGCTACAGCTCTCAAAACCACCTCAAATGATAGAGGAGGGTTCCTGATGGAGTGCTAGAGGGTCCAAACACAGTTTCGTGAACGTGAACTTTGGCACCCGAGGTAGGGTAATCCCGTGAGAGGGAAATAGGGGATACATCATGGTTTGGAAATAGGTACAAATGTGACTCGGAGTTACAGTTCTAAAAACCAGCTCAAATAATAGAGGAGGGTTCCTGATGGAGTGCTAGCGTGTACAAATACAGTTTTGTGAAATTAAACTTTGGCACCAATGGAAGGTTCATCACTTGAAAGGGTCATAGTGGATACATCATGGTTTGGAAATAGGTAAAAATGTAAATAGGAGCTACAGTTCTATAAACCAGCTCAAATGATAGAGGAGGGTTCCTGATTTAGTGCTAGAGGGTCCAAACACAGTTTCGTGAAAGTCAAATTTAGCACCTGAGGAAGGGTAATCCCGTGAAAGTATAATAGTGGATACATCATGGTTTGGAAATAGGTAAAAATGTGAATAGGAGCTACAGGTTTTAGAACCAGCTCAAATGATAGAGGAGGGTTCCTGATGGAGTGCTAGAGGGTCAAAACACAGTTTCCTGAAAGTCAACTTTGGCACCCCAGGGAGGGTTATCCCTTGAAAGGGTAATAGTGGATACATCATGGTTTGGAAATAGGTAAAAATGTGAATCGGAGCTACAGCTCTAAAAACACCACCTCCAATGATAGAGGAGGGTTCCTGGTGGAGTGCTAGAGGTTTAAAACACAGTTTCGTGAAAGTCAACTTTGGCACCCCAGGAAGGGTAATCCCGTGAGAGGGAAATAGCGGATACATCATGGTTTGGAAATAGGTACAAATGTGACTCGGAGCTACAGTTCTATAAACCAGCTCAAATGATAGAGGAGGGTTCCTGATGGAGTGCTAGAGGGTCCAAACACAGTTTCGTGAAAGTCAACTTTGGCACCCGAGGAAGGGTAATCCTGTGAAAGGGTCATAGTGGATACATCATGGTTTGGAAATAGGTAAAATTGTAAATAGGAGCTACAGTTCTATAAACCAGCTCAGATGATAGAGGAGGGTTCCTGATGGAGTGTTAGAGGGTCAAAACACAGTTTCGTGAACGTCAACTTTGGCACAACATAAAGGGTAATCAGGTGAAAGGGTAATAGTGGATACATCACGGTTTGGAAATAGGTAAAATGTGAATTGGTGCTACAGCTCTCAAAACCCCCTCAAATGATAGAGGAGGGTTCCTGATGGAGTGCTAGAGGGTCCAAACACAGTTTCGTGAACGTGAACTTTGGCACCCGAGGAAGAGTAATCCGTGAGAGGGAAATAGGGGATACATCATGGTTTCGAAATACGTACAAATGTGACTCGGAGCTACAGTTCTAAAAACCAGCTCAAATAATAGAGGAGGGTTCCTGATGGAGTGCTAGAGTGTACAAATAAAGTTTTGTGAAGTTCAACTTTGGCACCAATGGAAGGTTCATCCCTTGAAAGGGTCATAGTGGATACATCATGGTTTGGAAATAGGTAAAAATGTAAGTAGGAGCTACAGTTCTATAAACAAGCTCAAATGATAGAGGAGGGTTCCTGATGGAGTGCTAGAGGGTCCAAACACAGTTTCGTGAAAGTCAAATTTAGCACCTGAGGAAGGGTAATCCCGTGAAAGTATAATAGTGGATACATTATGGTTGGGAAATAGGTGAAAAGGGGAATCGGAGCTACAGCTCTCAAAATCAGCTCAAATGTTAGAGGAGGGTTCCTGATGGAGTGTTAGAGGGTCAAAACACAGTTTCGTGAAAGTCAACTTTGGCACCCCAGGGAGGTTGATCAGGTCAAAGGGTAATAGTGGATACATCATGGTTTGGAAACAGGTAAAAATGTGAATCGCAGCTACAGCTCTCAAAACCACCTCAAATGATAGAGGAGGGTTCCTGATGGAGTGCTAGAGACTCAAAACTCAGTTTCGTGAAAGTCAACTTCGGCACCCGAGGAAGGGTAATCCCGTGAAAGAGTCATAGGGGATACATCATGGTTTGGAAATAGGTAAAAATGTGAATCGGAGGAACAGATCTTAAAACCAGCTCAAATGATAGAGGAGAGTTCCTGATGGAGTGCTAGAGGGTCAACACACATTTTTCTGAAAGTCAAGTTTGGCACCCCAGGAAGGGTAATCCGGTGACAGGGTCATAGGGGATACATCATGTTTGGGGAATAGGTAAAAATGTGAATCCGACCTACAGCTCTCAAAACCAGCTCAAATGATAGAGGAGGGTTCTTGTTGGAGTGCTAGAGGGTCCAAACACAGTTTCGTGAAAGTCAACTTTGGCACCCGAGGAAGGGTAATCCCGTGAGAGGGAAATAGGGGATACATCATGATTTCGAAATACGTACAAATGTGACTCGGAGCTACAGTTCTAAAAACCAGCTCAAATAATAGAGGAGGGTTCCTCATGGAGTGGTAGAGTGTACAAATACAGTTTCGTGAAGTTCAACCTTTTCACCAAAGGAAGGTTTATCCCTTGAAAGGGTCATAGTGGACACATCATGGTTTGGAAGTAGGTAAAAATGTAAATAGGAGCTACTGTTCTATAAACCAGCTCAAATGATAGAGGAGGGTTCCTGATGGAGTGTTAGAGGGTCAAAACACAGTTTCGTGAACGTCAACTTTGGCACCCCAGGGAGGGTAATCAGGTCAAAGGGTAATAGTGGATACATCATGGTTTGGAAATAGGTAAAAATGTGAATCGGAGCTACAGCTCTCAGAACCCCCTCAAATGATAAAGGAGGGTTCCTGATGGAGTGCTAGAGGGTCCAAACACAGTTTCGTGAAAGTCAAATTTAGCACCTGAGGAAGGGTAATCCCGTGAAAGTATAATAGTGGATACATTATGGTTGGGTAATAGGTGAAAAGGGGAATCGGAGCTACAGCCCTCAAAATCAGCTCAAATGTTAGAGGAGGGTTCCTGATGGAGTGTTAGAGGGTCAAAACACAGTTTCGTGAAAGTCAACTTTGGCACCCCAGGGAGGTTGATCAGGTCAAAGGGTAATAGTGGATACATCATGGTTTGGAAACAGGTAAAAATGTGAATCGCAGCTACAGCTCTCAAAACCACCTCAAATGATAGAGGAGGGTTCCTGATGGAGTGCTAGAGAGTCAAAACTCAGTTTCGTGAAAGTCAACTTCGGCACCCGAGGGAGGGTAATCCCGTGAAAGAGTCATAGGGGATACATCATGGTTTGGAAATAGGTAAAAATGTGAATCGGAGGAACAGATCTTAAAACCAGCTCAAATGATAGAGGAGAGTTCCTGATGGAGTGCTAGAGGGTCAACACACATTTTTCTGAAAGTCAAGTTTGGCACCCCAGGAAGGGTAATCCGGTGACAGGGTCATAGGGGATACATCATGTTTGGGGAATAGGTAAAAATGTGAATCCGACCTACAGCTCTCAAAACCAGCTCAAATGTCAGAGGAGGGTTCTTGTTGGAGTGCTAGAGGGTCCAAACACAGTTTCCTGAAAGTCAACTTTGGCACCCGAGGAAGGGTAATCGCTTGAGAGGGAAATAGGGGATACATCATGGTTTCGAAATACGTACAAATGTGACTCGGAGCTACAGTTCTAAAAACCAGCTCAAATAATAGAGGAGGGTTCCTCATGGAGTGGTAGAGTGTACAAATACAGTTTCGTGAAGTTCAACCTTTTCACCAAAGGAAGGTTTATCCCTTGAAAGGGTCATATTGGACACATCATGGCTTGGAAGTAGGTAAAAATGTAAATAGGAGCTACTGTTCTATAAACCAGCTCAAATGATAGAGGAGGGTTCCTGATGGAGTGTTAGAGGGTCAAAACACAGTTTCGTGAACGTCAACTTTGGCACCCCAGGGAGGGTAATCAGGTCAAAGGGTAATAGTGGATACATCATGGTTTGGAAATAGGTAAAAATGTGAATCGGAGCTACAGCTCTCAGAACCCCCTCAAATGATAAAGGAGGGTTCCTGATGGAGTGCTAGAGGGTCCAAACACAGTTTCGTGAAAGTCAAATTTAGCACCTGAGGAAGGGTAATCCCGTGAAAGTATAATAGTGGATACATCATGGTTTGGAAATAGGTAAAAATGTGAATCGGAGCTACAGGTTTTAAAACCAGCTCAGATGATAGAGGAGCGTTCCTGATGGAGTGCTAGAGGGTCCAAACACATTTTTCTGAAAGTCAAGTTTGGCACCCCAGGAAGGGTAATCCGGTGACAGGGTCATAGGGGATACATCATGTTTGGGGAATAGGTAAAAATGTGAATCGGACCTACAGCTCTCAAAACCAGCTCAAATGATAGAGGAGGGTTCTTGTTGGAGTGGTAGAGGGTCAATACACACTTTTGTGAAAATCACCTTTGCCACCAGAGGAAGGGAAATCCTGTGAAAGGGTCATAGGGGATACATCATGGTTGGGAAATAGGCAAAAAGGGGAATCGGAGGTACAGCTCTCAAAACCAGCTCAAATGATAGAGGAGGGTTCTTGTTGGAGTGCTAGATGGTCAAAACACAGTTTCGTGAAAGTCAACTTTGGCACCCCAGGAAGGGTAATCCCGTGAAAGGGTCATAGGGGATACATCATGGTTTCGAAATAGGTACAAATGTGAATCGGAGCTACAGCTCTCACAACCAGCTCAAATGATAGAGGAGGGTTCCTGATGGAGTGCTAGAGGGTCCAAACTCAGTTTCGTGAAAGTCAACTTTGGCATCCGAGGAAGGGTAATCCCGTGAAAGGGCCATGAGGGATACATCATGGTTTGGAAATAGGTAAAAAGGGGAATCGCAGGTACAGATCTTAAAACCAGCTCAAATGAGAGAGGAGAGTTCCTGATGGAGTGCTAGAGGGTCAACACACATTTTTCTGAAAGTCAAGTTTGGCACCCCAGGAAGGGTAATCCGGTGACAGGGTCATAGGGGATACATCATGTTTGGGGAATAGGTAAAAATGTGAATCGGAGCTACAGCTCTCAAAACCAGCTCAAATGATAGAGGAGTGTTCCTGATGGAGTGCCATAGGGTCCAAACACAGTTTCGTGAAAGTCAACTTTGGCACCCGAGGAAGGGTAATCCCGTGAGAGGGAAATAGGGGATACATCATGGTTTGGAAATAGGTACAAATGTGACTCGGAGCTACAGTTCTAAAAACCAGCTCAAATAATAGAGGAGGGTTCCTCATGGAGTGCTAGAGTGTACAAATACAGTTTTGTGAAGTTCAACTTTGGCATCCGAGGAAGGTTTTTCCCTTGAAAGGGTCATAGGGGATACATCATGGTTTGGAAATAGGTACAAATGTGAATCGGAGCTACAGCTCTCAAAACCAGCTCAAATGATAGAGGAGGGTTCCTGATGGAGTGCTAGAGGGTCCAAACACAGTTTCGTGAAAGTCAACTTTGGCACCCCAGAAAGGGTAATCAGGTGAAAGGGTAATAGCGGATCCATCATTCTTTGGAAATAGGTAAAATGTGAATCAGAGCTACAGCTCTCAAAACCACCTCAAATGATAGAGGAGGGTTCCTGATGGAGTGCTAGAGGGTCCAAACACAGTTTCGTGAAAGTCACATTTAGCAACCCAGGAATGGTAATCCCATGAAAGGGTCATAGGGGATACATCATGGTTTGGAAATAGGTAAAATTTTGAATCGGAGCTACAGGTTTTAAAACCACCTCCAATGATAGAGGAGGGTTCGTGATGGAGTGCTAGAGGGTCCAAACACAGTTTTATGAAAGTCAACTTTGGCACCCCAGGAAGGGTAATCCCTTAAAAGGGTCATAGGGGATACATCATGGTTGGGAAATAGGCAAAAATGTGAATCGGAGCTACAGCTCTCAAAACCAGCTCAAATGATAGAGGAGGGTTCCTGATGGAGTGCTAGAGGGTCAAAACACAGTTTCGTGAAAGTCAACTTTGGCATCCCAGGAAGGGTAATCCCGTGAGAGGGAAATAGGGGATACATCATGGTTTGGAAATAGGTAAAAATGTGAATCGGAGCTACAGCTCTCAAAACCAGCTCAAATGTCAGAGGAGGGTTCCTGATGGAGTGCTAGAGGGTCCAAACACAGTTTCGTGAAAGTCACATTTAGCACCCCAGGAATGGTAATCCCGTGAAAGGGTCATAGGGATTACATCATGGTTTGGAAATAGGTAAAAATGTGAATCGGAGCTACAGCTCTCAAAACCAGCTCAAATGATAGAGGAGGGTTCCTGTTGGAGTGCTAGAGGGTCAACACACATTCTTGTGAAAGTCAGCTTTGGCACCCCAGGGAGGGTAATCCCGTGAAAGAGTCATAGGGGATACATCATGGTTTGGAAATAGGTAAAAATGTGAATCGGAGGAACAGATCTTAAAACCAGCTCAAATGATAGAGGAGGGTTCCTGATGGAGTGCTAGAGGGTCAAAACACAGTTTCGTGAAAGTCAACTTTGGCATCCCAGGAAGGGTAATCCCGTGAGAGGGAAATAGGGGATACATCATGGTTTGGAAATAGGTAAAAATGTGAATCGGAGCTACAGCTCTCAAAACCAGCTCAAATGTCAGAGGAGGGTTCCTGATGGAGTGCTAGAGGGTCAAAACACAGTTTCGTGAAAGTCAACTTTGGCATCCCAGGAAGGGTAATCCCGTGAGAGGGAAATAGGGGATACATCATGGTTTGGAAATAGGTAAAAATGTGAATCGGAGCTACAGCTCTCAAAACCAGCTCAAATGTCAGAGGAGGGTTCCTGATGGAGTGCTAGAGGGTCCAAACACAGTTTCGTGAAAGTCACATTTAGCACCCCAGGAATGGTAATCCCGTGAAAGGGTCATAGGGATTACATCATGGTTTGGAAATAGGTAAAAATGTGAATCGGAGCTACAGCTCTCAAAACCAGCTCAAATGATAGAGGAGGGTTCCTGTTGGAGTGCTAGAGGGTCAACACACATTCTTGTGAAAGTCAGCTTTGGCACCCCAGGAAGGGTAATCCCTTAAAAGGGTCATAGGGGATACATCATGGTTGGGAAATAGGCAAAAATGTGAATCGGAGCTACAGCTCTCAAAACCAGCTCAAATGATAGAGGAGGGTTCCTGATGGAGTGCTAGAGGGTCAAAACACAGTTTCGTGAAAGTCAACTTTGGCATCCCAGGAAGGGTAATCCCGTGAGAGGGAAATAGGGGATACATCATGGTTTGGAAATAGGTAAAAATGTGAATCGGAGCTACAGCTCTCAAAACCAGCTCAAATGTCAGAGGAGGGTTCCTGATGGAGTGCTAGAGGGTCCAAACACAGTTTCGTGAAAGTCACATTTAGCACCCCAGGAATGGTAATCCCGTGAAAGGGTCATAGGGATTACATCATGGTTTGGAAATAGGTAAAAATGTGAATCGGAGCTACAGCTCTCAAAACCAGCTCAAATGATAGAGGAGGGTTCCTGTTGGAGTGCTAGAGGGTCAACACACATTCTTGTGAAAGTCAGCTTTGGCACCCCAGGAAGGGTAATCCCTTAAAAGGGTCATAGGGGATACATCATGGTTGGGAAATAGGCAAAAATGTGAATCGGAGCTACAGCTCTCAAAACCAGCTCAAATGATAGAGGAGGGTTCCTGATGGAGTGCTAGAGGGTCAAAACACAGTTTCGTGAAAGTCAACTTTGGCATCCCAGGAAGGGTAATCCCGTGAGAGGGAAATAGGGGATACATCATGGTTGGGAAATAGGCAAAAAGGGGAATCGGAGGTACAGCTCTCAAAACCAGCTCAAATGATAGAGGAGGGTTCTTGTTGGAGTGCTAGATGGTCAAAACACAGTTTCGTGAAAGTCAACTTTGGCACCCCAGGAAGGGTAATCCCGTGAAAGGGTCATAGGGGATACATCATGGTTTCGAAATAGGTACAAATGTGAATCGGAGCTACAGCTCTCACAACCAGCTCAAATGATAGAGGAGGGTTCCTGATGGAGTGCTAGAGGGTCCAAACTCAGTTTCGTGAAAGTCAACTTTGGCATCCGAGGAAGGGTAATCCCGTGAAAGGGCCATGAGGGATACATCATGGTTTGGAAATAGGTAAAAAGGGGAATCGCAGGTACAGATCTTAAAACCAGCTCAAATGAGAGAGGAGAGTTCCTGATGGAGTGCTAGAGGGTCAACACACATTTTTCTGAAAGTCAAGTTTGGCACCCCAGGAAGGGTAATCCGGTGACAGGGTCATAGGGGATACATCATGTTTGGGGAATAGGTAAAAATGTGAATCCGACCTACAGCTCTCAAAACCAGCTCAAATGATAGAGGAGGGTTCTTGTTGGAGTGCTAGAGGGTCCAAACACAGTTTCCTGAAAGTCAACTTTGGCACCCGAGGAAGGGTAATCGCTTGAGAGGGAAATAGGGGATACATCATGGTTTCGAAATACGTACAAATGTGACTCGGAGCTACAGTTCTAAAAACCAGCTCAAATAATAGAGGAGGGTTCCTCATGGAGTGGTAGAGTGTACAAATACAGTTTCGTGAAGTTCAACCTTTTCACCAAAGGAAGGTTTATCCCTTGAAAGGGTCATATTGGACACATCATGGCTTGGAAGTAGGTAAAAATGTAAATAGGAGCTACTGTTCTATAAACCAGCTCAAATGATAGAGGAGGGTTCCTGATGGAGTGTTAGAGGGTCAAAACACAGTTTCGTGAACGTCAACTTTGGCACCCCAGGGAGGGTAATCAGGTCAAAGGGTAATAGTGGATACATCATGGTTTGGAAATAGGTAAAAATGTGAATCGGAGCTACAGCTCTCAGAACCCCCTCAAATGATAAAGGAGGGTTCCTGATGGAGTGCTAGAGGGTCCAAACACAGTTTCGTGAAAGTCAAATTTAGCACCTGAGGAAGGGTAATCCCGTGAAAGTATAATAGTGGATACATCATGGTTTGGAAATAGGTAAAAATGTGAATCGGAGCTACAGGTTTTAAAACCAGCTCAGATGATAGAGGAGCGTTCCTGATGGAGTGCTAGAGGGTCCAAACACATTTTTCTGAAAGTCAAGTTTGGCACCCCAGGAAGGGTAATCCGGTGACAGGGTCATAGGGGATACATCATGTTTGGGGAATAGGTAAAAATGTGAATCGGACCTACAGCTCTCAAAACCAGCTCAAATGATAGAGGAGGGTTCTTGTTGGAGTGGTAGAGGGTCAATACACACTTTTGTGAAAATCACCTTTGCCACCAGAGGAAGGGAAATCCTGTGAAAGGGTCATAGGGGATACATCATGGTTGGGAAATAGGCAAAAAGGGGAATCGGAGGTACAGCTCTCAAAACCAGCTCAAATGATAGAGGAGGGTTCTTGTTGGAGTGCTAGATGGTCAAAACACAGTTTCGTGAAAGTCAACTTTGGCACCCCAGGAAGGGTAATCCCGTGAAAGGGTCATAGGGGATACATCATGGTTTCGAAATAGGTACAAATGTGAATCGGAGCTACAGCTCTCACAACCAGCTCAAATGATAGAGGAGGGTTCCTGATGGAGTGCTAGAGGGTCCAAACTCAGTTTCGTGAAAGTCAACTTTGGCATCCGAGGAAGGGTAATCCCGTGAAAGGGCCATGAGGGATACATCATGGTTTGGAAATAGGTAAAAAGGGGAATCGCAGGTACAGATCTTAAAACCAGCTCAAATGAGAGAGGAGAGTTCCTGATGGAGTGCTAGAGGGTCAACACACATTTTTCTGAAAGTCAAGTTTGGCACCCCAGGAAGGGTAATCCGGTGACAGGGTCATAGGGGATACATCATGTTTGGGGAATAGGTAAAAATGTGAATCGGAGCTACAGCTCTCAAAACCAGCTCAAATGATAGAGGAGTGTTCCTGATGGAGTGCCATAGGGTCCAAACACAGTTTCGTGAAAGTCAACTTTGGCACCCGAGGAAGGGTAATCCCGTGAGAGGGAAATAGGGGATACATCATGGTTTGGAAATAGGTACAAATGTGACTCGGAGCTACAGTTCTAAAAACCAGCTCAAATAATAGAGGAGGGTTCCTCATGGAGTGCTAGAGTGTACAAATACAGTTTTGTGAAGTTCAACTTTGGCATCCGAGGAAGGTTTTTCCCTTGAAAGGGTCATAGGGGATACATCATGGTTTGGAAATAGGTACAAATGTGAATCGGAGCTACAGCTCTCAAAACCAGCTCAAATGATAGAGGAGGGTTCCTGATGGAGTGCTAGAGGGTCCAAACACAGTTTCGTGAAAGTCAACTTTGGCACCCCAGAAAGGGTAATCAGGTGAAAGGGTAATAGCGGATCCATCATTCTTTGGAAATAGGTAAAATGTGAATCAGAGCTACAGCTCTCAAAACCACCTCAAATGATAGAGGAGGGTTCCTGATGGAGTGCTAGAGGGTCCAAACACAGTTTCGTGAAAGTCACATTTAGCAACCCAGGAATGGTAATCCCATGAAAGGGTCATAGGGGATACATCATGGTTTGGAAATAGGTAAAATTTTGAATCGGAGCTACAGGTTTTAAAACCACCTCCAATGATAGAGGAGGGTTCGTGATGGAGTGCTAGAGGGTCCAAACACAGTTTTATGAAAGTCAACTTTGGCACCCCAGGAAGGGTAATCCCTTAAAAGGGTCATAGGGGATACATCATGGTTGGGAAATAGGCAAAAATGTGAATCGGAGCTACAGCTCTCAAAACCAGCTCAAATGATAGAGGAGGGTTCCTGATGGAGTGCTAGAGGGTCAAAACACAGTTTCGTGAAAGTCAACTTTGGCATCCCAGGAAGGGTAATCCCGTGAGAGGGAAATAGGGGATACATCATGGTTTGGAAATAGGTAAAAATGTGAATCGGAGCTACAGCTCTCAAAACCAGCTCAAATGTCAGAGGAGGGTTCCTGATGGAGTGCTAGAGGGTCCAAACACAGTTTCGTGAAAGTCACATTTAGCACCCCAGGAATGGTAATCCCGTGAAAGGGTCATAGGGATTACATCATGGTTTGGAAATAGGTAAAAATGTGAATCGGAGCTACAGCTCTCAAAACCAGCTCAAATGATAGAGGAGGGTTCCTGTTGGAGTGCTAGAGGGTCAACACACATTCTTGTGAAAGTCAGCTTTGGCACCCCAGGGAGGGTAATCCCGTGAAAGAGTCATAGGGGATACATCATGGTTTGGAAATAGGTAAAAATGTGAATCGGAGGAACAGATCTTAAAACCAGCTCAAATGATAGAGGAGGGTTCCTGATGGAGTGCTAGAGGGTCAAAACACAGTTTCGTGAAAGTCAACTTTGGCATCCCAGGAAGGGTAATCCCGTGAGAGGGAAATAGGGGATACATCATGGTTTGGAAATAGGTAAAAATGTGAATCGGAGCTACAGCTCTCAAAACCAGCTCAAATGTCAGAGGAGGGTTCCTGATGGAGTGCTAGAGGGTCAAAACACAGTTTCGTGAAAGTCAACTTTGGCATCCCAGGAAGGGTAATCCCGTGAGAGGGAAATAGGGGATACATCATGGTTTGGAAATAGGTAAAAATGTGAATCGGAGCTACAGCTCTCAAAACCAGCTCAAATGTCAGAGGAGGGTTCCTGATGGAGTGCTAGAGGGTCCAAACACAGTTTCGTGAAAGTCACATTTAGCACCCCAGGAATGGTAATCCCGTGAGAGGGTCATAGGGATTACATCATGGTTTGGAAATAGGTAAAAATGTGAATCGGAGCTACAGCTCTCAAAACCAGCTCAAATGATAGAGGAGGGTTCCTGTTGGAGTGCTAGAGGGTCAACACACATTCTTGTGAAAGTCAGCTTTGGCACCCCAGGAAGGGTAATCCCTTAAAAGGGTCATAGGGGATACATCATGGTTGGGAAATAGGCAAAAATGTGAATCGGAGCTACAGCTCTCAAAACCAGCTCAAATGATAGAGGAGGGTTCCTGATGGAGTGCTAGAGGGTCAAAACACAGTTTCGTGAAAGTCAACTTTGGCATCCCAGGAAGGGTAATCCCGTGAGAGGGAAATAGGGGATACATCATGGTTTGGAAATAGGTAAAAATGTGAATCGGAGCTACAGCTCTCAAAACCAGCTCAAATGTCAGAGGAGGGTTCCTGATGGAGTGCTAGAGGGTCCAAACACAGTTTCGTGAAAGTCACATTTAGCACCCCAGGAATGGTAATCCCGTGAAAGGGTCATAGGGATTACATCATGGTTTGGAAATAGGTAAAAATGTGAATCGGAGCTACAGCTCTCAAAACCAGCTCAAATGATAGAGGAGGGTTCCTGTTGGAGTGCTAGAGGGTCAACACACATTCTTGTGAAAGTCAGCTTTGGCACCCCAGGGAGGGTAATCCCGTGAAAGAGTCATAGGGGATACATCATGGTTTGGAAATAGGTAAAAATGTGAATCGGAGGAACAGATCTTAAAACCAGCTCAAATGATAGAGGAGGGTTCCTGATGGAGTGCTAGAGGGTGAACACACATTTTTCTGAAAGTCAAGTTTGGCACCCCAGGAAGGGTAATCCGGTGACAGGGTCATAGGGGATACATCATGTTTGGAAATAGGTAAAAATGTGAATCGGAGCTACAGCTCTCAAAACCACATCAAATGATAGAGGAGGGTTATTGATAAAGTGCTAGAGTGTTCAAACACAGTTTTGTGAAACTCAACTTTGGCACACCAGGAAGGCTAACCCCGTGAATGTATAATAGAGGATACATCATGGTTTGGAAATCGGTAAAAATGTGAATAGGAGCTAGAGGTTTTAAAACCACCTAAAATGATGGAGGAGGGTTCCTGATGGAGTGCTAGAGAGTCCAAACCTATTTTTGTGAAAGTCATCTTTGGCACCCCAGGAAGGCTAATCAAGTGAAAGTATAATAGTGGATACATCATGGTTTGGAAATAGGTAAAAATGTGAATCGGACCTACAGGTTTCAAAAGCACCTCAAATGATAGAGGAGGGTTCCTGATGGAGTGCTAGAGGGTCCAAACACTGTTTTGTGAAAGTCAAATTTAGCACCCCAGGAATGGTAATCCCGTGAAAGTATAATAGTGGATACATCATGGTTTGGAAGTAGGTAAAAATGTGAATTGGAGCTACAGGTGACACAACCAGCTCAAATGATAGAGGAGGGTTCCTGATGGAGTGCTAGAGAGTCAAAACACAGTTTTGTGAAAGTCAACTTTGGCACCCCAGGAAGGGTAATCCCGTGAAAGAGTCAGAGTGGATACATTATGGTTTGGAAATAGGTAAAAAACTGAATCGGAGCTACAGTTCTAAAAACCAGCTCAAATGATAGAGGAGGGTTCCTGATGGAGTGCTAGAGGGTACAAACACGGTTTTGTGAAGGACAAATTTGGCACCCCAAAAAGGGTAATCAAGTGAAAGGGAAATAGTGGATACATCATCGCTTGGAAATAGGTGAAAATGTGAATCGGAGATAGAGCCCTTAAAACCAGCTCAAATGTTAGAGGAGGGTTCCTGATGGAGTGCTAGAGGGTCAAAACACAGTTTCGTGAAAGTCAACTTTGGCACCCCAGGAAGGGTAATCCCTTGAAAGGGTCACAAGGGATACATCATGGTTTGGAAATAGGTGAAAATGTGAATCGGAGATAGAGGCTTTAAAACCAGCTCAAATGATAGAGGAGGGTTATTGATGGAGTGCTAGAGGGTCAACACACAGTTTTGTGAAAGTCAACTTTGGCACCCCAGGAAGGGTAATCCCGTGAAAGGGTCATAGTTGATACATCATGGTTTGGAAATAGGTAAAATTTTGAATCGGAGCTACAGGTTTTAAAACCAGCTCAAATGATAGAGGAGGGTTCTTGATGGAGTGCTAGAGGGTCCAAACACAGTTTCGTGAAGGTCAACTTTGGCACCCCAGGAAGGGTAATCCCGTGAAAGTATAATAGTGGACACATCATGGTTTGGAAATAGGTAAAAAGGGGAATCGGAGCTACAGGTTTCAAAAGCAGCTCAATTGATAGAGGAGGGTTCCTGGTGGAGTCCTAGAGGGTCAACACACTTTTTTGTGAAAGTCAACTTTGGCACCCCAGGAAGGGTAATCCCGTGAAAGAGTCAGAGTGGATACATTATGGTTTGGAAATAGGTAAAAAACTGAATCGGAGCTACAGTTCTAAAAACCAGCTCAAATGATAGAGGAGGGTTCCTGATGGAGTGCTAGAGGGTACAAACACGGTTTTGTGAAGGACAAATTTGGCACCCCAAAAAGGGTAATCAAGTGAAAGGGAAATAGTGGATACATCATCGTTTGGAAATAGGTGAAAATGTGAATCGGAGATAGAGCCCTTAAAACCAGCTCAAATGTTAGAGGAGGGTTCCTGATGGAGTGCTAGAGGGTCAAAACACAGTTTCGTGAAAGTCAACTTTGGCACCCCAGGAAGGGTAATCCCTTGAAAGGGTCACAAGGGATACATCATGGTTTGGAAATAGGTGAAAATGTGAATCGGAGATAGAGGCTTTAAAACCAGCTCAAATGATAGAGGAGGGTTATTGATGGAGTGCTAGAGGGTCAACACACAGTTTTGTGAAAGTCAACTTTGGCACCCCAGGAAGGGTAATCCCGTGAAAGGGTCATAGTTGATGCATCATGGTTTGGAAATAGGTAAAATTTTGAATCGGAGCTACAGGTTTCAAAACCAGCTCAAATGATAGAGGAGGGTTCTTGATGGAGTGCTAGAGGGTCAATACACATTTTTGTGAAAGTCAACTTTGGCACCCCAGGAAAGGTAATCCCGTGAAAGGGTCATAGGGGATACATCATGGTTGGGAAATAGGTAAAAAGGTGAATCGGAGCCACAGTTCTAAGAACCAGCTCACATGACAGAGGAAGGCTCCTTATGGAGTGCTAGAGAGTCCAATCACAGTTTCGTGAAAGTAAATTTGGCACCCCAGGAAGGGTAATCCCGTGAAAGTATAATAGTGGATACATCATGGTTTTTAAATAGGTAAAAATGTGAATCGGAGCTACAGCTCTCAAAACCAGCTCAAATGATAGAGGAGGGCTCCTGATGGAGTGCTAGAGGGTCAATACACATTTTTGTGAAAGTCAACTTTGGCACCCCAGGAATTGTAATCCCGTGAAAGGGTCATAGGGGATACATCATGGTTGGGAAATAGGTAAAAAGGTGAATCGGAGCCACAGTTAAAAAAACCCGCTTAATTGATAGAGGAGGGTTCCTGATGGAGTGCTAGAGGGTCCAAACACAGTTTCGTGAAAGTCAACTTTGGCACACAAGGAAGGGTAATCAGGTGGAAGGGTAAAAGTGGATACATCATGCTTTGGAAATAGGTGAAAATATGAATCGGAGCTACAGTTCGAAAATCCAGCTCAAATGATAGAGGGGGGCTCTTAATGGAGTGCTAGAGGGTCCAGACACAGTTTCGTGAAAGTCAACTTTGGCATCCCATTGAGGGTAATCCCGTGAAAGTATAATAGTGGATACATCATGCTTTGGAAATAGGTAAAAATGTGAATCGGAGCTACAGCTCTCAAAACCAGCTCAAATGATAGAGGAGGGTTCCTAAAGGAGTGCTGGAGGGTCCAAACACAGTTTGGTGAAACTCAACTTTGGCACCGAAGGACGGGTAATCCAGTGAAGGGGTCATAGGGGATACATCATGGTTTGGAAATAGGTGAAAATGTGAATCAGAGCTACAGTTCTAAAAACCAGCTCAAAAGATAGAGGAGGGTTCCTGATGGAGTGCTAGAGGGAACAAGCACAGTTTCGTGAAAGTCAACTTTGGCACCCCAGGGAGATTAATCAGGTCAAGGGTACTAGTGCATACATCATGGTGTGGAAATAGGTAAAAATGTGAATCGGAGGTACAGTTCTAAAAACCAGCTCAAATGATAGAGGAGGGTTCCTGACGGAGTGCTAGAGGGTCCAAACACAGTTTCGTGAAAGTCAACTTTGGCACCCCAGGAAGGGTAATCCCGTGAAAGGGTAATAGTGGATACATCATGGTTTGGAAATATGTAAAAATGTGAATCGGTGGTACAGCTCTCAAAACCAGCTCAAATGATAGAGGAGGGTTCCTGACGAAGTGCTAAAGGGTCCAAACACAGTTTCGTGAAAGTCAACTTTAGCACCCCAGGGAGGGTAATCAGGTGAAAGGTTTACAGGGGATACATCATGGTTGGGAAATAGGTAAAAAGGTGAATCGGAGCCACAGTTCTAAAAAACAGCTCAAATGATAGAGGAGGGTTCCTCATGGAGTGGCAGAGGGTCAACACACATTTTTCTGAAAGTCAACTTTGGCACCCCAGGAAGAGTAATCCCGTGAAAGGGTCATAGGGGATACATCATGGTTGGGAAATAGGTGAAAAGGTGAATCGGAGCCACAGTTCAAAAAACCCGCTCAAATGATAGAGGAGGGTTCCTGATGGAGTGCTAGAGGGTCCAAACACAGTTTCGTGAAAGTCAACTTTGGCACCCCAGGAAGGGTAATCATTTCAAAGGGTAATAGTGGATACATCATGGTTTGGAAATAGGTAAAAATGTGAATCGGAGCTACAGCTCTCAAAACCAGCTCAAATGATAGAGGAGGGTTCCTGATGGAGTCCTAGAGGGTCCAATCACAGTTTCGTGTAAGTCAACTTTGGCACCCCAGGAAGGGTAATCCCGTGAAAGGGTCATAGGGGATACATCATGGTTTGGAAATAGGTAAAAATGTGAAACGGAGCTACAGGTTTTAAAACCAGCTCAAATGATAGAGGAGGGTTCCTGATGGAGTGCTAGAGGGTCCAATCACAGTTTCGTGTAAGTCAACTTTGGCACCCCAGGGAGTGTAATCAGGTCAAAGGGTAATAGCGGATACATCATGCGTTGGAAATAGGTAAAAATGTGAATCAGAGCTACAGCTCTCAAAACCAATTCGAATGATAGAGGAGGGTTCCTAAAGAAGTGCTAGAGGGTCCAAACACAGTTTCGTGAAAGTTAACTTTGGCACCCCAGGGAGGGTAATCAGGTCAAAGGGTAATAGCGGAAACATCATTCTTTGGAAATAGGTAAAATGTGAATCAGAGCTACAGCTCTCAAAACCAGCTCAAATGATAGAGGACGGTTCCTGATGGAGTGCTAGAGGGTCCAAACACAGTTTCGTGAAAGTCAACTTTGGCACCCCAGGAAGGGTTATTCGGTCAAAGGGTCATAGGGGATACATCATGGTTGGGAAATAGGTAAAACGGTGAATCGGAGCTACAGTTCTAAAAACCAGCTCAAAACATAGAGGAGGGTTCCTGATGGAGTGCTAGAGGGTCCAAGCACAGTTTCGTGAAAGTCAACTTTGGCACCCCAGGGAGAGTAGTCAGGTCAAATGGTACTAGTGCATACATCATGGTGTGGAAATAGGTAAAAATGTGAATCGGAGCTACAGTTCTCAAAAAAAGCTCAAATGATAGAGGAGGGTTCCTGATGGAGTGCTAGAGGGTCCAAACACAGTTTCGTGAAAGTCAAATTTACCACCCCGGGAAGGGTAGTCCCGTGAAAGGGTCATAGGGGATACATCATGGTTTGGAAATAGGTAAAAATGTGAATCGGAGCTACAGCTCTCAAAACCAGCTCAAATGATCGAGGAGGGTTCCTGATGGAGTGCTAGAGGGTCAACACACATTTTTCTGAAAGCCAAGTTTGGGACCCCAGGAAGGGTAATCATGTGAAAGAGTAATAGTGGATACATCATGGTTGGGGAATAGGTAAAAATGTGAATCGGAGCTACAGGTATCAAAATTAGGTCAAATGATAGAGGAGGGTTCCTGATGGAGTGCTAGAGGGTCCCAGCACAGTTTCGTGAAAGTCAACTTTGGCACCCCAGGAAGGGTAATCAGGTCCAAGGGTAATAGTGGATGCATCATGCTTTGGAAATAGGTAAAATGTGAATCGGAGCTACAGCTCTCAAAACCAGCTCAAATGATAGAGGAGGGTTCCTGATGGAGTGCTAGAGGGTCCAAGCACAGATTCGTGAAAGTCAACTTTGGCACCCCAGCAAGGGTAATCAGGTCAAAGGGTAATAGCTTATACATCATGGTTTGGAAATAGGTAAAAAGGTGAATCGAAGCTGCAGTTCTAAAAACCAGCTCAAATGATAGAGGAGGGTTCCTGATGGAGTGCTAGAGGGTCAACACACATTTTTGTGAAAGTCAACTTTGGCACCCCATGAATGGTAATTCCGTGAAAGGGTCATAGGGGATACATCATGGTTTGGAGATAGGTAAAAATGTGAATCGAAACTACAGCTCTCAAAATCACCTCAAATGATAGAGGAGGGTTCCTGATGGAGTGCTAGAGGGTCCAAGCACAGTTTCGTGAAAGTCAAATTTAGCACCTCAGAAAGGGTAATCACGTGAAAGGGTCATAGGGGATACATCATGGTTGGGAAATATTTAGAAAGGGGAATCGGAGCTACAGTTCTAAAAACCAGCTCAAATGATAGAGGAGGGTTCCTGATGGAGTGCTAGAGGGTCCAAACACAGTTTCGTGAAAGTCAACTTTGGCACCCCGGGAAGGGTAATCCCGTGAAAGTAAAAGAGTGGATACATCATTTTTTGGAAATAGGTAAAAATGTGAATCGGAGCTACAGTTTTAAAAACTAGCTCAACTGATAGAGGAGAGTTCCTGATGGAGTGCTAGAGGGTCCAAACACAGTTTCGTGAAAGTCAACTTTGGCACCCCGGGAAGGGTAATCCCGTGAAAGTAAAAGAGTGGATACATCATTTTTTGGAAATAGGTAAAAATGTGAATCGGAGCTACAGTTTTAAAAACTAGCTCAACTGATAGAGGAGAGTTCCTGATGGAGTGCTAGAGGGTAAAAACAGAGTTTAGTGAACGTCAGCTTTGGCACCCCAGGGAGGGTGATCAGGTCAAAGGGTGATAGTGGATACATCATGCTTTGGAAATAGGTAAAAATGTGAATCGGAGCTACAGCTCTCAAAACCAGCCTAAATGATACAGGACGGTTCCTGATGGAGTGCTAGAGGGTCCAAACACAGTTTCGTGAAAGTCAAATTTAGCACCTGAGGAAGGGTAATCCCGTAAAAGTATACTAGTGGATACATCATGGTTTGGAAAAAGGTAAAAATGTGAATCGGAGCTACAGCTCTCAAAACCAGCTCAAATGATCGAGGAGGGTTCCTGATGGAGTGCTAGAGGGTCAACACACATTTTTCTGAAAGCCAAGTTTGGGACCCCAGGAAGGGTAATCATGTGAAAGAGTAATAGTGGATACATCATGGTTGGGGAATAGGTAAAAATGTGAATCGGAGCTACAGGTATCAAAATTAGGTCAAATGATAGAGGAGGGTTCCTGATGGAGTGCTAGAGGGTCCCAGCACAGTTTCGTGAAAGTCAACTTTGGCACCCCAGGAAGGGTAAACAGGTCCAAGGGTAATAGTGGATGCATCATGCTTTGGAAATAGGTAAAATGTGAATCGGAGCTACAGCTCTCAAAACCAGCTCAAATGATAGAGGAGGGTTCCTGATGGAGTGCTAGAGGGTCCAAGCACAGATTCGTGAAAGTCAACTTTGGCACCCCAGCAAGGGTAATCAGGTCAAAGGGTAATAGCTTATACATCATGGTTTGGAAATAGGTAAAAAGGTGAATCGAAGCTGCAGTTCTAAAAACCAGCTCAAATGATAGAGGAGGGTTCCTGATGGAGTGCTAGAGGGTCAACACACATTTTTGTGAAAGTCAACTTTGGCACCCCATGAATGGTAATTCCGTGAAAGGGTCATAGGGGATACATCATGGTTTGGAGATAGGTAAAAATGTGAATCGAAACTACAGCTCTCAAAATCACCTCAAATGATAGAGGAGGGTTCCTGATGGAGTGCTAGAGGGTCCAAGCACAGTTTCGTGAAAGTCAAACTTAGCACCTCAGAAAGGGTAATCACGTGAAAGGGTCATAGGGGATACATCATGGTTGGGAAATATTTAGAAAGGGGAATCGGAGCTACAGTTCTAAAAACCAGCTCAAATGATAGAGGAGGGTTCCTGATGGAGTGCTAGAGGGTCCAAGCACAGTTTCGTGAAAGTCAACTTTGGCACCCCAGGGAGGGTAATTCGGTCAAAGGGTCATAGGGGATACATCATGGCTTGGCAATAGGTAAAAATGTGAATCGGAGCTACAGTTCTGAAAACCAGCTCAAATGATAGAGGAGGGTTCCTGATGGAGTGCTAGAGGGTCCAAACACAGTTTCGTGAAAGTCAACTTTGGCACCCCGGGAAGGGTAATCCCGTGAAAGTAAAAGAGTGGATACATCATTTTTTGGAAATAGGTAAAAATGTGAATCGGAGCTACAGTTTTAAAAACTAGCTCAACTGATAGAGGAGAGTTCCTGATGGAGTGCTAGAGGGTAAAAACAGAGTTTAGTGAACGTCAACTTTGGCACCCTAGGGAGGGTGATCAGGTCAAAGGGTGATAGTGGATACATCATGGTTTGGAAATACGTAAAAATGTGAATCGGAGCTACAGTTCTCAAAACCAGCTCAAATGATACAGGACGGTTCCTGATGGAGTGCTAGAGGGTCCAAACACAGTTTCGTGAAAGTCAAATTTAGCACCTGAGGAAGGGTAATCCCGTAAAAGTATACTAGTGGATACATCATGGTTTGGAAAAAGGTAAAAATGTGAATCGGAGCTACAGCTCTCAAAACCAGCTCAAATGATCGAGGAGGGTTCCTGATGGAGTGCTAGAGGGTCAACACACATTTTTCTGAAAGTCAAGTTTGGGACCCCAGGAAGGGTAATCCCGTGAAAGAGTAATAGTGGATACATCATGGTTGGGCAATAGGTAAAAATGTGAATCGGAGCTACAGCTATCAAAACCAGCTCAAATGATAGAGGAGGGTTCCTGATGGAGTGCTAGAGGGTCAACACACATTTTTGTGAAAGTCAACTTTGGCACCCCAGGGAGGGTAAGCAGGTCAAAGGGTAATAGTGGATGCATCATGCTTTGGAAATAGCTAAAATGTGAATCGGAGCTACAGCTCTCAAAACCAGCTCAAATGATAGAGGAGGGTTCCTGATGGAGTGCTAGGGGGTGAACACACTTTTTTGTGAAAGTCAACTTTGGCACCCGAGGAAGGGAAATTCGGTCAAAGGGTCATAGTGGATGCATCATGGTTTGGAAATATGTAAAATTTTGAATCGGAGCTACAGGTTTTAAAACCACCTCCAATAATAGAGGAGGGTTCCTGATGGAGTGCTAGAGGGTCCAAACACAGTTTCGTGAAAGTCAACTTTGGCACCCCAGGAAGGGTAATCCCGTGAAAGTTCCATAGGGGATACATCATGGTTTGGAAATAGGTAAAAATGTGAATCGGAGCTACAGCTCTCAAAACCACCTCAAATGATAGAGGAGGGTTCCTGATGGAGTGCTAGAGGGTCCAAACACAGTTTTGTGAAAGTCAAATTTAGCACCCCAGGAAGGGTAATCCCGTGAAAGTATAATAGTTGATAGATCATGCTTTGGAAATAGGTAAAGATGTGAATCGGAGCTACAGGTTTTAAAACCAGCTCAAATGACAGAGGAGGGTTCCTGATGGAGTGCTAGAGGGTCCAAACAGATTTTTGTGGAAGTCAACTTTGGCACCCCAGGAAGGCTAATCCAGTGAAAGTATAATAGTGGATACATCATGGTTTGGAAATAGGTAAAAAGGGGAATCGGAGCTACAGGTTCTAAAACCACCTCAAATGATAGAGGAGGGTTCCTGATGGAGTGCTAGAGGGTCCAAACACAGTTTTGTGAAAGTCAAATTTTGCACCCCAGGAAAGGTAATCCTGTGAAAGTATAATGGTGGATACATCATGCTTTGGATAATAGGTGAAAATGTGAATCGGAGCTACAATTCCATAAACTAGCTCAAATGATAGAGGAGGGTTCCTGATGGAGTGCTAGAGAATCAAAACAGAGTTTCGTGAAAGTCAACTTTGGCACCCCAGGGAGGGTAATCAGGTCAAAGGATAATAGTGGATACATCATGCTTTGCAAATAGGTAAAATGTGAATCGGAGCTACAGCTCTCAAAACCAGCTCAAATGATAGAGGAGGGTTCCTTATGGAGTGCCAGAGGGTCAACACACTTTTTTGTGAAAGTCAACTTTGGCACCCCAGGAAGGGTAATTCGGTCAAAGGGTCATAGGGGATACATCATGGTTTGGAAATAGGTAAAATTTTGAATCGTAGCTACAGGTTTTAAAACCACCTCCAGTCATAGAGGAGGGTTCCTGATGGAGTGCTAGAGGGTCCAAACACAGTTTCGTGAAAGTCAACTTTGGCACCCCAGGGAGGGTAATTCGGTCAAAGGGTCATAGGGGATACATCATGGCTTGGCAATAGGTAAAAATGTGAATCGGAGCTACGGTTCTGAAAACCAGCTCAAATGATAGAGGAGGGTTCCTGATGGAGTGCTAGAGGGTCCAAACACAGTTTCGTGAAAGTCAACTTTGGCACCCCGGGAAGGGTAATCCCGTGAAAGTAAAAGAGTGGATACATCATTTTTTGGAAATAGGTAAAAATGTGAATCGGAGCTACAGTTTTAAAAACTAGCTCAACTGATAGAGGAGAGTTCCTGATGGAGTGCTAGAGGGTAAAAACAGAGTTTAGTGAACGTCAACTTTGGCACCCTAGGGAGGGTGATCAGGTCAAAGGGTGATAGTGGATACATCATGGTTTGGAAATACGTAAAAATGTGAATCGGAGCTACAGCTCTCAAAACCAGCTCAAATGATACAGGACGGTTCCTGATGGAGTGCTAGAGGGTCCAAACACAGTTTCGTGAAAGTCAAATTTAGCACCTGAGGAAGGGTAATCCCGTAAAAGTATACTAGTGGATACATCATGGTTTGGAAAAAGGTAAAAATGTGAATCGGAGCTACAGCTCTCAAAACCAGCTCAAATGATCGAGGAGGGTTCCTGATGGAGTGCTAGAGGGTCAACACACATTTTTCTGAAAGTCAAGTTTGGGACCCCAGGAAGGGTAATCCCGTGAAAGAGTAATAGTGGATACATCATGGTTGGGCAATAGGTAAAAATGTGAATCGGAGCTACAGCTATCAAAACCAGCTCAAATGATAGAGGAGGGTTCCTGATGGAGTGCTAGAGTGTACAAACACAGTTTTGTGAAAGTCAACTTTGGCACCCCAGGGAGGGTAAGCAGGTCAAAGGGTAATAGTGGATGCATCATGCTTTGGAAATAGGTAAAATGTGAATCGGAGCTACAGCTCTCAAAACCAGCTCAAATGATAGAGGAGGGTTCCTGATGGAGTGCTAGGGGGTGAACACACTTTTTTGTGAAAGTCAACTTTGGCACCCGAGGAAGGGAAATTCGGTCAAAGGGTCATAGTGGATGCATCATGGTTTGGAAATATGTAAAATTTTGAATCGGAGCTACAGGTTTTAAAACCACCTCCAATAATAGAGGAGGGTTCCTGATGGAGTGCTAGAGGGTCCAAACACAGTTTCGTGAAAGTCAACTTTGGCACCCCAGGAAGGGTAATCCCGTGAAAGTTTCATAGGGGATACATCATGGTTTGGAAATAGGTAAAAATGTGAATCGGAGCTACAGCTCTCAAAACCACCTCAAATGATAGAGGAGGGTTCCTGATGGAGTGCTAGAGGGTCCAAACACAGTTTCGTGAAAGTCAAATTTAGCACCCCAGGAAGGGTAATCCCGTGAAAGTATAATAGTTGATAGATCATGCTTTGGATATAGGTAAAGATGTGAATCGGAGCTACAGGTTTTAAAACCAGCTCAAATGACAGAGGAGGGTTCCTGATGGAGTGCTAGAGGGTCCAAACAGATTTTTGTGGAAGTCAACTTTGGCACCCCAGGAAGGCTAATCCAGTGAAAGTATAATAGTGGATACATCATGGTTTGGAAATAGGTAAAAAGGGGAATCGGAGCTACAGGTTCTAAAACCACCTCAAATGATAGAGGAGGGTTCCTGATGGAGTGCTAGAGGGTCCAAACACAGTTTTGTGAAAGTCAAATTTTGCACCCCAGGAAAGGTAATCCTGTGAAAGTATAATGGTGGATACATCATGCTTTGGATAATAGGTGAAAATGTGAATCGGAGCTACAATTCCATAAACTAGCTCAAATGATAGAGGAGGGTTCCTGATGGAGTGCTAGAGAATCAAAACAGAGTTTCGTGAAAGTCAACTTTGGCACCCCAGGGAGGGTAATCAGGTCAAAGGATAATAGTGGATACATCATGCTTTGCAAATAGGTAAAATGTGAATCGGAGCTACAGCTCTCAAAACCAGCTCAAATGATAGAGGAGGGTTCCTGATGGAGTGCTAGAGGGTCCAAACACAGTTTCGTGAAAGTCAACTTTGGCACCCCAGTGAGGGTAATCAGGTCAAAGGGTAATAGTGGATACATCATGCTTTGCAAATAGGTAAAATGTGAATCGGAGCTACAGCTCTCAAAACCAGCTCAAATGATAGAGGAGGGTTTCTGATGGAATGCCAGAGGGTCAAAACACTTTTTTGTGAAAGTCAAATTTAGCACCTCAGAAAGGGTAATCACGTGAAAGGGTCATAGTGGATACATCATGGTTTGGAAATAGGTAAAAAGGGGAATCGGAGCTACAGGTTTTAAAACCAGCTCAAATGATAGAGGAGGGTTCCTGATGGAGTGCTAGAGGGTCCAATCACAGTTTCGTGAAAGTCAACTTTGGCACCCCAGGGAGGGTAATTCGGTCAAAGGGTCATAGGGGATACATCATGGCTTGGCAATAGGTAAAAATGTGAATCGGAGCTACGGTTCTGAAAACCAGCTCAAATGATAGAGGAGGGTTCCTGATGGAGTGCTAGAGGGTCCAAACACAGTTTCGTGAAAGTCAACTTTGGCACCCCAGGAAGGGTAATCCCGTGAAAGTAAAATAGTGGATACATCATTTTTTGGAAACAGGTAAAAATGTGAATCGGAGCTACAGTTTTAAAAACTAGCTCAACTGATAGAGGAGGGTTCCTGATGGAGTGCTAGAGGGTCCAAACACAGTTTCGTGAAAGTCAAATTTAGCACCCCAGGAAGGGTAATCCCGTGAAAGTATAATAGTTGATAGATCATGCTTTGGATATAGGTAAAGATGTGAATCGGAGCTACAGGTTTTAAAACCAGCTCAAATGACAGAGGAGGGTTCCTGATGGAGTGCTAGAGGGTCCAAACAGATTTTTGTGGAAGTCAACTTTGGCACCCCAGGAAGGCTAATCCAGTGAAAGTATAATAGTGGATACATCATGGTTTGGAAATAGGTAAAAAGGGGAATCGGAGCTACAGGTTCTAAAACCACCTCAAATGATAGAGGAGGGTTCCTGATGGAGTGCTAGAGGGTCCAAACACAGTTTTGTGAAAGTCAAATTTTGCACCCCAGGAAAGGTAATCCTGTGAAAGTATAATGGTGGATACATCATGCTTTGGATAATAGGTGAAAATGTGAATCGGAGCTACAATTCCATAAACTAGCTCAAATGATAGAGGAGGGTTCCTGATGGAGTGCTAGAGAATCAAAACAGAGTTTCGTGAAAGTCAACTTTGGCACCCCAGGGAGGGTAATCAGGTCAAAGGATAATAGTGGATACATCATGCTTTGCAAATAGGTAAAATGTGAATCGGAGCTACAGCTCTCAAAACCAGCTCAAATGATAGAGGAGGGTTCCTGATGGAGTGCTAGAGGGTCCAAACACAGTTTCGTGAAAGTCAACTTTGGCACCCCAGGGAGGGTACTCAGGTCAAAGGGTTATAGTGGATACATCATGCTTTTGAAATAGGTAAAGTGTGAATCGGAGCTACAGCTCTCAAAACCACCTCAAATGATAGAGGGGGGTTCCTGATGGAGTGCTAGAGGGTCCAAACACAGTTTCGTGAAAGTCAACTTTGGCACCCCAGTGAGGGTAATCAGGTCAAAGGGTAATAGTGGATACATCATGCTTTGCAAATAGGTAAAATGTGAATCGGAGCTACAGCTCTCTAAACCAGCTCAAATGATAGAGGAGGGTTTCTGATGGAATGCCAGAGGGTCAAAACACTTTTTTGTGAAAGTCAAATTTAGCACCTCAGAAAGGGTAATCACGTGAAAGGGTCATAGTGGATACATCATGGTTTGGAAATAGGTAAAAAGGGGAATCGGAGCTACAGGTTTTAAAACCAGCTCAAATGATAGAGGAGGGTTCCTGATGGAGTGCTAGAGGGTCCAAGCACAGTTTCGTGAAAGTCAACTTTGGCACCCCAGGGAGGGTAATTCGGTCAAAGGGTCATAGGGGATACATCATGGCTTGGCAATAGGTAAAAATGTGAATCGGAGCTACGGTTCTGAAAACCAGCTCAAATGATAGAGGAGGGTTCCTGATGGAGTGCTAGAGGGTCCAAACACAGTTTCGTGAAAGTCAACTTTGGCACCCCAGGAAGGGTAATCCCGTGAAAGTAAAATAGTGGATACATCATTTTTTGGAAACAGGTAAAAATGTGAATCGGAGCTACAGTTTTAAAAACTAGCTCAACTGATAGAGGAGGGTTCCTGATGGAGTGCTAGAGGGTCAAAACAGAGTTTAGTGAACGTCAACTTTGGCACCCCAGGGAGGGTGATCAGGTCAAAGGGTGATAGTGGAAACATCATGGTTTGGAAATAGGGAAAAATGTGAATCGGAGATACAGTTCTCAAAACCAGCTCAAATGATACAGGACAGTTCCTGATGGAGTGCTAGATAGTCCAAACACAGTTTCGTAAATGTCAAATTTAGCATCTGAGGAATGGTGATCCCGTAAAAGTATACTAGTGGATACATCTTGGTTTGGAAAAAGGTAAAAATGTGAATCGGAGCTACAGCTCTCAAAACCAGCTCAAATGATCGAGGAGGGTTCCTGATGGAGTGCTAGAGGGTCAACACACATTTTTCTGAAAGTCAAGTTTGGGACCCCAGGAAGGGTAATCCCCTGAAAGGGTAATAGTGGATACATCATGGTTGGGGAATAGGTAAAAATGTGAATCCTAGCTACAGCTATCAAAACCAGGTCAAATGATAGAGGAGGGTTCCTGATGGAGTGCTAGAGGGTCCAAACACAGTTTCGTGAAAGTCAACTTTGGCACCCCAGGGAGGGTAATCAGGTCAAAGGGCCATAGGGGATACATCATGGTTGGGAAATATGTAAAAATGTGAATCGGAGCAACAGCTCTCAAAACCACCTCAAATGATAGAGGAGGGTTCCTGATGGAGTGCTAGAGGGTCCAAACACAGTTTCGTGAAAGTAAAATTTAGCACCCCAGGCAGTTTAATCCCGTAAAAGTAAAAGAGTGGATACATCATGCTTTGGAAATAGGTAAAGATGTGAATCGGAGCTACAGGTTTTAAAACCACCTCAAATGATAGAGGAGGGTTCCTGATGGAGTGCTAGAGGGTCCAAAGACAGTTTTGTGAAAGTCAAATTTTGCACCCCAGGAAGGGTAATCCTGTGAAAGTATAATAGTGGATACATCATGCTATGGATAATAGGTGAAAATGTGAATCGGAGCTACAATTCCATAAACTAGCTCAAATGATAGAGGAGGGTTCCTGATGGAGTGCTAGAGGGTCAAAACAGAGTTTCGTGAAAGTCAACTTTGGCACCCCAGGGAGGGTAATCAGGTCAAAGGGTAATAGTGGATACATCATGCTTTGGAAATAGGTAAAATGTGAATCGTAGCTACAGCTCTCAAAACCAGCTCAAATGATACAGGAGGGTTCCTGATGGAGTGCTAGAGGGTCAACACACTTTTTTGTGAAAGTCAACTTTGGCACCCCAGGAAAGGTAATTCGGTCAAAGGGTCATAGGGGATACATCATGGTTTGGAAATAGGTAAAATTTTGAATCGGAGCTACAGATCTCAAAACCAGCTCAAATGATAGAGGAGGGTTCCTGATGGAGTGCTAGAGGGTCCAAACACAGTTTCGAGAAAGTCAACTTTGGCACCCCAGGGAGGGTAATCAGGTCAAAGGGTAATAGTGGATACATCATGGTTTGGAAATAGGTAAAAATGTGAATCGGAGCTACAGCTCTCAAAACCAGCTCAAATGATAGAGGAGGGTTCCTGATGGAGTGCTAGAGGGTCCAAACACAGTTTCGTGAAAGTCAACTTTGGCACCCCAGGAAGGGTAATCCCGTGAAAGGGCCATAGGGGATACATCATGGTTGGGAAATATGTAAAAATGTGAATCGGAGCAACAGCTCTCAAAACCACCTCAAATGATAGAGGAGGGTTCCTGATGGAGTGCTAGAGGGTCCAAACACAGTTTCGTGAAAGTAAAATTTAGCACCCCAGGCAGTTTAATCCCGTAAAAGTAAAAGAGTGGATACATCATGCTTTGGAAATAGGTAAAGATGTGAATCGGAGCTACAGGTTTTAAAACCACCTCAAATGATAGAGGAGGGTTCCTGATGGAGTGCTAGAGGGTCCAAAGACAGTTTTGTGAAAGTCAAATTTTGCACCCCAGGAAGGGTAATCCTGTGAAAGTATAAAAGTGGATACATCATGCTATGGATAATAGGTGAAAATGTGAATCGGAGCTACAATTCCAAAAACTAGCTCAAATGATAGAGGAGGGTTCCTGATGGAGTGCTAGAGGGTCAAAACAGAGTTTCGTGAAAGTCAACTTTGGCACCCCAGGGAGGGTAATCAGGTCAAAGGGTAACAGTGGATACATCATGCTTTGGAAATAGGTAAAATGTGAATCGTAGCTACAGCTCTCAAAACCAGCTCAAATGATACAGGAGGGTTCCTGATGGAGTGCTAGACGGTCAACACACTTTTTTGTGAAAGTCAACTTTGGCATCCTAGGAAAGGTAATTCGGTCAAAGGGTCATAGGGGATACATCATGGTTTGGAAATAGGTAAAATTTTGAATCGGAGCTACAGCTCTCAAAACCAGCTCAAATGATAGAGGAGGGTTCCTGATGGAGTGCTAGAGGGTCCAAACACAGTTTCGAGAAAGTCAACTTTGGCACCCCAGGGAGGGTAATCAGGTCAAAGGGTAATAGTGGATACATCATGGTTTGGAAATAGGTAAAAATGTGAATCGGAGCTACAGCTCTCAAAACCAGCTCAAATGATAGAGGAGGGTTCCTGATGGAGTGCCAGAGGGTCAACACACTTTTTTGTGAAAGTCAACTTTGGCACCCCAGGAAGGGTAATTCGGTCAAAGGGTCATAGGGGATACATCTTGGTTTGGAAATAGGTAAAAATGTGAATCGGAGCTACAGTTCTAAAAACCAGCTCAAATGATAGAGGAGGGTTCCTGATGGAGTGCTAGAGGGTCCAAACACAGTTTCGTGAAAGTCAACTTTGGCACCCCAGGAAGGGTAATCCCGTGAAAGCGTCATAGTGGACACATCATGGTTTCGAAATAGGTAAACATGTTAATCGGAGCCACAGTTCTAAAAACCTCCTCAAATGAGAGACGTTGGTTCCTGGTGGAATGCTAGAGGGTCAACACACTTTTTTGTGAAAGTCAACTTTGGAACCCCAGGGAGGGTAATCAGGTCAAAGGGTAATAGTGGATACATCATGGTTGGGAAATATGTAAAAATGTGAATCGGAGCAACAGCTCTCAAAACCACCTCAAATGATAGAGGAGGGTTCCTGATGGAGTGCTAGAGGGTCCAAACACAGTTTCGTGAAAGTAAAATTTAGCACCCCAGGCAGTTTAATCCCGTAAAAGTAAAAGAGTGGATACATCATGCTTTGGAAATAGGTAAAGATGTGAATCGGAGCTACAGGTTTTAAAACCACCTCAAATGATACAGGAGGGTTCCTCATGGAGTGCTAGAGGGTCCAAAGACAGTTTTGTGAAAGTCAAATTTTGCACCCCAGGAAGGGTAATCCTGTGAAAGTATAATAGTGGATACATCATGCTATGGATAATAGGTGAAAATGTGAATCGGAGCTACAATTCCATAAACTAGCTCAAATGATAGAGGAGGGTTCCTGATGGAGTGCTAGAGGGTCAAAACAGAGTTTCGTGAAAGTCAACTTTGGCACCCCAGGGAGGGTAATCAGGTCAAAGGGTAATAGTGGATACATCATGCTTTGGAAATAGGTAAAATGTGAATCGTAGCTACAGCTCTCAAAACCAGCTCAAATGATACAGGAGGGTTCCTGATGGAGTGCTAGAGGGTCAACACACTTTTTTGTGAAAGTCAACTTTGGCATCCCAGGAAAGGTAATTCGGTCAAAGGGTCATAGGGGATACATCATGGTTTGGAAATAGGTAAAATTTTGAATCGGAGCTACAGCTCTCAAAACCAGCTCAAATGATAGAGGAGGGTTCCTGATGGAGTGCTAGAGGGTCCAAACACAGTTTCGAGAAAGTCAACTTTGGCACCCCAGGGAGGGTAATCAGGTCAAAGGGTCATAGGGGATACATCATGGTTTGGAAATATGTAAAAATGTGAATCGGAGCTACAGTTCTCAAAATCACATCAAATGATAGATGAGGGTTCCTGATGGACTGCTAGAGGGTCCAAAGACAAATTTGTGAAAGTCAACTTTGGCACCCCAGAAAGGGTAATCCCGTGAAAGGGTAACAGTGGATACATCATGGTTGGGAAATAGGTAAAAATGTGATTTAGAGGTACAGATCTTAAATCCAGCTCAAATGATAGAGGAGGGTTCCTGATGAAGTGCCTAGAGGGTCCAAACACAGTTTCGTGAAAGTCAACTTTGGCACCCCAGGAAGGGTAATCCCGTGAAAGCGTCATAGTGGATACATCATGGTTTCGAAATAGGTAAACATGTTAATCGGAGCCACAGTTCTAAAAACCTCCTCAAATGAGAGACGAGGGTTCCTGGTGGAGTGCTAGAGGGTCAAAACAGAGTTTCGTGAAAGTCAACTTTGGCACCCCAGGGAGGGTAATCAGGTCAAAGGGTAACAGTGGATACATCATGCTTTGGAAATAGGTAAAATGTGAATCGTAGCTACAGCTCTCAAAACCAGCTCAAATGATACAGGAGGGTTCCTGATGGAGTGCTAGACGGTCAACACACTTTTTTGTGAAAGTCAACTTTGGCATCCTAGGAAAGGTAATTCGGTCAAAGGGTCATAGGGGATACATCATGGTTTGGAAATAGGTAAAATTTTGAATCGGAGCTACAGCTCTCAAAACCAGCTCAAATGATAGAGGAGGGTTCCTGATGGAGTGCTAGAGGGTCCAAACACAGTTTCGAGAAAGTCAACTTTGGCACCCCAGGGAGGGTAATCAGGTCAAAGGGTAATAGTGGATACATCATGGTTTGGAAATAGGTAAAAATGTGAATCGGAGCTACAGCTCTCAAAACCAGCTCAAATGATAGAGGAGGGTTCCTGATGGAGTGCCAGAGTGTCAACACACTTTTTTGTGAAAGTCAACTTTGGCACCCCAGGAAGGGTAATTCGGTCAAAGGGTCATAGGGGATACATCTTGGTTTGGAAATAGGTAAAAATGTGAATCGGAGCTACAGTTCTAAAAACCAGCTCAAATGATAGAGGAGGGTTCCTGATGGAGTGCTAGAGGGTCCAAACACAGTTTCGTGAAAGTCAACTTTGGCACCCCAGGAAGGGTAATCCCGTGAAAGCGTCATAGTGGACACATCATGGTTTCGAAATAGGTAAACATGTTAATCGGAGCCACAGTTCTAAAAACCTCCTCAAATGAGAGACGTTGGTTCCTGGTGGAATGCTAGAGGGTCAACACACTTTTTTGTGAAAGTCAACTTTGGAACCCCAGGGAGGGTAATCAGGTCAAAGGGTAATAGTGGATACATCATGGTTGGGAAATATGTAAAAATGTGAATCGGAGCAACAGCTCTCAAAACCACCTCAAATGATAGAGGAGGGTTCCTGATGGAGTGCTAGAGGGTCCAAACACAGTTTCGTGAAAGTAAAATTTAGCACCCCAGGCAGTTTAATCCCGTAAAAGTAAAAGAGTGGATACATCATGCTTTGGAAATAGGTAAAGATGTGAATCGGAGCTACAGGTTTTAAAACCACCTCAAATGATACAGGAGGGTTCCTCATGGAGTGCTAGAGGGTCCAAAGACAGTTTTGTGAAAGTCAAATTTTGCACCCCAGGAAGGGTAATCCTGTGAAAGTATAATAGTGGATACATCATGCTATGGATAATAGGTGAAAATGTGAATCGGAGCTACAATTCCATAAACTAGCTCAAATGATAGAGGAGGGTTCCTGATGGAGTGCTAGAGGGTCAAAACAGAGTTTCGTGAAAGTCAACTTTGGCACCCCAGGGAGGGTAATCAGGTCAAAGGGTAATAGTGGATACATCATGCTTTGGAAATAGGTAAAATGTGAATCGTAGCTACAGCTCTCAAAACCAGCTCAAATGATACAGGAGGGTTCCTGATGGAGTGCTAGAGGGTCAACACACTTTTTTGTGAAAGTCAACTTTGGCATCCCAGGAAAGGTAATTCGGTCAAAGGGTCATAGGGGATACATCATGGTTTGGAAATAGGTAAAATTTTGAATCGGAGCTACAGCTCTCAAAACCAGCTCAAATGATAGAGGAGGGTTCCTGATGGAGTGCTAGAGGGTCCAAACACAGTTTCGAGAAAGTCAACTTTGGCACCCCAGGGAGGGTAATCAGGTCAAAGGGTCATAGGGGATACATCATGGTTTGGAAATATGTAAAAATGTGAATCGGAGCTACAGTTCTCAAAATCACATCAAATGATAGATGAGGGTTCCTGATGGACTGCTAGAGGGTCCAAAGACAAATTTGTGAAAGTCAACTTTGGCACCCCAGAAAGGGTAATCCCGTGAAAGGGTAACAGTGGATACATCATGGTTGGGAAATAGGTAAAAATGTGATTTAGAGGTACAGATCTTAAATCCAGCTCAAATGATAGAGGAGGGTTCCTGATGAAGTGCCTAGAGGGTCCAAACACAGTTTCGTGAAAGTCAACTTTGGCACCCCAGGAAGGGTAATCCCGTGAAAGCGTCATAGTGGATACATCATGGTTTCGAAATAGGTAAACATGTTAATCGGAGCCACAGTTCTAAAAACCTCCTCAAATGAGAGACGAGGGTTCCTGGTGGAGTGCTAGAGGGTCAACACACTTTTTTGTGAAAGTCAACTTTGGAACCCCAGGGAGGGTAATCAGGTCAAAGGGTAGTGGTGGATACATCATGGTTTGGAAATAGGTAAAATGTGAATCGGAGCTACAGCTCTCAAAACCAGCTCAAATGATAGAGGAGGGTTCCTGATGGAGAGCTAGACGGTCAACACACAGCTTCGTGAAAGTCAACTTTGGCACCCCAGGAAGGGTAATCCCGTGAAAGGGTCATGGGGGATACATCATGGTTTGGAAATAGGTAGAACTGTGAATCGGAGCTACAGCTCTCAAAACCAGCTCAAATGATAGAGGACGGTTCCTGATGGAGTGCTAGAGATTTAACAAACACTTTCGTGAAAGTCACATTTTTACCTATTTCCAAACCATGATGTATCCCCTTTTACCCTTAGACCTGATTACCCTCTCTGGAGTGCCAAAGTTGACTTTCACAAAACTGCAGTTTGTACCCTCTAGCACTCCATCAGGAACCCTCCTCTATCATTTGAGCTGGTTTTGATAGCTGTAGCTCCGATTCACATTTTTACCTATTCCCCAAACATGATATATCCCCTATGACCCTTTGACCGAATTACCCTTCCTGGGGTGCCAAACTTGACTTTCAGAAAAATGTGTGTTGACCCTCTAGCACTCCATCAGGAACCCTCCTCGATCATTTGAGCTGGTTTTGAGAGCTGTAGCTCCGATTCACATTTTTACCTTTTTCCAAACCATGATGTATCCACTATTATACTTTCACGGGATTACCCTTCCTGGGGTGCCAAATTTGACTTTCACAAATTTGTGTTTGGACCCTCTAGCACTCCATCAGGAACCCTCCTCTATCATTTGAGGTGATTTTGAGAGCTGTAGCTTCGATTCACATTTTTACCTATTTCCAAAGCATGATGTATCCACTATTACCCTTTGACCGAATTACCCTTCCTGGGGTGCCAAAGTTGACATTCACGAAACTGTGTTTTGACCCTCTAGCACTCCATCAGGAACCCTCCTCTATCATTTGAGCTGGTTTTTAGAGCTGTAGCTCCGATTCACATTTTCACCTATTTCCAAACCATGACGTATCCACTACTATACTTTCAGGGGATTAACCTTTCTGGGGTGCCAAAGTTGACTTTCACAAAAATGTGTTTTGACACTCCAACACTCTATGAGGAACCCTCCTCTATCACTTGAGCTGGTTTTGAGAGCTGTACCTCCGATTCACATTTTTACCTATTTCCAAACCATGCTGTATCCACTAATATACTTTCACGGGATTACCCTTCCTGGGGTGCCAAAGTTGACTTTCACAAAAAAGTGTGTTGACCCTCTAGCCCTCCATCAGGAACCCTCCTCCATCGATTGAGCTGGTTTTAATACCTGTAGCTCCGATTCACATTTTTACCTATTTCCAAACCATGATGTATCCCCTATGACCCTTTCACGGGATTACCCTTCCTGGGGTGCCAAAGTTGACTTTCACGAAAAAGTGTGTTGACCCTCTAGCACTCCTACAGGAACCCTCCTCTATCATTTGAGCTGGTTTTGAGAGCTGTAGCTCCGATTCACATTTTCACCTTTTTCCAAACCATGATGTATCCACTATTATACTTTCACGGGATTACCCTTCCTCAGGTGCTAAATTTGACTTCTACGAAACTGTGTTTGGACCCTCTAGCACTCCATCAGGAACCCTCCTCTATCATTTGAGCTGGTTTTGAGAGCTGTAGCTCTGATTCACATTTTTACCTATTTCCAAACCATGACGTATCCCCTATGACCCTTTCAAGGGATTACCCTCCCTGTGGTGCCAAAGTTGACTTTCACGAAACTGTCTTTGGACCCTCTAGCACTCCATTAGGAACCCTCCTCTATCATTTGAGTTTGTTTTAAAACCTGTGGCTCCGAATCTCCTTTTTTGCTACTTCCCAACCATGATGTTTCCACTATCATACTTTGACCTGATTACCCTCCCTGGGGTGCCAAAGTTGACTTTCACGAAACTGTGTTTGGAAGCTCAAGCACTCCATCAGGAACCCTCCTCTATCATTTGACCTGGTTTTTATAACTGTAGCTCCGATTCACATTTTTACCTATTTCCAAACCATGATGTATCCACTAAGACCCTTTGACCGAATTACCCTTCCTGGGGTGCCAAAGTTGACTTTCACAAAAATGTGTGTTGACCCTCTAGCACTCCACCAGGAACCCTCCTCTATCATTTGAGCTGGTTTTTAGAACTGTGGCTCCGATTCACCTTTTTACCTATTTCCAAACCATTATGTATCCCCTATTACCCTTTCACGTTACTACCCTTCTTGGGGTGCCAAAGTTGACTTTCACGAAACTGTGTTTGGACCCTCTAGCACTCCATCAGGAACCCTCCTCTATCATTTGAGCTGGTTTTGAAACCTGTAGCTCCGATTCACATTTTACCTATTTCCAAACCATGATGTATCCACTATTACCCTTTGACCTGATTACCTACCTGGGGTGCCAAGCAAAGTTGAGTTTTTTTTCGAAACTGTGTTTGGACCCTCTAGCACTCCATCAGGAACCCTCCTCTATCATTTGAGCTGGTTTTAAGAGCTGTACCTCCGATTCACATTTTTACCTATTTCCAAACCCTGATGTATCCCCTATGACACTTTCACCCGATTACCCTTCCTGGGGTGCCAAAGTTGACTTTCACGAAACTGTGTTTGGACCCTCTAGCACTCCGACAGGAACCCTCCTCTATCATTTGAGCTGGTTTTAAGAGCTGTACCTCCGATTCACATTTTTACCTATTTCAAAACCATGATGTATCCACTATTACCCTTTCACGGGATTACCCTTCCTGGGATGCCAAAGTTGACTTTCACAAAACTGTGTTTGGACCCTCTAGCACTCCACCAGGAACCCTCCTCTATCATTTGAGCTGGTTTTGAGAGCTGTAGCTCCGATTCACATTTTACCTATTTCCAAACCATGATTTATGCAGTATGACCCTTTGACTGAATTACCCTTTCTGGGGTGCCAAAGTTGACTTTCACGAAACTTTGTTTGGACCCTCTAGCACTCCAGCACGAACCCTCCTCTATCATTTGAGCTGGTTTTGAGAGCTGTAGCTCCGATTCACATTTTACCTATTTCCAAACCATGATGTATGCAGCATGACCCTTTCACTGAATTACCCTTCCTGGGGTGCCAAAGTTGACTTTCACGAAACTGTGTTTGGACCCTCTAGCGCTCCATCACGAACCCTCCTCTATCATTTGAGCTGGTTTTCAGAACTGTAGCTCCTATTCCCATTTTTACCTATTTCGAAACCATGATGTATAACATATGACCCGTTCACGGGATTACCCTTCCTTGGGTGCCAAAGGTGACTTTCACAAAAAAGTGTGTTGACCCTCTAGCACTCCACCAGGAACCCTCCTCTATCATTTGAGCTGTTTTTTAGAACTATGGCTCCGATTCACATTTATACCTATTTCCAAACCATGATGTATCCCTTATGACCCTTTCACGGGATTACCCTTCATGGGGTGTCAAAGTTGACTTTCACAAAACTGTGTTTGGACCCTCTAGCACTCCGTCAGGAACCCTCCTCTATCATTTGAGCTGGTTTTGAGAGCTGTGGCTCCGATTCACATTTTACCTATTTCCAAACCATGATGTATGCAGTATGACCCTTTGACTGAATTACCCTTCATGGGGTGACAAAGTTGACTTTCACGAAACTATGTTTGGACCCTCTAGCACTCCATCACGAACCCTCCTCTATCATTTGAGCTGGTTTTCAGAACTGTAGCTCCGATTCACCTTTTTACCTATTTCCAAACCATGATTTATCCCATATGACCCTTTCACGGGATCACCCTTCCTGGGGTGCCAAAGTTGACTTTCACAAAAAAGTGTGTTGACCCTCTAGCACTCCACCAGGAACCCTCCTCTATCATTTGAGCTGGTTTTTAGAACGTGGCTCCGATTCACCTTTTTACCTATTTCCAAACCATGATGTATCCCCTATTACAATTTCACGGGATTACCCTTCTTGGGGTGCCAAAGTTGACTTTCACGAAACTGTGTTTGGACCCTCTAGCACTCCATCAGGAACCCTCCTCTATCATTTGAGCTGGTTTTGAAACCTGTAGCTCCGATTCACATTTTACCTATTTCCAAAGCATGATGTATCCACTATTACCCTTTGACCTGATTACCCTAACTGGGGTGCCAAAGTTGACTTTCACAAAAGTGTGTTTGGACCCTCTAGCACTCCATCAGGAACCCTCCTCTATCATTTGAGGTAATTTTAAAACCTGTAGCTCCGATTCACATTTTTACCTATTTCCAAAGCATCATGTATCCACTATAACCCTTTCACGTGATTACCCTTTAAGGGGTGCCAAAGTTGACTTTCACGAAACTGTGTTTGGACCCTCTAGCACTCCATCAGGAACCCTCCTCTATCATTTGAGCTGGATTTAAGATCTGTACCTCTAAATCACATTTTTACCTATTTCCCAACCATGATGTATCCACTATTACCCTTTCACGGGATTACCCTTTCTGGGGTGCCAAAGTTGACTTTCACAAATTTGTGTTTGGACCCTCTAGCAGTCCATCAGGAACCCTCATCTATCATTTGATGTGATTTTGAGAGCTGTAGCTCCGATTCACATTTTTACATATTTGCAAACCATGATGTATCCCCTATGACCCTTTCACGGCATTACCCTTCCTAGGGTGCCAAAGTTGACTTTCACAAAAATGTGTGTTGACCCTGTAGCACTCCATCAGGAACCCTCCTCTATCATTTGAGCTGGTTTTGAGAGCTGTACCTCCGATTCACATTTTTACCTATTTCCAAACCATGATGTATCCACTAATATACTTTCACGGGATTACCCTTCGTGGGGTGCCAAAGTTGACTTTCACAAAAAAGTGTGTTGACCCTCTAGCACTCCATCAGGAACCCTCCTCTATCGTTTGAGCTGATTTTAAAACCTGTAGCTCCGATTCACATTTTTACCTATTTCCAAACCATAATGTATCCCCTATGACCGTTTCACGGGATTACCCTTCCTGGGGTGCCAAAGTTGACTTTCACGAAAAAGTGTGTTGACCCTCTAGCACTCCACCAGGAACCCTCCTCTATCATTTGAGCTGGTTTTTGGAACTGTGGCTCCGATTCACATTTATACCTATTTCCAAACCATGTTGTATCCACTATGACCGTTTGAGCGAATTACCCTTCCTGGGGTGCCAAAGTTGACTTTCACAAAAAAGTGTGTTGACCCTCTAGCACTCCACCAGGAACCCTCCTCTATCATTTGAGCTGGTTTTGAAACCTGTAGCTCCGATTCACATTTTTACCTATTTCCAAACCATGATGTATCCACTATTACCCTTTGACCTGATTACCCTAACTGGGGAGCCAAAGTTGACTTTCACGAAACTGTGTTTGGACCCTCTAGCACTCCACCAGGAACCCTCCTCTATCATTTGAGCTGGTTTTGAGAGCTGTAGCTCCGATTCACATTTTACCTATTTCCAAACCATGATGTATGCAGTATGACCCTTTGACTGAATTACCCTTTCTGGGGTGCCAAAGTTGACTTTCACGAAACTGTGTTTGGACCCTCTAGCACTCCAGCACGAACCCTCCTCTATCATTTGAGCTGGTTTTGAGAGCTGTAGCTCCGATTCACATTTTACCTATTTCCAAACCATGATGTATGCAGCATGACCCTTTCACTGAATTACCCTTCCTGGGGTGCCAAAGTTGACTTTCACGAAACTGTGTTTGGACCCTCTAGCGCTCCATCACGAACCCTCCTCTATCATTTGAGCTGGTTTTGAGAGCTGTAGCTCCGATTCACATTTTACCTATTTCCAAACCATGATGTATGCAGTATGACCCTTTGACTGAATTACCCTTTCTGGGGTGCCAAAGTTGACTTTCACGAAACTGTGTTTGGACCCTCTAGCACTCCAGCACGAACCCTCCTCTATCATTTGAGCTGGTTTTGAGAGCTGTAGCTCCGATTCACATTTTACCTATTTCCAAACCATGATGTATGCAGCATGACCCCTTCACTGAATTACCCTTCCTGGGGTGCCAAAGTTGACTTTCACGAAACTGTGTTTGGACCCTCTAGCGCTCCATCACGAACCCTCCTCTATCATTTGAGCTGGTTTTCAGAACTGTAGCTCCTATTCCCATTTTTACCTATTTCGAAACCATGATGTATAACATATGACCCGTTCACGGGATTACCCTTCCTTGGGTGCCAAAGGTGACTTTCACAAAAAAGTGTGTTGACCCTCTAGCACTCCACCAGGAACCCTCCTCTATCATTTGAGCTGTTTTTTAGAACTATGGCTCCGATTCACATTTATACCTATTTCCAAACCATGATGTATCCCTTATGACCCTTTCACGGGATTACCCTTCATGGGGTGTCAAAGTTGACTTTCACAAAACTGTGTTTGGACCCTCTAGCACTCCGTCAGGAACCCTCCTCTATCATTTGAGCTGGTTTTGAGAGCTGTGGCTCCGATTCACATTTTACCTATTTCCAAACCATGATGTATGCAGTATGACCCTTTGACTGAATTACCCTTTATGGGGTGACAAAGTTGACTTTCACGAAACTATGTTTGGACCCACTAGCACTCCATCACGAACCCTCCTCTATCATTTGAGCTGGTTTTCAGAACTGTAGCTCCGATTCACCTTTTTACCTATTTCCAAACCATGATTTATCCCATATGACCCTTTCACGGGATCACCCTTCCTGGGGTGCCAAAGTTGACTTTCACAAAAAAGTGTGTTGACCCTCTAGCACTCCACCAGGAACCCTCCTCTATCATTTGAGCTGGTTTTTAGAACGTGGCTCCGATTCACCTTTTTACCTATTTCCAAACCATGATGTATCCCCTATTACAATTTCACGGGATTACCCTTCTTGGGGTGCCAAAGTTGACTTTCACGAAACTGTGTTTGGACCCTCTAGCACTCCATCAGGAACCCTCCTCTATCATTTGAGCTGGTTTTGAAACCTGTAGCTCCGATTCACATTTTACCTATTTCCAAAGCATGATGTTTCCACTATTACCCTTTGACCTGATTACCCTAACTGGGGTGCCAAAGTTGACTTTCACGAAACTGTGTTTGGACCCTCTAGCACTCCATCAGGAACCCTCCTCTATCATTTGAGGTAATTTTAAAACCTGTAGCTCCGATTCACATTTTTACCTATTTCCAAAGCATCATGTATCCACTATAACCCTTTCACGTGATTACCCTTTAAGGGGTGCCAAAGTTGACTTTCACGAAACTGTGTTTGGACCCTCTAGCACTCCATCAGGAACCCTCCTCTATCATTTGAGCTGGATTTAAGATCTGTACCTCTAAATCACATTTTTACCTATTTCCCAACCATGATGTATCCACTATTACCCTTTCACGGGATTACCCTTTCTGGGGTGCCAAAGTTGACTTTCACAAATTTGTGTTTGGACCCTCTAGCAGTCCATCAGGAACCCTCATCTATCATTTGATGTGATTTTGAGAGCTGTAGCTCCGATTCACATTTTTACATATTTCCAAACCATGATGTATCCCCTATGACCCTTTCACGGCATTACCCTTCCTAGGGTGCCAAAGTTGACTTTCACAAAAATGTGTGTTGACCCTGTAGAACTCCATCAGGAACCCTCCTCTATCATTTGAGCTGGTTTTGAGAGCTGTACCTCCGATTCACATTTTTACCTATTTCCAAACCATGATGTATCCACTAATATACTTTCACGGGATTACCCTTCGTGGGGTGCCAAAGTTGACTTTCACAAAAAAGTGTGTTGACCCTCTAGCACTCCATCAGGAACCCTCCTCTATCGTTTGAGCTGATTTTAAAACCTGTAGCTCCGATTCACATTTTTACCTATTTCCAAACCATAATGTATCCCCTATGACCGTTTCACGGGATTACCCTTCCTGGGGTGCCAAAGTTGACTTTCACGAAAAAGTGTGTTGACCCTCTAGCACTCCACCAGGAACCCTCCTCTATCATTTGAGCTGGTTTTTGGAACTGTGGCTCCGATTCACATTTATACCTATTTCCAAACCATGTTGTATCCACTATGACCGTTTGAGCGAATTACCCTTCCTGGGGTGCCAAAGTTGACTTTCACAAAAAAGTGTGTTGACCCTCTAGCACTCCACTAGGAACCCTCCTCTATCATTTGAGCTGGTTTTGAAACCTGTAGCTCCGATTCACATTTTTACCTATTTCCAAACCATGATGTATCCACTATTACCCTTTGACCTGATTACCCTAACTGGGGAGCCAAAGTTGACTTTCACGAAACTGTGTTTGGACCCTCTAGCACTCCATCAGGAACCCTCCACTATCATTTGACCTGCTATTGAAACCTGTAGCTCCGATTCACATTTTTACCTATTTCCAAACCATGATGTATCCACTATTTCCCTTTGACCTGATTACCCTAACTGGGGTGCCAAAGTTGACTTTCACGAAACTGTGTTTGGACCCTCTAGCACTCCATCAGGAACGCTCCTCTATCATTTGAGCTGGTTTTGAGAGCTGTAGCTCCGATTCACATTTTTACCTATTTCAAAACCATGATACGTCCACTATTACCCTTTCACGGGATCACCCTTGCTGGGGTGCCAAAGTTGACTTTCACAAAACTGTGTTTGTACACTCTAGCACTCCGTCAGGAACCCTTCTCTATCATTTGAGCTGGTTTTGAGAGCTGTGCCTCCGATTCACATTTTTACCTATTTCCAAAGCATGATGTATCCACTATCATACTTTCACGGGATTACCCTTGCTGGGGTGCCAAAGTTGACTTTCACGAAACTGTGTTTGTACACTCTAGCACTCCGTCAGGAACCCCCCTCTATCATTTGAGCTGGTTTTAAGAGCTGTGGCTCCGATTCACATTTTTACCTATTTCCAAAGCATGATGTATCCACTATTATACTTTCACGTGATTACCCTTTAAGGGGGGCCAAAGTTGACTTTCACGAAACTGTGTTTGGACCCTCTAGCACTCCATCAGGAACCCTCCTCTATCATTTGAGCTGGATTTAAGATCTGTACCTCTAAATCACATTTTTACCTATTTTCCAACCATGATGTATCCACTGTTACCCTTTCACGGGATTACCCTTTCTGGGGTGCCAAAGTTGACTTTCACAAATTTGTCTTTGGACCCTCTAGCAGTCCATCAGGAACCCTCATCTATCATTTGATGTGATTTTGAGAGCTGTAGCTCCGATTCACATTTTTACATATTTCCAAACCATGATGTATCCCCTATGACCCTTTCACGGGATTACCCTTCAGTTGGTGCCAAAGTTGACTTTCACAAAACTGTGTTTGTACACTATAGCACTCCATCAGGAACCCTCCTCTATTGTTTGAGCTGGTTTTAAGAACTGTACCTCCGATTCACATTTTTACCTATTTCCAAACGATGATGTATCCCCCATGACCCTTTCACGTGATTACCCTCCCTTGGGTGCCAAATTTGACTTTCACGAAGCTGTGTGTTGACCGTCTAGCACTCCATCAGGAACCTTCCTCTATCATTTGAGCTGGTTTTGAGAACTGCAGCTTCGATTCACATTTTAACCTATTTCCCAGCCATGATGTATTCGATATCTCTTTCACGGGATTACCCTTCCTGGGGTGAAAAAGTTGACTTTCACGGAACTGTGTTTGGACCCTCTAGCACTCCATCAGGAACCCTCCTCTGTCATTTGAGCTGGTTTTAAAACATGTTGCTCCTATTCACCTTTTTACCTATTTCCAAACCATGATGTATCCCCTATGACCCTTTCACGGGATTACCCTTCCTGGTGTGCCAAAGTTGACTTTCACGAAACTGTGTTTGGACCTTCTAGCACTCCGTCAGGAACCCTCCTCTATCATTTGAGCTGGTTTTTAGAACTGTACCTCCGATTCACATTTTTACCTATTTCCAAACCATGATGTATCCACTATTACCCTTTCACGGGATTACCCTTGTATGGGTGCCAAAGTTGACTTTCACAAAACTGTGTTTGTACACTCTAGCACTCCGTCAGGAACCCTCCTCTATCATTTGAGCTGGTTTTGAGAGCTGTGCCTCCGATTCACATTTTTACCTATTTCCAAACCATGATGTATCCACTATTACCCTTTGACCTGATTACCCTTCCTGGGGTGCCAAAGTTGACTTTCACAAAATTGTGTGTTGACCCTCTAGCACTCCATCAGGAACCCTCCTCTATCATTTGAGCTGGTTTTGAGAACTGTGGCTCCGATTCACATTTTTACCTATTTCCAAAGCATGATGTATCCACTATTATACTTTCACGGGATTACCCTTGCTGGGGTGCCAAAGTTGACTTTCACAAAACTGTGTTTGTACATTTTAGCATTCCGTCAGGAACCCTCCTCTATCATTTGAGGTGGTTTTGAGAGCTGTGCCTCCGATTCACATTTTTACCTATTTCCAAAGCATGATGTATTCACTATCATACTTTCACGGGATTACCCTTCCTGGGGTGCCAAAGTTGACTTTCACAAAACTGTGTTTGGACCATCTAGCACTCCATCAGGAACCCTCCTCTATCATTTGAGCTGGTTTTTAGAACTGTGGCTCCGATTCACCTTTTTACCTATTTCCAAAGCATGATGTATCCACTATTATACTTTCACGGGATTACCCTTGCTGGGGTGCCAAAGTTGGCTTTCACAAAACTGTGTTTGTACACTCTAGCACTCCGTCAGGAACCTTCCTCTATCATTTGAGCTGGTTTTGAGAGCTGTGCCTCCGATTCACATTTTTACCTATTTCCAAAGCATGACGTATCCACTATTATACTTTCACGGGATTACCCTTGCTGGGGTGCCAAAGTTGACTTTCACAAAACTGTGTTTGTACATTTTAGCATTCCGTCAGGAACCCTCCTCTATCATTTGAGCTGGTTTTGAGAGCTGTGCCTCCGATTCACATTTTTACCTATTTCCAAACCATGATGTATTCACTATCATACTTTCACGGGATTACCCTTCCTGGGGTGCCAAAGTTGACTTTCACGAAACTGTGTTTGGACCCTCTAGCACTCCATCAGGAACCCTCCTCTGTCATTTGAGCTGGTTTTAAAACATGTTGCTCCTATTCACCTTTTTACCTATTTCCAAACCATGATGTATCCCCTATGACCCTTTCACGTGATTACCCTTCCTCGGGTGCCAAAGTTGACTTTCACGAAACTATGTTTGGACCCTCTAGCACTCCGTCACAAACCCTCCTCTATCATTTGAGCTGGTTTTAAAACCTGTGGCTCCGATTCACATTTTTACCTATTTCCAAACCATGATGTATCCCCTATGACCCTTTCACGTGATTACCCTTCCTCGGGTGCCAAAGTTGACTTTCACGAAACTGTGTTTGGACCCTCTAGCACTCCATCAGGAACCCTCCTCTGTCATTTGAGCTGGTTTTAAAACCTGTAGCTCCGATTCACCTTTTAACCTATTTCCAAAGCATGATGTATCCACTATTATACTTTCACGGGATTACCCTTGCTGGGGTGCCAAAGTTGACTTTCACAAAACTGTGTTTGTACACTCTAGCACTCCGTCAGGAACCCTCCTCTATCATTTGAGCTGGTTTTGAGAGCTGTGCCTCCGATTCACCTTTTTACCTATTTCCAAAGCATGATGTATCCACTATTATACTTTCACGGGATTACCCTTGCTGGGGTGCCAAAGTTGACTTTCACAAAACTGTGTTTGTACATTTTAGCATTCCGTCAGGAACCCTCCTCTATCATTTGAGCTGGTTTTGAGAGCTGTGCCTCCGATTCACATTTTAGCTATTTCCAAAGCATGATGTATTCACTATCATACTTTCACGTGATTACCCTTCCTGGGGTGCCAAAGTTGACTTTCACGGAACTGTGTTTGGACCCTCTAGCACTCCATCAGGAACCCTCCTCTATCATTTGAGGTGATTTTGAGAGCTGTAGTTTCGATTCACATTTTTACCTATTTCCAAACCATGATGTATCCACTATGACCCTTTCACGGGATTACCATTCATGGGGTGCGAAAGTTGACTTTCACAAAAATGTGTGTTGACCCTCTAGCACTCCATCAGGAACCCTCCTCTATCCTTTGAGCTGGTTTTGAGAGCTGTAGCTCCGATTCACATTTTTAATTATTTCCAAACCATGATGTATGCACTATTACTCTTTGAACTGATTACTCTCCCTGGGGTGCCAAAGTTGACTTTCACGAAACTGTGTTTGGACCCTCTAGCTCTCCATCAGGAACCCTCCTCTATCATTTGAGGTGGTTTTGAGAGCTGTAGCTTCGATTCACATTTTTACCTATTTCCAAACTATGATGTATGCACTATTACTCTTTGACTTGATTACTCTCCCTGGGGTGCCAAAGTTGACTTTCACGAAACTGTGTTTGGACCCTCTAGCACTCCATCAGGAACCCTCCTCTATCATTTGAGCTGGTTTTGAGAACTGTAGCTCCGATTCACATTTTTACCTATTTCCACACCATGATGTATGCACTAGTACCCTTTGAAATGACTACTCTCCCTGGGGTGCCAAAGTTGACTTTCACGAAACTGTGCTTGGACCCTCTAGCACTCCATCAGGAACCCTCCTCTATCTTTTCAGCTGGTTTTTAGAACTGTAGCTCCGATTCACCGTTTTACCTATTTCCAAACCATGATGTATCCCCTATGACCCTTTGACCGAATTACCCTTCCTGGGGTGCCAAAGTTGACTTTAATGAAACTGTGTTTGGACCCTCTAGCACTCCATCAGGAACCCTCGTCTATCATTTGAGCTGGTTTTGAGAGCTGTAGCTCTGATTCACATTTTACCTATTTCCAAAGCATGATGTTTCCGCTATTACCCTTTGACCTGATTACCCTCCCTGGGGTGCCAATGTTAACTTTCACGAAACTGTGTTTGGACCCTCTAGCACTCCATCAGGAACCCTCCTCTATCATTTGAGCTGGTTTTGAGAGCTGTAGCTCCGACTCACATTTTACCTATTTCCAAAGCATGATGTATGAACTATTACCCTTTGACCTGATTACCCTTTAAGGGGTGCCAAAGTTCCCTCTCACGAAACTGTGCTCGGACCCTCTACCACTCCATCAGGAACCCTCCTCTATCATTTGAGGTGATTTTGAGAGCTGTAGTTTCGATTCACATTTTTACCTATTTCCAAACCATGATATATCAACTATGACCCTTTCACGGGATTACCATTCATGGTTTGCGAAAGTTGACTTTCACAAAAATGTGTGTTGACCCTCTAGCACTCCATCAGGAACCCTCCTCTATCCTTTGAGGTGGTTTTGAGAGCTGTAGCTCCGATTCACATTTTACCTATTTCCAAAGCATGATGTATCAACTATTACCCTTTGACCTGATTACCCTTCCTGGGGTGCCAAAGTTGACTTTCACGAAACTGTGTTTGGACCCTCTAGCACTCCATCAGGAACCCTCCTCTATCATTTGAGGTGGTTTTGAGAGCTGTAGCTCCGATTCACATTTTTACCTATTTCCAAACCATGATGTATGCACTATTACTCTTTGACCTGATTACTCTCCCTGGGGTGCCAAAGTTGACTTTGACAAAAATGTGTGTTGACCCTCTAGCACTCCATCAGGAACCCTCCTCTATCATTTGAGCTGGTTTTGAGAGCTGTAGCTCCGATTCACATTTTTACCTATTTCCAAACCATGATGTATCCCCTATGACCCTTTCACGGGACTACCCTTCCCGGGGTGCTAAATTTGACTTTCACGAAACTGTGTTTGGACCCTCTAGCACTCCATCAGGAACCCTCCTCTATCATTTGAGCTTTTTTTGAGAACTGTAGCTCCGATTCACATTTTTACCTATTTCCACACCATGATGTATGCACTAGTACCATTTGACCTGATTACTCTCCCTGGGGTGCCAAAGTTGACTTTCACGAAACTGTGCTTGGACCCTCTAGCACTCCATCAGGAACCCTCCTCTATCTTTTGAGCTGGTTTTTAGAACTGTAGCTCCGATTCACCGTTTTACCTATTTCCCAACCATGATGTATCCCCTATGACCCTTTGACCGAATAACCCTTCCTGGGGTGCCAAAGTTGACTTTCACGAAACTGTGTTTGGACCCTCTAGCACTCCATCAGGAACCGTCCTCTATCATTTGAGCTGGTTTTGAGAGCTGTAGCTCCGATTCACATTTTACCTATTTCCAAAAAATGATGTATCCACTCTTTTACTTTCACGGGATTACCCTTCCCGGGGTGCCAAAGTTGACTTTCACGAAACTGTGTTTGGACCCTCTAGCACTCCATCAGGAACCCTCCTCTATCATTTGAGCTGGTTTTCAGAACTGTAGCTCCGATTCACATTTTTACCTATTGCCAAGCCATGATGTATCCCCTATGACCCTTTGACCGAATTACCCTCCCTGGGGTGCCAAAGCTGACTTTCACGAAACTGTGCTTGGACCCTCTAGCACTCCATCAGGAACCCTCCTCTATCATTTGAGCTGGTTTTTAGAACTGTAGCTCCGATTCCCCTTTCTACCTATTTCCCAACCATGATGTATCCCCTATGACCCTTTCACGTGATTACCCTTTCTGAGGTGCTAAATTTGATTCTTCACGAAACTGTGCTTGGACCCTCTAGCACTCCATCAGGAACCCTCCTCTATCATTTGAGGTGATTTTGAGAGCTGTAGTTTCGATTCACATTTTTACCTATCTCCAAACCATGATGTATCCCCTATGACCCTTTCACGGAATTACCATTCATGGGGTGCCAAAGTTGACTTTCACAAAAATGTGTGTTGACCCTCTAGCACTCCATCAGGAACCCTCCTCTATCATTTGAGCTGGTTTTTAGAACTGCAGCTTCGATTCACCTTTTTACCTATTTCCAAACCATGATGTATAAGCTATTACCCTTTGACCTGATTACCCTTGCTGGGGTGCCAAAGTTGACTTTCACGAATCTGTGCTTGGACCCTCTAGCACTCCATCAGGAACCCTCCTCTATCATTTGAGCTGGTTTTGAGAGCTGTAGCTCCGATTCACATTTTACCTATTTCCAAAGCATGATGCATCCACTATTACCCTTGGACCTGATTACCCTTCCTGGGGTGCCAAAGTTGACTTTCACGAAACTGTGCTTGGACCCTCTAGCACTCCATCAGGAACCCTCCTCTATCATTTGACCTAATTTTGATACCTGTAGCTCCGATTCACATTTTTTCCTATTCCCCAACCATGATGTATCCACTATTACTCTTTCACAGGATTACCCTTCCTCGGGTCCCAAACTTGGCTATCAGAAAAATGTGTGTTGACCCTCTAGCACTCCATCAGGAACCCTCCTCTATCATTTGAGCTGGTTTTTAGAACTGCAGCTTCGATTCACCTTTTTACCTATTTCCAAACCATGATGTATAAGCTATTACCCTTTGACCTGATTACCCTTGCTGGGGTGCCAAAGTTGACTTTCACGAATCTGTGCTTGGACCCTCTAGCACTCCATCAGGAACCCTCCTCTATCATTTGAGCTGGTTTTGAGAGCTGTAGCTCCGATTCACATTTTACCTATTTCCAAAGCATGATGCATCCACTATTACCCTTGGACCTGATTACCCTTCCTGGGGTGCCAAAGTTGACTTTCACGAAACTGTGCTTGGACCCTCTAGCACTCCATCAGGAACCCTCCTCTATCATTTGACCTAATTTTGATACCTGTAGCTCCGATTCACATTTTTTCCTATTCCCCAACCATGATGTATCCACTATTACTCTTTCACAGGATTACCCTTCCTGGGGTCCCAAACTTGGCTTTCAGAAAAATGTGTGTTGACCCTCTAGCACTCCATCAGGAACCCTCCTCGATCATTTGAGCTGGTTTTGAGAGCTGTAGCTCCGATTCACATTTTTACCTTTTTCCAAACCATGATGTATCCACTAGTATACTTTTACGGGATTACCCTTCCTCAGGTGCTAAATTTGACTTTCACGAAACTGTGTTTGGACCCTCTAGCACTCCATCAGGAACCGTCCTGTATCATTTGAGCTGGTTTTGAGAGCTGTAGCTCCGATTCACATTTTTACCTATTTCCAAACCATGATGTATCCACTATCACCCTTTGACCTGATCACCCTCCCTGGGGTGCCAAAGCTGACGTTCACCAAACTCTGTTTTTACCCTCTAGCACTCCATCAGGAACTCTCCTCTATCAGTTGAGCTAGTTTTTAAAACTGTAGCTCCGATTCACATTTTTACCTATTTCCAAAAAATGATGTATCCACTCTTTTACTTTCACGGGATTACCCTTCCCGGGGTGCCAAAGTTGACTTTCACGAAACTGTGTTTGGACCCTCTAGCACTCCATCAGGACCCCTCCTCTATCATTTGATCTGGTTTTGAGAACTGTAGCTCTGATTCACATTTTTACCTATTGCCAAGCCGTGATGTATCCCCTATGACAATTTGACCGAATTACCCTCCCTGGGGTGCTAAAGTTGACTTTCACGAAACTGTGCTTGGACCCTCTAGCACTCCATCAGGAACCCTCCTCTATCATTTGAGGTGATTTTGAGAGCTGTAGTTTCGATTCACATTTTTACCTATCTCCAAACCATGATGTCTCCCCTATGACCCTTTCACGGAATTACCATTCATGGGGTGCCAAAGTTGACTTTCACAAAAATGTGTGTTGACCCTCTAGCACACCATCAGGAACCCTCCTCTATCATTTGAGCTGGTTTTAAAACCTGTAGCTCCGATTCACATTTTTACCTATTTCCAAACCATGAGGTATCCCCTATGACCCTTTCACGGGATTACCCTTCCGGGGGTGCCAAAGTTGCCTCTCACGAAACTGTGCTTGGACCCTCTAGCACTCCATCAGGAACCCTCCTCTATCATTTGAGCTGGTTTTGAGAGCTGTAGCTCCGATTCACATTTTTACCTATTTCCAAACCATGAGGTATCCACTATGACCCTTTCACGGGATTACCCTTCCTGATGTGCTAAGTTTGACTTTTACGAATCTGTGCTTGGACCCTCTAGCACTCCATCAGGGACCCTCCTATATCATTTGAGCTGGTTTTGAGAGCTGTAGCTCCGATTCACATTTTACCTATTTCCAAAGTATGATGTATCAACTATTACCCTTTGACCTGATTACCCTTTAAGAGGTGCCAAAGTTTCCTCTCACGAAACTGTGCTCGGACCCTCTAGCACTCCATCAGGAACCCTCCTCTATCATTTGAGGTGATTTTGAGAGCTGTAGTTTCGATTCACATTTTTACCTATTTCCAAACCATGATGTATCCACTATGACCCTTTCACGGGATTACCATTCATGGGGTGCGAAAGTTGACTTTCACAAAAATGTGTGTTGACCCTCTAGCACTCCATCAGGAACCCTCCTCTATCCTTTGAGCTGGTTTTGAGAGCTGTAGCTCCGATTCACATTTTTAATTATTTCCAAACCATGATGTATGCACTATTACTCTTTGAACTGATTACTCTCCCTGGGGTGCCAAAGTTGACTTTCACGAAACTGTGTTTGGACCCTCTACCTCTCCATCAGGAACCCTCCTCTATCATTTGAGGTGGTGTTGAGAGCTGTAGCTCCGATTCACATTTTTACCTATTTCCAAACTATGATGTATGCACTATTACTCTTTGACCTGATTACTCTCCCTGGGGTGCCAAAGTTGACTTTCACGAAACTGTGTTTGGACCCTCTAGCACTCCATCAGGAACCCTCCTCTATCATTTGAGCTGGTTTTGAGAACTGTAGCTCCGATTCACATTTTTACCTATTTCCACACCATGATGTATGCACTAGTACCCTTTGAAATGACTACTCTCCCTGGGGTGCCAAAGTTGACTTTCACGAAACTGTGCTTGGACCCTCTAGCACTCCATCAGGAACCCTCCTCTATCTTTTCAGCTGGTTTTTAGAACTGTAGCTCCGATTCACCGTTTTACCTCTTTCCAAACCATGATGTATCCCCTATGACCCTTTGACCGAATTACCCTTCCTGGGGTGCCAAAGTTGACTTTAATGAAACTGTGTTTGGACCCTCTAGCACTCCATCAGGAACCCTCCTCTATCATTTGAGCTGGTTTTGAGAGCTGTAGCTCTGATTCACATTTTACCTATTTCCAAAGCATGATGTTTCCGCTATTACCCTTTGACCTGATTACACTCCCTGGGGTGCCAATCTTAACTTTCACGAAACTGTGTTTGGACCCTCTAGCACTCCATCAGGAACCCTCCTCTATCATTTGAGCTGGTTTTGAGAGCTGTAGCTCCGACTCACATTTTACCTATTTCCAAAGCATGATGTATCAACTATTACCCTTTGACCTGATTACCCTTTAAGGGGTGCCAAAGTTCCCTCTCACGAAACTGTGCTCGGACCCTCTAGCACTCCATCAGGAACCCTCCTCTATCATTTGAGGTGATTTTGAGAGCTGTAGTTTCGATTCACATTTTTACCTATTTCCAAACCATGATGTATCAACTATGACCCTTTCACGGGATTACCATTCATAGTTTGTGAAAGTTGACTTTCACAAAAATGTGTGTTGACCCTCTAGCACTCCATCAGGAACCCTCCTCTATCCTTTGAGGTGGTTTTGAGAGCTGTAGCTCCGATTCACATTTTACCTATTTCCAAAGCATGATGTATCAACTATTACCCTTTGACCTGATTACCCTTCCTGGGGTGCCAAAGTTGACTTTCACGAAACTGTGTTTGGACCCTCTAGCACTCCATCAGGAACCCTCCTCTATCATTTGAGGTGATTTTGAGAGCTGTAGTTTCGATTCACATTTTTACCTATCTCCAAACCATGATGTATCCCCTATGACCCTTTCACGGAATTACCATTCATGGGGTGCCAAAGTTGACTTTCACAAAAATGTGTGTTGACCCTCTAGCACTCTATCAGGAACCCTCCTCTATCATTTGAGCTGGTTTTTAGAACTGCAGCTTCGATTCACCTTTTTACCTATTTCCAAACCATGATGTATAAGCTATTACCCTTTGACCTGATTACCCTTGCTGGGGTGCCAAAGTTGACTTTCACGAATCTGTGCTTGGACCCTCTAGCACTCCATCAGGAACCCTCCTCTATCATTTGAGCTGGTTTTGAGAGCTGTAGCTCCGATTCACATTTTACCTATTTCCAAAGCATGATGCATCCACTATTCCCCTTGGACCTGATTACCCTTCCTGGGGTGCCAAAGTTGACTTTCACGAAACTGTGCTTGGACCCTCTAGCACTCCATCAGGAACCCTCCTCTATCATTTGACCTATTTTTGATACCTGTAGCTCCGATTCACATTTTTACCTATTCCTCAACCATGATGTATCCACTATTACTCTTTCACAGGATTACCCTTCCTGGGGTCCCAAACTTGGCTTTCAGAAAAATGTGTGTTGACCCTCTAGCACTCCATCAGGAACCCTCCTCGATCATTTGAGCTGGTTTTGAGAGCTGTAGCTCCGATTCACATTTTTACCTTTTTCCAAACCATGATGTATCCACTAGTATACTTTTACGGGATTACCCTTCCTCAGGTGCTAAATTTGACTTTCACGAAACTGTGTTTGGACCCTCTAGCACTCCATCAGGAACCGTCCTGTATCATTTGAGCTGGTTTTGAGAGCTGTAGCTCCGATTCACATTTGTACCTATTTCCAAACCATGATGTATCCACTATCACCCTTTGACCTGATCACCCTCCCTGGGGTGCCAAAGCTGACGTTCACTAAACTCTGTTTTTACCCTCTAGCACTCCATCAGGAACTCTCCTCTATCAGTTGAGCTAGTTTTTAAAACTGTAGCTCCGATTCACATTTTTACCTATTTCCAAAAATTGATGTATCCACTCTTTTACTTTCACGGGATTACCCTTCCCGGGGTGCCAAAGTTGACTTTCACGAAACTGTGTTTGGACCCTCTAGCACTCCATCAGGACCCCTCCTCTATCATTTGAGCTGGTTTTGAGAACTGTAGCTCCGATTCACATTTTTACCTATTGCCAAGCCGTGATGTATCCCCTATGACAATTTGACCGAATTACCCTCCCTGGGGTGCTAAAGTTGACTTTCACGAAACTGTGCTTGGACCCTCTAGCACTCCATCAGGAACCCTCCTCTATCATTTGAGGTGATTTTGAGAGCTGTAGTTTCGATTCACATTTTTACCTATCTCCAAACCATTATGTCTCCACTATGACACTTTCACGGAATTACCATTCATGGGGTGCCAAAGTTGACTTTCATAAAAATGTGTGTTGACCCTCTAGCACACCATCAGGAACCCTCCTCTATCATTTGAGCTGGTTTTAAAACCTGTAGCTCCGATTCACCTTTTTACCTATTTCCAAACCATGATCTATCCCCTATGACCCTTTCACGGGATTACCCTTCCGGGGGTGCCAAAGTTGCCTCTCACGAAACTGTGCTTGGACCCTCTAGCACTCCATGAGGAGCCCTCCTCTATCATTTGAGCTGGTTTTGAGAGCTGTAGCTCCGATTCACATTTTTACCTATTTCCAAACCATGAGGTATCCACTATGACCCTTTCACGGGATTACCCTTCCTGATGTGCTAAGTTTGACTTTTACGAATCTGTGCTTGGACCCTCTAGCACTCCATCAGGGACCCTCCTATATCATTTGAGCTGGTTTTGAGAGCTGTAGCTCCGATTCACATTTTACCTATTTCCAAAGTATGATGTATCAACTATTACCCTTTGACCTGATTACCCTTTAAGGGGTGCCAAAGTTTCCTCTCACGAAACTGTGCTCGGACCCTCTAGCACTCCATCAGGAACCCTCCTCTATCATTTGAGGTGATTTTGAGAGCTGTAGTTTCGATTCACATTTTTACCTATTTCCAAACCATGATGTATCCACTATGACCCTTTCACGGGATTACCATTCATGGGGTGCGAAAGTTGACTTTCACAAAAATGTGTGTTGACCCTCTAGCACTCCATCAGGAACCCTCCTCTATCCTTTGAGCTGGTTTTGAGAGCTGTAGCTCCGATTCACATTTTTAATTATTTCCAAACCATGATGTATGCACTATTACTCTTTGAACTGATTACTCACCCTGGGGTGCCAAAGTTGACTTTCACGAAACTGTGTTTGGACCCTCTAGCTCTCCATCAGGAACCCTCCTCTATCATTTGAGGTGGTTTTGAGAGCTGTAGCTCCGATTCACATTTTTACCTATTTCCAAACTATGATGTATGCACTATTACTCTTTGACCTGATTACTCTCCCTGGGGTGCCAAAGTTGACTTTCACGAAACTGTGTTTGGACCCTCTAGCACTCCATCAGGAACCCTCCTCTATCATTTGAGCTGGTTTTGAGAACTGTAGCTCCGATTCACATTTTTACCTATTTCCACACCATGATGTATGCACTAGTACCCTTTGAAATGACTACTCTCCCTGGGGTGCCAAAGTTGACTTTCACGAAACTGTGCTTGGACCCTCTAGCACTCCATCAGGAACCGTCCTCTATCTTTTCAGCTGGTTTTTAGAACTGTAGCTCCGATTCACCGTTTTACCTATTTCCAAACCATGATGTATCCCCTATGACCCTTTGACCGAATTACCCTTCCTGGGGTGCCAAAGTTGACTTTAACGAAACTGTGTTTGGACCCTCTAGCACTCCATCAGGAACCCTCCTCTATCATTTGAGCTGGTTTTGAGAGCTGTAGCTCTGATTCACATTTTACCTATTTCCAAAGCATGATGTTTCCGCTATTACCCTTTGACCTGATTACCCTCCCTGGGGTGCCAATGTTAACTTTCACGAAACTGTGTTTGGACCCTCTAGCACTCCATCAGGAACCCTCCTCTATCATTTGAGCTGGTTTTGAGAGCTGTAGCTCCGACTCACATTTTACCTATTTCCAGAGCATGATGTATCAACTATTACCCTTTGACCTGATTACCCTTTAAGGGGTGCCAAAGTTCCCTCTCACGAAACTGTGCTCGGACCCTCTAGCACTCCATCAGGAACCCTCCTCTATCATTTGAGGTGATTTTGAGAGCTGTAGTTTCGATTCACATTTTTACCTATTTCCAAACCATGATGTATCAACTATGACCCTTTCACGGGATTACCATTCATGGTTTGCGAAAGTTGACTTTCACAAAAATGTGTGTTGACCCTCTAGCACTCCATCAGGAACCCTCCTCTATCCTTTGAGGTGGTTTTGAGAGCTGTAGCTCCGATTCACATTTTACCTATTTCCAAAGCATGATGTATCAACTATTACCCTTTGACCTGATTACCCTTCCTGGGGTGCCAAATTTGACTTTCACGAAACTGTGTTTGGACCCTCTAGCACTCCATCAGGAACCCTCCTCTATCATTTGAGGTGGTTTTGAGAGCTGTAGCTCCGATTCACATTTTTACCTATTTCCAAACCATGATGTATGCACTATTACTCTTTGACCTGATTACTCTCCCTGGGGTGCCAAAGTTGACTTTGACAAAAATGTGTGTTGACCCTCTAGCACTCCATCAGGAACCCTCCTCTATCATTTGAGCTGGTTTTGAGAGCTGTAGCTCCGATTCACATTTTTACATATTTCCAAACCATGATGTATCCCCTATGACCCTTTCACGGGACTACCCTTCCCGGGGTGGTAAATTTGACTTTCACGAAACTGTGTTTGGACCCTCTAGCACTCCATCAGGAACCCTCCTCTATCATTTGAGCTTTTTTGAGAACTGTAGCTCCGATTCACATTTTTACCTATTTCCACACCATGATGTATGCACTAGTACCATTTGACCTGATTACTCTCCCTCGGGTGCCAAAGTTGACTTTCACGAAACTGTGCTTGGACCCTCTAGCACTCCATCAGGAACCCTCCTCTATCTTTTGAGCTGGTTTTTAGAACTGTAGCTCCGATTCACCGTTTTACCTATTTCCCAACCATGATGTATCCCCTATGACCCTTTGACCGAATAACCCTTCCTGGGGTGCCAAAGTTGACTTTCACGAAACTGTGTTTGGACCCTCTAGCACTCCATCAGGAACCGTCCTCTATCATTTGAGCTGGTTTTGAGAGCTGTAGCTCTGATTCACATTTTACCTATTTCCAAAGCATGATGTTTCCGCTATTACCCTTTGACCTGATTACCCTCCCTGGGGTGCCAAAGTTAACTTTCACGAAACTGTGTTTGGACCCTCTAGCACTTCTTTAGGAACCCTCCTCTATCATTCGAATTGGTTTTGAGAGCTGTAGCTCTGATTCACATTTTTACCTATTTCCAACGCATGATGTATCCGCTATTACCCTTTGACCTGATTACACTCCCTGGGGTGCCAATCTTAACTTTCACGAAACTGTGTTTGGACCCTCTAGCACTCCATCAGGAACCCTCCTCTATCATTTGAGCTGGTTTTGAGAGCTGTAGCTCCGACTCACATTTTACCTATTTCCAAAGCATGATGTATCAACTATTACCCTTTGACCTGATTACCCTTTAAGGGGTGCCAAAGTTCCCTCTCACGAAACTGTGCTCGGACCCTCTAGCACTCCATCAGGAACCCTCCTCTATCATTTGAGGTGATTTTGAGAGCTGTAGTTTCGATTCACATTTTTACCTATTTCCAAACCATGATCTATCAACTATGACCCTTTCACGGGATTACCATTCATGGTTTGTGAAAGTTGACTTTCACAAAAATGTGTGTTGACCCTCTAGCACTCCATCAGGAACCCTCCTCTATCCTTTGAGGTGGTTTTGAGAGCTGTAGCTCCGATTCACATTTTACCTATTTCCAAAGCATGATGTATCAACTATTACCCTTTGACCTGATTACCCTTCCTGGGGTGCCAAAGTTGACTTTCACGAAACTGTGTTTGGACCCTCTAGCACTCCATCAGGAACCCTCCTCTATCATTTGAGGTGATTTTGAGAGCTGTAGTTTCGATTCACATTTTTACCTATCTCCAAACCATGATGTATCCCCTATGACCCTTTCACGGAATTACCATTCATGGGGTGCCAAAGTTGACTTTCACAAAAATGTGTGTTGACCCTCTAGCACTCTATCAGGAACCCTCCTCTATCATTTGAGCTGGTTTTTAGAACTGCAGCTTCGATTCACCTTTTTACCTATTTCCAAACCATGATGTATAAGCTATTACCCTTTGACCTGATTACCCTTGCTGGGGTGCCAAAGTTGACTTTCACGAATCTGTGCTTGGACCCTCTAGCACTCCATCAGGAACCCTCCTCTATCATTTGAGCTGGTTTTGAGAGCTGTAGCTCCGATTCACATTTTACCTATTTCCAAAGCATGATGCATCCACTATTCCCCTTGGACCTGATTACCCTTCCTGGGGTGCCAAAGTTGACTTTCACGAAACTGTGCTTGGACCCTCTAGCACTCCATCAGGAACCCTCCTCTATCATTTGACCTATTTTTGATACCTGTAGCTCCGATTCACATTTTTACCTATTCCTCAACCATGATGTATCCACTATTACTCTTTCACAGGATTACCCTTCCTGGGGTCCCAAACTTGGCTTTCAGAAAAATGTGTGTTGACCCTCTAGCACTCCATCAGGAACCCTCCTCGATCATTTGAGCTGGTTTTGAGAGCTGTAGCTCCGATTCACATTTTTACCTTTTTCCAAACCATGATGTATCCACTAGTATACTTTTACGGGATTACCCTTCCTCAGGTGCTAAATTTGACTTTCACGAAACTGTGTTTGGACCCTCTAGCACTCCATCAGGAACCGTCCTGTATCATTTGAGCTGGTTTTGAGAGCTGTAGCTCCGATTCACATTTGTACCTATTTCCAAACCATGATGTATCCACTATCACCCTTTGACCTGATCACCCTCCCTGGGGTGCCAAAGCTGACGTTCACTAAACTCTGTTTTTACCCTCTAGCACTCCATCAGGAACTCTCCTCTATCAGTTGAGCTAGTTTTTAAAACTGTAGCTCCGATTCACATTTTTACCTATTTCCAAAAATTGATGTATCCACTCTTTTACTTTCACGGGATTACCCTTCCCGGGGTGCCAAAGTTGACTTTCACGAAACTGTGTTTGGACCCTCTAGCACTCCATCAGGACCCCTCCTCTATCATTTGAGCTGGTTTTGAGAACTGTAGCTCCGATTCACATTTTTACCTATTGCCAAGCCGTGATGTATCCCCTATGACAATTTGACCGAATTACCCTCCCTGGGGTGCTAAAGTTGACTTTCACAAAACTGTGCTTGGACCCTCTAGCACTCCATCAGGAACCCTCCTCTATCATTTGAGGTGATTTTGAGAGCTGTAGTTTCGATTCACATTTTTACCTATCTCCAAACCATTATGTCTCCACTATGACACTTTCACGGAATTACCATTCATGGGGTGCCAAAGTTGACTTTCATAAAAATGTGTGTTGACCCTCTAGCACACCATCAGGAACCCTCCTCTATCATTTGAGCTGGTTTTAAAACCTGTAGCTCCGATTCACCTTTTTACCTATTTCCAAACCATGATCTATCCCCTATGACCCTTTCACGGGATTACCCTTCCGGGGGTGCCAAAGTTGCCTCTCACGAAACTGTGCTTGGACCCTCTAGCACTCCATGAGGAGCCCTCCTCTATCATTTGAGCTGGTTTTGAGAGCTGTAGCTCCGATTCACATTTTTACCTATTTCCAAACCATGAGGTATCCACTATGACCCTTTCACGGGATTACCCTTCCTGATGTGCTAAGTTTGACTTTTACGAATCTGTGCTTGGACCCTCTAGCACTCCATCAGGGACCCTCCTATATCATTTGAGCTGGTTTTGAGAGCTGTAGCTCCGATTCACATTTTACCTATTTCCAAAGTATGATGTATCAACTATTACCCTTTGACCTGATTACCCTTTAAGGGGTGCCAAAGTTTCCTCTCACGAAACTGTGCTCGGACCCTCTAGCACTCCATCAGGAACCCTCCTCTATCATTTGAGGTGATTTTGAGAGCTGTAGTTTCGATTCACATTTTTACCTATTTCCAAACCATGATGTATCCACTATGACCCTTTCACGGGATTACCATTCATGGGGTGCGAAAGTTGACTTTCACAAAAATGTGTGTTGACCCTCTAGCACTCCATCAGGAACCCTCCTCTATCCTTTGAGCTGGTTTTGAGAGCTGTAGCTCCGATTCACATTTTTAATTATTTCCAAACCATGATGTATGCACTATTACTCTTTGAACTGATTACTCACCCTGGGGTGCCAAAGTTGACTTTCACGAAACTGTGTTTGGACCCTCTAGCTCTCCATCAGGAACCCTCCTCTATCATTTGAGGTGGTTTTGAGAGCTGTAGCTCCGATTCACATTTTTACCTATTTCCAAACTATGATGTATGCACTATTACTCTTTGACCTGATTACTCTCCCTGGGGTGCCAAAGTTGACTTTCACGAAACTGTGTTTGGACCCTCTAGCACTCCATCAGGAACCCTCCTCTATCATTTGAGCTGGTTTTGAGAACTGTAGCTCCGATTCACATTTTTACCTATTTCCACACCATGATGTATGCACTAGTACCCTTTGAAATGACTACTCTCCCTGGGGTGCCAAAGTTGACTTTCACGAAACTGTGCTTGGACCCTCTAGCACTCCATCAGGAACCCTCCTCTATCTTTTCAGCTGGTTTTTAGAACTGTAGCTCCGATTCACCGTTTTACCTATTTCCAAACCATGATGTATCCCCTATGACCCTTTGACCGAATTACCCTTCCTGGGGTGCCAAAGTTGACTTTAACGAAACTGTGTTTGGACCCTCTAGCACTCCATCAGGAACCCTCCTCTATCATTTGAGCTGGTTTTGAGAGCTGTAGCTCTGATTCACATTTTACCTATTTCCAAAGCATGATGTTTCCGCTATTACCCTTTGACCTGATTACCCTCCCTGGGGTGCCAATGTTAACTTTCACGAAACTGTGTTTGGACCCTCTAGCACTCCATCAGGAACCCTCCTCTATCATTTGAGCTGGTTTTGAGAGCTGTAGCTCCGACTCACATTTTACCTATTTCCAGAGCATGATGTATCAACTATTACCCTTTGACCTGATTACCCTTTAAGGGGTGCCAAAGTTCCCTCTCACGAAACTGTGCTCGGACCCTCTAGCACTCCATCAGGAACCCTCCTCTATCATTTGAGGTGATTTTGAGAGCTGTAGTTTCGATTCACATTTTTACCTATTTCCAAACCATGATGTATCAACTATGACCCTTTCACGGGATTACCATTCATGGTTTGCGAAAGTTGACTTTCACAAAAATGTGTGTTGACCCTCTAGCACTCCATCAGGAACCCTCCTCTATCCTTTGAGGTGGTTTTGAGAGCTGTAGCTCCGATTCACATTTTACCTATTTCCAAAGCATGATGTATCAACTATTACCCTTTGACCTGATTACCCTTCCTGGGGTGCCAAATTTGACTTTCACGAAACTGTGTTTGGACCCTCTAGCACTCCATCAGGAACCCTCCTCTATCATTTGAGGTGGTTTTGAGAGCTGTAGCTCCGATTCACATTTTTACCTATTTCCAAACCATGATGTATGCACTATTACTCTTTGACCTGATTACTCTCCCTGGGGTGCCAAAGTTGACTTTGACAAAAATGTGTGTTGACCCTCTAGCACTCCATCAGGAACCCTCCTCTATCATTTGAGCTGGTTTTGAGAGCTGTAGCTCCGATTCACATTTTTACATATTTCCAAACCATGATGTATCCCCTATGACCCTTTCACGGGACTACCCTTCCCGGGGTGGTAAATTTGACTTTCACGAAACTGTGTTTGGACCCTCTAGCACTCCATCAGGAACCCTCCTCTATCATTTGAGCTTTTTTTGAGAACTGTAGCTCCGATTCACATTTTTACCTATTTCCACACCATGATGTATGCACTAGTACCATTTGACCTGATTACTCTCCCTGGGGTGCCAAAGTTGACTTTCACGAAACTGTGCTTGGACCCTCTAGCACTCCATCAGGAACCCTCCTCTATCTTTTGAGCTGGTTTTTAGAACTGTAGCTCCGATTCACCGTTTTACCTATTTCCCAACCATGATGTATCCCCTATGACCCTTTGACCGAATAACCCTTCCTGGGGTGCCAAAGTTGACTTTCACGAAACTGTGTTTGGACCCTCTAGCACTCCATCAGGAACCGTCCTCTATCATTTGAGCTGGTTTTGAGAGCTGTAGCTCTGATTCACATTTTACCTATTTCCAAAGCATGATGTTTCCGCTATTACCCTTTGACCTGATTACCCTCCCTGGGGTGCCAAAGTTAACTTTCACGAAACTGTGTTTGGACCCTCTAGCACTTCTTTAGGAACCCTCCTCTATCATTCGAATTGGTTTTGAGAGCTGTAGCTCTGATTCACATTTTTACCTATTTCCAACGCATGATGTATCCGCTATTACCCTTTGACCTGATTACACTCCCTGGGGTGCCAATCTTAACTTTCACGAAACTGTGTTTGGACCCTCTAGCACTCCATCAGGAACCCTCCTCTATCATTTGAGCTGGTTTTGAGAGCTGTAGCTCCGACTCACATTTTACCTATTTCCAAAGCATGATGTATCAACTATTACCCTTTGACCTGATTACCCTTTAAGGGGTGCCAAAGTTCCCTCTCACGAAACTGTGCTCGGACCCTCTAGCACTCCATCAGGAACCCTCCTCTATCATTTGAGGTGATTTTGAGAGCTGTAGTTTCGATTCACATTTTTACCTATTTCCAAACCATGATGTATCAACTATGACCCTTTCACGGGATTACCATTCATGGTTTGTGAAAGTTGACTTTCACAAAAATGTGTGTTGACCCTCTAGCACTCCATCAGGAACCCTCCTCTATCCTTTGAGGTGGTTTTGAGAGCTGTAGCTCCGATTCACATTTTACCTATTTCCAAAGCATGATGTATCAACTATTACCCTTTGACCTGATTACCCTTCCTGGGGTGCCAAAGTTGACTTTCACGAAACTGTGTTTGGACCCTCTAGCACTCCATCAGGAACCCTCCTCTATCATTTGAGGTGATTTTGAGAGCTGTAGTTTCGATTCACATTTTTACCTATCTCCAAACCATGATGTATCCCCTATGACCCTTTCACGGAATTACCATTCATGGGGTGCCAAAGTTGACTTTCACAAAAATGTGTGTTGACCCTCTAGCACTCTATCAGGAACCCTCCTCTATCATTTGAGCTGGTTTTTAGAACTGCAGCTTCGATTCACCTTTTTACCTATTTCCAAACCATGATGTATAAGCTATTACCCTTTGACCTGATTACCCTTGCTGGGGTGCCAAAGTTGACTTTCACGAATCTGTGCTTGGACCCTCTAGCACTCCATCAGGAACCTTCCTCTATCATTTGAGCTGGTTTTGAGAGCTGTAGCTCCGATTCACATTTTACCTATTTCCAAAGCATGATGCATCCACTATTCCCCTTGGACCTGATTACCCTTCCTGGGGTGCCAAAGTTGACTTTCACGAAACTGTGCTTGGACCCTCTAGCACTCCATCAGGAACCCTCCTCTATCATTTGACCTATTTTTGATACCTGTAGCTCCGATTCACATTTTTACCTATTCCTCAACCATGATGTATCCACTATTACTCTTTCACAGGATTACCCTTCCTGGGGTCCCAAACTTGGCTTTCAGAAAAATGTGTGTTGACCCTCTAGCACTCCATCAGGAACCCTCCTCGATCATTTGAGCTGGTTTTGAGAGCTGTAGCTCCGATTCACATTTTTACCTTTTTCCAAACCATGATGTATCCACTAGTATACTTTTACGGGATTACCCTTCCTCAGGTGCTAAATTTGACTTTCACGAAACTGTGTTTGGACCCTCTAGCACTCCATCAGGAACCGTCCTGTATCATTTGAGCTGGTTTTGAGAGCTGTAGCTCCGATTCACATTTTTACCTATTTCCAAACCATGATGTATCCACTATCACCCTTTGACCTGATCACCCTCCCTGGGGTGCCAAAGCTGACGTTCACTAAACTCTGTTTTTACCCTCTAGCACTCCATCAGGAACTCTCCTCTATCAGTTGAGCTAGTTTTTAAAACTGTAGCTCCGATTCACATTTTTACCTATTTCCAAAAATTGATGTATCCACTCTTTTACTTTCACGGGATTACCCTTCCCGGGGTGCCAAAGTTGACTTTCACGAAACTGTGTTTGGACCCTCTAGCACTCCATCAGGACCCCTCCTCTATCATTTGAGCTGGTTTTGAGAACTGTAGCTCCGATTCACATTTTTACCTATTGCCAAGCCGTGATGTATCCCCTATGACAATTTGACCGAATTACCCTCCCTGGGGTGCTAAAGTTGACTTTCACGAAACTGTGCTTGGACCCTCTAGCACTCCATCAGGAACCCTCCTCTATCATTTGAGGTGATTTTGAGAGCTGTAGTTTCGATTCACATTTTTACCTATCTCCAAACCATTATGTCTCCACTATGACACTTTCACGGAATTACCATTCATGGGGTGCCAAAGTTGACTTTCATAAAAATGTGTGTTGACCCTCTAGCACACCATCAGGAACCCTCCTCTATCATTTGAGCTGGTTTTAAAACCTGTAGCTCCGATTCACCTTTTTACCTATTTCCAAACCATGATCTATCCCCTATGACCCTTTCACGGGATTACCCTTCCGGGGGTGCCAAAGTTGCCTCTCACGAAACTGTGCTTGGACCCTCTAGCACTCCATGAGGAGCCCTCCTCTATCATTTGAGCTGGTTTTGAGAGCTGTAGCTCCGATTCACATTTTTACCTATTTCCAAACCATGAGGTATCCACTATGACCCTTTCACGGGATTACCCTTCCTGATGTGCTAAGTTTGACTTTTACGAATCTGTGCTTGGACCCTCTAGCACTCCATCAGGGACCCTCCTATATCATTTGAGCTGGTTTTGAGAGCTGTAGCTCCGATTCACATTTTACCTATTTCCAAAGTATGATGTATCAACTATTACCCTTTGACCTGATTACCCTTTAAGGGGTGCCAAAGTTTCCTCTCACGAAACTGTGCTCGGACCCTCTAGCACTCCATCAGGAACCCTCCTCTATCATTTGAGGTGATTTTGAGAGCTGTAGTTTCGATTCACATTTTTACCTATTTCCAAACCATGATGTATCCACTATGACCCTTTCACGGGATTACCATTCATGGGGTGCGAAAGTTGACTTTCACAAAAATGTGTGTTGACCCTCTAGCACTCCATCAGGAACCCTCCTCTATCCTTTGAGCTGGTTTTGAGAGCTGTAGCTCCGATTCACATTTTTAATTATTTCCAAACCATGATGTATGCACTATTACTCTTTGAACTGATTACTCACCCTGGGGTGCCAAAGTTGACTTTCACGAAACTGTGTTTGGACCCTCTAGCTCTCCATCAGGAACCCTCCTCTATCATTTGAGGTGGTTTTGAGAGCTGTAGCTCCGATTCACATTTTTACCTATTTCCAAACTATGATGTATGCACTATTACTCTTTGACCTGATTACTCTCCCTGGGGTGCCAAAGTTAACTTTCACGAAACTGTGTTTGGACCCTCTAGCACTCCATCAGGAACCCTCCTCTATCATTTGAGCTGGTTTTGAGAACTGTAGCTCCGATTCACATTTTTACCTATTTCCACACCATGATGTATGCACTAGTACCCTTTGAAATGACTACTCTCCCTGGGGTGCCAAAGTTGACTTTCACGAAACTGTGCTTGGACCCTCTAGCACTCCATCAGGAACCCTCCTCTATCTTTTCAGCTGGTTTTTAGAACTGTAGCTCCGATTCACCGTTTTACCTATTTCCAAACCATGATGTATCCCCTATGACCCTTTGACCGAATTACCCTTCCTGGGGTGCCAAAGTTGACTTTAACGAAACTGTGTTTGGACCCTCTAGCACTCCATCAGGAACCCTCCTCTATCATTTGAGCTGGTTTTGAGAGCTGTAGCTCTGATTCACATTTTACCTATTTCCAAAGCATGATGTTTCCGCTATTACCCTTTGACCTGATTACCCTCCCTGGGGTGCCAATGTTAACTTTCACGAAACTGTGTTTGGACCCTCTAGCACTCCATCAGGAACCCTCCTCTATCATTTGAGCTGGTTTTGAGAGCTTTAGCTCCGACTCACATTTTACCTATTTCCAGAGCATGATGTATCAACTATTACCCTTTGACCTGATTACCCTTTAAGGGGTGCCAAAGTTCCCTCTCACGAAACTGTGCTCGGACCCTCTAGCACTCCATCAGGAACCCTCCTCTATCATTTGAGGTGATTTTGAGAGCTGTAGTTTCGATTCACATTTTTACCTATTTCCAAACCATGATGTATCAACTATGACCCTTTCACGGGATTACCATTCATGGTTTGCGAAAGTTGACTTTCACAAAAATGTGTGTTGACCCTCTAGCACTCCATCAGGAACCCTCCTCTATCCTTTGAGGTGGTTTTGAGAGCTGTAGCTCCGATTCACATTTTACCTATTTCCAAAGCATGATGTATCAACTATTACCCTTTGACCTGATTACCCTTCCTGGGGTGCCAAATTTGACTTTCACGAAACTGTGTTTGGACCCTCTAGCACTCCATCAGGAACCCTCCTCTATCATTTGAGGTGGTTTTGAGAGCTGTAGCTCCGATTCACATTTTTACCTATTTCCAAACCATGATGTATGCACTATTACTCTTTGACCTGATTACTCTCCCTGGGGTGCCAAAGTTGACTTTGACAAAAATGTGTGTTGACCCTCTAGCACTCCATCAGGAACCCTCCTCTATCATTTGAGCTGGTTTTGAGAGCTGTAGCTCCGATTCACATTTTTACATATTTCCAAACCATGATGTATCCCCTATGACCCTTTCACGGGACTACCCTTCCCGGGGTGGTAAATTTGACTTTCACGAAACTGTGTTTGGACCCTCTAGCACTCCATCAGGAACCCTCCTCTATCATTTGAGCTTTTTTTGAGAACTGTAGCTCCGATTCACATTTTTACCTATTTCCACACCATGATGTATGCACTAGTACCATTTGACCTGATTACTCTCCCTGGGGTGCCAAAGTTGACTTTCACGAAACTGTGCTTGGACCCTCTAGCACTCCATCAGGAACCCTCCTCTATCTTTTGAGCTGGTTTTTAGAACTGTAGCTCCGATTCACCGTTTTACCTATTTCCCAACCATGATGTATCCCCTATGACCCTTTGACCGAATAACCCTTCCTGGGGTGCCAAAGTTGACTTTCACGAAACTGTGTTTGGACCCTCTAGCACTCCATCAGGAACCGTCCTCTATCATTTGAGCTGGTTTTGAGAGCTGTAGCTCTGATTCACATTTTACCTATTTCCAAAGCATGATGTTTCCGCTATTACCCTTTGACCTGATTACCCTCCCTGGGGTGCCAAAGTTAACTTTCACGAAACTGTGTTTGGACCCTCTAGCACTTCTTTAGGAACCCTCCTCTATCATTCGAATTGGTTTTGAGAGCTGTAGCTCTGATTCACATTTTTACCTATTTCCAACGCATGATGTATCCGCTATAACCTTTTGACCTGATTACACTCCCTGGGGTGCCAAAGTTGACTTACACGAAACTGTGATTGGACCCTCTAGCACTCCATCAGGAACCCTCCTCTATCATTTGAGCTGGTTTTAAAACCTGTAGCTCCGTTTCACATTTTTACCTATTTCCAAACCATGATGTATCCCCTATGACCCTTTCACGGGATTACCCTTCCGGGGGTGCCAAAGTTGACTTACACGAAACTGTGATTGGACCCTCTAGGACTCCATCAGGAACCCTCCTCTATCATTTGAGCTGGTTTTGAGAGCTGTAGCTCCGATTCACATTTTTACCTATTTCCAAACCATGATGTATCCACTATTACCCTTTGAAATGATTACCCTTCCTGGGGTGCCAAAGTTGACTTTCACGAAACTGTGTTTGGACCCTCTAGCACTCCATCAGGAACCCTCCTCTATCATTTGAGCTGGTTTTTAGAACTGTGGCTCCGATTCACCTTTTTACCTATTTCCCAACCATGATGTATCCCCTGTGACCCTTTCACGGGATTACCCTTCCTGGGGTGCCAAAGTTGACTTTCACAAAAATGTGTGTTGACCCTCTGGCGCTCCATCAGGAACCCTCCTCTATCATTTGAGCTGGTTTTGAGAGCTGTAGCTCCGATTCACATTTTTACCTATTTCCAAACCATGATGTATCCCCTATGACCCTTTCACGGGACTACCCTTCCCGGGGTGCTAAATTTGACTTTCACGAAACTGTGTTTGGACCCTCTAGCACTCCATCAGGAACCCTCCTCTATCATTTGAGCTTTTTTTGAGAACTGTAGCTCCGATTCACATTTTTACCTATTTCCACACCATGATGTATCCACTAGTACCATTTGACCTGATTACTCTCCCTGGGGTGCCAAAGTTGACTTTCACGAAACTGTGTTTGGACCCTCTAGCACTCCATCAGGAACCCTCCTCTATCATTTGAGCGGGTTTTTAGAACTGTGGCTCCGATTCACCTTTTTACCTATTTCCCAACCATGATGTATCCCCTATGACCCTTTCACGGGATTACTCTTCCTGGGGTGCCAAAGTTGACTTTCAGAAAAATGTGTGTTGACCCTCTGCCACTCCATGAGGAACCCTCCTCTATCATTTGAGCTGTTTTTTAGAACTGTAGCTCCGATTCACATTTTTACCTATTTCCAAAGCATGATGTATCCACTATTACCCTTTCACCTGATTACCCTTCCTGGGGTGCCAAAGTTGACTTTCACGAAACTGTGTTTGGACCCTCTAGCACTCCATCAGGAACCCTCCTCTATCATTTAAGCTGGTTTTTAGAACTGTGGCTCCGATTCACCTTTTTACCTATTTCCCAACCATGATGTATCCCCTGTAAACCTTTCACCTGATTACCCTCCCTGGGGTGCTAAAGTTGACTTTCACGAAACTGTGTTTGGACCCTTTAGCACTTCGTCAGGAACCCTCCTCTATCATTTGAGCTGGTTTTGAGAGCTGTACCACCGATTCACATTTTTACATATTTCCAAACCATGATGTATCCACTATTACCCTTTCACGGGATTACCCTTCCTGGGGTGCCAAAGTTGACTTTCACGAAACTGTGTTTGGACCTTCTAGCACTCCGTCAGGAACCCTCCTCTATCATTTGAGCTGGTTTTTAGAACTGTACCTCCGATTCACATTTTCACCTATTTCCACACCATGATGTATGCACTAGTACCCTTGACCTGATTACTCTCCCTGGGGTGCCAAAGTTGACTTTCACGAAACTGTGCTTGTTCCCTCTAGCACTCCATCAGGAACCCTCCTCTATCTTTTGAGCTGGTTTTTAGAACTGTAGCTCCGATTCACATTTTCACCTATTTTCAAACCATGATGTATCCCCTATGACCCCTTCACTGGATTACCCGTCCTTCGGTGCCAAAGTTGACTTTCACCAAACTGTGTTTGGACCCTCCAGCACTCCTTTAGGAACCCTCCTCTATCATTTGAGCTGGTTTTGAGAGCTGTAGCTCCGATTCACATTTTTACCTATTTCCAAAGCATGATGTATCCACTATTATACTTTCACGGGATTACCCTCAATGGGATGCCAAAGTTGACTTTCACGAAACTGTGTCTGGACCCTCTAGCACTCCATTAAGAACCCCCCTCTATCATTTGAGCTGGATTTTCGAACTGTAGCTCCGATTCATATTTTCACCTATTTCCAAAGCATGATGTATCCACTTTTACCCTTCCACCTGATTACCCTTCCTTGTGTGCCAAAGTTGACTTTCACGAAACTGTGCATTGACCCTCTAGCACTCCATCAGGAACCCTCCTCTATCATTTGAGCTGGTTTTGAGAACTGTTACTCCGATTCACATTTTACCGATTTCCAAACCATGATGTATCCACTATTACCCTTTGACCTGATTACCCTTCTTGGGGTGCCAAAGTTGACTTTCACGAAACTGTGTTTGGACCCTCTAGCACTCCATCAGGAACCCTCCTCTATCAATTAAGCGGGTTTTTAGAACTGTGGCTCCGATTCACCTTTTTACCTATTTCCCAACCATGATGTATCCCCTATGACCCTTTCACGGGATTACAATTCCTGGGGTGCCAAAGTTGACTTTCACAAAAATGTGTATTGACCCTCTAGCACTCCATCAGGAGCCCTCCTCTATCATTTGAGCTGGTTTTGAGAGCTGTAGCTCCGATTCACATTTTTACCTATTTCCAAACCATGATGTATCCACTATTATACTTTCACGGGATTACCCTTCCTGGGGTGCCAAATTTACTTTCACGAAACTGTGATTGGACTCTCTAGCACTCCATAAGGAGCCCTCCTCTGTCATGTGAGCTGGTTCTTAGAACTGTGGCTCCGATTCACCTTTTTACCTATTTCCCAACCATGATGTATCCCCTATGACCCTTTCACGGGATTACCTTTCCTGGGGTGCCAAAGTTGACTTTCACAAAAATGTGTATTGACCCTCTAGCACTCCATCAGGAGCCCTCCTCTATCATTTGAGCTGGTTTTGAGAGCTGTAGCTCCGATTCACATTTTTACCTATTTCCAAACCATGATGTATCCACTATTATACTTTCACGGGATTACCCTTCCTGGGGTGCCAAAGTTGACTTTCACAAAATTGTGTTTTGACCCTCTAGCACTCCATCAGGAACCCTCCTCTATCATTTGAGCTGGTTTTGAGAGCTGTAGCTCCGGTTCACATTTTTACCTATTTCCCAACCATGATGTATCCCCTTTGACCCTTTCACGGGATTACCCTTCTTGGGGTGCCAAAGTTGACTTTCACAAAAAAGTGTGTTGACCCTCTAGGACTCCACCAGGAACCCTCCTCTATCAATTGAGCTGCTTTTGAAACCTGTAGCTCCGATTCCCCTTTTTACCTATTTCCAAACCATGATGTGTCCACTATTATACTTTCACGGGAATACCCTTCCTGGGGTGCCAAAGTTGACCTTCACGAAACTGTGTTTGGACCCTCTAGCACTCCATCAAGAACCCTCCTCTATCATTTGAGCTGGTTTTAAAACCTGTAGCTCCGATTCAAAATTTTACCTATTTCCAAACCATGATGTATCAACTATGACCCTTTCACGGGATTACCCTTCCTGGGGTGCCAAAGTTGACTTTCACAAAACTGTGTGTTGACCCTCTAGCACTCCATCAATAACCCTCCTCTATCATTTGAGCTGGTTTTAAAGCCTCTATCTCCGATTCACATTTTCACCTATTTCCAAACCATGATGTATCCCTTGTGACCCTTTCAAGGGATTACCCTTCCTGGGGTGCCAAAGTTGACGTTCACGAAACTGTGTTTTGACCCTCTAGCACTCCATCAGGAACCCTCCTCTAACATTTGAGCTGGTTTTAAGGGCTCTATCTCCGATTCACATTTTCACCTATTTCCAAACGATGATGTATCCACTATTTCCCTTTCACTTGATTACCCTTTTTGGGGTGCCAAATTTGTCCTTCACAAAACCGTGTTTGTACCCTCTAGCACTCCATCAGGAACCCTCCTCTATCATTTGAGCTGGTTTTTAGAACTGTAGCTCCGATTCAGTTTTTTACCTATTTCCAAACCATAATGTATCCACTCTGACTCTTTCACGGGATTACCCTTCCTGGGGTGCCAAAGTTGAGTTTCACAAAACTGTGTTTGAACACTCTAGCACTTTATCAATAACCCTCCTCTATCATTTGATGTGGTTTTGAGAGCTGTAGCTCCGATTCACATTTTTACCTATTTCCAAACATGATGTATCCCCTATGACCCTGTCACCGGATTACACTCATTGGGGTGCCAAAGTTGACTTACACGAAACTGTGATTGGACCCTCTAGCACTCCATCAGGAACCCTCCTCTATCATTAGAGCTGGTTTTAAAACCTGTAGCTCCGTTTCACATTTTTACCTATTTCCAAACCATGATGTATCCCCTATGACCCTTTCACGGGATTACCCTTCCGGGGGTGCCAAAGTTGACTTACACGAAACTGTGATTGGACCCTCTAGGACTCCATCAGGAACCCTCCTCTATCATTTGAGCTGGTTTTGAGAGCTGTAGCTCCGATTCACATTTTTACCTATTTCCAAACCATGATGTATCCACTATTACCCTTTGAAATGATTACCCTTCCTGGGGTGCCAAAGTTGACTTTCACGAAACTGTGTTTGGACCCTCTAGCACTCCATCAGGAACCCTCCTCTATCATTTGAGCTGGTTTTTAGAACTGTGGCTCCGATTCACCTTTTTACCTATTTCCCAACCATGATGTATCCCCTGTGACCCTTTCACGGGATTACCCTTCCTGGGGTGCCAAAGTTGACTTTCACAAAAATGTGTGTTGACCCTCTGGCGCTCCATCAGGAACCCTCCTCTATCATTTGAGCTGGTTTTGAGAGCTGTAGCTCCGATTCACATTTTTACCTATTTCCAAACCATGATGTATCCCCTATGACCCTTTCACGGGACTACCCTTCCCGGGGTGCTAAATTTGACTTTCACGAAACTGTGTTTGGACCCTCTAGCACTCCATCAGGAACCCTCCTCTATCATTTGAGCTTTTTTTGAGAACTGTAGCTCCGATTCACATTTTTACCTATTTCCACACCATGATGTATGCACTAATACCATTTGACCTGATTACTCTCCCTGGGGTGCCAAAGTTGACTTTCACGAAACTGTGTTTGGACCCTCTAGCACTCCATCAGGAGCCCTCCTCTATCATTTGAGCTGGTTTTGAGAGCTGTAGCTCCGATTCACATTTTTACCTATTTCCAAACCATGATGTATCCACTATTATACTTTCACGGGATTACCCTTCCTGGGGTGCCAAAGTTGACTTTCACAAAAATGTGTTTTGACCCTCTAGCACTCCATCAGGAACCCTCCTCTATCATTTGAGCTGGTTTTGAGAGCTGTAGCTCCGGTTCACATTTTTACCTATTTCCCAACCATGATGTATCCCCTTTGACCCTTTCACGGGATTACCCTTCTTGGGGTGCCAAAGTTGACGTTCACAAAAAAGTGTGTTGACCCTCTAGGACTCCACCAGGAACCCTCCTCTATCAATTGAGCTGCTTTTGAAACCTGTAGCTCCGATTCCCCTTTTTACCTATTTCCAAACCATGATGTGTCCACTATTATACTTTCACGGGATTACCCTTCCTGGGGTGCCAAAGTTGACCTTCACGAAACTGTGTTTGGACCCTCTAGCACTCCATCAAGAACCCTCCTCTATCATTTGAGCTGGTTTTAAAACCTGTAGCTCCGATTCAAAATTTTACCTATTTCCAAACCATGATGTATCAACTATGACCCTTTCACGGGATTACCCTTCCTGGGGTGCCAAAGTTGACTTTCACAAAACTGTGTGTTGACCCTCTAGCACTCCATCAATAACCCTCCTCTATCATTTGAGCTGGTTTTAAAGCCTCTATCTCCGATTTACATTTTCACCTATTTCCAAACCATGATGTATCCCTTGTGACCCTTTCAAGGGATTACCCTTCCTGGGGTGCCAAAGTTGACTTTCACGAAACTGTGTTTTGACCCTCTAGCACTCCATCAGGAACCCTCCTCTAACATTTGAGCTGGTTTTAAGGGCTCTATCTCCGATTCACATTTTCACCTATTTCCAAACGATGATGTATCCACTATTTCCCTTTCACTTGATTACCCTTTTTGGGGTGCCAAATTTGTCCTTCACAAAACCGTGTTTGTACCCTCTAGCACTCCATCAGGAACCCTCCTCTATCATTTGAGCTGGTTTTTAGAACTGTAGCTCCGATTCAGTTTTTTACCTATTTCCAAACCATAATGTATCCACTCTGACTCTTTCACGGGATTACCCTTCCTGGGGTGCCAAAGTTGAGTTTCACAAAACTGTGTTTGAACACTCTAGCACTTCATCAATAACCCTCCTCTATCATTTGATGTGGTTTTGAGACCTGTAGCTCCGATTCACATTTTTACCTATTTCCAAACCATGATGTATCCCCTATGACCCTTTCACGGGACTACCCTTCCCGGGGTGCTAAATTTGACTTTCACGAAACTGTGTTTGGACCCTCTAGCACTCCATCAGGAACCCTCCTCTATCATTTGAGCTTTTTTTGAGAACTGTAGCTCCGATTCACATTTTTACCTATTTCCACACCATGATGTATGCACTAATACCATTTGACCTGATTACTCTCCCTGGGGTGCCAAAGTTGACTTTCACGAAACTGTGTTTGGACCCTCTAGCACTCCATCACGAGCCCTCCTCTATCATTTGAGCTGGTTTTGAGAGCTGTAGCTCCGATTCACATTTTTACCTATTTCCAAACCATGATGTATCCACTATTATACTTTCACGGGATTACCCTTCCTGGGGTGCCAAAGTTGACTTTCACAAAAATGTGTTTTGACCCTCTAGCACTCCATCAGGAACCCTCCTCTATCATTTGAGCTGGTTTTGAGAGCTGTAGCTCCGGTTCACATTTTTACCTATTTCCCAACCATGATGTATCCCCTTTGACCCTTTCACGGGATTACCCTTCTTGGGGTGCCAAAGTTGACTTTCACAAAAAAGTGTGTTGACCCTCTAGGACTCCACCAGGAACCCTCCTCTATCAATTGAGCTGCTTTTGAAACCTGTAGCTCCGATTCCCCTTTTTACCTATTTCCAAACCATGATGTGTCCACTATTATACTTTCACGGGATTACCCTTCCTGGGGTGCCAAAGTTGACCTTCACGAAACTGTGTTTGGACCCTCTAGCACTCCATCAAGAACCCTCCTCTATCATTTGAGCTGGTTTTAAAACCTGTAGCTCCGATTCAAAATTTTACCTATTTCCAAACCATGATGTATCAACTATGACCCTTTCACGGGATTACCCTTCCTGGGGTGCCAAAGTTGACTTTCACAAAACTGTGTGTTGACCCTCTAGCACTCCATCAATAACCCTCCTCTATCATTTGAGCTGGTTTTAAAGCCTCTATCTCCGATTTACATTTTCACCTATTTCCAAACCATGATGTATCCCTTGTGACCCTTTCAAGGGATTACCCTTCCTGGGGTGCCAAAGTTGACTTTCACGAAACTGTGTTTTGACCCTCTAGCACTCCATCAGGAACCCTCCTCTAACATTTGAGCTGGTTTTAAGGGCTCTATCTCCGATTCACATTTTCACCTATTTCCAAACGATGATGTATCCACTATTTCCCTTTCACTTGATTACCCTTTTTGGGGTGCCAAATTTGTCCTTCACAAAACCGTGTTTGTACCCTCTAGCACTCCATCAGGAACCCTCCTCTATCATTTGAGCTGGTTTTTAGAACTGTAGCTCCGATTCAGTTTTTTACCTATTTCCAAACCATAATGTATCCACTCTGACTCTTTCACGGGATTACCCTTCCTGGGGTGCCAAAGTTGAGTTTCACAAAACTGTGTTTGAACACTCTAGCACTTCATCAATAACCCTCCTCTATCATTTGATGTGGTTTTGAGAGCTGTAGCTCCGATTCACATTTTTACCTATTTCCAAACATGATGTATCCCCTATGACCCTGTCACCGGATTACCCTTCCTGGATTGCCAAACTTGACTTTCAGAAAAATGTGTGTTGACCCTCTACCACTCCATCAGGAACCCTCCTCTATCATTTGAGCTGGTTTTAAGATCTGTTCCTCCGATTCACATTTTTACCTATTTCCAAACCATGATGTATCCCCTATGACTCTTTCACGGGATTACCCTCCCTGGGGTGCCAAAGCTGACTTTCACAAGAATGTGTGTTGACCCTCTAGCACTCCAACAGGAACCCTCCTCTATCATTTGAGCTGGTTTTGAGAGCTGTAGCTCCGATTCACATTTTTACCTATTTCCAAACCATGATGTATCCCCTATGACCCTTTCACGGGATAACCATTCCTGGGGTGCTAAATGTGACTTTCACGAAACTGTGTTTGGACCCTCTAGCACTCCATCAGGAACCCTCCTCTGACATTTGAGCTGGTTTTGAGAGCTGTAGCTCCGATTCACATTTTTACCTATTTCCAAACCATGATGTATCCCCTATTTCCCTCTCACGGGATTACCCTTCCTGGGATGCCAAAGTTGACTTTCACGAAACTGTGTTTTGACCCTCTAGCACTCCATCAGGAACCCTCCTCTATCATTTGAGCTGGTTTTGAGAGCTGTAGCTCCGATTCACATTTTTGCCTATTTCCCAACCATGATGTATCCCCTATGACCCTTTCACGGGATTACCCTTCCTGGGGTGCAAAAAATGACTTTCATAAAACTGTGTTTGGACACTCTAGCACTCCATCAGGAACCCTCCTCTATCATTGGAGGTGGGTTTAAAACCTGTAGCTCCGATTCAAAATTTTACCTATTTCCAAACCATGATGTATCCCCTATGACCCTTTCATGGGATTAACATTCCTGGGTTGCTAAATGTGACTTTCACGAAACTGTGTTTGGACCCTCTAGCACTCCATCAGGAACCCTCCTCTATCATTTGAGGTGGTTTTGAGAGCTGTAGCTCTGATTCACATTTTACCTATTTCCAAAGAATGATGGATCCGCTATTACCCTTTCACCTGATTACCCTTTCTGGGGTGCCAAAGTTGACTTTCACGAAACTGTGTTTGGACCCTCTAGCACTCCATCAGGAACCCTCCTCTATCATTTGAGCTGGTTTTGAGAGCTGTAGCTCCGATTCACATTTGTACCTATTTCCAAACCATGATGTATCCCCTATGACCCTTTCAAGGGAAAAACCTTCCTCGGATGCCAAAGTTGAACTTCACAAAACTGTATTTGTACACTCTAGCACTCCATGAGGAACCCTCCTCTATCATTTGAGCTGGTTTTTAGAACTGTAGCTCCGAGTCACATTTGTACCTATTTCCAAACCATGATGTATCCCCTATTTCCCTCTCACGGGATTACCCTTCCTCGGGTGCCAAAGTTGACTTTCACGAAACTGTGTTTGGACCCTCTGGCACTCCATCAGGAACACTCCTCTATCATTTGAGCTGGTTTTGAGAGCTGTAGCTCCGATTCACATTTTAACCTATTCCCCAAACATGATGTATCCCCTATGACCCTGTCACCGGATTACCCTTCCTGGGGTGCCAAACTTGACTTTCAGAAAAATGTGTGTTGACCCTCTAGCACTCCATCAGGAACTCTCCTCTCTCATTTGAGCTGGTTTTAAGATCTGTACCTGCGATTCCCCTTTTTTGCCTATTTCCAAACCATGATGTGTCCCTCATGGCCCTTTCACGGGATTACCCTTCCTCGGATGCCAAAGTTGACTTTCACGAAACTGAGTTTGGACCCTCTAGCACTCAGTCAGGAACCCTCCTCTATCATTTGAGCTGGTTGTGAGAGCTGTAGCTCCGATTCACATTTGTACCTATTTCGAAACCATGATGTATCCCCTATGACCCTTTCACGGGATTACCCTTCCTGGGGTGCCAAAGTTGACTTTCACGAAACTGTGTTTTGACCATCTAGCACTCCAACAAGAACCCTCCTCTATCATTTGAGCTGGTTTTGAGAGCTGTACCTCCGATTCCCCTTTTTGCCTATTTCCCAAACATGATGTATCCCCTATGACCCATTCACAGGATTTCCCTTCCTCTGGTGGCAAAGGTGATTTTCACAAAAGTGTGTGTTGACCCTCTACCACTCCAACAAGAACCCTCCTCTATCATTTGAGCTGGTTTTGAGAGCTGTAGGTCCGATTCACATTTTTACCTATTCCCCAAACATGATGTATCCCCTATGACCCTGTCACCGGATTACCCTTCCTGGGGTGCCAAACTTGACTTTCAGAAAAATGTGTTTGGACCCTCTAGCACTCCATCAGGAACGCTCCTCTATCATCTGAGCTGGTTTTAAAAGCTGTAGCTCCGATTCACATTTTTACCTTTTTCCAAACCATGATGTATCCACTATTATACTTTCACGGGATTACCCTTCCTCAGGTGCTAAATTTGACTTTCACGAAACTGTGTTTGGACCCTCTAGCACTCCATCAGGAACCCTCCTTTATCATTTGAGGGGGTTCTGAGAGCTGTAGCTCCGATTCACATTTTTACCTATTTCCAAACCATGATGTATCCACTATTACCCTTTGACCTGATTACCCTCCCTGGGGTGCCAAAGTTGACGTTCACGAAACTGTGTTTTGACCCTCTAACACTCCATCAGGAACCCTCCTCTATCATTTGAGCTGGTTTATAGAACAGTAGCTCCTATTTACATTTTTACCTACTTCCAAACCATGATGTGTCCACTATGACCCTTTCAAGGGATAAACCTTCCTTTGGTGAAAAGGTTGAACTTCACGAAACTGTATTTGTACACTCTACCACTCCATGAGGAACCCTCCTCTATTATTTGAGCTGGTTTTTAGAACTGTAGCTCCGAGTCACATTTGTACGTATTTCGAAACCATGATGTATCCCCTATTTCCCTCTCACGGGATTACCCTTCCTCGGGTGCCAAAGTTGACTTTCACGAAACTGTGTTTGGACCCTCTAGCACTCCAACAAGAACCCTCCTCTATCATTTGAGCTGGTTTTGAGAGCTGTAGGTCCGAGTCACATTTTTACCTATTCCCCAAACATGATGTATCCCCTATGACCCTGTCACCGGATTACCCTTCCTGGGGTGCCAAACTTGACTTTCAGAAAAATGTGTGTTGACCCTCTAGCACTCCATCAGGAACTCTCCTCTATCATTTGAGCTGGTTTTAAGATCTGTTCCTCCGATTCACATTTGTACCTATTTCCAAACCATGATGTATCCCCTATGACTCTTTCACGGGATTACCCTCCCTCGGGTGCCGAAGTTGACTTTCACGAAACTGAGTTTTGACTCTCTAGCACTCCATCAGGAACCCTCCTCTATCATTTGAGGTGGTTTTGAGAGCTGTAGCTGCGATTCACATTTTTACCTGTTTCCAAACCATGATGTATCCACTATTACCCTTTGACCTGATTACCCTCCCTGGGGTGCCAAAGTTGACGTTCACGAAACTGTGTTTTGACCCTCTAACACTCCATCAGGAACCCTCCTCTATCATTTGAGCTGGTTTATAGAACAGTAGCTCCTATTTACATTTTTACCTACTTCCAAACCATGATGTGTCCACTATGACCCTTTCAAGGGATAAACCTTCCTTTGGTGAAAAGGTTGAACTTCACGAAACTGTATTTGTACACTCTACCACTCCATGAGGAACCCTCCTCTATTATTTGAGCTGGTTTTTAGAACTGTAGCTCCGAGTCACATTTGTACGTATTTCGAAACCATGATGTATCCCCTATTTTGCTCTCACGGGATTACCCTTCCTCGGGTGCCAAAGTTGACTTTCACGAAACTGTGTTTGGACCCTCTAGCACTCCAACAAGAACCCTCCTCTATCATTTGAGCTGGTTTTGAGAGCTGTAGGTCGGATTCACACTTTTACCTATTTCCAAACCATGATGTATCCACTATTATACTTTCACGGGATTACCCTTCTTGGTGTGCCAAAGTTGACTTTCACGAAACTGTGTTTGGACCCTCTAGCACTCCATCAGGAACCCTCCTCTATCATTTGAGCTGGTTTTGAGAGCTGTAGCTCCGATTCCCCTTTTTACCTATTTCCCAACCATGATGTATCCCCTATGACCCTTTGAAGGGATTTCCCTTCCTCTGGTGCCAAAGCTGACTTTCACAAAAATGTGTGTTGACCCTCTAGCACTCCACCAGGAACCTTCCTCTATCATTTGACCTGGTTTTGAGAGCTGTAGCTCCGATTCACATTTTTACCTATTCCCCAAACATGATGTAACTCCTATCACCCTCTCACCGGATTACCCTTCCTGGGGTGCCAAAGTTGACTTTCAGAAAAATGTGTGCTGACCCTCTAGCACTATAAACAGGAACCCTCCTTTATCATTTGAGCTGGTTTTGAGAGCTGTAGCTCCGATTCCCCTTTTTACCTATTTCCCAACCATGATGTATCCACTATCACCCTTTGACCTGATTACCCTTTAAGGGGTGCCAAAGTTGACGTTCACAAAACTGTGTTTTGACCCTCTAACACTCCATCAGGAACCCTCCTCTATCATTTGAGCTGGTTTACAGAACAGTAGCTCCTATTTACATTTTTACCTATTTCCAAACCATGATGTATCCACTATGACCCTTTCACGGCATTACCCTTCCTCGGGTACCAAAGTTGACTTTCACGAAACTGTGTTTGGACCCTCTAGCACTCCATCATCAACCCTCCTCTATCATTTGAGCTGGTTTATAGAACTGTAGCTCCGAGTCACATTTGTACCTATTTCCAAACCATGATGTATCCCCTATTTCCCTCTCACGGGATTACCCTTCTTGGGATGCCAAAGTTGACTTTCAGGAAACTGTGTTTTAAACCTCTAGCACTCCATCAGGAACCCTCCTCTATCATTTGAGCTGGTTTATGGAACTGTAGCTCCTATTTACATTTTTACCTATTTCCAAACCATGATGTATCCACTATGACCCTTTCACGGCATTACCCTTCCTCGGGTACCAAAGTCGACTTTCACGAAACTGTGTTTGGACCCTCTAGCACTCCATCAGGAACCCTCCTCTATCATTTGAGCTCCTTTTAAAACCTGTAGCTCCGATTCACATTTTTACCTATTTCCAAACCATGATGTATCCCCTATTTCCCTCTCACGGGATTACCCTTCTTGGGGTGCCAAAGTTGACTTTCACGAAACTGTGTTTTAAACCTCTAGCACTCCAACAGGAACCCTCCTCTATCATTGGAGGTGGTGTTTTTAGAGCTGTGGCTCCGATTCACATTTTTACCTATTTCCAAACCATGATGTATCCACTATTACCCTTTCAAGGGATAACCCTCCCGCGGGTGCCAAAGTTGACTTTCACAAAACTGTGTTTTGACCCTCTAGCACTCCATCAGGAACCCTCCTCTATCATTTGAGCTGGTTTTGAGAGCTGTAGCTCCGATTCCCCTTTTTACCTATTTCCCAACCATGATGTATCCCCTATGACCCTTTGAAGGGATTTCCCTTCCTCTGGTGCCAAAGCTGACTTTCACAAAAATGTGTGTTGACACTCTAGCACTCCACCAGGAACCCTCCTCTATCATTTGACCTGGTTTTGAGAGCTGTAGCTCCGATTCACATTTTTACCTATTCCCCAAACATGATGTAACTCCTATCACCCTGTCACCGGATTACCCTTCCTGGGGTGCCAAAGTTGACTTTCAGAAAAATGTGTGCTGACCCTCAAGGACTATAAACAGGAACCCTCCTTTATCATTTGAGCTGGTTTTGAGAGCTGTAGCTCCGATTCCCCTTTTTACCTATTTCCCAACCATGATGTATCCACTATCACCCTTTGACCTGATTACCCTCCCTGGGGTGCCAAAGTTGACGTTCACAAAACTGTGTTTTGACCCTCTAACACTCCATCATGAACCCTCCTCTATCATTTGAGCTGGTTTACAGAACAGTAGCTCCTATTTACATTTTTACCTATTTCCAAACCATGATGTATCCACTATGACCCTTTCACGGCATTACCCTTCCTCGGGTACCAAAGTTGACTTTCACGAAACTGTGTTTGGACCCTCTAGCACTCCATCATCAACCCTCCTCTATCATTTGAGCTGGTTTATAGAACTGTAGCTCCGAGTCACATTTGTACCTATTTCCAAACCATGATGTATCCCCTATTTCCCTCTCACGGGATTACCCTTCTTGGGATGCCAAAGTTGACTTTCAGGAAACTGTGTTTTAAACCTCTAGCACTCCATCAGGAACCCTCCTCTATCATTTGAGCTGGTTTATGGAACTGTAGCTCCTATTTACATTTTTACCTATTTCCAAACCATGATGTATCCACTATGACCCTTTCACGGCATTACCCTTCCTCGGGTACCAAAGTCGACTTTCACGAAACTGTGTTTGGACCCTCTAGCACTCCATCAGGAACCCTCCTCTATCATTTGAGCTGGTTTTAAAACCTGTAGCTCCGATTCACATTTTTACCTATTTCCAAACCATGATGTATCCCCTATTTCCCTTTCACGGGATTACCCTTCTTGGGGTGCCAAAGTTGACTTTCACGAAACTGTGTTTTAAACCTCTAGCACTCCAACAGGAACCCTCCTCTATCATTGGAGGTGGTGTTTTTAGAGCTGTGGCTCCGATTCACATTTTTACCTATTTCCAAACCATGATGTATCCACTATTACCCTTTCAAGGGATAACCCTCCCTCGGGTGCCAAAGTTGACTTTCACAAAACTGTGTTTTGACCCTCTAGCACTCCATCAGGAACCCTCCTCTATCATTTGAGCTGGTTTTGAGAGCTTTAGCTCCGATTCACATTTTTACCTATTTCCAAACCATGATGTATCCCCTATTATACTTTCACGGGATTACCCTTCTTGGGGTGCCAAAGTTGACTTTCACAAAACTGTGTTTGGACCCTCTAGCACTCCATCAGGAACCCTCCTCTATCATTTGAGCTGGTTTTAAAACTTGTAGCTCCCATTCACATTTTTACCTATTTCCAAACCATGATGTATCCACTGTTATACTTTCACGGGATTACCCTTCTTGGGGTGCCAAAGTTGACTTTCACGAAACTGTGTTTGGACCCTCTAGCACTCCATCAGGAACCCTCCTCTATCATTTGAGCTGGTTTTGAGAGCTGTAGCTCCGATTCCCCTTTTTACCTATTTCCCAACCATGATGTATCCCCTATGACCCTTTCAAGGGATTTCCCTTCCTCGGGTGCCAAAGCTGACTTTCACAAAAATGTGTGTTGACCCTCTAGCACTCCACCAGGAACCCTCCTCTATCATTTGACCTGGTTTTGAGAGCTGTAGCTCCGATTCACATTTTTACCTATTCCCCAAACATGATGTAACTCCTATCACCCTGTCACCGGATTACCCTTCCTGGGGTGCCAAAGTTGACTTTCAGAAAAATGTGTGCTGACCCTCTAGCACTATAAACAGGAACCCTCCTTTATCATTTGAGCTGGTTTTGAGACCTGTAGCTCCGATTCCCCTTTTTACCTATTTCCCAACCATGATGTATCCACTATTACCCTTTGACCTGATTACCCTCCCTGGGGTGCCAAAGTTGACGTTCACAAAACTGTGTTTTGACCCTCTAACACTCCATCAGGAACCCTCCTCTATCATTTGAGCTGGTTTATAGAACAGTAGCTCCTATTTACATTTTTACCTATTTCCAAACCATGATGTATCCACTATGACCCTTTCACGGTATTACCCTTCCTCGGGTACCAAAGTTGACTTTCACGATACTGTGTTTGGACCCTCTAGCACTCCATCAGGAACCCTCCTCTATCATTTGAGCTGGTTTATAGAACTGTAGCTCCGAGTCACATTTGTACCTATTTCCAAGCCATGATGTATCCCCTATTTCCCTCTCACGGGATTACCCTTCTTGGGATGCCAAAGTTGACTTTCACGAAACTGTGTTTTAAACCTCTAGCACTCCACCAGGAACCCTCCTCTATCATTTGAGCTGGTTTATAGAACTGTAGCTCCTATTTACATTTTTACCTATTTCCAAACCATGATGTATCCACTATGACCCTTTCACGGCATTACCCTTCCTCGGGTACCAAAGTTGACTTTCACGAAACTGTGTTTGGACCCTCTAGCACTCCATCAGGAACCCTCCTCTATCATTTGAGCTGGTTTTAAAACCTGTAGCTCCGATTCACATTTTTACCTATTTCCAAACCATGATGTATCCCCTATTTCCCTCTCACGGGATTACCCTTCTTGGGGTGCCAAAGTTGACTTTCACGAAACTGTGTTTTAAACCTCTAGCACTCCAACAGGAACCCTCCTCTATCATTGGAGGTGGTGTTTTTAGAGCTGTGGCTCCGATTCACATTTTTACCTATTTCCAAACCATGATGTATCCACTATTACCCTTTCAAGGGATAACCCTCCCTCGGGTGCCAAAGTTGACTTTCACAAAACTGTGTTTTGACCCTCTAGCACTCCATCAGGAACCCTCCTCTATCATTTGAGCTGGTTTTAAAACCTGTAGCTCCGATTCACATTTTTACCTATTTCCAAACCATGATGTATCCCCTATTATACTTTCACGGGATTACCCTTCTTGGGGTGCCAAAGTTGACTTTCACGAAACTGTGTTTGGACCCTCTAGCACTCCATCAGGAACCCTCCTCTATCATTTGAGCTGGTTTTAAAACTTGTAGCTCCCATTCACATTTTTACCTATTTCCAAACCATGATGTATCCACTATTATACTTTCACGGGATTACCCTTCTTGGGGTGTCAAAGTTGACTTTCACGAAACTGTGTTTGGATCCTCTAGCACTCCATCAGGAACCCTCCTCTATCATTTGAGCTGGTTTTGAGAGCTGTAGCTCCGATTCCCCTTTTTACCTATTTCCCAACCATGATGTATCCCCTATGACCCTTTCAAGGGATTTCCCTTCCTCTGGTGCCAAAGCTGACTTTCACAAAAATGTGTGTTGACCCTCTAGCACTCCAACAGGAACCCTCCTCTATCATTTGACCTGGTTTTGAGAGCTGTAGCTCCGATTCACATTTTTACCTATTCCCCAAACATGATGTATCCCCTATCACCCTGTCACCGGATTACCCTTCCTGGGGTGCCAAAGTTGACTTTCAGAAAAATGTGTGCTGACCCTCTAGCACTATAAACAGGAACCCTCCTTTATCATTTGAGCTGGTTTTGAGAGCTGTAGCTCCGATTCCCCTTTTTACCTATTTCCCAACCATGACGTATCCACTATTAGCCTTTGACCTGATTACCATCCCTGGGGTGCCAAAGTTGACGTTCACGAAACTGTGTTTTGACCCTCTAACACTCCATCAGGAACCCTCCTCTATCATTTGAGCTGGTTTATAGAACTGTAGCTCCTATTTACATTTTTACCTATTTCCAAACCATGATGTATCAACTATGACGCTTTCACGGCATTACCCTTCCTCGGGTACCAAAGTTGACTTTCACGAAACTGTGTTTGGACCCTCTAGCACTCCATCAGGAACCCTCCTCTATCATTTGAGCTGGTTTATAGAAATGTAGCTCCGAGTCACATTTGTACCTATTTCCAAACCATGATGTATCCCCTATTTCCCTCTCACGGGATTACCCTTCTTGGGGTGCCAAAGTAGACTTTCACGAAACTGTGTTTTAAACCTCTAGCACTCCACCAGGAACCCTCCTCTATCATTGGAGGTGGTGTTTTTAGAACTGCGGCTCCGATTCAAATTTTTACCTATTTCCAAACCATGATGTATCCACTATCACCCTTTCAAGGGATAACCCTCCCTGGGGTGCCAAAGTTGACTTTCACAAAACTGTGTTTTGACCCTCTAGCACTCCATCAGGAACCCTCCTCTATCATTTGAGCTGGTTTTGAGAGCTGTAGCTCCGATTCCCCTTTTTACCTATTTCCCAACCATGATGTATCCCCTATGACCCTTTCAAGGGATTTCCCTTCCTCTGGTGCCAAAGCTGACTTTCACAAAAATGTGTGTTGACCCTCTAGCACTCCAACAGGAACCCTCCTCTATCATTTGACCTGGTTTTGAGAGCTGTAGCTCCGATTCACATTTTTACCTATTCCCCAAACATGATGTATCCCCTATCACCCTGTCACCGGATTACCCTTCCTGGGGTGCCAAAGTTGACTTTCAGAAAAATGTGTGCTGACCCTCTAGCACTATAAACAGGAACCCTCCTTTATCATTTGAGCTGGTTTTGAGAGCTGTAGCTCCGATTCCCCTTTTTACCTATTTCCCAACCATGACGTATCCACTATTACCCTTTGACCTGATTACCATCCCTGGGGTGCCAAAGTTGACGTTCACGAAACTGTGTTTTGACCCTCTAACACTCCATCAGGAACCCTCCTCTATCATTTGAGCTGGTTTATAGAACTGTAGCTCCTATTTACATTTTTACCTATTTCCAAACCATGATGTATCAACTATGACGCTTTCACGGCATTACCCTTCCTCGGGTACCAAAGTTGACTTTCACGAAACTGTGTTTGGACCCTCTAGCACTCCATGAGGAACCCTCCTCTATCATTTGAGCTGGTTTATAGAAATGTAGCTCCGAGTCACATTTGTACCTATTTCCAAACCATGATGTATCCCCTATTTCCCTCTCACGGGATTACCCTTCTTGGGGTGCCAAAGTTGACTTTCACGAAACTGTGTTTTAAACCTCTAGCACTCCACCAGGAACCCTCCTCTATCATTGGAGGTGGTGTTTTTAGAGCTGCGGCTCCGATTCACATTTTTACCTATTTCCAAACCATGATGTATCCACTATTACCCTTTCAAGGGATAACCCTCCCTGGGGTGCCAATGTTGACTTTCACAAAACTGTGTTTTGACCCTCTAGCACTCCATCAGGAACCCTCCTCTATCATTTGAGCTGGTTTTGAGAGCTGTAGCTCCGATTCCCCTTTTTACCTATTTCCCAACCATGATGTATCCCCTATGACCCTTTCAAGGGATTACCCTTCCTCAGGTGCTAAATTTGACTTTCACGAAACTGTGTTTGGACCCTCTAGCACTCCATCAGGAACCCTCCTCTATCATTTGAGCTGGTTTTGAGAGCTGTAGCTCCGATTCACATTTTTACCTATTTCCAAACCATGATGTATCCCCTATGACCCTTTCACGGGATTACCCTTCCTTGTGTGCCAAAGTTGACTTTCACCAAACAGTGTTTGGACTCTCTAGCACTCCAACAGGAACACTCCTCTATCATTTGAGCTGGTTTTAAAACCTGTAGCTCCGATTCACATTTTTACCTATTTCCAAACCATGATGTATCCACTATTTCCCTTTCACGTGATTACCCTTCAAGGGGTGCCAAAGTTGACCTTCACAAAACTGTGTTTGTACACTCTAGCACTCCATCAGGAACCCTCCTCTATCATTTGAACTGGTTTTGAGAACTGTACCTCCGATTCACATTTTTACCTATTTCCAAACCATGATGTATCCCCTATTTCCCTTTCACTGAATTACCCTTCCTGGGGTGCCAAAGTTGACCTTCACGAAGCTGTTTGTTAAATCTCTAGCACTCCATCTGGACAGTCCTCTATCATTTGAGCTGGTTTTAAAACCTGTAGCTCCGTTTCACCTTTTTACCTTTTTCCAAACCATGATGTATCCACTATTACCCTTTCACGGGATTACCCTTCCTGGGGTGCCAAAGTTGACTTTCACGAAACAGTGTTTGTACACTCTAGCACTCCGTCACAAACCCTCCTCTATTATTTGATCTGGTTTTAAGAACTGTACCTCAGATTCACAGTTTTACCTATTTCCAAACCATGATGTATCCCCCGTGACCCTTTCATGCTATTACCTTTCCTGGGGTGCCAAAGTTGACTTTCAGGAAGCTGTGTGTTCACCGTCTAGCACTCCATCAGGAACCCTCCTCTATCATTTGAGCTGGTTTTGTAAACTGTAGCTCCGATTCCCCTTTTTACCTTTTTCCCAACCATGATGTATCCCCTATGACTCTTTCACGGGACTACCCTTCCTGGGGTGCCAAAGTTGACTTTCACGAAACTGTGTTTGTACACTCTAGCAGTCCATCAGGAACCCTCCTCTATCATTTGAGCTGGTTTTGAGATCTGTACCTCCTATTCACATTTTTACCTATTTCCAAACCATGATGTATCCACTATTATACTCTCACGGGATTACCCTTCCTGGGGTGCCAAAGTTGACTTTGACGAATTAGCGTTTGGAACCTCTAACACTCCATCAGGAACCCTCCTCTATCATTTGAGCTGGTTTTAAAACCTGTAGCTCCGATTCACATTTTTACCTATTTCCAAACCATGATGTATCCCCTATTACCCTTTCACGGGATTACCCTTCATTTGGTGCCAAAGTTGACCTTCACAAAACTGTGTTTGTACACTCTAGCACTCCATCAGGAACCCTCCTCTATTATTTGAGCTGGTTTTGAGAACTGCACCTCCGATTCACAGTTTTACCTATTTCCAAACCATGATGTATCCCCCATGACCCTTTCACGTGATTACCCTCCCTCGAGTGCCAAAGTTGACTTTCACGAAGCTGTGTGTTGACCGTCTAGCACTCCATCAGGAACCCTCCTCTATCATTTGAGCTGGTTTTGAGAGCTGTAGCTCCGATTCACCTTTTCACCTATTTCCAAACCATGATGTATCCACTATTACCCTTTCAAGGGATAACCCTCCCTCGGGTGCCAAAGTTGACTTTGACGAATTTGTGTTTGGAACCTCTAACACTCCATCAGGAACCCTCCTCTATCATTTGAGCTGGTTTTAAAACCTGTAGCTCCGATTCACCTTTTTACCTTTTTCCAAACCATGATATATCCACTATTACCCTTTCACGTGATTACCCTTCCTGGGGTGCCAAAGTTGACCTTCACGAAACAGTGTTTGGACTCTCTAGCACTAAAACAGGAACACTCCCCTATCATTTGAGGTGGTTTTAAAACCTGTAGCTCCGATTCACATTTTTGCCTATTTCCAAACCATGATGTATCCCCTATTACCCTTTCACGGGATTACCCTTCATTTGGTGCCAAAGTTGACCTTCACAAAACTGTGTTTGTACACTACAGCACTCCATCAGGAACCCTCCTCTATTATTTGAGCTGGTTTTGAGAACTGCACCTCCGATTCACAGTTTTACCTATTTCCAAACCATGATGTATCCCCTATTTCCCTTTCACTGAATTACCCTTCCTGGGGTGCCAAAGTTGACCTTCACGAAGCTGTTTGTTAAATCTCTAGCACTCCATCTGGACAGTCCTCTATCATTTGAGCTGGTTTTAAAACCTGTAGCTCCGTTTCACCTTTTTACCTTTTTCCAAACCATGATGTATCCACTATTACCCTTTCACGGGATTACCCTTCCTGGGGTGCCAAAGTTGACTTTCACGAAACAGTGTTTGTACACTCTAGCACTCCGTCACAAACCCTCCTCTATTATTTGATCTGGTTTTAAGAACTGTACCTCAGATTCACAGTTTTACCTATTTCCAAACCATGATGTATCCCCCGTGACCCTTTCATGCTATTACCTTTCCTGGGGTGCCAAAGTTGACTTTCAGGAAGCTGTGTGTTCACCGTCTAGCACTCCATCAGGAACCCTCCTCTATCATTTGAGCTGGTTTTGTAAACTGTAGCTCCGATTCCCCTTTTTACCTTTTTCCCAACCATGATGTATCCCCTATGACTCTTTCACGGGACTACCCTTCCTGGGGTGCCAAAGTTGACTTTCACGAAACTGTGTTTGTACACTCTAGCAGTCCATCAGGAACCCTCCTCTATCATTTGAGCTGGTTTTGAGATCTGTACCTCCTATTCACATTTTTACCTATTTCCAAACCATGATGTATCCACTATTATACTCTCACGGGATTACCCTTCCTGGGGTGCCAAAGTTGACTTTGACGAATTAGCGTTTGGAACCTCTAACACTCCATCAGGAACCCTCCTCTATCATTTGAGCTGGTTTTAAAACCTGTAGCTCCGATTCACATTTTTACCTATTTCCAAACCATGATGTATCCCCTATTACCCTTTCACGGGATTACCCTTCATTTGGTGCCAAAGTTGACCTTCACAAAACTGTGTTTGTACACTCTAGCACTCCATCAGGAACCCTCCTCTATTATTTGAGCTGGTTTTGAGAACTGCACCTCCGATTCACAGTTTTACCTATTTCCAAACCATGATGTATCCCCCATGACCCTTTCACGTGATTACCCTCCCTCGAGTGCCAAAGTTGACTTTCACGAAGCTGTGTGTTGACCGTCTAGCACTCCATCAGGAACCCTCCTCTATCATTTGAGCTGGTTTTGAGAGCTGTAGCTCCGATTCACCTTTTCACCTATTTCCAAACCATGATGTATCCACTATTACCCTTTCAAGGGATAACCCTCCCTCGGGTGCCAAAGTTGACTTTGACGAATTTGTGTTTGGAACCTCTAACACTCCATCAGGAACCCTCCTCTATCATTTGAGCTGGTTTTAAAACCTGTAGCTCCGATTCACCTTTTTACCTTTTTCCAAACCATGATATATCCACTATTACCCTTTCACGTGATTACCCTTCCTGGGGTGCCAAAGTTGACCTTCACGAAACAGTGTTTGGACTCTCTAGCACTAAAACAGGAACACTCCCCTATCATTTGAGGTGGTTTTAAAACCTGTAGCTCCGATTCACATTTTTGCCTATTTCCAAACCATGATGTATCCCCTATTACCCTTTCACGGGATTACCCTTCATTTGGTGCCAAAGTTGACCTTCACAAAACTGTGTTTGTACACTACAGCACTCCATCAGGAACCCTCCTCTATTATTTGAGCTGGTTTTGAGAACTGCACCTCCGATTCACAGTTTTACCTATTTCCAAACCATGATGTATCCCCTATTTCCCTTTCACTGAATTACCCTTCCTGGGGTGCCAAAGTTGACCTTCACGAAGCTGTTTGTTAAATCTCTAGCACTCCATCTGGACAGTCCTCTATCATTTGAGCTGGTTTTAAAACCTGTAGCTCCGTTTCACCTTTTTACCTTTTTCCAAACCATGATGTATCCACTATTACCCTTTCACGGGATTACCCTTCCTGGGGTGCCAAAGTTGACTTTCACGAAACAGTGTTTGTACACTCTAGCACTCCGTCACAAACCCTCCTCTATTATTTGATCTGGTTTTAAGAACTGTACCTCAGATTCACAGTTTTACCTATTTCCAAACCATGATGTATCCCCCGTGACCCTTTCATGCTATTACCTTTCCTGGGGTGCCAAAGTTGACTTTCAGGAAGCTGTGTGTTCACCGTCTAGCACTCCATCAGGAACCCTCCTCTATCATTTGAGCTGGTTTTGTAAACTGTAGCTCCGATTCCCCTTTTTACCTTTTTCCCAACCATGATGTATCCCCTATGACTCTTTCACGGGACTACCCTTCCTGGGGTGCCAAAGTTGACTTTCACGAAACTGTGTTTGTACACTCTAGCAGTCCATCAGGAACCCTCCTCTATCATTTGAGCTGGTTTTGAGATCTGTACCTCCTATTCACATTTTTACCTATTTCCAAACCATGATGTATCCACTATTATACTCTCACGGGATTACCCTTCCTGGGGTGCCAAAGTTGACTTTGACGAATTAGCGTTTGGAACCTCTAACACTCCATCAGGAACCCTCCTCTATCATTTGAGCTGGTTTTAAAACCTGTAGCTCCGATTCACATTTTTACCTATTTCCAAACCATGATGTATCCCCTATTACCCTTTCACGGGATTACCCTTCATTTGGTGCCAAAGTTGACCTTCACAAAACTGTGTTTGTACACTCTAGCACTCCATCAGGAACCCTCCTCTATTATTTGAGCTGGTTTTGAGAACTGCACCTCCGATTCACAGTTTTACCTATTTCCAAACCATGATGTATCCCCCATGACCCTTTCACGTGATTACCCTCCCTCGAGTGCCAAAGTTGACTTTCACGAAGCTGTGTGTTGACCGTCTAGCACTCCATCAGGAACCCTCCTCTATCATTTGAGCTGGTTTTGAGAGCTGTAGCTCCGATTCACCTTTTCACCTATTTCCAAACCATGATGTATCCACTATTACCCTTTCAAGGGATAACCCTCCCTCGGGTGCCAAAGTTGACTTTGACGAATTTGTGTTTGGAACCTCTAACACTCCATCAGGAACCCTCCTCTATCATTTGAGCTGGTTTTAAAACCTGTAGCTCCGATTCACCTTTTTACCTTTTTCCAAACCATGATATATCCACTATTACCCTTTCACGTGATTACCCTTCCTGGGGTGCCAAAGTTGACCTTCACGAAACAGTGTTTGGACTCTCTAGCACTAAAACAGGAACACTCCCCTATCATTTGAGGTGGTTTTAAAACCTGTAGCTCCGATTCACATTTTTGCCTATTTCCAAACCATGATGTATCCCCTATTACCCTTTCACGGGATTACCCTTCATTTGGTGCCAAAGTTGACCTTCACAAAACTGTGTTTGTACACTACAGCACTCCATCAGGAACCCTCCTCTATTATTTGAGCTGGTTTTGAGAACTGCACCTCCGATTCACAGTTTTACCTATTTCCAAACCATGATGTATCCCCCATGACCCTTTCACGTGATTACCCTCCCTCGAGTGCCAAAGTTGACTTTCACGAAACTGTGTTTGGACCCTCTAGCACTCCATCAGGAACCCTCCTCTATCATTTGAGCTGGTTTATAGAAATGTAGCTCCGAGTCACATTTGTACCTATTTCCAAACCATGATGTATCCCCTATTTCCCTCTCACGGGATTACCCTTCTTGGGGTGCCAAAGTAGACTTTCACGAAACTGTGTTTTAAACCTCTAGCACTCCACCAGGAACCCTCCTCTATCATTGGAGGTGGTGTTTTTAGAACTGCGGCTCCGATTCAAATTTTTACCTATTTCCAAACCATGATGTATCCACTATCACCCTTTCAAGGGATAACCCTCCCTGGGGTGCCAAAGTTGACTTTCACAAAACTGTGTTTTGACCCTCTAGCACTCCATCAGGAACCCTCCTCTATCATTTGAGCTGGTTTTGAGAGCTGTAGCTCCGATTCCCCTTTTTACCTATTTCCCAACCATGATGTATCCCCTATGACCCTTTCAAGGGATTTCCCTTCCTCTGGTGCCAAAGCTGACTTTCACAAAAATGTGTGTTGACCCTCTAGCACTCCAACAGGAACCCTCCTCTATCATTTGACCTGGTTTTGAGAGCTGTAGCTCCGATTCACATTTTTACCTATTCCCCAAACATGATGTATCCCCTATCACCCTGTCACCGGATTACCCTTCCTGGGGTGCCAAAGTTGACTTTCAGAAAAATGTGTGCTGACCCTCTAGCACTATAAACAGGAACCCTCCTTTATCATTTGAGCTGGTTTTGAGAGCTGTAGCTCCGATTCCCCTTTTTACCTATTTCCCAACCATGACGTATCCACTATTACCCTTTGACCTGATTACCATCCCTGGGGTGCCAAAGTTGACGTTCACGAAACTGTGTTTTGACCCTCTAACACTCCATCAGGAACCCTCCTCTATCATTTGAGCTGGTTTATAGAACTGTAGCTCCTATTTACATTTTTACCTATTTCCAAACCATGATGTATCAACTATGACGCTTTCACGGCATTACCCTTCCTCGGGTACCAAAGTTGACTTTCACGAAACTGTGTTTGGACCCTCTAGCACTCCATGAGGAACCCTCCTCTATCATTTGAGCTGGTTTATAGAAATGTAGCTCCGAGTCACATTTGTACCTATTTCCAAACCATGATGTATCCCCTATTTCCCTCTCACGGGATTACCCTTCTTGGGGTGCCAAAGTTGACTTTCACGAAACTGTGTTTTAAACCTCTAGCACTCCACCAGGAACCCTCCTCTATCATTGGAGGTGGTGTTTTTAGAGCTGCGGCTCCGATTCACATTTTTACCTATTTCCAAACCATGATGTATCCACTATTACCCTTTCAAGGGATAACCCTCCCTGGGGTGCCAATGTTGACTTTCACAAAACTGTGTTTTGACCCTCTAGCACTCCATCAGGAACCCTCCTCTATCATTTGAGCTGGTTTTGAGAGCTGTAGCTCCGATTCCCCTTTTTACCTATTTCCCAACCATGATGTATCCCCTATGACCCTTTCAAGGGATTACCCTTCCTCAGGTGCTAAATTTGACTTTCACGAAACTGTGTTTGGACCCTCTAGCACTCCATCAGGAACCCTCCTCTATCATTTGAGCTGGTTTTGAGAGCTGTAGCTCCGATTCACATTTTTACCTATTTCCAAACCATGATGTATCCCCTATGACCCTTTCACGGGATTACCCTTCCTTGTGTGCCAAAGTTGACTTTCACCAAACAGTGTTTGGACTCTCTAGCACTCCAACAGGAACACTCCTCTATCATTTGAGCTGGTTTTAAAACCTGTAGCTCCGATTCACATTTTTACCTATTTCCAAACCATGATGTATCCACTATTTCCCTTTCACGTGATTACCCTTCAAGGGGTGCCAAAGTTGACCTTCACAAAACTGTGTTTGTACACTCTAGCACTCCATCAGGAACCCTCCTCTATCATTTGAACTGGTTTTGAGAACTGTACCTCCGATTCACATTTTTACCTATTTCCAAACCATGATGTATCCCCTATTTCCCTTTCACTGAATTACCCTTCCTGGGGTGCCAAAGTTGACCTTCACGAAGCTGTTTGTTAAATCTCTAGCACTCCATCTGGACAGTCCTCTATCATTTGAGCTGGTTTTAAAACCTGTAGCTCCGTTTCACCTTTTTACCTTTTTCCAAACCATGATGTATCCACTATTACCCTTTCACGGGATTACCCTTCCTGGGGTGCCAAAGTTGACTTTCACGAAACAGTGTTTGTACACTCTAGCACTCCGTCACAAACCCTCCTCTATTATTTGATCTGGTTTTAAGAACTGTACCTCAGATTCACAGTTTTACCTATTTCCAAACCATGATGTATCCCCCGTGACCCTTTCATGCTATTACCTTTCCTGGGGTGCCAAAGTTGACTTTCAGGAAGCTGTGTGTTCACCGTCTAGCACTCCATCAGGAACCCTCCTCTATCATTTGAGCTGGTTTTGTAAACTGTAGCTCCGATTCCCCTTTTTACCTTTTTCCCAACCATGATGTATCCCCTATGACTCTTTCACGGGACTACCCTTCCTGGGGTGCCAAAGTTGACTTTCACGAAACTGTGTTTGTACACTCTAGCAGTCCATCAGGAACCCTCCTCTATCATTTGAGCTGGTTTTGAGATCTGTACCTCCTATTCACATTTTTACCTATTTCCAAACCATGATGTATCCACTATTATACTCTCACGGGATTACCCTTCCTGGGGTGCCAAAGTTGACTTTGACGAATTAGCGTTTGGAACCTCTAACACTCCATCAGGAACCCTCCTCTATCATTTGAGCTGGTTTTAAAACCTGTAGCTCCGATTCACATTTTTACCTATTTCCAAACCATGATGTATCCCCTATTACCCTTTCACGGGATTACCCTTCATTTGGTGCCAAAGTTGACCTTCACAAAACTGTGTTTGTACACTCTAGCACTCCATCAGGAACCCTCCTCTATTATTTGAGCTGGTTTTGAGAACTGCACCTCCGATTCACAGTTTTACCTATTTCCAAACCATGATGTATCCCCCATGACCCTTTCACGTGATTACCCTCCCTCGAGTGCCAAAGTTGACTTTCACGAAGCTGTGTGTTGACCGTCTAGCACTCCATCAGGAACCCTCCTCTATCATTTGAGCTGGTTTTGAGAGCTGTAGCTCCGATTCACCTTTTCACCTATTTCCAAACCATGATGTATCCACTATTACCCTTTCAAGGGATAACCCTCCCTCGGGTGCCAAAGTTGACTTTGACGAATTTGTGTTTGGAACCTCTAACACTCCATCAGGAACCCTCCTCTATCATTTGAGCTGGTTTTAAAACCTGTAGCTCCGATTCACCTTTTTACCTTTTTCCAAACCATGATATATCCACTATTACCCTTTCACGTGATTACCCTTCCTGGGGTGCCAAAGTTGACCTTCACGAAACAGTGTTTGGACTCTCTAGCACTAAAACAGGAACACTCCCCTATCATTTGAGGTGGTTTTAAAACCTGTAGCTCCGATTCACATTTTTGCCTATTTCCAAACCATGATGTATCCCCTATTACCCTTTCACGGGATTACCCTTCATTTGGTGCCAAAGTTGACCTTCACAAAACTGTGTTTGTACACTACAGCACTCCATCAGGAACCCTCCTCTATTATTTGAGCTGGTTTTGAGAACTGCACCTCCGATTCACAGTTTTACCTATTTCCAAACCATGATGTATCCCCTATTTCCCTTTCACTGAATTACCCTTCCTGGGGTGCCAAAGTTGACCTTCACGAAGCTGTTTGTTAAATCTCTAGCACTCCATCTGGACAGTCCTCTATCATTTGAGCTGGTTTTAAAACCTGTAGCTCCGTTTCACCTTTTTACCTTTTTCCAAACCATGATGTATCCACTATTACCCTTTCACGGGATTACCCTTCCTGGGGTGCCAAAGTTGACTTTCACGAAACAGTGTTTGTACACTCTAGCACTCCGTCACAAACCCTCCTCTATTATTTGATCTGGTTTTAAGAACTGTACCTCAGATTCACAGTTTTACCTATTTCCAAACCATGATGTATCCCCCGTGACCCTTTCATGCTATTACCTTTCCTGGGGTGCCAAAGTTGACTTTCAGGAAGCTGTGTGTTCACCGTCTAGCACTCCATCAGGAACCCTCCTCTATCATTTGAGCTGGTTTTGTAAACTGTAGCTCCGATTCCCCTTTTTACCTTTTTCCCAACCATGATGTATCCCCTATGACTCTTTCACGGGACTACCCTTCCTGGGGTGCCAAAGTTGACTTTCACGAAACTGTGTTTGTACACTCTAGCAGTCCATCAGGAACCCTCCTCTATCATTTGAGCTGGTTTTGAGATCTGTACCTCCTATTCACATTTTTACCTATTTCCAAACCATGATGTATCCACTATTATACTCTCACGGGATTACCCTTCCTGGGGTGCCAAAGTTGACTTTGACGAATTAGCGTTTGGAACCTCTAACACTCCATCAGGAACCCTCCTCTATCATTTGAGCTGGTTTTAAAACCTGTAGCTCCGATTCACATTTTTACCTATTTCCAAACCATGATGTATCCCCTATTACCCTTTCACGGGATTACCCTTCATTTGGTGCCAAAGTTGACCTTCACAAAACTGTGTTTGTACACTCTAGCACTCCATCAGGAACCCTCCTCTATTATTTGAGCTGGTTTTGAGAACTGCACCTCCGATTCACAGTTTTACCTATTTCCAAACCATGATGTATCCCCCATGACCCTTTCACGTGATTACCCTCCCTCGAGTGCCAAAGTTGACTTTCACGAAGCTGTGTGTTGACCGTCTAGCACTCCATCAGGAACCCTCCTCTATCATTTGAGCTGGTTTTGAGAGCTGTAGCTCCGATTCACCTTTTCACCTATTTCCAAACCATGATGTATCCACTATTACCCTTTCAAGGGATAACCCTCCCTCGGGTGCCAAAGTTGACTTTGACGAATTTGTGTTTGGAACCTCTAACACTCCATCAGGAACCCTCCTCTATCATTTGAGCTGGTTTTAAAACCTGTAGCTCCGATTCACCTTTTTACCTTTTTCCAAACCATGATATATCCACTATTACCCTTTCACGTGATTACCCTTCCTGGGGTGCCAAAGTTGACCTTCACGAAACAGTGTTTGGACTCTCTAGCACTAAAACAGGAACACTCCCCTATCATTTGAGGTGGTTTTAAAACCTGTAGCTCCGATTCACATTTTTGCCTATTTCCAAACCATGATGTATCCCCTATTACCCTTTCACGGGATTACCCTTCATTTGGTGCCAAAGTTGACCTTCACAAAACTGTGTTTGTACACTACAGCACTCCATCAGGAACCCTCCTCTATTATTTGAGCTGGTTTTGAGAACTGCACCTCCGATTCACAGTTTTACCTATTTCCAAACCATGATGTATCCCCCATGACCCTTTCACGTGATTACCCTCCCTCGAGTGCCAAAGTTGACTTTCACGAAGCTGTGTGTTGACCGTCTAGCACTCCATCAGGAACCCTCCTCTATCATTTGAGCTGGTTTTGAGAGCTGTAGCTCCGAATCACCTTTTCACCTATTTCCAAACCATGATGTTTCCACTATTACACTCTCACGGGATTACCCTTCCTGGGGTGCCAAAGTTGACTTTGACAAATTTGTGTTTGGACCCTCTGGCGCTCCATCAGGAACCCTCCTCTATCATTTGAGCTGGTTTTAAAACCTGTAGCTCCGATTCACCTTTTTACCTTTTTCCAAACCATGATGTATCCACTATTACCCTTTGACCTGATTACCCTTCCTGGGGTGCCAAAGTTGACTTTCACGAAACAGTGTTTCGACCCTCTAGCACTCCAACAGGAACACTCCTCTATCATTTGAGGTGGTTTTAAAACCTGTAGCTCCGATTCACATTTTTACCTATTTCCAAACCATGATGTATCCCCTTATACCCTTTGACGGGCTTACCCTTCAAGGGGTGCCAAAGTTGACCTTCACAAAACTGTGTTTGTACACTCTAGCACTCCATCAGGAACCCTCCTCTATTATTTGATCTAGTTTTAAGAACTGTACCTCCGATTTACAGTTTTACCTATTTCCAAACCATGATGTATCCCCCATGACCCTTTCACGTGATTACCCTCCCTCGGGTGCCAAAGTTGACTTTCACGAAGATGTGTGTTGACCGTCTAGCACTTCATCAGGAACCCTCCTCTATCATTTGAGCTGGTTTTGAGCACTGTAGCTCCGATTCACATTTTTACCTATTTCCAAACCATGATGTATCCCCCATGACCCTTTCGCGGGATTACCCTTTCTAGGGTGCCAAAGTTGACTTTCACAAAACTGTGTTTCGACCCTCTAGCACTCCAACATTAACACTCCTCTATCATTGGAGGTGGTTTTAAAACCTGTAGCTCCGATTCAAAATTTTACCTATTTCCAAACCATGATGTATCCCCTATGACCCTTTCACGGGATTACCATTCCTGGGGTGCTAAATGTGACTTTCACGAAACTGTGTTTGGACGCTCTAGCACTCCATCAGGAACCCTCCTCTATCATTTGAGCTGGTTTTGAGAGCTGTAGCTCCGATTCACATTTGTACCTATTTCCAAACCATGATGTATCCCCTATGACCCTTTCAAGGGAAAAACCTTCCTCGGATGCCAAAGTTGAACTTCACAAAACTGTATTTGTACACTCTACCACTCCATGAGGAACCCTCCTCTATTATTTGAGCTGGTTTTTAGAACTGTAGCTCCGAGTCACATTTGTACCTATTTCCAAACCATGATGTATCCCCTATTTCCCTCTCACGGGATTACCCTTCTTGGGGTGCCAAAGTTGACTTTCACGAAACTGTGTTTTAAACCTCTAGCACTCCACCAGGAACCCTCCTCTATCATTGGAGGTGGTGTTTTTAGAGCTGTGGCTCCGATTCACATTTTTACCTATTTCCAAACCTTGATGTATCCACTATTACCCTTTCAAGGGATAACCCTCCCTGGGGTGCCAAAGTTGACTTTCACAAAACTGTGTTTTGACCCTCTAGCACTCCATCAGGAACCCTCCTCTATCATTTGAGCTGGTTTATAGAAATGTAGCTCCGAGTCACATTTGTACCTATTTCCAAACCATGATGTATCCCCTATTTCCCTCTCACGGGATTACCCTTCTTGGGGTGCCAAAGTTGACTTTCACGAAACTGTGTTTTAAACCTCTAGCACTCCACCAGGAGCCCTCCTCTATCATTGGAGGTGGTGTTTTTAGAGCTGTGGCTCCGATTCACATTTTTACCTATTTCCAAACCATGATGTATCCACTATTACCCTTTCAAGGGATAACCCTCCCTAGGGTGCCAAAGTTGACTTTGACGAATTTGTGTTTGGAACCTCTAACACTCCATCAGGAACCCTCCTCTATCATTTGAGCTGGTTTTAAAACCTGTAGCTCCGATTCACCTTTTTACCTTTTTCCAAACCATGATATATCCACTATTACCCTTTCACGTGATTACCCTTCCTGGGGTGCCAAAGTTGACCTTCACGAAACAGTGTTTGGACTCTCTAGCACTAAAACAGGAACACTCCCCTATCATTTGAGGTGGTTTTAAAACCTGTAGCTCCGATTCACATTTTTGCCTATTTCCAAACCATGATGTATCCCCTATTACCCTTTCACGGGATTACCCTTCATTTGGTGCCAAAGTTGACCTTCACAAAACTGTGTTTGTACACTACAGCACTCCATCAGGAACCCTCCTCTATTATTTGAGCTGGTTTTGAGAACTGCACCTCCGATTCACAGTTTTACCTATTTCCAAACCATGATGTATCCCCCATGACCCTTTCACGTGATTACCCTCCCTCGAGTGCCAAAGTTGACTTTCACGAAGCTGTGTGTTGACCGTCTAGCACTCCATCAGGAACCCTCCTCTATCATTTGAGCTGGTTTTGAGAGCTGTAGCTCCGAATCACCTTTTCACCTATTTCCAAACCATGATGTTTCCACTATTACACTCTCACGGGACTACCCTTCCTGGGGTGCCAAAGTTGACTTTGACAAATTTGTGTTTGGACCCTCTAGCGCTCCATCAGGAACCCTCCTCTATCATTGGAGGTGGTTTTAAAACCTGTTGCTCCGATTCAAAATTTTACCTATTTCCAAACGATGATGTATCCCCTATGACCCTTTCACGGGATTACCATTCCTGGGGTGCCAAAGTTGACCTTCACAAAACTGTGTTTGTACACTCTAGCACTCCATCAGGAACCCTCCTCTATTATTTGATCTAGTTTTAAGAACTGTACCTCCGATTTACAGTTTTACCTATTTCCAAACCATGATGTATCCCCCATGACCCTTTCACGTGATTACCCTCCCTCGGGTGCCAAAGTTGACTTTCACGAAGATGTGTGTTGACCGTCTAGCACTTCATCAGGAACCCTCCTCTATCATTTGAGCTGGTTTTGAGCACTGTAGCTCCGATTCACATTTTTACCTATTTCCAAACCATGATGTATCCCCCATGACCCTTTCGCGGGATTACCCTTTCTAGGGTGCCAAAGTTGACTTTCACAAAACTGTGTTTGGACCCTCTAGCACTCCATCAGGAACCCTCCTCTATCATTGGAGGTGGTTTTAAAACCTGTTGCTCCGATTCAAAATTTTACCTATTTCCAAACGATGATGTATCCCCTATGACCCTTTCACGGGATTACCATTCCTGGGGTGCTAAATGTGACTTTCACGAAACTGTGTTTGGACGCTCTAGCACTCCATCAGGAACCCTCCTCTATCATTTGAGCTGGTTTTGAGAGCTGTAGCTCCGATTCACATTTGTACCTATTTCCAAACAATGATGTATCCCCTATGACCCTTTCAAGGGAAAAACCTTCCTCGGATGCCAAAGTTGAACTTCACAAAACTGTATTTGTACACTCTAGCACTCCATGAGGAACCCTCCTCTATTATTTGAGCTGGTTTTAAGAACTGTAGCTCCGAGTCACATTTGTACCTATTTCCAAACCATGATGTATCCCCTATTTCCCTCTCACGGGATTACCCTTCCTCGGATGCCAAAGTTGACTTTCACGAATCTGTGTTTGGACCCTCTAGCACTCCACCAGGAACACTCCTCTATCATTTGAGCTGGTTTTCAGAGCTGTAGCTCCGATTCACATTTTTACCTATTTCCAAACCATGATGTATCCACTATTATCCTTTGACCTGATTACCCTCCCTGGGGTGCCAAAGTTGACGTTCACGAAACTGTGTTTGGACCCTCTAACACTCCATCAGGAACCCTCCTCTATCATTTGAGCTGGTTTATAGAAATGTAGCTCCGAGTCACATTTTTACCTATTTCCAAACCATGATGTATCCCCCATGACCCTTTCGCGGGACTACCCTTCCTAGGGTGCCAAAGTTGACTTTCACAAAACTGTGTTTGGACCCTCTAGCACTCCATCAGGAACCCTCCTCTATCATTGGAGGTGGTTTTAAAACCTGTAGCTCCGATTCAAAATTTTACCTATTTCCAAACCATGATGTATCCCCTATGACCCTTTCACGGGATTACCATTCCTGGGGTGCTAAATGTGACTTTCACGAAACTGTGTTTGGACCCTCTAGCACTCCATCAGGAACCCTCCTCTATCATTTGAGCTGGTTTTGAGAGCTGTAGCTCCGATTCACATTTGTACCTATTTCCAAACCATGATGTATCCCCTATGACCCTTTCAAGGGAAAAACCTTCCTCGGATGCCAAAGTTGAACTTCACAAAACTGTATTTGTACACTCTAGCACTCCATGAGGAACCCTCCTCTATTATTTGAGCTGGTTTTTAGAACTGTAGCTCCGAGTCACATTTGTACCTATTTCCAAACCATGATGTATCCCCTATTTCCCTCTCACGGGATTACCCTTCCTCGGATGCCAAAGTTGACTTTCACGAAACTGTGTTTGGACCCTCTAGCACTCCATCAGGAACACTCCTCTATCATTTGAGGTGGTTTTGAGAGCTGTAGCTCCGATTCACATTTTTACCTATTTCCAAACCATGATGTATCCACTATTACCCTTTGACCTGATTACCCTCCCTGGGGTGACAAAGTTGACGTTCACGAAACTGTGTTTTGACCCTCTAACACTCCATCAGGAACCCTCCTCTATCATTTGAGCTGGTTTATAGAAATGTAGCTCCGAGTCACATTTGTACCTATTTCCAAACCATGATGTATCCCCTATTTCCCTCTCACGGGATTACCCTTCTTGGGGTGCCAAAGTTGACTTTCACAAAACTGTGTTTTGACCCTCTAGCACTCCATCAGGAACCCTCCTCTATCATTTGAGCTGGTTTTAAAAGCTGTAGCTCCGATTCCCCTTTTTACCTATTTCCCAACCATGATGTATCCCCTATGACCCTTTCAAGGGATTACCCTTCCTCAGGTGCTAAATTTGACTTTCACGAAACTGTGTTTGGACCCTCTAGCACTCCATCAGGAACCCTCCTCTATCATTTGAGCTGGTTTTGAGAGCTGTAGCTCCGATTCACATTTTTACCTATTTCCAAACCATGGTGTATCCCCTATGACCCTTTCACGGGATTACCCTTCCTTGGGTGCCAAAGTTGACTTTCACCAAACAGTGTTTGGACTCTCTAGCACTCCAACAGGAACACTCCTCTATCATTTGAGCTGGTTTTAAAACCTGTAGCTCCGATTCACATTTTTACCTATTTCCAAACCATGATGTATCCACTATTTCCCTTTCACGTTATTACCCTTCAAGGGGTGCCAAAGTTGACCTTCACAAAACTGTGTTTGTACACTCTAGCACTCCATCAGGAACCCTCCTCTATCATTTGAACTGGTTTTGAGAACTGTACCTCCGATTCACATTTTTACCTATTTCCAAACCATGATGTATCCCCTATTTCCCTTTCACGGAATTACCCTTCCTGGGGTGCCAAAGTTGACCTTCACGAAGCTGTTTGTTAAATCTCTAGCACTCCATCTGGACAGTCCTCTATCATTTGAGCTGGTTTTAAAACCTGTAGCTCCGTTTCACCTTTTTACCTTTTTCCAAACCATGATGTATCCACTATTACCCTTTCACGGGATTACCCTTCCTGGGGTGCCAAAGTTGACTTTCACGAAACAGTGTTTGTACACTCTAGCACTCCATCAGGAACCCTCCTCTATTATTTGATCTGGTTTTAAGAACTGTACCTCCGATTCACAGTTTTACCTATTTCCAAACCATGATGTATCCCCCATGACCCTTTCATGCTATTACCTTTCCTGGGGTGCCAAAGTTGACTTTCAGGAAGCTGTTTGTTCACCGTCTAGCACTCCATCAGGAACCCTCCTCTATCATTTGAGCTGGTTTTGTGAGCTGTAGCTCCGATTCCCCTTTTTACCTTTTTCCCAACCATGATGTATCCCCTATGACTCTTTCACGGGACTACCCTTCCTGGGGTGCCAAAGTTGACTTTCACGAAACAGTGTTTGTACACTCTAGCAGTCCATCAGGAACCCTCCTCTATCATTTGAGCTGGTTTTGAGATCTGTACCTCCTATTCACATTTTTACCTATTTCCAAACCATGATGTATCCACTATTATACTCTCACGGGATTACCCTTCCTGGGGTGCCAAAGTTGACTTTGACGAATTTGTGTTTGGAACCTCTAACACTCCATCAGGAACCCTCCTCTATCATTTGAGCTGGTTTTAAAACCTGTAGCTCCGATTCACCTTTTTACCTTTTTCCAAACCATGATATAGCCACTATTACCCTTTCACGTGATTACCCTTCCTGGGGTGCCAAAGTTGACCTTCACGAAACAGTGTTTGGACTCTCTAGCACTCCAACAGGAACACTCCCCTATCATTTGAGGTGGTTTTAAAACCTGTAGCTCCGATTCACATTTTTACCTATTTCCAAACCATGATGTATCCCCTATTACCCTTTCACGGGATTACCCTTCATTTGGTGCCAAAGTTGACCTTCACAAAACTGTGTTTGTACACTATAGCACTCCATCAGGAACCCTCCTCTATTATTTGATCTAGTTTTAAGAACTGTACCTCCGATTTACAGTTTTACCTATTTCCAAACCATGATGTATCCCCCACGACCCTTTCACGTGATTACCCTCCCTCGGGTGCCAAAGTTGACTTTCACGAAGATGTGTGTTGACCGTCTAGCACTTCATCAGGAACCCTCCTCTATCATTTGAGCTGGTTTTGAGCACTGTAGCTCCGATTCACATTTTTACCTATTTCCAAACCATGATGTATCCCCCATGACCCTTTCGCGGGATTACCCTTCCTAGGGTGCCAAAGTTGACTTTCACAAAACTGTGTTTGGACCCTCTAGCACTCCATCAGGAACCCTCCTCTATCATTGGAGGTGGTTTTAAAACCTGTAGCTCCGATTCAAAATTTTACCTATTTCCAAACCATGATGTATCCCCTATGACCCTTTCACGGGATTACCATTCCTGGGGTGCTAAATGTGACTTTCACGAAACTGTGTTTGGACCCTCTAGCACTCCATCAGGAACCCTCCTCTATCATTTGAGCTGGTTTTGAGAGCTGTAGCTCCGATTCACATTTGTACCTATTTCCAAACCATGATGTATCCCCTATGACCCTTTCAAGGGAAAAACCTTCCTCGGATGCCAAAGTTGAACTTCACAAAACTGTATTTGTACACTCTAGCACTCCATGAGGAACCCTCCTCTATTATTTGAGCTGGTTTTTAGAACTGTAGCTCCGAGTCACATTTGTACCTATTTCCAAACCATGATGTATCCCCTATTTCCCTCTCACGGGATTACCCTTTCTCGGATGCCAAAGTTGACTTTCACGAAACTGTGTTTGGACCCTCTAGCACTCCATCAGGAACACTCCTCTATCATTTGAGCTGGTTTTGAGAGCTGTAGCTCCGATTCACATTTTTACCTATTTCCAAACCATGATGTATCCACTATTACCCTTTGACCTGATTACCCTCCCTGGGGTGACAAAGTTGACGTTCACGAAACTGTGTTTTGACCCTCTAACACTCCATCAGGAACCCTCCTCTATCATTTGAGCTGGTTTATAGAAATGTAGCTCCGAGTCACATTTGTACCTATTTCCAAACCATGATGTATCCCCTATTTCCCTCTCACGGGATTACCCTTCTTGGGGTGCCAAAGTTGACTTTCACAAAACTGTGTTTTGACCCTCTAGCACTCCATCAGGAACCCTCCTCTATCATTTGAGCTGGTTTTAAAAGCTGTAGCTCCGATTCCCCTTTTTACCTATTTCCCAACCATGATGTATCCCCTATGACCCTTTCAAGGGATTACCCTTCCTCAGGTGCTAAATTTGACTTTCACGAAACTGTGTTTGGACCCTCTAGCACTCCATCAGGAACCCTCCTCTATCATTTGAGCTGGTTTTGAGAGCTGTAGCTCCGATTCACATTTTTACCTATTTCCAAACCATGGTGTATCCCCTATGACCCCTTCACGGGATTACCCTTCCTAGGGTGCCAAAGTTGACTTTCACCAAACAGTGTTTGGACTCTCTAGCACTCCAACAGGAACACTCCTCTATCATTTGAGCTGGTTTTAAAACCTGTAGCTCCGATTCACATTTTTACCTATTTCCAAACCATGATGTATCCACTATTTCCCTTTCACGTTATTACCCTTCAAGGGGTGCCAAAGTTGACCTTCACAAAACTGTGTTTGTACACTCTAGCACTCCATCAGGAACCCTCCTCTATCATTTGAACTGGTTTTGAGAACTGTACCTCCGATTCACATTTTTACCTATTTCCAAACCATGATGTATCCCCTATTTCCCTTTCACGGAATTACCCTTCCTGGGGTGCCAAAGTTGACCTTCACGAAGCTGTTTGTTAAATCTCTAGCACTCCATCTGGACAGTCCTCTATCATTTGAGCTGGTTTTAAAACCTGTAGCTCCGTTTCACCTTTTTACCTTTTTCCAAACCATGATGTATCCACTATTACCCTTTCACGGGATTACCCTTCCTGGGGTGCCAAAGTTGACTTTCACGAAACAGTGTTTGTACACTCTAGCACTCCATCAGGAACCCTCCTCTATTATTTGATCTGGTTTTAAGAACTGTACCTCCGATTCACAGTTTTACCTATTTCCAAACCATGATGTATCCCCCATGACCCTTTCATGCTATTACTTTTCCTGGGGTGCCAAAGTTGACTTTCAGGAAGCTGTTTGTTCACCGTCTAGCACTCCATCAGGAACCCTCCTCTATCATTTGAGCTGGTTTTGTGAGCTGTAGCTCCGATTCCCCTTTTTACCTTTTTCCCAACCATGATGTATCCCCTATGACTCTTTCACGGGACTACCCTTCCTGGGGTGCCAAAGTTGACTTTCACGAAACAGTGTTTGTACACTCTAGCAGTCCATCAGGAACCCTCCTCTATCATTTGAGCTGGTTTTGAGATCTGTACCTCCTATTCACATTTTTACCTATTTCCAAACCATGATGTATCCACTATTATACTCTCACGGGATTACCCTTCCTGGGGTGCCAAAGTTGACTTTGACGAATTTGTGTTTGGAACCTCTAACACTCCATCAGGAACCCTCCTCTATCATTTGAGCTGGTTTTAAAACCTGTAGCTCCGATTCACCTTTTTACCTTTTTCCAAACCATGATATAGCCACTATTACCCTTTCACGTGATTACCCTTCCTGGGGTGCCAAAGTTGACCTTCACGAAACAGTGTTTGGACTCTCTAGCACTCCAACAGGAACACTCCCCTATCATTTGAGGTGGTTTTAAAACCTGTAGCTCCGATTCACATTTTTACCTATTTCCAAACCATGATGTATCCCCTATTACCCTTTCACGGGATTACCCTTCATTTGGTGCCAAAGTTGACCTTCACAAAACTGTGTTTGTACACTATAGCACTCCATCAGGAACCCTCCTCTATTATTTGATCTAGTTTTAAGAACTGTACCTCCGATTTACAGTTTTACCTATTTCCAAACCATGATGTATCCCCCACGACCCTTTCACGTGATTACCCTCCCTCGGGTGCCAAAGTTGACTTTCACGAAGATGTGTGTTGACCGTCTAGCACTTCATCAGGAACCCTCCTCTATCATTTGAGCTGGTTTTGAGCACTGTAGCTCCGATTCACATTTTTACCTATTTCCAAACCATGATGTATCCCCCATGACCCTTTCGCGGGATTACCCTTCCTAGGGTGCCAAAGTTGACTTTCACAAAACTGTGTTTGGACCCTCTAGCACTCCATCAGGAACCCTCCTCTATCATTGGAGGTGGTTTTAAAACCTGTAGCTCCGATTCAAAATTTTACCTATTTCCAAACCATGATGTATCCCCTATGACCCTTTCACGGGATTACCATTCCTGGGGTGCTAAATGTGACTTTCACGAAACTGTGTTTGGACCCTCTAGCACTCCATCAGGAACCCTCCTCTATCATTTGAGCTGGTTTTGAGAGCTGTAGCTCCGATTCACATTTGTACCTATTTCCAAACCATGATGTATCCCCTATGACCCTTTCAAGGGAAAAACCTTCCTCGGATGCCAAAGTTGAACTTCACAAAACTGTATTTGTACACTCTAGCACTCCATGAGGAACCCTCCTCTATTATTTGAGCTGGTTTTTAGAACTGTAGCTCCGAGTCACATTTGTACCTATTTCCAAACCATGATGTATCCCCTATTTCCCTCTCACGGGATTACCCTTTCTCGGATGCCAAAGTTGACTTTCACGAAACTGTGTTTGGACCCTCTAGCACTCCATCAGGAACACTCCTCTATCATTTGAGCTGGTTTTGAGAGCTGTAGCTCCGATTCACATTTTTACCTATTTCCAAACCATGATGTATCCACTATTACCCTTTGAACTGATTACCCTCCCTGGGGTGCCAAAGTTGACGTTCACGAAACTGTGTTTTGACCCTCTAACACTCCATCAGGAACCCTCCTCTATCATTTGAGCTGGTTTATAGAACAGTAGCTCCTATTTACATTTTTACCTATTTCCAAACCATGATGTATCCACTATGACCCTTTCAAGGGATAAACCTTCCTTTGGTGCCAAAGTTGAACTTCACGAAACTGTATTTGTACACTCTACCACTCCATGAGGAACCCTCCTCTATTATTTGAGCTGGTTTTTAGAACTGTAGCTCCGAGTCACATTTGTACGTATTTCGAAACCATGATGTATCCCCTATTTCCCTCTCAAGGGATTACCCTTCCTCGGGTGCCAAAGTTGACTTTCACGAAACTGTGTTTGGACCCTCTAGCACTCCAACAAGAACCCTCCTCTATCATTTGAGCTGGTTTTGAGAGCTGTAGGTCCGATTCACATTTTTACCTATTCCCCAAACATGATGTATCCCCTATGACCCTGTCACCGGATTACCCTTCCTGGGGTGCCAAACTTGACTTTCAGAAAAATGTGTGTTGACCCTCTAGCACTCCATCAGGAACTCTCCTCTATCATTTGAGCTGGTTTTTAGAACTGTAGCTCCGATTCCCCTTTTTACCTATTTCCAAACCATGATGTATCCACTATGACCCTTTCAAGGGATTACCCTCCCTGGGGTGCCAAAGCTGACTTTCACAAGAATGTGTGTTGACCCTCTAGCACTCCAACAGGAACCCTCCTCTATCATTTGAGCTCGTTTTGAGAGCTGTAGCTCCGATTCACATTTTTACCTATTTCCAAACCATGATGTATCCACTATGACCCTTTCACTTGATTAAAATTCCTGGGGTGCTAAATGTGACTTTCACGAAACTGTGTTTGGACCCTCTAGCACTCCATCAGGAACCCTCCTCTGACATTTGAGCTGGTTTTGAGAGCTGTAGCTCCGATTCACATTTTTACCTATTCCCCAAACATGATGTATCCACTATGACCCTGTCACCGGACTACACTTCCTGGGGTGCCAAAGTTGACATTAGGAAAAATGTGTGCTGACCCTCTAGCACTCCACCAGGAACCCCCTTCGATCATTTGAGCTGGTTTTGAGAGCTGTAGCTCCGATTCACATTTTCACCTTTTTCCAAACCATGATGTATCCACTATTATACTTTCACGGGATTACTCTTCCTCAGGTGCTAAATTTGACTTTCACGAAACTGTGTTTGGACCCTCTAGCACTCCATCAGGAACCCTCCTCTATCATTTGAGCTGGTTTTGAGAGCTGTTGCTCTGATTCACATTTCTACCTATTTCCAAACCATGATGTATCCACTATGACCCTTTCAAGGGATTACCCTTTATGGGGTGCCAAAGTTGACTTTCACGAAACTGTGTTTGGACCCTCTAGCACTCCATCAGGAACCCTCCTCTATCATTTGAGCTGGTTTTTAGAACTGCAGCTCTGATTCACATTTTTACCTATTTCCAAACCATGATGTATCCCCTATGACCCTTTCAAGGGATTACCCTTCCTGGGGTGCCAAAGTTGACTTTCACGAAACTGTGTTTTGACCCTCTGGCACTCCATCAGGAACCCTCCTCTATCATTTGAGCTGGTTTTGAAAGCTGTAGCTCCGATTCCCCTTTTTGCCTATTTCCCAACCATGATGTATCCACTATGACCCTTTGACCTGATCACCCTTCTTGGGGTGCCAAAGTTGACTTTCACGAAACTGTGTTTTGACCCTCTAACACTCCATCAGGAACCCTCCTCTATCATTTGAGCTCGTTTTGAGAGCTGTAGCTCCGATTCACATTTTTACCTATTTCCAAACCATGATGTATCCACTATGACCCTTTCACTTGATTAAAATTCCTGGGGTGCTAAATGTGACTTTCACGAAACTGTGTTTGGACCCTCTAGCACTCCATCAGGAACCCTCCTCTGACATTTGAGCTGGTTTTGAGAGCTGTAGCTCCGATTCACATTTTTACCTATTCCCCAAACATGATGTATCCACTATGACCCTGTCACCGGACTACCCTTCCTGGGGTGCCAAAGTTGACTTTCGGAAAAATGTGTGCTGACCCTCTAGCACTCCACCAGGAACCCCCTTCGATCATTTGAGCTGGTTTTGAGAGCTGTAGCTCCGATTCACATTTTCACCTTTTTCCAAACCATGATGTATCCACTATTATACTTTCACGGGATTACTCTTCCTCAGGTGCTAAATTTGACTTTCACGAAACTGTGTTTGGACCCTCTAGCACTCCATCAGGAACCCTCCTCTATCATTTGAGCTGGTTTTGAGAGCTGTTGCTCTGATTCACATTTCTACCTATTTCCAAACCATGATGTATCCACTATGACCCTTTCAAGGGAAAAACCTTCCTCGGATGCCAAAGTTGAACTTCACAAAACTGTATTTGTACACTCTAGCACTCCATGAGGAACCCTCCTCTATTATTTGAGCTGGTTTTTAGAACTGTAGCTCCGAGTCACATTTGTACCTATTTCCAAACCATGATGTATCCCCTATTTCCCTCTCACGGGATTACCCTTTCTCGGATGCCAAAGTTGACTTTCACGAAACTGTGTTTGGACCCTCTAGCACTCCATCAGGAACACTCCTCTATCATTTGAGCTGGTTTTGAGAGCTGTAGCTCCGATTCACATTTTTACCTATTTCCAAACCATGATGTATCCACTATTACCCTTTGAACTGATTACCCTCCCTGGGGTGCCAAAGTTGACGTTCACGAAACTGTGTTTTGACCCTCTAACACTCCATCAGGAACCCTCCTCTATCATTTGAGCTGGTTTATAGAACAGTAGCTCCTATTTACATTTTTACCTATTTCCAAACCATGATGTATCCACTATGACCCTTTCAAGGGATAAACCTTCCTTTGGTGCCAAAGTTGAACTTCACGAAACTGTATTTGTACACTCTACCACTCCATGAGGAACCCTCCTCTATTATTTGAGCTGGTTTTTAGAACTGTAGCTCCGAGTCACATTTGTACGTATTTCGAAACCATGATGTATCCCCTATTTCCCTCTCAAGGGATTACCCTTCCTCGGGTGCCAAAGTTGACTTTCACGAAACTGTGTTTGGACCCTCTAGCACTCCAACAAGAACCCTCCTCTATCATTTGAGCTGGTTTTGAGAGCTGTAGGTCCGATTCACATTTTTACCTATTCCCCAAACATGATGTATCCCCTATGACCCTGTCACCGGATTACCCTTCCTGGGGTGCCAAACTTGACTTTCAGAAAAATGTGTGTTGACCCTCTAGCACTCCATCAGGAACTCTCCTCTATCATTTGAGCTGGTTTTTAGAACTGTAGCTCCGATTCCCCTTTTTACCTATTTCCAAACCATGATGTATCCACTATGACCCTTTCAAGGGATTACCCTCCCTGGGGTGCCAAAGCTGACTTTCACAAGAATGTGTGTTGACCCTCTAGCACTCCAACAGGAACCCTCCTCTATCATTTGAGCTCGTTTTGAGAGCTGTAGCTCCGATTCACATTTTTACCTATTTCCAAACCATGATGTATCCACTATGACCCTTTCACTTGATTAAAATTCCTGGGGTGCTAAATGTGACTTTCACGAAACTGTGTTTGGACCCTCTAGCACTCCATCAGGAACCCTCCTCTGACATTTGAGCTGGTTTTGAGAGCTGTAGCTCCGATTCACATTTTTACCTATTCCCCAAACATGATGTATCCACTATGACCCTGTCACCGGACTACACTTCCTGGGGTGCCAAAGTTGACTTTAGGAAAAATGTGTGCTGACCCTCTAGCACTCCACCAGGAACCCCCTTCGATCATTTGAGCTGGTTTTGAGAGCTGTAGCTCCGATTCACATTTTCACCTTTTTCCAAACCATGATGTATCCACTATTATACTTTCACGGGATTACTCTTCCTCAGGTGCTAAATTTGACTTTCACGAAACTGTGTTTGGACCCTCTAGCACTCCATCAGGAACCCTCCTCTATCATTTGAGCTGGTTTTGAGAGCTGTTGCTCTGATTCACATTTCTACCTATTTCCAAACCATGATGTATCCACTATGACCCTTTCAAGGGATTACCCTTTATGGGGTGCCAAAGTTGACTTTCACGAAACTGTGTTTGGACCCTCTAGCACTCCATCAGGAACCCTCCTCTATCATTTGAGCTGGTTTTTAGAACTGCAGCTCTGATTCACATTTTTACCTATTTCCAAACCATGATGTATCCCCTATGACCCTTTCAAGGGATTACCCTTCCTGGGGTGCCAAAGTTGACTTTCACGAAACTGTGTTTTGACCCTCTGGCACTCCATCAGGAACCCTCCTCTATCATTTGAGCTGGTTTTGAAAGCTGTAGCTCCGATTCCCCTTTTTGCCTATTTCCCAACCATGATGTATCCACTATGACCCTTTGACCTGATCACCCTTCTTGGGGTGCCAAAGTTGACTTTCACGAAACTGTGTTTTGACCCTCTAACACTCCATCAGGAACCCTCCTCTATCATTTGAGCTCGTTTTGAGAGCTGTAGCTCCGATTCACATTTTTACCTATTTCCAAACCATGATGTATCCACTATGACCCTTTCACTTGATTAAAATTCCTGGGGTGCTAAATGTGACTTTCACGAAACTGTGTTTGGACCCTCTAGCACTCCATCAGGAACCCTCCTCTGACATTTGAGCTGGTTTTGAGAGCTGTAGCTCCGATTCACATTTTTACCTATTCCCCAAACATGATGTATCCACTATGACCCTGTCACCGGACTACCCTTCCTGGGGTGCCAAAGTTGACTTTCGGAAAAATGTGTGCTGACCCTCTAGCACTCCACCAGGAACCCCCTTCGATCATTTGAGCTGGTTTTGAGAGCTGTAGCTCCCATTCACATTTTCACCTTTTTCCAAACCATGATGTATCCACTATTATACTTTCACGGGATTACTCTTCCTCAGGTGCTAAATTTGACTTTCACGAAACTGTGTTTGGACCCTCTAGCACTCCATCAGGAACCCTCCTCTATCATTTGAGCTGGTTTTGAGAGCTGTTGCTCTGATTCACATTTTTACCTATTTCCAAACCATGATGTATCCACTATGACCCTTTCAAGGGATTACCCTTTATGGGGTGCCAAAGTTGACTTTCACGAAACTGTGTTTGGACCCTCTAGCACTCCATCAGGAACCCTCCTCTATCATTTGAGCTGGTTTTTAGAACTGCAGCTCTGATTCACATTTTTACCTATTTCCAAACCATGATGTATCCCCTATGACCCTTTCAAGGGATTACCCTTCCTGGGGTGCCAAAGTTGACTTTCACGAAACTGTGTTTTGACCCTCTGGCACTCCATCAGGAACCCTCCTCTATCATTTGAGCTGGTTTTGAAAGCTGTAGCTCCGATTCCCCTTTTTGCCTATTTCCCAACCATGATGTATCCACTATGACCCTTTGACCTGATCACCCTTCTTGGGGTGCCAAAGTTGACTTTCACGAAACTGTGTTTTGACCCTCTAACACTCCATCAGGAACCCTCCTCTATCATTTGAGCTCGTTTTGAGAGCTGTAGCTCCGATTCACATTTTTACCTATTTCCAAACCATGATGTATCCACTATGACCCTTTCACTTGATTAAAATTCCTGGGGTGCTAAATGTGACTTTCACGAAACTGTGTTTGGACCCTCTAGCACTCCATCAGGAACCCTCCTCTGACATTTGAGCTGGTTTTGAGAGCTGTAGCTCCGATTCACATTTTTACCTATTCCCCAAACATGATGTATCCACTATGACCCTGTCACCGGACTACCCTTCCTGGGGTGCCAAAGTTGACTTTCGGAAAAATGTGTGCTGACCCTCTAGCACTCCACCAGGAACCCCCTTCGATCATTTGAGCTGGTTTTGAGAGCTGTAGCTCCGATTCACATTTTCACCTTTTTCCAAACCATGATGTATCCACTATTATACTTTCACGGGATTACTCTTCCTCAGGTGCTAAATTTGACTTTCACGAAACTGTGTTTGGACCCTCTAGCACTCCATCAGGAACCCTCCTCTATCATTTGAGCTGGTTTTGAGAGCTGTTGCTCTGATTCACATTTTTACCTATTTCCAAACCATGATGTATCCACTATGACCCTTTCAAGGGATTACCCTTTATGGGGTGCCAAAGTTGACTTTCACGAAACTGTGTTTGGACCCTCTAGCACTCCATCAGGAACCCTCCTCTATCATTTGAGCTGGTTTTTAGAACTGCAGCTCTGATTCACATTTTTACCTATTTCCAAACCATGATGTATCCCCTATGACCCTTTCAAGGGATTACCCTTCCTGGGGTGCCAAAGTTGACTTTCACGAAACTGTGTTTTGACCCTCTGGCACTCCATCAGGAACCCTCCTCTATCATTTGAGCTGGTTTTGAAACCTGTAGCTCCGATTCCCCTTTTTGCCTATTTCCCAACCATGATGTATCCACTATGACCCTTTGACCTGATCACCCTCCCTGGGGTGCCAAAGTTGACTTTCACGAAACTGTGTTTTGAGCCTCTAACACTCCATCAGGAACCCTCCTCTATCATTTGAGCTGGTTTTTAGAACTGTGGCTCCGATTCACCTTTTTACCTATTTCCCAACCATGATGTATCCCCTATGACCCCTTCACGGGATTACCCTTCCTGGGGTGCCAAAGTTGACTTTCACAAAATTGTGTGTTGACCCTCTAGCACTCCATCAGGAACCCTCCTCTATCATTTGAGCTGGTTTTGAGAGCTGTAGCTCCGATTCACATTTTTACCTATTTCCAAACCATGATATATCCACTATTATGCTTTCACGGGATCACCCTTCCTGGGGTGCCAAAGTTGACTTTCACAAAACTGTGTTTGGACCCTCTAGCACTCCATCAGGAACCCTCCTCTATCATTTGAGCTGGTTTTGAGAACTGTAACTCCGATTCACATTTTTACCCATTTCCAAACCATGATGTATCCACTATTATACTTTCACGGGATTACCCTTCCTGGGGTGCCAAAGTTGACTTTCACGAAACTGTGTTTGGACCCTCTAGCACTTCGTCAGGAACCCTCCTCTATCATTTGAGCTGGTTTTTGAGAGCTGTACCACCGATTCACATTTTTACATATTTCCAAACCATGATTTATCCACTATTACCCTTTCACGGGATTACCCTTCCTGGGGTGCCAAAGTTGACTTTCACGAAACTGTGTTTGGACCTTCTAGCACTCCGTCAGGAACCCTCCTCTATCATTTGAGCTGGTTTTTAGAACTGTACCTCCGATTCACATTTTTACCTATTTCAAAACCATGATGTGTCCACTATTACCCTTTCACATGATTACCCTTGCTGGGGTGCCAAAGTTGACTTTCACAAAACTATGTTTGTACGCTCTAGCACTCCATCAGGAACCCTCCTCTATCATTTGAGCTGGTTTTGAGAGCTGTGCCTCCGATTCACATTTTTACCTATTTCCAAACCATGATGTATCCACTATTATACTTTCACGGGATTACCCTTGCTGGGGTGCCAAAGTTGACTTTCACAAAACTGTGTTTGTACACTCTAGCACTCCGTCAGGAACCCTCCTCTATCATTTGAGCTGGTTTTGAGAGCTGTGCCTCCGATTCACATTTTTACCTATTTCCAAAGCATGATGTATCCACTATTATACTTTCAAGGGATTACCCTCCCTGGATTGCCAAAGTTGACTTTCACGAAACTGTGTTTGGACCCTCTAGGACTCCATTAAGAACCCCCCTCTATCATTTGAGCTGGATTTTCGAACTGTAGCTCCGATTCATGTTTTCATATATTTTCCAAAGCATGATGTATCCACTTTTACCCTTTCACCTGATTTCCCTTCCTGGGGTGCCAAAGTTGACTTTCACGAAACTGTGTTTGGACCCTCTAGCACTCCATCAGGAACCCTCCTCTATCATTTGAGCTGGTTTTGAGAACTGTAGCTCCGATTCACATTTTGCCGATTTCCAAACCATGATGTATCCACTATTACCCTTTGACCTAATTACCCTCCCTGGGGTGCCAAACTTGACTTTCAGAAAAATGTGTGTTGACCCTCTGGCACTCCATGAGGAACCCTCCTCTATCATTTGAGCTGGTTTTTAGAACTGTAGCTCCCGTCTCATTTTTAACTATTTCCAAACCATGATGTATCCACTATTACCCTTTGACCTGCTTACCCTTCCTGGGGTGCCAAAGTTGACTTTCACGAAACTGTGTTTGGACCCTCTAGCACTCCATCAGGAACCCTCCTCTATCATTTAAGCTGGTTTTTAGAACTGTGGCTCCGATTCACCTTTTTTACTTATTTCCCAACCATGATGTATCCCCTGTGACCCTTTCACGGGATTACCCTTCTTGGGGTGCCAAAGTTGACTTTCACAAAATTGTGTCTTGACCCTCTAGCACTCCATCAGGAACCCTCCTCTATCATTTGAGCTGGTTTTGAGAGCTGTAGCTCCGATTCACATTTTTACCTATTTCCCAACCATGATGTATCCACTGTTGTACGTTCACGGGATTACCCTTCCTGAGGTGCTAAATTGGACTTTCACGAAACTGTGTTTGGACCCTCTAGCACTCCATCAGGAACCCTCCTCTATCATTTGAGCTGGTTTTAAAACCTGTACCTCCGATTCACAATTTTACCTATTTCCAAAGCATGATGTATCCACTATTACCCTTTGACCTGATTACCCTTCCTGGGGTGCCAAAGTTGACTTTCACGAAACTGTGTATTGACCATCTAGCACTCCACCAGGAACCCTCCTCTATCATTTGAGCTGGTTTTGAGAGCTCTAACGCCGATTCATATTTTACCTATTTCCAAACCATGATGTGTCCACTATCACCCTTTGACCTGAGTACCCTCCCTAGGGTGCCAAAGTTGACTTTCACGAAACTGTGTTTGGACCCTCTAGCACTCCATCAGGAACCCTCCTCTATCATTTGAGCTGTTTTTTAGAACTGTGGCTTCGATTCACCTTTTTACCTATTTCCAAACCATGATGTATCCCCTGTGACCCTTTCACGGGATTACCCTTCCTGGGGTGGCAAAGTTGACTTTCACAAAATTGTGTGTTGACCCACTAGCACTCCATCAGGAACCCTCCTCTATCATTTGAGCTGGTTTTGAGAGCTGTAGCTCCGATTCACATTTTTACCTATTTCCAAACCATGATGTATCCACTATTATACCTTCACGCGATTACCCTCCCTGGGGTGCCAAATTTGACGTTCACAAAACTCTGTTTGGACCCTCTAGCACTCCATCAGGAACCCTCCTCTATCTTTTGAGCTGGTTTTGAGAGCTGTAGCTCCGATTCACATTTTTACCTATTTCCAAACCATGATGTATCCACTATTATACTTTCATGGGATCATACTTCCTGGGGTGCCAAAGTTGACTTTCACAAAAAAGTGTGTTGACCCTCTAGGAGTCCACCTGGAACCCGCCTCTATCATTTGAGCTGGTTTTGAGAGCTGTAGCTCTGATTCACATTTTTACCTTTTTCCAAACCATGATGTATCCACTATCATACTTTCACGGGATTACCCTTCCTGAAGTGCTAAATTTGACTTTCACGAAACTGTGTTTGGACCCTCTAGCACTCCATCAGGAACCCTCCTCTATCATTTGAGCTGGTTTTTAGAACTGTGGCTCCGATTCACCTTTTTACCTATTTCCCAAACATGATGTATCCCCTATGACCCTTTCACGGGAATACCCGTCATCGGGTGCCAAAGTTGACTTTCACGAAACTGTGTTTGGACCCTCTAGCACTCCATCAGGAACCCTCCTCTATCATTTGAGCTGGTTTTTAGAACTGTGGCTCCGATTCACCTTTTTACCTATTTCCCAACCATGATGTATCCCCTATGACCCTTTCACGGGATTACCCTTCCTGGGGTGCCAAAGTTGACTTTCAGAAAAATGTGTGTTGACCCTCTAGCACTCCACCAGGAACCGTCCTCTATCATTTGAGCTGGTTTTGAGAGCTGTAGCTCCGATTCACATTTTTACCTACTTCCAAACCATGATCTATCTACTATTACACTTTAACGCGATAACCCTCAATGGGATGCCAAAGTTGACTTTCACGAAAATGTGTCTGGACCCTCTAGCACTCCATCAGGAACCCTCCTCTATCATTTGATCTAGTTTTAAAACCTGTTGCTCCGATTCACATTTTTACCTATTTCTAAAGCATGATGTATCCACTGTTACCCTTTGACCTGATTACCCTTCCTGGGGTGCAAAAGTTGACTTTCACGAAACTGTGTGTTGACCATCTAGCACTCCACCAGGAACCCTCCTCTATCATTTGAGCTGGTTTTGAGAGCTCTAACGCCGATTCACGTTTTACCTATTTCCAAACCATGATGTATCCACTATTACCCTTTGACCTAAGTACCCTCCCTGGGGTGCCAAAGTTGACTTTCACAAAATTGTGTGTTGACCCTCTAGCACTCCATCAGGAACCCTCCTCGATCATTTGAGCTGGTTTTGAGAGCTGTAGCTCCGATTCACATTTTTACCTATTTCCAAACCATGATGTATCCACTATTATACCTTCACGCGATTACCCTCCCTGGGGTGCCAAAGTAGACTTTCACAAAACTGTGTTTGTACACTCTAGCACTCCGTCAGGAACCCTCCTCTATCATTTGAGCTGGTTTTGAGAGCTGTGCCTCCGATTCACATTTTTACCTATTTCCAAAGCATGATGTATTCACTATCATACTTTCACGGGATTACCCTTCCTGGGGTGCCAAAGTTGACTTTCACGAAACTGTGTTTGGACCCTCTAGCACTCCGTCAGGAACCCTCCTCTGTCACTTGAGCTGGTTTTAAAACATGTAGCCCCTATTCACCTTTTTACCTATTTCAAAACCATGATGTATCCACTATTACCCTTTCACGGGATTACCCTTGTATGGGTGCCAAAGTTGACTTTCACAAAACTGTGTTTGTACTCTCTAGCACTCCGTCAGGAACCCTCCTCTATCATTTGAGCTGGTTTTGAGAGCTGTGCCTCCGATTCACATTTTTACCTATTTCCAAAGCATGATGTATTCACTATCATACTTTCACGGGATTACCCTTGCTGGGGTGCCAAAGTTGACTTTCACAAAACCCTGTTTGTACACTCTAGCACTCCGTCAGGGACCCTCCTCTATCATTTGAGCTGGTTTTGAGAACTGTGCCTCCGATTCACATTTTTACCTATTACCAAAGCATGATGTATCCACTATTATACTTTCACGGGATTACCCTCAATGGGTTGCCAAAGTTGACTTTCACGAAACTGTGTCTGGACCCTCTAGCACTCCATTAAGAACCCCCCTCTATCATTTGAGCTGGATTTTCGAACTGTAGCTCCGATTCACCTTTTTACCTATTTCCCAACCATGATGTATCCCCTATGACCCTTTCACGGGATTACCCTTCCTGGGGTGCCAAAGTTGACTTTCAGAAAAATGTGTGTTGAGCCTCTAGCACTCCACCAGGAACCGTCCTCTATCATTTGAGCTGGTTTTGAGAGCTGTAGCTCCGATTCACATTTTTACCTACTTCCAAACCATGATCTATCTACTATTACACTTTAACGCGATAACCCTCAGTGGGATGCCAAAGTTGACTTTCACGAAAATGTGTCTGGACCCTCTAGCACTCCATCAGGAACCCTCCTCTATCATTTGATCTGGTTTTAAAACCTGTTGCTCCGATTCACATTTTTACCTATTTCTAAAGCATGATGTATCCACTGTTACCCTTTGACCTGATTACCCTTCCTGGGGTGCAAAAGTTGACTTTCACGAAACTGTGTGTTGACCATCTAGCACTCCACCAGGAACCCTCCTCTATCATTTGAGCTGGTTTTGAGAGCTCTAACGCCGATTCACGTTTTACCTATTTCCAAACCATGATGTATCCACTATTACCCTTTGACCTAAGTACCCTCCCTGGGGTGCCAAAGTTGACTTTCACAAAATTTTGTGTTGACCCTCTAGCACTCCATCAGGAACCCTCCTCGATCATTTGAGCTGGTTTTGAGAGCTGTAGCTCCGATTCACATTTTTACCTATTTCCAAACCATGATGTATCCACTATTATACCTTCACGCGATTACCCTCCCTGGGGTGCCAAAGTAGACTTTCACGAAACTGTGTTTGGACCCTCTAGCACTCCGTCACAAACCCTCCTCTATCATTTGAGCTGGTTTTAAAACCTGTGGCTCCGATTCACATTTTTACCTATTTCCAAACCATGATGTATCCCCTATGACCCTTTCACGTGATTACCCTTCCTGGGGTGCCAAAGTTGACTTTCACGAAACTGTGTTTGGACCCTCTAGCACTCCATCAGGAACCCTCCTCTGTCATTTGAGCTGGTTTTAAAACCAGTAGCTCCGATTCACCTTTTTACCTATTTCCAAAGCATGATGTATCCACTATTATACTTTCACGGGATTACCCTTGCTGGGGTGCCAAAGTTGACTTTCACAAAACTGTGTTTGTACACTCTAGCACTCCGTCAGGAACCCTCCTCTATCATTTGAGCTGGTTTTGAGAGCTGTTCCTCCGATTCACATTTTTACCTATTTCTAAAGCATGATGTATCCACTATTATACTTTCACGGGATTACCCTTGCTGGGGTGCCAAAGTTGACTTTCACAAAACTGTGTTTGTACATTTTAGCATTCCGTCAGGAACCCTCCTCTATCATTTGAGCTGGTTTTGAGAGCTGTGCCTCCGATTCACATTTTTACCTATTTCCAAAGCATGATGTATTCACTATCATACTTTCACGGGATTACCCTTCCTGGGGTGCCAAAGTTGACTTTCACGAAACTGTGTTTGGACCCTCTAGCACTCCGTCAGGAACCCTCCTCTGTCACTTGAGCTGGTTTTAAAACATGTAGCCCCTATTCACCTTTTTACCTATTTCAAAACCATGATGTATCCACTATTACCCTTTCACGGGATTACCCTTGTATGGGTGCCAAAGTTGACTTTCACAAAACTGTGTTTGTACACTCTAGCACTCCGTCAGGAACCCTCCTCTATCATTTGAGCTGGTTTTGAGAGCTGTGCCTCCGATTCACATTTTTACCTATTTCCAAAGCATGATGTATTCACTATCATACTTTCACGGGATTACCCTTGCTGGGGTGCCAAAGTTGACTTTCACAAAACCCTGTTTGTACACTCTAGCACTCCATCAGGAACCCTCCTCTATCATTTGAGCTGGTTTTGAGAACTGTGCCTCCGATTCACATTTTTACCTATTACCAAAGCATGATGTATCCACTATTATACTTTCACGGGATTACCCTCAATGGGTTGCCAAAGTTGACTTTCACGAAACTGTGTCTGGACCCTCTAGCACTCCATTAAGAACCCCCCTCTATCATTTGAGCTGGATTTTCGAACTGTAGCTCCGATTCACATTTTCACCTATTTCCAAAGCATGATGTATCCACTTTTACACTTTCACATGATTACCCTTCCTGGGGTGCCAAAGTTGACTTTCACGAAACTGTGTTTGGACCCTCTAGCACTCCATCAGGAACCCTCCTCTATCATTTGATCTGGTTTTAAAACCTGTAGCTCCGATTCACATTTTTACCTATTTCCAAAGCATGATGTATCCACTATTACCCTTTGACCTGATTACCCTTCCTGGGGTGCCAAAGTTGACTTTCACGAAACTGTGTTTGGACCCTCTAGCACTCCATCAGGAACCCTCCTCTATCATTTGAGCTGGTTTTAAAACCTGTAGCTCCGATTCACATTTTCACCTATTTCCAAAGCATGATGTATCCACTTTTACCCTTTCACATGATTACCCTCCCTGGGGTGCCAAAGTTGACTTTCACGAAACTGTGTTTGGACCCTCTAGCACTCCGTCACAAACCCTCCTCTATCATTTGAGCTGGTTTTAAAACCTGTGGCTCCGATTCACATTTTTACCTATTTCCAAACCATGATGTATCCCCTATGACCCTTTCACGTGATTACCCTTCCTGGGGTGCCAAAGTTGACTTTCACGAAACTGTGTTTGGACCCTCTAGCACTCCATCAGGAACCCTCCTCTGTCATTTGAGCTGGTTTTAAAACATGTAGCTCCTATTCACCTTTTTACCTATTTCCAAACCATGATGTATCTCCTATGACCCTTTCACGTGATTACCCTTTCTGGTGTGCCAAAGTTGACTTTCACGAAACTGTGTTTGGACCTTCTAGCACTCCGTCAGGAACCCTCCTCTATCATTTGAGCTGGTTTTTAGAACTGTACCTCCCATTCACATTTTTATCTATTTCAAAACCATGATGTATCCACTATTACCCTTTCACTTGATTACCCTTGTATGGGTGCCAAAGTTGACTTTCACAAAACTGTGTTTGTACACTCTAGCACTCCGTCAGGAACCCTCCTCTATCATTTGAGCTGGTTTTGAGAACTGTGCCTCCGATTCACATTTTTACCTATTTCCAAAGCATGATGTATCCACTATTATACTTTCACGGGATTACCCTCAATGGGTTGCCAAAGTTGACTTTCACGAAACTGTGTCTGGACCCTCTAGCACTCCATTAAGAACCCCCCTCTATCATTTGAGCTGGATTTTCGAAATGTAGGTCCGATTCACATTTTCACCTATTTCCAAAGCATGATGTATCCACTTTTACCCTTTCACATGACTACCCTTCCTGGGGTGCCAAAGTTGACTTTCACGAAACTGTGTTTGGACCCTCTAGCACTCCATCAGGAACCCTCCTCTATCATTTGATCTGGTTTTAAAACCTGTAGCTCCGATTCACACTTTTACCTATTTCCAAAGCATGATGTATCCACTATTACCCTTTGACCTGATTACCCTTCCTGGGGTGCAAAAGTTGACTTTCACGAAACTGTGTGTTGACCATCTAGCACTCCACCAGGAACCCTCCTCTATCATTTGAGCTGGTTTTGAGAGCTCTAACGCCGATTCACATTTTACCTATTTCCAAACCATGATGCATCCACTATCACCCTTTGACCTAAGTACCCTCCCTGGGGTGCCAAAGTTGACTTTCACAAAATTGTGTGTTGACCCTCTAGCACTCCATCAGGAACCCTCCTCTATCATTTGAGCTGGTTTTGAGAGCTGTAGCTCAGATTCACATTTTTACCTATTTCCAAACCATGATGTATCCACTATTATACCTTCACGCGATTACCCTCCCTGGGGTGCCAAAGTTGACTTTCACGAAACTGTGTTTGGACCCTCTAGCACTCCGTCACAAACCCTCCTCTATCATTTGAGCTGGTTTTAAAACTTGTGGCTCCGATTCACATTTTTACCTATTTCCAAACCATGATGTATCCCCTATGACCCTTTCACGTGATTACCCTTCCTGGGGTGCCAAAGTTGACTTTCACGAAACTGTGTTTGGACCCTCTAGCACTCCATCAGGAACCCTCCTCTGTCATTTGAGCTGGTTTTAAAACCTGTAGCTCCGATTCACCTTTTTACCTATTTCCAAAGCATGATGTATCCACTATTATACTTTCACGGGATTAACCTTGCTGGGGTGCAAAAGTTGACTTTCACAAAACTGTGTTTGTACATTTTAGCATTCCGTCAGGAACCCTCCTCTATCATTTGAGCTGGTTTTGAGAGCTGTGCCTCCGATTCACATTTTTACCTATTTCCAAAGCATGATGTATTCACTATCATACTTTCACGGGATTACCCTTCCTGGGGTGCCAAAGTTGACTTTCACGAAACTGTGTTTGGACCCTCTAGCACTCCATCAGGAACCCTCCTCTGTCATTTGAGCTGGTTTTAAAACATGTAGCTCCTATTCACCTTTTTACCTATTTCCAAACCATGATGTATCCCCTGTGACCCTTTCACGTGATTACCCTTCCTGGTGTGCCAAAGTTGACTTTCACGAAACTGTGTTTGGACCTTCTAGCACTCCGTCAGGAACCCTCCTCTATCATTTGAGCTGGTTTTGAGAACTGTGCCTCCGATTCACATTTTTACCTATTTCCAAAGCATGATGTATCCACTATTATACTTTCACGGGATTACCCTCAATGGGTTGCCAAAGTTGACTTTCACGAAACTGTGTCTGGACCCTCTAGCACTCCATTAAGAACCCCCCTCTATCATTTGAGCTGGACTTTCGAACTGTAGTTCCGATTCACATTTTCACCTATTTCCAAAGCATGATGTATCCACTTTTATCCTTTCACATGATTACCCTTCCTGGGGTGCCAAAGTTGACTTTCACGAAACTGTGTTTGGACCCTCTAGCACTCCATCAGGAACCCTCCTCTATCATTTGATCTGGTTTTAAAACCTGTAGCTCCGATTCACACTTTTACCTATTTCCAAAGCATGATGTATCCACTATTACCCTTTGACCTGATTACCCTTCCTGGGGTGCAAAAGTTGACTTTCACGAAACTGTGTGTTGACCATCTAGCACTCCACCAGGAACCCTCCTCTATCATTTGAGCTGGTTTTGAGAGCTCTAACGCCGATTCACATTTTACCTATTTCCAAACCATGATGTATCCACTATCACCCTTTGACCTAAGTACCCTCCCTGGGGTGCCAAAGTTGACTTTCACAAAATTGTGCGTTGACCCTCTAGCACTCCATCAGGAACCCTCCTCTATCATTTGAGCTGGTTTTGAGAGCTGTAGCTCCGATTCACATTTTTACCTATTTCCAAACCATGATGTATCCACTATTATACCTTCACGCGATTACCCTCCCTGGGGTGCCAAAGTTGACTTTCACGAAACTGTGTTTGGACCCTCTAGCACTCCGTCACAAACCCTCCTCTATCATTTGAGCTGGTTTTAAAACCTGTGGCTCCGATTCACATTTTTACCTATTTCCAAACCATGATGTATCCCCTATGACCCTTTCACGTGATTACCCTTCCTGGGGTGCCAAAGTTGACTTTCACGAAACTGTGTTTGGACCCTCTAGCACTCCATCAGGAACCCTCCTCTGTCATTTGAGCTGGTTTTAAAACCTGTAGCTCCGATTCACCTTTTTACCTATTTCCAAAGCATGATGTATCCACTATTATACTTTCACGGGATTACCCTTGCTGGGGTGCCAAAGTTGACTTTCACAAAACTGTGTTTGTACATTTTAGCATTCCGTCAGGAACCCTCCTCTATCATTTGAGCTGGTTTTGAGAGCTGTGCCTCCGATTCACATTTTTACCTATTTCCAAAGCATGATGTATTCACTATCATACTTCCACGGGATTACCCTTCTTGGGGTGCCAAAGTTGACTTTCACGAAACTGTGTTTGGACCCTCTAGCACTCCATCAGGAACCCTCCTCTGTCATTTGAGCTGGTTTTAAAACATGTAGCTCCTACTCACCTTTTTACCTATTTCCAAACCATGATGTATCCCCTGTGACCCTTTCACGTGATTACCCTTCCTGGTGTGCCAAAGTTGACTTTCACGAAACTGTGTTTGGACCTTCTAGCACTCCGTGAGGAACCCTCCTCTATCATTTGAGCTGGTTTTGAGAACTGTGCCTCCGATTCACATTTTTACCTATTTCCAAAGCATGATGTATCCACTATTATACTTTCACGGGATTACCCTCAATGGGTTGCCAAAGTTGACTTTCACGAAACTGTGTTTGGACCCTCTAGCACTCCATCAGGAACCCTCCTCTATCATTTGATCTGGTTTTAAAACCTGTAGCTCCGATTCACACTTTTACCTATTTCCAAAGCATGATGTATCCACTATTACCCTTTGACCTGATTACCCTTCCTGGGGTGCAAAAGTTGACTTTCACGAAACTGTGTGTTGACCATCTAGCACTCCACCAGGAACCCTCCTCTATCATTTGAGCTGGTTTTGAGAGCTCTAACGCCGATTCACATTTTACCTATTTCCAAACCATGATGCATCCACTATCACCCTTTGACCTAAGTACCCTCCCTGGGGTGCCAAAGTTGACTTTCACAAAATTGTGTGTTGACCCTCTAGCACTCCATCAGGAACCCTCCTCTATCATTTGAGCTGGTTTTGAGAGCTGTAGCTCCGATTCACATTTTTACCTATTTCCAAACCATGATGTATCCACTATTATACCTTCACGCGATTACCCTCCCTGGGGTGCCAAAGTTGACTTTCACGAAACTGTGTTTGGACCCTCTAGCACTCCGTCACAAACCCTCCTCTATCATTTGAGCTGGTTTTAAAACCTGTGGCTCCGATTCACATTTTTACCTATTTCCAAACCATGATGTATCCCCTATGACCCTTTCACGTGATTACCCTTCCTGGGGTGCCAAAGTTGACTTTCACGAAACTGTGTTTGGACCCTCTAGCACTCCATCAGGAACCCTCCTCTGTCATTTGAGCTGGTTTTAAAACCTGTAGCTCCGATTCACCTTTTTACCTATTTCCAAAGCATGATGTATCCACTATTATACTTTCACGGGATTAACCTTGCTGGGGTGCAAAAGTTGACTTTCACAAAACTGTGTTTGTACATTTTAGCATTCCGTCAGGAACCCTCCTCTATCATTTGAGCTGGTTTTGAGAGCTGTGCCTCCGATTCACATTTTTACCTATTTCCAAAGCATGATGTATTCACTATCATACTTTCACGGGATTACCCTTCCTGGGGTGCCAAAGTTGACTTTCACGAAACTGTGTTTGGACCCTCTAGCACTCCATCAGGAACCCTCCTCTGTCATTTGAGCTGGTTTTAAAACATGTAGCTCCTATTCACCTTTTTACCTATTTCCAAACCATGATGTATCCCCTGTGACCCTTTCACGTGATTACCCTTCCTGGTGTGCCAAAGTTGACTTTCACGAAACTGTGTTTGGACCTTCTAGCACTCCGTCAGGAACCCTCCTCTATCATTTGAGCTGGTTTTGAGAACTGTGCCTCCGATTCACATTTTTACCTATTTCCAAAGCATGATGTATCCACTATTATACTTTCACGGGATTACCCTCAATGGGTTGCCAAAGTTGACTTTCACGAAACTGTGTCTGGACCCTCTAGCACTCCATTAAGAACCCCCCTCTATCATTTGAGCTGGATTTTCGAACTGTAGTTCCGATTCACATTTTCACCTATTTCCAAAGCATGATGTATCCACTTTCATCCTTTCACATGATTACCCTTCCTGGGGTGCCAAAGTTGACTTTCACGAAACTGTGTTTGGACCCTCTAGCACTCCATCAGGAACCCTCCTCTATCATTTGATCTGGTTTTAAAACCTGTAGCTCCGATTCACACTTTTACCTATTTCCAAAGCATGATGTATCCACTATTACCCTTTGACCTGATTACCCTTCCTGGGGTGCAAAAGTTGACTTTCACGAAACTGTGTGTTGACCATCTAGCACTCCACCAGGAACCCTCCTCTATCATTTGAGCTGGTTTTGAGAGCTCTAACGCCGATTCACATTTTACCTATTTCCAAACCATGATGTATCCACTATCACCCTTTGACCTAAGTACCCTCCCTGGGGTGCCAAAGTTGACTTTCACAAAATTGTGCGTTGACCCTCTAGCACTCCATCAGGAACCCTCCTCTATCATTTGAGCTGGTTTTGAGAGCTGTAGCTCCGATTCACATTTTTACCTATTTCCAAACCATGATGTATCCACTATTATACCTTCACGCGATTACCCTCCCTGGGATGCCAAAGTTGACTTTCACGAAACTGTGTTTGGACTCTCTAGCACTCCGTCACAAACCCTCCTCTATCATTTGAGCTGGTTTTAAAACCTGTGGCTCCGATTCACATTTTTACCTATTTCCAAACCATGATGTATCCCCTATGACCCTTTCACGTGATTACCCTTCCTGGGGTGCCAAAGTTGACTTTCACGAAACTGTGTTTGGACCCTCTAGCACTCCATCAGGAACCCTCCTCTGTCATTTGAGCTGGTTTTAAAACCTGTAGCTCCGATTCACCTTTTTACCTATTTCCAAAGCATGATGTATCCACTATTATACTTTCACGGGATTACCCTTGCTGGGGTGCCAAAGTTGACTTTCACAAAACTGTGTTTGTACATTTTAGCATTCCGTCAGGAACCCTCCTCTATCATTTGAGCTGGTTTTGAGAGCTGTGCCTCCGATTCACATTTTTACCTATTTCCAAAGCATGATGTATTCACTATCATACTTCCACGGGATTACCCTTCTTGGGGTGCCAAAGTTGACTTTCACGAAACTGTGTCTGGACCCTCTAGCACTCCATTAAGAACCCCCCTCTATCATTTGAGCTGGATTTTCGAACTGTAGTTCCGATTCACATTTTTACCTATTTCAAAACCATGATGTATCCACTATTACCCTTTCACGGGATTACCCTTCCAGGGGTGCCAAAGTTGACTTTCACGAAACTGTATTTGTACACGCTAGCACTCCATCAGGAACTCTCCTCTGTCATTTGAGATGGTTTTAAAACATGTAGCTCCTATTCACCTTTTTACCTATTTCCAAACCATGATGTATCCCCTATGACCCTTTCACGTGATTACCCTTCGTGGTGTGCCAAAGTTGACTTTCACGAAACTGTGTTTGGACCTTCTAGCACTCCGTCAGGAACCCTCCTCTATCATTTGAGCTGCTTTTTAGAACTGTACCTCCGATTCACATTTTTACCTATTTCAAAACCATGATGTATCCACTATTACCCTTTCACGGGATTACCCTTGTATGGGTGCCAAAAGTTGACTTTCACAAAACTGTGTTTGTACACTCTAGCACTCCGTCAGGAACCCTCCTCTATCATTTGAGCTGGTTTTGAGAGCTGTGCCTCCGATTCACATTTTTACCTATTTCCAAAGCATGATGTATTCACTATCATACTTTCACGGGATTACCCTTCGTGGGGTGCCAAAGTTGACTTTCACAAAACTGTGTTTGTACACTCTAGCACTCCGTCAGGAACCCTCCTCGATCATTTGAGCTGGTTTTGAGAACTGTGCCTCCGATTCACATTTTTACCTATTTCCAAAGCATGATGTATCCACTATTATACTTTCACGAGATTACCCTCAATGGGTTGCCAAAGTTGACTTTCACGAAACTGTGTCTGGACCCTCTAGCACTCCATTAAGAACCCCCCTCTATCATTTGAGCTGGATTTTCGAACTGTAGCTCCGATTCATATTTTCACCGATTTCCAAACCATGATGTATCCACTATTACCCTTTGACCTGATTACAGTCCCTGGGGTGCCAAAGTTGACTTTCACGAAACTGTGTATTGACCATCTAGCACTCCACCAGGAACCCTCCTCTATCATTTGAGCTGGTTTTGAGAGCTCTAACGCCGATTCACATTTTACCTATTTCCAAACCATGATGTATCCACTATTACCCTTTGACCTGAGTACCCTCCCTGGGGTGCCAAAGTCGACTCTCACGAAACTGTGTTTGGACCCTCTAGCACTCCATCAGTAACCCTCCTCTATCATTTGAGCTGCTTTTTAGAACTGTGGCTCCGATTCACCTTTTTACCTATTTCCCAACCATGATGTATCCCCTGTGACCCTTTCACGGGATTACCCTTCCTGGGGTGCCAAAGTTGACTTTCACAAAATTGTGTGTTGACCCTCTAGCACTCCATCAGGAACCCTCCTCTATCATTTGAGCTGGTTTTGAGAGTTGTAGCTCCGATTCACATTTTTACCTATTTCCAAACCATGATGTATCCACTATTATACCTTCACGCGATTACCCTTCCTCGGGTGCCAAAGTTGACTTTCACGAAACTGTGTTTGGACCCTCTAGCACTCCGTCACAAACCCTCCTCTGTCATTTGAGCTGGTTTTGAAACCTGTAGCTCCGATTCACATTTTCACCTATTTCCAAACCATGATGTATCCCCTATGACCCTTTCACGTGATTACCCTTCCGGGTGTGCCAAAGTTGACTTTCACGAAACTGTGTTTGGACCCTCTAGCACTCCATCAGGAACCCTCCTCTGTCACTTGAGCTGGTTTTAAAACCTGTAGCTCCGATTCACTTTTTTACCTATTTCCAAACCATGATGTATTACCTATGACCTTTTCACGTGATTACCCTTCCTGGTGTGCCAAAGTTGACTTTCACGAAACTGTGTTTGGACCTTCTAGCACTCCGTCATTAACCCTCCTCTGTCATTTGAGCTGGTTTTGAGAACTGTACCTCCGATTCACATTTTCACCTATTTCAAAACCATGATGTGTCCAATATTACCCTTTCACGGGATTACCCTTGCTGGGGTGCCAAAGTTGACTTTCACGAAACTGTGTTTGGACCCTCTAGCACTCCATCAGGAACCCTCCTCTATCATTTGAGCTGGTTTATAGAACTGTAGCTCCTATTTACATTTTTACCTATTTCCAAACCATGATGTATCCCCTATGACCCTTTCACGGGATTACCCTTCCTTGGGTGCCAAAGTTGACTTTCACGAAACTGTGTTTGGACCCTCTAGCACTCCATCAGGAACCCTCCACTATCATTTGAGCTGGTTTTAGAACCTGTAGCTCCGATTCACATTTTTACCTATTTCCAAATTATGATGTATCCACTTTTCCCCTTCCACGTGAATACCCTTCCTCGGGTGCCAAAGTTGACATTCACGAAACTGTGTTTGGACCCTCTAGCACTCCGTCACAAACCCTCCTCTATCATTTGAGCTGGTTTTAAAACCTGTAGCTCCGATTCACATTTTTACATATTTCCAAACCATGATGTATCCACTATTATACTTTCACGGGATTACCCTTCTTGGGGTGCCAAAGTTGACTTTCACGAAACTGTGTTTGGACCCTCTAGCACTCCATCAGGAACCCTCCTCTATCATTTGAGCTGGTTTTGAGAGCTGTAGCTCCGATTTCCCTTTTTACCTATTTCCTAACCATGATGTATCCCCTATGACCCTATCAAGGGATTTCCCTCCCTCTGGTGCCAAAGCTGACTTTCACAAAAATGTGTGTTGACCCTCTAGCACTCCAACAGGAACCCTCCTCTATCATTTGACCTGGTTTTGAGAGCTGTAGCTCCGATTCCCCTTTTTACCTATTTCCCAACCATGATGTATCCACTATTACCCTTTGACCTGATTACCCTCCCTGGGGTGCCAAAGTTGACGTTCACAAAACTGTGTTTGGACCCTCTAGCACTCCATCAGGAACCCTCCTCTATCATTTGAGCTGGTTTTAGAACCTGTAAATCCGATTCACATTTTTACCTATTTCCAAATTATGATGTATCCACTTTTCCCCTTCCACGTGAATACCCTTCCTCGGGTGCCAAAGTTGACTTTCACGAAACTGTGTTTGGACCCTCTAGCACTCCGTCACAAACCCTCCTCTATCATTTGAGCTGGTTTTAAAACCAGTAGCTCCGATTCACATTTTTAGCTATTTCCCAACCATGATGTATCCCCTATGACCCTTTCACGGGATTACCCTTCCTGGGGTGCCAAAGTTGACTTTCACGAAACTGTGTTTGGACCCTCTAGCACTCCATCAGGAACCCTCCTCTATCATTTGAGCTGGTTTTAGAACCTGTAGCTCCGATTCACATTTTTACCTATTTCCAAATTATGATGTATCCACTTTTCCCCTTCCACGTGATTACCCTTAATCAAGTGCCAAAGTTGACTTTCACGAAACTGTGTTTGGACCCTCTAGCACTCCGTCAGAAACCCTCCTCTATCATTTGAGCTGGTTTTAAAACCTGTAGCTCCGATTCCCCTTTTTACCCATTTCAAAACCATGATGTATCCACTATTATACTTTTACGGGATTACCCTTCCTGGGGTGCCAAAGTTGACTTTCACGAAACTGTGTTTGGACCCTCTAGCACTCCATCAGGAACCCTCCTCTATCATTTGAGCTGGTTTTAGAACCTGTAGCTCCGATTCACATTTTTACCTATTTCCAAATTATGATGTATCCACTTTTCCCCTTCCACGTGAATACCCTTCCTTGGGTGCCAAAGTTGACTTTCACGAAACAGTGTTTGGACTCTCTAGCACTCCAACAGGAACACTCCTCTATCATTTGAGCTGGTTTTAAAACCTGTAGCTCCGATTCACATTTTTACCTATTTCCAAACCATGATGTATCCACTATGACCCTTTCACGTGATTACCCTTCAAGGGGTGCCAAAGTTGACCTTCACAAAACTGTGTTTGTACACTCTAGCACTCCATCAGGAACCCTCCTCCATCATTTGAACTGGTTTTGAGAACTGTACCTCCGATTCACATTTTTACCTATTTCCAAACCATGATGTATCCCCTATTTCCCTTTCACGAAATTACGATTCCTGGGGTGCCAAAGTTGACCTTCACGAAGCTGTTTGTTAAATCTCTAGCACTCCATCTGGACAGTCCTCTATCATTTGAGCTGGTTTTAAAACCTGTAGCTCCGTTTCACCTTTTTACCTTTTTCCAAACCATGATGTATCCACTATTACCCTTTCACGGGATTACCCTTCCTGGGGTGCCAAAGTTGACTTTCACGAAACAGTGTTTGTACACTCTAGCACTCCATCAGGAACCCTCCTCTATTATTTGATCTGGTTTTAAGAACTGTACTTCCGATTCACAGTTTTACCTATTTCCAAACCATGATGTATCCCCCATGACCCTTTCATGCTATTACCCTTCCTGGGGTGCCAAAGTTGACTTTCAGGAAGCTGTGTGTTCACCGTCTAGCACTCCATCAGGAACCCTCCTCTATCATTTGAGCTGGTTTTGAGAGCTGTAGCTCCGATTCCCCTTTTTTCCTTTTTCCCAACCATGATGTATCCCCTATGACTCTTTCACGGGACTACCCTTCCTGGGGTGCCAAAGTTGACTTTCACGAAAGAGTGTTTGTACACTCTAGCAGTCCATCAGGAACCCTCCTCTATCATTTGAGCTGGTTTTGAGATCTGTACCTCCTATTCACATTTTTACCTATTTCCAAACCATGATGTATCCACTATTAATCTCACGGGATTACCCTTCCTGGGGTGCCAAAGTTGACTTTGACGAACTTGTGCTTGGAACCTCTAACACTCCATCAGGAACCCTCCTCTATCATATGAGCTGGTTTTAAAACCTGTAGCTCCGATTCACCTTTTTACCTATTTCCCAACCATGATGTATCCACTATTACCCTTTCACGTGATTACCCTTCCTGGGGTGCCAAAGTTGACCTTCACGAAACAGTGTTTGGACTCTCTAGCACTCCAACAGGAACACTCCCCTATCATTTGAGGTGGTTTTATAACCTGTAGCTCCGATTCACATTTTTACCTATTTCCAAACCATGATGTATCCCCTATTACCCTTTCACGGGATTACCCTTCAGTTGGTGCCAAAGTTGACCTTCACAAAACTGTGTTTGTACACTATAGCACTCCATCAGGAACCCTCCTCTATTATTTGAGCTGGTTTTGAGAACTGTAGCTCCGATTCACAGTTTTACCTATTTCCAAACCATGATGTATCCCCCATGACCCTTTCACATGATTACCCTCCCTCGAGTGCCAAAGTTGACTTTCAGGAAGCTGTGTGTTCACCGTCTAGCACTCCATCAGGAACCCTCCTCTATCATTTGAGCTGGTTTTGAGAGCTGTAGCTCCGATTCACCTTTTCACCTATTTCCAAACCATGATGTATCCCCTATTACCCTTTCACGGGATTACCCTTCAGATGGTGACAAAGTTGACCTTCACAAAACTGTGTTTGTACATCATAGCACTCCATCAGGAACCCTCCTCTATTATTTGAGCTGGTTTTGAGAACTGTAGCTCCGAGTCACATTTTCACCTATTGCCAAGCCATGATGTATCCCCTATGACAATTTGACCGAATTACCCTCCCTGGGGTGCTAAAGTTGACTTTCACGAAACTGTGCTTGGACCCTCTAGCACTCCATCAGCAACCCTCCTCTATCATTTGAGCTGGTTTTTAGAACTGTAGCTCCGATTCACATTTTTACCTTTTTCCATACCATGATGTATCCACTAGCATACTTTTACGGGATTACCCTTCCTCAGGTGCTAAATTTGACTTTCACGAAACTGTGTTTGGACCCTCTAGCACTCCATCAGGAACCGTCCTCTATCATTTGAGCTGGTTTTGAGAGCTGTAGCTGCGATTCACATTTTTACCTATTTCCAAACCATGATGTATCCCCTATCACCCTTTGACCTGATCACCCTCCCTGGGGTGCCAAAGTTGACGTTCACTAAACTCTGTTTTTACCCTCTAGCACTCCATCAGGAACTCTCCTGTATCAGTTGAGCTAGTTTTTAAAACTGTACTTCCGATTCACATTTTTACCTATTTCCAAAAAATAATGTATCCACTCTTTTACTTTCACGGGATTACCCTTCCCGGGGTGCCAAAGTTGACTTTCACGAAACTGTGTTTGGACCCTCTAGCACTCCATCAGGAACCCTCCTCTATCATTTGATCTGGTTTTGAGAACTGTAGCTCCGATTCACATTTTTACCTATTGCCAAGCCATGATGTATCCCCTATGACAATTTGACCGAATTACCCTCCCTGGGGTGCTAAAGTTGACTTTCACGAAACTGTGCTTGGACCCTCTAGCACTCCATCAGGAACCCTCCTCTATCATTTGAGCGGGTTTTGAGAGCTGTAGTTTCGATTCACATTTTTACCTATCTCCAAACCATGATGTCTCCCTTATGACCCTTTAGCGGAATTACCATTCATGGGGTGCCAAAGTTGACCTTCACAAAAATGTGTGTTGACCCTCTAGCACTCCATCAGGAACCCTCCTCTATCATTTGAGCTGGTTTTGAGAGCTGTAGCTCCGATTCACATTTTTACCTACTTCCAAACCATAAGGTATCCACTATGACCCTTTCACGGGATTACCCTTCCTGATGTGCTAAGTTTGACTTTCACGAAACTGTGTTTGGACCCTCTAGCACTCCATCAGGAACCCTCCTCTATCATTTGAGCTGGTTTTTAGAACTGCAGCTTCGATTCACCTCTTTACCTATTTCCAAACCATGATGTATAAGCTATTACCCTTTGACCTGATTACCCTCCCTGGGGTGCCAAAGTTGACTTTTACGAATCTGTGCTTGGACCCTCTAGCACTCCATCAGGGACCCTCCTCTATCATTTGAGCTGGTTTTGAGAGCTGTAGCTCCGATTCACATTTTACCTATTTCCAAAGCATGATGTATCAACTATTACCCTTTGACCTGATAACCCTTTAAGGGGTGCCAAAGTTCCCTCTCACGAAACTGTGCTCGGACCCTGTAGCACTCCATCAGGAACCCTCCTCTATCATTTGAGGTGATTTTGAGAGCTGTAGTTTCCATTCACATTTTTACCTATTTCCAAACCATGATGTCTCCCCTATTACCCTTTCACGGGATTACCCTTCAGTTGGTGCCAAAGTTGACCTTCACAAAACTGTGTTTGTACACTATAGCACTCCATCAGGAACCCTCCTCTATTATTTGAGCTGGTTTTGAGAACTGTAGCTCCGATTCACAGTTTTACCTATTTCCAAACCATGATGTATCCCCCATGACCCTTTCACGTGATTACCCTCCCTCGAGTGCCAAAGTTGACTTTCAGGAAGCTGTGTGTTCACCGTCTAGCACTCCATCAGGAACCCTCCTCTATCATTTGAGCTGGTTTTGAGAGCTGTAGCTCCGATTCACCTTTTCACCTATTTCCAAACCATGATGTTTCCACTATTATACTCTCACGGGATTACCCTTCCTGGGGTGCCAAAGTTGACTTTGACAAATTTGTGTTTGGACCCTCTAGCACTCCATCAGGAACCCTCCTCTATCATTTGAGCTGGTTTTAAAACCTGTAGCTCCGATTCACATTTTTACCTATTTCCAAACCATGATGTATCCCCTATTACCCTTTCACGGGATTACCCTTCAGATGATGACAAAGTTGACCTTCACAAAACTGTGTTTGTACACCATAGCACTCCATCAGGAACCCTCCTCTATTATTTGAGCTGGTTTTGAGAACTGTAGCTCCGAGTCACATTTTCACCTATTGCCAAGCCATGATGTATCCCCTATGACAATTTGACCGAATTACCCTCCCTGGGGTGCTAAAGTTGACTTTCACGAAACTGTGCTTGGACCCTCTAGCACTCCATCAGGAACCGTCCTCTATCATTTGAGCTGGTTTTGAGAGCTGTAGCTGCGATTCACATTTTTACCTATTTCCAAACCATGATGTATCCACTATCACCCTTTGACCTGATCACCCTCCCTGGGGTGCCAAAGTTGACGTTCACTAAACTCTGTTTTTACCCTCTAGCACTCCATCAGGAACTCTCCTGTATCAGTTGAGCTAGTTTTTAAAACTGTACTTCCGATTCACATTTTTACCTATTTCCAAAAAATAATGTATCCACTCATTTACTTTCACGGGATTACCCTTCCCGGGGTGCCAAAGTTGACTTTCACGAAACTGTGCTTGGACCCTCTAGCACTCCATCAGCAACCCTCCTCTATCATTTGAGCTGGTTTTTAGAACTGTAGCTCCGATTCACATTTTTACCTATTCCCCAACCATGATGTATCCACTATTACTCTTTCACGGGATTACCCTTCCTGGGGTCCCAAACTTGACTTTCAGAAAAATGTGTGTTGACCCTCTAGCACTCCATCAGGAACCCTCCTCGATCATTTGAGCTGGTTTTAAGAGCTGTAGCTCCGATTCACATTTTTACCTTTTTCCAAACCATGATGTATCCACTAGCATACTTTTACGTTATTACCCTTCCTCAGGTGCTAAATTTGACTTTCACGAAACTGTGTTTGGACCCTCTAGCACTCCATCAGGAACCGTCCTCTATCATTTGAGCTGGTTTTGAGAGCTGTAGCTGCGATTCACATTTTTACCTATTTCCAAACCATGATGTATCCACTATCACCCTTTGACCTGATCACCCTCCCTGGGGTGCCAAAGTTGACGTTCACTAAACTCTGTTTTTACCCTCTAGCACTCCATCAGGAACTCTCCTGTATCAGTTGAGCTAGTTTTTAAAACTGTACTTCCGATTCACATTTTTACCTATTTCCAAAAAATAATGTATCCACTCTTTTACTTTCACGGGATTACCCTTCCCGGGGTGCCAAAGTTGACTTTCACGAAACTGTGTTTGGACCCTCTAGCACTCCATCAGGAACCCTCCTCTATCATTTGATCTGGTTTTGAGAACTGTAGCTCCGATTCACATTTTTACCTATTGCCAAGCCATGATGTATCCCCTATGACAATTTGACCGAATTACCCTCCCTGGGGTGCTAAAGTTGACTTTCACGAAACTGTGCTTGGACACTCTAGCACTCCATCAGGAACCCTCCTCTATCATTTGAGCTGGTTTTGAGAGCTGTAGTTTCGATTCACATTTTTACCTATCTCCAAACCATGATGTCTCCCCTATGACCCTTTAACGGAATTACCATTCATGGGGTGCCAAAGTTGACTTTCACAAAAATGTGTGTTGACCCTCTAGCACTCCATCAGGAACCCTCCTCTATCATTTGAGCTGGTTTTAAAACCTGTAGCTCCGATTCACATTTTTACCTATTGCCAAGCCATGATGTATCCCCTATGACAATTTGACCGAATTACCCTCCCTGGGGTGCTAAAGTTGACTTTCACGAAACTGTGCTTGGACACTCTAGCACTCCATCAGGAACCCTCCTCTATCATTTGAGCTGGTTTTGAGAGCTGTAGTTTCGATTCACATTTTTACCTATCTCCAAACCATGATGTCTCCCCTATGACCCTTTAACGGAATTACCATTCATGGGGTGCCAAAGTTGACCTTCACAAAAATGTGTGTTGACCCTCTAGCACTCCATCAGGAACCCTCCTCTATCATTTGAGCTGGTTTTGAGAGCTGTAGCTCCGATTCACATTTTTACCTACTTCCAAACCATAAGGTATCCACTATGACCCTTTCACGGGATTACCCTTCCTGATGTGCTAAGTTTGACTTTCACGAAACTGTGTTTGGACCCTCTAGCACTCCATCAGGAACCCTCCTCTATCATTTGAACTGGTTTTTAGAACTGCAGCTTCGATTCACCTCTTTACCTATTTCCAAACCATGATGTATAAGCTATTACCCTTTGACCTGATTACCCTCCCTGGGGTGCCAAAGTTGACTTTTACGAATCTGTGCTTGGACCCTCTAGCACTCCATCAGGGACCCTCCTCTATCATTTGAGCTGGTTTTGAGAGCTGTAGCTCCGATTCACATTTTACCTATTTCCAAAGCATGATGTATCAACTATTACCCTTTGACCTGATAACCCTTTAAGGGGTGCCAAAGTTCCCTCTCACGAAACTGTGCTCGGACCCTGTAGCACTCCATCAGGAACCCTCCTCTATCATTTGAGGTGATTTTGAGAGCTGTAGTTTCCATTCACATTTTTACCTATTTCCAAACCATGATGTCTCCCCTATTACCCTTTCACGGGATTACCCTTCAGTTGGTGCCAAAGTTGACCTTCACAAAACTGTGTTTGTACACTATAGCACTCCATCAGGAACCCTCCTCTATTATTTGAGCTGGTTTTGAGAACTGTAGCTCCGATTCACAGTTTTACCTATTTCCAAACCATGATGTATCCCCCATGACCCTTTCACGTGATTACCCTCCCTCGAGTGCCAAAGTTGACTTTCAGGAAGCTGTGTGTTCACCGTCTAGCACTCCATCAGCAACCCTCCTCGATCATTTGAGCTGGTTTTGAGAGCTGTAGCTCCGATTCACATTTTTACCTTTTTCCAAACCATGATGTATCCACTAGCATACTTTTACGTTATTACCCTTCCTCAGGTGCTAAATTTGACTTTCACGAAACTGTGTTTGGACCCTCTAGCACTCCATCAGGAACCGTCCTCTATCATTTGAGCTGGTTTTGAGAGCTGTAGCTGCGATTCACATTTTTACCTATTTCCAAACCATGATGTATCCACTATCACCCTTTGACCTGATCACCCTCCCTGGGGTGCCTAAGTTGACGTTCACTAAACTCTGTTTTTACCCTCTAGCACTCCATCAGGAACTCTCCTGTATCAGTTGAGCTAGTTTTTAAAACTGTACTTCCGATTCACATTTTTACCTATTTCCAAAAAATAATGTATCCACTCTTTTACTTTCACGGGATTACCCTTCCCGGGGTGCCAAAGTTGACTTTCACGAAACTGTGTTTGGACCCTCTAGCACTCCATCAGGAACCCTCCTCTATCATTTGACCTGGTTTTGAGAACTGTAGCTCCGATTCACATTTTTACCTATTGCCAAGCCATGATGTATCCCCTATGACAATTTGACCGAATTACCCTCCCTGGGGTGCTAAAGTTGACTTTCACGAAACTGTGCTTGGACACTCTAGCACTCCATCAGGAACCCTCCTCTATCATTTGAGCTGGTTTTGAGAGCTGTAGTTTCGATTCACATTTTTACCTATCTCCAAACCATGATGTCTCCCCTATGACCCTTTAACGGAATTACCATTCATGGGGTGCCAAAGTTGACTTTCACAAAAATGTGTGTTGACCCTCTAGCACTCCATCAGGAACCCTCCTCTATCATTTGAGCTGGTTTTAAAACCTGTAGCTCCGATTCACATTTTTACCTATTTCCAAACCATGATGTATCCCCTATCACCCTTTCACGGGATTACCCTTCCTGGCGTGCCAAAGTTGCCTCTCACGAAACTGTGCTTGGACCCTCTAGCACTCCATCAGGAACCCTCCTCTATCATTTGAGCTGGTTTTGAGAACTGTAGCTCCGATTCACATTTTTACCTATTCCCCAACCATGATGTATCCACTATTACTCTTTCACGGGATTACCCTTCCTGGGGTCCCAAACTTGACTTTCAGAAAAATGTGTGTTGACCCTCTAGCACTCCATCAGGAACCCTCCTCGATCATTTGAGCTGGTTTTGAGAGCTGTAGCTCCGATTCACATTTTTACCTTTTTCCAAACCATGATGTATCCACTAGCATACTTTTACGTTATTACCCTTCCTCAGGTGCTAAATTTGACTTTCACGAAACTGTGTTTGGACCCTCTAGCACTCCATCAGGAACCGTCCTCTATCATTTGAGCTGGTTTTGAGAGCTGTAGCTGCGATTCACATTTTTACCTATTTCCAAACCATGATGTATCCACTATCACCCTTTGACCTGATCACCCTCCCTGGGGTGCCTAAGTTGACGTTCACTAAACTCTGTTTTTACCCTCTAGCACTCCATCAGGAACTCTCCTGTATCAGTTGAGCTAGTTTTTAAAACTGTACTTCCGATTCACATTTTTACCTATTTCCAAAAAATAATGTATCCACTCTTTTACTTTCACGGGATTACCCTTCCCGGGGTGCCAAAGTTGACTTTCACGAAACTGTGTTTGGACCCTCTAGCACTCCATCAGGAACCCTCCTCTATCATTTGATCTGGTTTTGAGAACTGTAGCTCCGATTCACATTTTTACCTATTGCCAAGCCATGATGTATCCCCTATGACAATTTGACCGAATTACCCTCCCTGGGGTGCTAAAGTTGACTTTCACGAAACTGTGCTTGGACACTCTAGCACTCCATCAGGAACCCTCCTCTATCATTTGAGCTGGTTTTGAGAGCTGTAGTTTCGATTCACATTTTTACCTATCTCCAAACCATGATGTCTCCCCTATGACCCTTTAACGGAATTACCATTCATGGGGTGCCAAAGTTGACTTTCACAAAAATGTGTGTTGACCCTCTAGCACTCCATCAGGAACCCTCCTCTATCATTTGAGCTGGTTTTAAAACCTGTAGCTCCGATTCACATTTTTACCTATTTCCAAACCATGATGTATCCCCTATCACCCTTTCACGGGATTACCCTTCCTGGCGTGCCAAAGTTGCCTCTCACGAAACTGTGCTTGGACCCTCTAGCACTCCATCAGGAACCCTCCTCTATCATTTGAGCTGGTTTTGAGAGCTGTAGCTCCGATTCACATTTTTACCTATTTCCAAACCATGATGTATCCACTATGAAACTTTCACGGGATTACCATTCATGGGGTGCGAAAGTTGACTTTCACAAAAATGTGTGTTGACCCTCTAGCACTCCATCAGGAACCCTCCTCTATCCTTTGAGCTGGTTTTGAGAGCTGTATCTCCGATTCACATTTTTACCTATTTCCAAACCATGATGTATCCACTATGACCCTTTCAAGGGATTACCCTTCTTGAGGTGATAAATTTAACTTTCACGAAACTGTGCTTGGACCCTCTAGCACTCCATCAGGAACCCTCCTCTATCATTTGAGGTGGTTTTGAGAGCTGTAGCTCCGATTCACATTTTACCTATTTCCAAACCATGATGTATCAACTATTACCCTTTGACCTGATTACCCTTCCTGGGGTGCCAAAGTTGACTTTCACGAAACTGTGTTTGGACCCTCTAGCACTCCATCCGGAACCCTCCTCTATCATTTGAGGTGGTTTTGAGAGCTGTAGCTCCGATTCACATTTTTACCTATTTCCAAACTTTGATGTATGCACTATTACTCTTTGAAATGATTACTCTCCCTGGGGTGCCAAAGTTGACTTTGACAAAAATGTGTGTTGACCCTCTAGCACTCCATCAGGAACCCTCCTCTATCATTTGAGCTGGTCTTGAGAACTGTAGCTCCGATTCACATTTTCACCTATTTCCACACCATGATGTATGCACTAGTACCCTTTGAAATGATTACTCTCCCTGGGGTGCCAAAGTTGACTTTCACGAAACTGTGCTTGGACCCTCTAGCACTCCATCAGGAACCCTCCTCTATCTTTTGAGCTGGTTTTTAGAACTGTAGCTCCGATTCACCGTTTTACCTATTTCCAAACCATGATGTATCCCCTATGACCCTTTGACCGAATTACCCTTCCTGGGGTGCCAAAGTTGACTTTCACGAAACTGTGTTTGGACCCTCTAGCACTCCATCAGGAACCCTCCTCTATCATTTGAGCTGGTTTTAAAACCTGTAGCTCCGATTCACATTTTTACCTATTTCCAAACCATGATGTATCCCCTATCACCCTTTCACGGGATTACCCTTCCTGGCGTGCCAAAGTTGCCTCTCACGAAACTGTGCTTGGACCCTCTAGCACTCCATCAGGAACCCTCCTCTATCATTTGAGGTGATTTTGAGAGCTGTAGTTTCGATTCACATTTTTACCTATTTCCAAACCATGATGTATCCACTATGACCCTTTCACGGGATTACCATTCATGGGGTGCGAAAGTTGACTTTCACAAAAATGTGTGTTGACCCTCTAGCACTCCATCAGGAACCCTCCTCTATCCTTTGAGCTGGTTTTGAGAGCTGTATCTCCGATTCACATTTTTACCTATTTCCAAACCATGATGTATCCACTATGACCCTTTCAAGGGATTACCCTTCTTGAGGTGATAAATTTAACTTTCACGAAACTGTGCTTGGACCCTCTAGCACTCCATCAGGAACCCTCCTCTATCATTTGAGGTGGTTTTGAGAGCTGTAGCTCCGATTCACATTTTACCTATTTCCAAAGCATGATGTATCAACTATTACCCTTTGACCTGATTACCCTTCCTGGGGTGCCAAAGTTGACTTTCACGAAACTGTGTTTGGACCCTCTAGCACTCCATCCGGAACCCTCCTCTATCATTTGAGGTGGTTTTGAGAGCTGTAGCTCCGATTCACATTTTTACCTATTTCCAAACTTTGATGTATGCACTATTACTCTTTGAAATGATTACTCTCCCTGGGGTGCCAAAGTTGACTTTGACAAAAATGTGTGTTGACCCTCTAGCACTCCATCAGGAACCCTCCTCTATCATTTGAGGTGGTTTTGAGAGCTGTAGCTCCGGTTCACATTTTTACCTATTTCCAAACCATGATGTATCCCCTATGACCCTTTCAAGGGACTACCCTTCCCGGGGTGCTAAATTTGACTTTCACGAAACTGTGTTTGGACCCTCTAGCACTCCATCACGAACCCTCCTCTATCATTTGAGCTTTTTTTGAGAACTGTAGCTCTGATTCACGTTTTTACCTATTTCCAAACCATGATGTATGCACTAGTACCCTTTGACCTGATTACTCTCCCTGGGGTGCCAAAGTTGACTTTCACGAAACTGTGCTTGGACCCTCTAGCACTCCATCAGGAACCCTCCTCTATCTTTTGAGCTGGTTTTTAGAACTGTAGCTCCGATTCACCGTTTTACCTATTTCCCAACCATGATGTATCCCCTATGACCCTTTGACCGAAATACCCTTCCTGGGGTGCCAAAGTTGACTTTCACGAAACTGTGTTTGGACCCTCTAGCACTCCATCAGGAACCCTCCTCTATCATTTGAGCTGGTTTTGAGAGCTGTAGCTCTGATTCACATTTTACCTATTTCCAAAGCATGATGTTTCCGCTATCACCCTTTGACCTGATTACTCTCCCTGGGGTGCCAAAGTTAACTTTCACGAAACTGTGTTTGGACCCTCTAGCACTTCTTTTGGAATCCTCCTCTATCATTTGAGCTGGTTTTGAGAGCTGTAGCTCTGATTCACATTTTACCTATTTCCAAACCATGATGTATCCCCTATGACCCTTTGACCGAATTACCCTTCCTGGAGTGCCAAAGTTGACTTTCACGAACCTGTGTTTGGACCCTCTAGCACTTCTTTTGGAACCCTCCTCTATCATTTGAGCTGGTTTTGAGAGCTGTAGCTCTGATTCACATTTTACCTATTTCCAAAGCATGATGTTTGCGCTATTATCCTTTGACCTGATTACCCTCCCTGGGTTGCCAAAGTTAACTTTCACGAAACTGTGTTTGGACCCTCTAGCACTCCATCAGGAACCCTCCTCTATCATTTGAGCTGGTTTTGAGAGCTGTAGCTCCGATTCACATTTTTACCTATTTCCAAACCATGATGTATCCCCTATGACCCTTTCACGGGACTACCCTTCCCGGGGTGCTAAATTTGACTTTCACGAAACTGTGTTTGGACCCTCTAGCACTCCATCAGGAACCCTCCTCTATCATTTGAGCTGGTTTTGAGAGCTGTAGCTCCGATTCACATTTTACCTATTTCCAAAGCATGATGTATCAACTATTACCCTTTGACCTGATTACCCTTTAAGGGGTGCCAAAGTTCCCTCTCACGAAACTGTGCTCGGACTCTCTAGCACTCCATCAGGAACCCTCCTCTATCATTTGAGGTGATTTTGAGAGCTGTAGTTTCGATTCACATTTTTACCTATTTCCAAACCATGATGTATCCACTATGACCCTTTCACGGGATTACCATTCATGGGGTGCGAAAGTTGACTTTCACAAAAATGTGTGTTGACCCTCTAGCACTCCATCAGGAACCCTCCTCTATCCTTTGAGCTGGTTTTGAGAGCTGTATCTCCGATTCACATTTTTACCTATTTCCAAACCATGATGTATCCACTATGACCCTTTCAAGGGATTACACTTCTTGAGGTGATAAATTTAACTTTCACGAAACTGTGCTTGGACCCTCTAGCACTCCATCAGGAACCCTCCTCTATCATTTGAGGTGGTTTTGAGAGCTGTAGCTCCGATTCACATTTTACCTATTTCCAAAGCATGATGTATCAACTATTACCCTTTGACCTGATTACCCTTCCTGGGGTGCCAAAGTTGACTTTCACGAAACTGTGTTTGGACCCTCTAGCACTCCATCAGGAACCCTCCTCTATCATTTGAGGTGGTTTTGAGAGCTGTAGCTCCGATTCACATTTTTACCTATTTCCAAACTTTGATGTATGCACTATTACCCTTTGACCTGATTACTCTCCCTGGGGTGCCAAAGTTGACTTTGACAAAAATGTGTGTTGACCCTCTAGCAATCCATCAGGAACCCTCCTCTATCATTTGAGCTGGTTTTGAGAGCTGTAGCTCCGATTCACATTTTTTCCTATTTCCAAACCATGATGTATCCCCTATGACCCTTTCACGGGACTACCCTTCCCGGGGTGCCAAAGTTGACTTTCACGAACCTGTGTTTGGACCCTCTAGCACTTCTTTAGGAACCCTCCTCTATCATTTGAGCTGGTTTTGAGAACTGTAGCTCCGATTCACATTTTTACCTATTTCCACACCATGATGTATGCACTAGTACCCTTTGAAATGATTACTCTCCCTGGGGTGCCAAAGTTGACTTTCACGAAACTGTGCTTGGACCCTATAGCACTCCGTCAGGAACCCTCCTCTGTCATTTGAGCTGGTTTTTAGAACTGTACCTCCGATTCACATTTTTGCCTATTTCAAAACCATGATGTGTCCACTATTACCCTTTCACGGGATTACCCTTCCTGGGGTGCCAAAGTTGACTTTCACGAAACTGTGTTTGTACACTCTAGCACTCCGTCAGGAACCCTCCTCTATCATTTGAGCTGGTTTTGAGAGCTGTGCCTCCGATTCACATTTTTACCTATTTCCAAAGCATGATGTATCCCCTATGACCCTTTCACGGGATTACCCTTCCTGGGGTGCCAAAGTTGACTTTCACGAAACTGTGTTTGGACCCTCTAGCACTCCATCAGGAACCCTCCTCTATCATTTGAGCTGGTTTTGAGAGCTGTAGCTCCGATTCATATTTTTACCTATTTCCAAACCATGATGTATCCACTATTACCCTTTCACGTGATTACCCTTCCTGGGGTGCCAAAGTTGACTTTCACGAAACTGTGTTTGGACCCTCTAGCACTCCGTCACAAACCCAATTCTATCATTTGAGCTGGTTTTGAGTGCTGTGGCTCCGATTCACCTTTTTACCTATTTCCAAACCATGATGTATCCACTATTATACTTTCATGGGATTATACTTCCTGGGGTGCCAAAGTTGACTTTCACAAAAAAGTGTGTTGACCCTCTAGGACTCCACCTGGAACCCTCCTCTATCATTTGAGCTGGTTTTGAGAGCTGTAGCTCTGATTCACATTTTTACCTTTTTCCAAACCATGATGTATCCATTATCATACTTTCACTGGATTACCCTTCCTGAAGTGCTAAATTTGACTTTCACGAAACTGTGTTTGGACCCTCTAGCACTCCATCAGGAACCCTCCTCTATCATTTGAGCTGGTTTTTAGAACTGTAGCTCCGATTCACATTTTTACCTATTTCCAAAACATGATGTATCTACTATTATACTTTCACGCGATTACCCTCAATGGGATGCCAAAGTTGACTTTCACGAAACTCTGTCTGGACCCTCTAGCACTCCATCAAGAACCCCCCTCTATCATTTGAGCTGGATTTTCAAACTGTAGCTCCGATTCACATTTTCACCTATTTCCAAAGCATGATGTATCCACTTTTACCCTTTGACCTGATTACCCTTCCTGGGGTGCCAAAGTTGACTTTCACGAAACTGTGTTTGGACCCTCTAGCACTCTATCAGGAACCCTCCTCTATCATTTGAGCTGGTTTTGAGAACTGTAACTCCGATTCACATTTTACCGATTTCCAAACCATGATGTATCCACTATTACCCTTTGACCTGATTACCCTCCCTGGGGTGCCAAAGTTAACTTTCACGAAACTGTGTTTGGACCCTCTAGCACTCCACCAGGAACCCTCCTCTATCATTCGAGCTGGTTTTTAGAACTGTGGCTCCGATTCACCTTTTTACCTATTTCCCAAACATTATGTATCCACTATCACCCTTTCACGGGATTACAATTCCTGGGGTGCCAAAGTTGACTTTCAGAAAAATGTGTGTTGACCCTCTGGCACTCCATCAGGAACCCTCCTCTATCATTTGAGCTGGTTTTTAGAACTGTAGCTCCGATTCACATTTTTACCTATTTCCAAACCATGATGTATCCTCTATTACCCTTTGACCTGATTACCCTTCCTGGGGTGCCAAAGTTGACTTTCACGAAACTGTGTTTGGACCCTCTAGCACTCCATCAGGAACCCTCCTCTATCATTTGAGCTGGTTTCGAGAGCTTTAGCTCCGATTCACATTTTTACCTATTTCCCAACCATGATGTATCCACTATTATACGTTCACGGGATTACCCTTCCTGAGGTGCTAAATTGGACTTTCACGAAACTGTTTGGACCCTCTAGCACTCCATCAGGAACCCTCCTCAATCATTTGATCTGGTTTTAAAACCTGTAGCTCCGATTCACATTTCTACCTATTTCCAAAGCATGATGTATCCACTATTACCCTTTGACCTGATTACCCTTCCTGGGGTGCCAAAGTTGTCTTTCACGAAACTGTGTATTGACCATCTAGCACTCCACCAGGAACCCTCCTCTATCATTTGAGCTGGTTTTGAGAGCTCTAACGCCGATTCACATTTTACCTATTTCCAAACCATGATGTATCCACTATTACCCTTTGACCTGAGTACCCTTCCTGGGGTGCCAAAGTTGACTTTCACGAAACTGTGTTTGGACCCTCTAGCACTCCATCAGGAACCCTCCTCTATCATTTGAGCTGGTTTTGAGAGCTGTGCCTCCGATTCACATTTTTACCTATTTCCAAACCATGATGTATCCACTATTATACTTTCACGGGATTACCCTTGCTGGGGTGCCAAAGTTGACTTTCACAAAACTGTGTTTGTACACTCTAGCACTCCGTCAGGAACCCTCCTCTATCATTTGAGCTGGTTTTGAGAGCTGTGCCTCCGATTCACATTTTTACCTATTTCCAAAGCATGATGTATCCACTATTATACTTTCACGGGATTACCCTTGCTGGGGTGCCAAAGTTGACTTTCACAAAACTGTTTTTGTACATTTTAGCATTCCGTCAGGAACCCTCCTCTATCATTTGAGCTGGTTTTGAGAGCTGTACCTCCGATTCACATTTTTACCTATTTCCAAAGCATGATGTATTCACTATCATACTTTCACGGGATTACCCTTCCTGGGGTGCCAAAGTTGACTTTCACGAAACTGTGTTTGGACCCTCTAGCACTCCATCACGAACCCTCCTCTGTCATTTGAGCTGTTTTTAAATCATGTAGCTCCTATTCACCTTTTTACCTATTTCCAAACCATGATGTATCCCCTATCACCCTTTCACGTGATTACCCTTCCTGGTGTGCCAAAGTTGACTTTCACGAAACTGTGTTTGGACCTTCTAGCACTCCGTCAGGAACCCTCCTCTATCATTTGAGCTGGTTTTTAGAACTGTACCTCCGATTCACATTTTTACCTATTTCAAAACCATGATGTATCCACTATTACCCTTTCACGGGATTACCCTTGTATGGGTGCCAAAGTTGACTTTCACAAAACTGTGTTTGTACACTCTAGCACTCCGTCAGGAACCCTCCTCTATCATTTGAGCTGGTTTTGAGAGCTGTGCCTCCGATTCACATTTTTACCTATTTCCAAAGCATGATGTATTCACTATCATACTTTCACGGGATTACCCTTCGTGGGGTGCCAAAGTTGACTTTCACAAAACTGTGTTTGTACACTCTAGCACTCCGTCAGGAACCCTCCTCTATCATTTGAGCTGGTTTTGAGAACTGTGCCTCCGATTCACATTTTTACCTATTTCCAAAGCATGATGTATCCACTATTATACTTTCTCGGGATTACCCTCAATGGGTTGCCAAAGTTGACTTTCACGAAACTGTGTCTGGACCCTCTAGCACTCCATTAAGAACCCCCCTCTATCATTTGAGCTGGATTTTCGAACTGTAGCTCCGATTCACATTTTCACCTATTTCCAAACCATGATGTATCCACTATTACCCTTTCACATGATCACCCTTCCTGGGGTGCCAAAGTTGACTTTCACGAAACTGTGTTTGGATCCTCTAGCACTCCATCAGGAACCCTCCTCTATCATTTGATCTGGTTTTAAAACCTGTAGCTCCGATTCACATTTTCACCTATTTCCAAAGCATGATGTATCCACTATTACCCTTTCACATGATTACCCTTCCTGGGGTGCCAAAGTTGACTTTCACGAAACTGTGTTTGGACCCTCTAGCACTCCATCAGGAACCCTCCTCTATCATTTGAGCTGGTTTTCAGAACTGTAGCTCCGATTCACATTTTACCGATTTCCAAACCATGATGTATCCACTATTACCCTTTGACCTGATTACAGTCCCTGGGGTGCCAAAGTTGACTTTCACGAAACTGTGTATTGACCATCTAGCACTCCACCAGGAACCCTCCTCTATCATTTGAGCTGGTTTTGAGAGCTCCAACGCCGATTCACATTTTACCTATTTCCAAACCATGATGTATCCACTATTACCCTTTGACCTGAGTACCCTCCCTGGGGTGCCAAAGTTGACTTTCACGAAACTGTGTCTGGACCCTCTAGCACTCCATTAAGAACCCCCCTCTATCATTTGAGCTGGATTTTCGAACTGTAGCTCCGATTCACATTTTCACCTATTTCCAAAGCATGATGTATCCACTTTTACCCTTTCACATGATTACCCTTCCTGGGGTGCCAAAGTTGACTTTCACGAAACTGTGTTTGGACCCTCTAGCACTCCATCAGGAACCCTCCTCTATCATTTGAGCTGGTTTTGAGAACTGTAGCTCCGATTCACATTTTACCGATTTCCAAACCATGATGTATCCCCTATTACCCATTGACCTGATTACAGTCCCTGGGGTGCCAAAGTTGACTTTCACGAAACTGTGTATTGACCATCTAGCACTCCACCAGGAACCCTCCTCTATCATTTGAGCTGGTTTTGAGAGCTCTAACGCCAATTCACATTTTACCTATTTCCAAACCATGATGTATCCACTATTACCCTTTGACCTGAGTACCCTCCCTGGGGTGCCAAAGTTGACTTTCACGAAACTGTGTTTGGACCCTCTAGCACTCCATCAGGAACCCTCCTCTCCCATTTGAGCTGGTTTTGAGAGTTGTAGCTCCGATTCACCTTTTTACCTATTTCCAAACCATGATGTATCCACTATTATACCTTCACGCGATTACCCTTCCTCGGGTGCCAAAGTTGACTTTCACGAAACTGTGTTTGGACCCTCTAGCACTCCGTCACAAACCCTCCTCTGTCATTTGAGCTGGTTTTGAAACCTGTAGCTCCGATTCACATTTTTACCTATTTCCAAACCATGATGTATCCCCTTTGACCCTTTCACGTGATTACCCTTCCTGGTGTGCCAAAGTTGACTTTCACGAAACTGTGTTTGGACCCTCTAGCACTCCGTCACAAACCCTCCTCTGTCATTTGAGCTGGTTTTTAGAACTGTACCTCCGATTCACATTTTCACCTATTTCAAAACCATGATGTGTCCACTATTACCCTTTCACGGGATTACCCTTGCTGGGGTGCCAAAGTTGACTTTCACGAAACTGTGTTTGTACACTCTAGCACTCCGTCAGGAACCCTCCTCTATCATTTGAGCTGGTTTTGAGAGCTGTGCCTCCGATTCACATTTTTACCTATTTCCAAACCATGATGTATCCCCTATGACCCTTTCACGGGATTACCCTTCCTGGGGTGCCAAAGTTGACTTTCACGAAACTGTGTTTGGACCCTCTAGCACTCCATCAGGAACCCTCCTCTATCATTTGAGCTGGTTTTGAGAGCTGTAGCTCCGATTCATATTTTTACCTATTTCCAAACCATGATGTATCCACTATTACCCTTTCACGTGATTACCCTTCCTGGGGTGCCAAAGTTGACTTTCACGAAACTGTGTTTGGACCCTCTAGCACTCCATCAGGAACCCTCCTCTATCATTTGAGCTGGTTTTAGAAACTGTAGCTCCGATTCACATTTTACCTATTTCCAAAGAATGATGTATCCACTATTACACTTTGATCTGATTACCCTCCCTGGATTGCCATAGTTGACTTTCACGAAACTGTGTTTGGACCCTCTAGCACTCCACCAGGAACCCTCCCTTATCATTTGAGCTGGTTTTGAGAGCTGTGGCTCCGATTCACCTTTTTACCTATTTCCAAAGCATGATGTATCCACTATTATACTTTCATGGGATTGTACTTCCTGGGGTGCCAAAGTTGACTTTCACAAAAAAGTGTGTTGACCCTCTAGGACTCCACCTGGAACCCTATTCTATCATTTGAGCTGGTTTTGAGAGCTGTAGCTCTGATTCACATTTTTACCTTTTTCCAAACCATGATGTATCCACTATAATACTTTCACGGGATTACCCTTCCTGAAGTGCTAAATTTGACTTTCACGAAACTGTGCTTGGACCCTCTAGCACTCCATCAGGAACCCTCCTCTATCATTTGAGCTGGTTTTTAGAACTGTGGCTCCGATTCACCTTTTTACCTATTTCCCAACCATGATGTATCCAAAATGACCCTTTCACGGGATTACCCTTCCTGGGGTGCCAAAGTTGACTTTCAGAAAAATGTTTGTTGACCCTCTGGCACTCCATCAGGAACCCTCCTCTATCATTTGAGCTGGTTTTTAGAACTGTAGCTCCGATTCACATTTTTACCTATTTCCAAACCATGATGTATCTACTATTATACTTTCACGGGATTACCCTCAATGGGATGCCAAAGTTGACTTTCACGAAACTCTGTCTGGACCCTATAGCACTCCATCAAGAACCCCCCTCTATCATTTGAGCTGGATTTTCAAACTGTACCTCCGATTCACATTTTCACCTATTTCCAAAGCATGATGTATCCACTATTACCCTTTGACCTGATTACCCTTCCTGGGGTGCCAAAGTTGTCTTTCACGAAACTGTGTATTGACCATCTAACACTCCACCAGGAACCCTCCTCTATCATTTGAGCTGGTTTTGAGAGCTCTAACGCCGATTCACATTTTACCTATTTCCAAACCATGATGTATCCACTATTACCCTTTGACCTGAGTACCCTTCCTGGGGTGCCAAAGTTGACTTTCACGAAACTGTGTTTGGACCCTCTAGCACTCCATCAGGAACCCTCCTCTATCATTTGAGCTGGTTTTTAGAACTGTGGCTCCGATTCACCTTTTTACCTATTTCCCAACCATGATGTATCCCCTGTGACCCTTTCACGGGATTACCCTTCCTGGGGTGCCAAATGTGGCTTTCACAAAAATGTGTGTTGACCCTCTAGCACTCCATCAGGAACCCTCTTCCATCATTTGAGCTGGTTTTGAGAGCTGTAGCTCCGATTCACATTTTTACCTTTTTCCAAACCATGATGTATCCACTTTTCCCCTTCCACGTGATTACCCTTTCTCGGGTGCCAAAGTTGACTTTCACGAAACTGTGTTTGGACCCTCTAGCACTCCGTCAGAAACCCTCCTCTATCATTTGAGCTGGTTTTAAAACCTGTAGCTCCGATTCACATTTTTACATATTACCAAACCATGATGTATCCCCTATGACCCTTTCACGGGATTACCCTTCCTGGGGTGCCAAAGTTGACTTTCACGAAACTGTGTTTGGACCCTCTAGCACTCCATCAGGAACCCTCCTCTGTCATTTGAGCTGGTTTTAAAACCTGTAGCTCCGATTCACATTTTTACCTATTTCCAAACCATGATGTATCCCCTATGACCCTTTCACGTGATTACCCTTCCTGGTGTGCCAAAGTTGACTTTCACGAAACTGTGTTTGGACCTTCTAGTACTCCGTCAGGAACCCTCCTCTATCATTTGAGCTGGTTTCTAGAACTGTACCTCCGATTCACATTTTTACCTATTTCAAAACCATGATGTGTCCACTATTACCCTTTCACGGGATTACCCTTGCTGGGGTGCCAAAGTTGACTTTCACAAAACTGTGTTTGTACGCTCTAGCACTCCATCAGGAACCCTCCTCTATCATTTGAGCTGGTTTTAAGGGCTCTATCTCCCATTCACATTTTCACCTATTTCCAAACCATGATGTATCCCCTATGACCCTTTCACGGAATTACCCTTCCTGGGGTGCCAAAGTTGACTTTCACGAAACTGTGTTTGGACCCTCTAGCACTCCGTCAGGAACCCTCCTCTATCATTTGAGCTGATTTTGAGAGCTGTAGCTCCGATTCATATTTTTACCTATTTCCAAACCATGATGCATGCACTATTACCCATTCAAGTGATTACCCATCCTGGGGTGCCATAGTTGACTTTCACGAAACTGTGTTTGGATCCTCTAGCACTCCACCAGGAACCCTCCTCTATCATTTGAGCTGGTTGTTGGTGATGCACCATGCATTGGTGGATGTTATGGTGTACTCATGTATGCCGGTGGTGGTGCACCATGCATTGGTGGATGTTGTGGTGTACTCATGTATGTCTGTGCCGGTGTGCCATGCATTGGTGGATGTGATGGTTATGTCTCATGTATGCCTCTGACGGTGCCCAATGCATTGGTGGATGTTGTGGTGTAGTCATGTATATCAGTGGTGGGGTGCCATTCATTGGTGGATGTGATGATTATGTCTCTTGTATGAGGCTAGTGGTGCTCCATGTATTGGTGGATGTGATGGTGGTGTACTCATGTATGTCAGTGGCGGTGTGCCATGCATTGATGGATGTTATGGTGTACTCATGTATGCCGGTGGCGGTGCAAAATGCATTCGTCGATGTTGTGGTGTGCTCATGTATACCAGTGGCGGTGTGCCATTCATTGGTGGATGTTGTGGTGTAGTGGTGTATGTCAGTGGTGATGTGCCTTCATTGGTGGACGTGATGGTTATGTCTCTTGTATGAGGCTGGTGGTGCACCATGCATTGGTGGATGTTATGGTGTACTCATGTATGCCAGTGGCGGTGCGCCATGGATTGGTGGATGTCGTGGTGTACTCATGTATGTCATTGGTGGTGTGCCATTCATTGGTGGACGTGATGGTTATGTCTCTTTTATGAGGCTAGAGGTGCGCCATGCATTGGTGGATGTGATGGTGGTGTACTCATGTATGTCGGTGGCGGTGTGCCATGCATTGGTGGATGTTGTGGTGTACTCATGGATGCCGGTGGCGGTGCAAAATGCATTGGTGGATGTTGTGGTGTGCTCATGTATACAAGTGGCGGTGTACCATTCATTGGTGGATGTTGTGGTGTAGTGGTGTATGTCAGTGGCGGTGTGCCATGCATTGGTGAATGTGATGGTTTTGTCCCATGTATGCATGTGGTGGTGCTCCATGCATTGGTGGATGTTATGGTGTACTCATGTATACCAGTGGCGGTGTGCTTGTATTGGTGGATGTTGTGGTGTACTCATGTATGCCGGTGGCGGTGTGCCATTCATTGGTGGATGTGATGGTTATGTCTCTTGTATGATGCTGGCGGTGCCCCATGCATTGGTGGATGTTGTTGTGTACTCATGTATGCCGGTGTCGGTGCACCATGCATTGGTGGATGTTATGGTGTACTCATGTATGCCGGTGGTGGTGCACCATGCATTGGTGGATGTTGTGGTGTACTCATGTATGTCAGTGCCGGTGTGCCATGCATTGGTGGATGTGATGGTTATGTCTCTTGTATGAGGCTAGTGGTGTGCCATGCATTGGTGGATGTGATGGTGGTGTACTCATGTATGTCGGTGGCGGTGCAAAATGCATTCGTGGATGTTGTGATGTACTCATGTATACCGGTGGAGGTGCCCCATGTCGGTGGGGGTGTGCCATCCATTAGTGGATGTGATGGTTTTGTCTCATGTATGCATGTGGTGGTGCTCCATGCATTAATGGATGTTATGGTGTACTCATGTATGCCGGTGTCGGTGCGCCATGCATTGATGGATGTTGTGGTGTGCTCATGTATACCAGTGGCGGTGTGCCATGCATTGGTGGATGTTGTGGTGTAGTGGTGTATGTCAGTGGTGGTGTGCCATGCATTGGTGGAAGTGATGGTTATGTGTCATGTAAGCCTGTGGTGGTGCACCATGCATTGGTGGATGTTGGGGTGTAGTCATGTATATCAGCGGTGGTGTGCCATTCATTGGTGGATGTGATGGTTATGCCTCTTGTATGAGGCTGGCGGTGTGCCATGCATTGTTGTATATCGTGGTGTACTCATGTATGCCGGTGGTTGTGCGCCATGCATTGGTGGATGTTTTAGTGTCCCATGTAATGCCGGCGGTGGTGCGCCATGCATTAGTGAATGTGATGGTGGTGTCTCATTTACATGTATTGTGGTGTACGATGCTGAGATGATTTTTTTTACTTTAAACAAAACTTAAACCAGACTAATTACCAGTGAAATTAATATTTCGAATCCACGTCATTTTATCTTGCAACTGAAAATTTAAGTCTTAGAATTTTATTCAACTTAGGATAGAAGTTGTTTAACAAACGATTATAGATTCAAATCGTGATTACTGGTTTGTATTGCAAGGAGGTAAGCGCAGCAGTTAGAACAGTGAAACAAGTGCACGTGCGGTACGCGATGAGCGTTAACTTAGACCAACCCAATTTCTCGACGTTTTATTTAATGTGCACCCCAAACCCCCTGTAATAGAAACAAAGAAAGTGATTTGAAATTACGATCGTTTGTTTAACAACTTTCATCTTAAGTTGAATAAACTTCTGGGAATTAAATGTTCAATTGGCAAGGTATAAAATTATAAGAAATGTGCCATCGTTATTTCATTTAATTCGATGTACGTTTTTGTTTAAAGAGACATTCATCGGTACGCTTTCACGGCAAACGGACTATAATCACGAAAGCGATGAGCAGTGATAAGCACATCACAATTTACAACATTCCCACCCACGGACGACAGTTTGTTTTAATTCATTTACATTGAATGTTCCATACCCCTTTGTCACTTTGGGTTTAACTTGTAATTTTAAATTTACAATGGGTTATACCTGTATTGTATTAGCCGTTGATTATGTTTTAGCTATAATGTCTTACATAAATACATCTGTAATTAATGAAAGAAAATTTTGTTTCGTTTTCTTTCAATAATGAATATTACCAGGTCTTACTTGGCTCACGCTAAATAAGAAAACATGCCTCCGTGCAAACACTTGTGATTGAGGTGCTGTCAATAGCTCTAATCCTTTGTTTCGGGTTCGGCGACTGGGATTAGGTTGCGTAAGCGAGCGACCCGAAGCGAGCGACTGAAGCCCGCTTGGAGTTTGAGCACCCACCTATAGTGACGTGAAATATTCGTCGTGGGGACAGAAAGTCTTGAAATCCTGTAGAGGTAGGACGACTTCAAGGATTCTTCGGAAGGGCGACAGAGGACCATACAGGTAGGTGTTTCCATATCTATTTGGAAGAAAATATGTATCTTCGTGGTTTTTGTTAATATAAAGGGCACACTCATTCTCTCATAGTACACAGCCCTTTAGGTATAGATGGGAAAGGTTGATACTGGTTTCTGCATGTAAACGGAGTGGTAGTGTAGCCTAGTTGTTCAAGTGTTGACACGTCATGTTCAGTACCATTGTTCGAGTCCTCACTAAATATTATGTCCCACGCCCACTTATGAGGCAAGTCGTTGGAATATTGCCCAAAGCGGCAGAAAACCACACTTACTTGTTGTTAATGCAATCTACATCCGCGAGAAATGTGATTACTGATGCTTATGCATGACTCATTTCTTTCAGACGCAGGAACCCTGGCACACTCTGGACTTGGTGTTGTGTCACTCTAAACCCTTCCACCTGGACTTTAGTACACTGGCTTTCCGAGGGTCCGATGGGATGAGCTTTTGTCTCATGGTGGCTCCACTGTGCGTCTGCTCTCCGCGTAGCCCCCTGCCGAGCGTACATGGAGTAGGTTCGGTGCTAGGGCCTGACTGTACAGTCAGGATGGTTGTTACAGCAACCCAGCTAGTTTAGGGTTGGCACACTCTGTGGCCCCAGTCTTTTCAGCACCCCCAGTAGACCCAATGCTGACTGCACTTGACTGGTAGATTAGGGGTTAGTGTAGATAGGGCCCCCTTCGTGCATGCCCTGTACGATGCTATCTATAGATAGTATAACTTAGTGTTAACCCACCATTCCGTCCTTCAATAGGTAGTTCGAGGCAAAGCAAGTCCCGGATGGTCACTTTGAAAGTCAGTGTACTGGCCACCTGCTGGTAAAGCATTCACTATTTCAGTTTAAAACTTAAGTTAAATTTTGTTTTTCACGTCCCGACATATTTGCTTTGCATTTAAATGTAAGGGGATCGTCGAATAACCGAATGGTTAAAGCGTTCGCTCATGACGTTCCAAACAACCTATTTCGATTTCCCATATCTGAATGATGTGTGAATCATCTATCTGTAGTTACTCGCCGTGATATAGCTAGTATATTGCTGAACGCGGTGTAAAAAGTAAAATCATGCAGTCATAATCTGTGTGAGAAGCATAAATTATGTAAAGTGTTCTTTGCCTTTTTAAGTAGAACCGTTGCTTACGCATGCAACTGTTCCTTTCAAACAATCTTTTGAATAAACCATAACATGCAATGCATCCTTGTTTATCATGACGTCTACTGCAAAATCACAACTTGAGTTTCATGTTTGAGATTTTACGTGTAGGCATATAAGTTGCATTTATGCACACAGTAAGTGCCAGCGATGTAAACTATATTCTCTTTACTGTAATGAGCAGGGATGCCATCTACCTGGGGGCGGAAATGGACCCTGAAGTCCCCCAGAGGCAGGACGACTGCCGAGAAGATATTCCGTGGACAGAGGTGGATCAAGGTCTCTTCTGGCGGCAGGACAACGACCATAAAGCCGCCAGACTACCAGGGAGGCAAGTTCTCCAAACTATCGTTTGAAGACAACATACTATATATTCTTGTTGACAATGACGTCATGAGCAAGTTACAACTTGTGTTTCAGGTTACAGCGTTTTCCTGACCAAAAAGCATATGCTTTTAATATTTATTATCTACGTAGTAAGTATCAGTGATGTGAAAAATTAACCTATTCGTTGTCGTCACTATTAGGAACGTGGATGCCATCGTCCTGGGGGCGGAAATGGACCCTGAAGTCCCCCAGAGGCAGGACGACTGCCAAGAAGATATTCCATGGATAGACGTGGACCATGGATTCTTCGGAAGGGTGACAGAGGACCAGACAGGCAGGTGTTTTCAACTCCATTTGGAAGAAAATATTTGCTTCATATATAGTGCACACTAATTCTCTCATACTATACAGCCATTTAGGATTGAGTGAGTTTAGTTTTACGCCGCACTCAGCAATATTCAGCTATAAGGTGACGGTCTGTAAATAATCGAGTCTGGACAAGACAATCCAGTGATCAACAACACGAGCATCGATCTGCGCAAATGGGAACCGATGACATGTTTCAACCAAGAAGTCAGCGAGTCTGACCACCCGATCCCGTTAGTCGCCTCTTACGACCAGCATAGTCACAGCCATTTAGGAATAGATGGGAAAGGTTGATACTGGTTTCTGCATGTAAACGGAGTTGTAGTGTAGCCTAGTTGTTCAAGTGTTGGCACGTCATGTTCAGTACCATTGTTCGAGTCCTCACTTAAATACTATGCCCCACGCCCACGTACGAGACTCGTCGTTGGAAAATTGCCCAAAGCGGCAGAAAACCACACTTACTCGCTGTTGTTAATACAATCTACATCCGAGAGAAATGTGATTACTGATGCTTATGCATGACTCATTTCTTTCAGACGCAGGAACCCTGGCACACTCTGGATTTGATGTTGTGTCACTCTAAACCCTTCCACCTGGACTTTAGTACACTGACTTTCCGAGGGTCCGATGGGATGAGCTTTTGTCTCATGGTGGCTCCACTGTGCGTCTGCTCTCCGCGTAGCCCCCTGCCGAGCGTACATGGAGTAGGTTCGGTGCTAGGGCCTGACTGTACAGTCAGGATGGTTGTTACAGCAACCCAGCTAGTTTAGGGTTGGCACACTCTGTGGCCCCAGTCTTTTCAGCACCCCCAGTAGACCCAATGCTGACTGCACTTGACTGGTAGATTAGGGGTTAGTGTAGATAGGGCCCCCTTCGTGCATGCCCTGTACGATGCTATCTATAGATAGTATAACTTAGTGTTAACCCACCATTCCGTCCTTCAATAGGTAGTTCGAGGCAAAGCAAGTCCCGGATGGTCACTTTGAAAGTCGGTGTACTGGCCACCTGCTGGTAAAGCATTCACTATTTCAGTTTAAGACTTAGATGAAATTTTGTTTTCCACGTCGCGATATATTTGCTTTGCATTTAAATGTAAGGGGATCGTCGAATACCCGAATGGTTAAAGTGTTCGCTCATGACGCTCCAAACAAACCTATTTCGATTTTCAATATCTGAATGATGTGTGGAGCCGATATTTGTTGTTTCTCACCGTGATATAGCTGGTATGCTGGTTAAAGCAGTGTAAAAACGACACTCATGCAGTCTTAATATGTGCTGGAAGTATAAATTATGATACAGAATACTGTTTACCTTTATTAGCAGAAGCCACTGTGTTTTTCCAAATGATCTTTTAAAGAAAACACACAGTGCCTCCTTGTGTACAATGACGTCTACTGCCAAGTCACAACTTGATTTTTGTGTTTGAGATATGTTCCCGTGGAATCATACATTTTGCATTTATTCACACAGTGCAAATGATGTAAAATATGTTTACCTTTATTATCAGGAGCGTGGATGCCATCGTCCTGGGGGCGGAAATGGACCCTGAAGTCCCCCAGAGGCAGGACGACTGCCGAGAAGATATTCCGTGGACAGAAGTGGATCAAGGTCTCTTCTGGAGCAGCATGTGGATGTTTTACTGTTCGGACATTTTGTGACAATGTACTCTGCGTGTCTACTACTGTAAACCCTCCAGTAGAATAGGTGGCGTTGCATACGTTGAGGGAACACGGTTCCAGAGTTTTTTTTCTCAAAAATGTTTTTTATCTCTGGTTTTACGTGTCGGGCTTCAGTTACCTTTGACCTTGTTCAAATCTCAAATTTGATCAAGATCAATTTAGACACACAATCTGCGACAACAATGTTGGTGTTTCTGTTCGAGGATTTGGTACTGTTCCATGTTGGGAATGATGACATTAATAAAACATAATCCGCACAGCTGGTCCAATTGTACTTGTTTGTTTTGCTGTTTTGTTTGTGAAACTTGTGAACTGGAGAAGAATTGTTTTTGTCCATGGAAATCGGATGTGCACGACTTTATCGCCTTGTAGGAGTGCTTGTTTTTAGCCATACACTGCCATGCACTGCTAAACACCGCCAACACAGAAACACATCACGAAACAAGTCCAACGTTAAAACAATAGATCAATACACGGGGGTATTCTAATGTCTACAAACCAGAACGTACAATACAAAAGCCTATCAACATTACTAGATCACATCGCACAGACCTTTAGTTCAATGTATGTACTAAACAATCCAGTGGTGTCTGTAGATGAGACAATACATTAAATGAAAAGCTCCCACCAACATCCAACAGTCTAGAATATTACATTGCGCAAGTAAACAACCAAGTGCATGTTTGCCAATCATATTCCTTTACCAGTTGACCATGGTTAGAGCATTTGTGATGGTCAGCGTATCCCTGTTCAGGTGTTCTGATGTCGAGAGATGCTGCTCTCCATCGAATGGTTGAACTGACACAGAGTAAATGCAATAAAGTCAGTATGCGATCAGAGAGAGATCTATATCAAAGCAGATAAACTGAACAAATTGTAAGCTTCTGAATGTATCAAAAGTGATTAACAGTTATCTGACAGACCATTTGAATAGCTACTACGAGAGCTTAGAGTCAGTTATCGATCGTGAAGCATAGTTTTCTAATACTTTGGATACTGCTATTTCATCAAATAGTCATTTTCATTATTTTCAAAAGCAAATATATGTCAAAATGTTTTACACCCTTTACCAATACACATACGTCACAATGACAGTGATCAGATTGATATTAGTTAAACTATCCATGATTAACTTTGAGATGTTGTCGGCCAGCAAACCAAATGTCATGAAAATGCTCACAGACCTCCACCACATAAAATGGCCTGTGAAAACCTGAGTATTAAAGGCCTTTTCATGAGCCAAAGACATCATACTAATTGAAGATAGTGTCAAACAAAGTCAGTACTGGGGAGACTACGACATCACCTGTTTTGTGCCCGAGTCACCACTCTAGAAGATACAAGTGTCAAACAACATAAAAAGTATCAACATTGGCCGTAAATGGACACATTCGGTGTTAATTTTTATGTAAATGTAACTGCCGAGAAGACAATTCAAAATGGAGGTCATTTCCATTATTTTCAAAAGCAAATATATGTCCAAAAACATATACACACGTTAGCAATACACAAAAGTCACAATGACAGTGATCAGATTGATATTAGTAAAACTATCCATGATTAACTTTGAGATGTTGTCGGCCAGCAAACCAAATGTCATGAAAATGCTCACAGACCTCCACCACATAAAATGGCCTGTGAAAACCTGAGTATTAAAGGCCTTTTCATGAGCCAAAGACATCATACTAATTGAAGATAGTGTCAAACAAAGTCAGTACTGGGGAGACTACGACATCAGATTTTTCAGCTGCCTCCTCCTGTACTACTTCAATACCCTTGGATACAGCAAAGGGGTTCACCTTTTACGGTGTCTTGTCAGGAGTCTCGATCACAAGGAAAAGAGGCCAATACTCAATCGATGCAGAAGGTCTGTGATCAGTATCAATAGGGTCAATTTCAAGTGGACATTTTGGGCTTTTGGGCGGAATTTCATAGGTGTAAGCCATGGTTAGTGTAATATGGTTCATCATCCGAGCCACCCACCCACCACGGAGTATCACAAGGACAATGCTAAAAGCAAGTGGGTCTCCAACTTACAGCACCAATCATACCCGGATGATCTACTCCAGCAGAATAATGAATATTAATATTTCTACCAGATTGGCCCATGAGCCATATTAACTACGAGATCGAAAATATCGGGGCTCATATTTTTCATACGATGACCTAGGGGAAAATATTACTTTGGCATGGTGAGGTGATGTCGTGAGCAATGCAAGGACGCCACGTCTCCTCTATAACGTTGCGTTCTAAATGAGGCCATTGTGGGTAACCAGCCCATGTTTGAAAGTTGAGTTTGGTAATAGATAGGCACACTCGTGGCTAAATATCTGTATATAACTCGCTTCCGTTCGGGGAATACCAACATTCCAAATAGTGTCGTAAAACATAGATTCACATTAATTAGCAACAGCCTTAACAATAATAAACGTATTGCATCGTGCTTACGTCAACTTTGAGGGTGTATTGCACTCTGTAGTCAGATGTAAGATGGCACCCCAGAAAGGGTAATCCCGTGAATGGGTAACAGTGGATACATCATGGTTTGCAAATAGGCAGAAAGGTGAATCGGGGTTACAGGTTTTCAAACCAGCTCAAATAATAGAGGAGGGTTCCTGATGGAGTGCTAGAGGGTCCAAACACAGTTTCGTGAAAGTCATCTTTGGCACCCCAGGAAGGGTAATCCCGTGAAAGAGTCAGAGTGGATACATTATGGTTTGGAAATAGGTAAAAAAGTGAATCGGAGCTACAGTTCTAAAAACCAGCTCAAATGATAGAGGAGGGTTCCTGATGGAGTGCTAGAGGGTACAAACACGGTTTTGTGAAGGACAACTTTGGCACCCCAAAAAGGGTAATCAAGTGAAAGGGAAATAGTGGATACATCATCGTTTGGAAATAGGTGAAAATGTGAATCGGAGATAGAGCCCTTAAAACCAGCTCAAATGTTAGAGGAGGGTTCCTGATGGAGTGCTAGAGGGTCAAAACACAGTTTCGTGAAAGTCAACTTTGGCACCCCAGGAAGGGTAATCCCGTGAAAGGGTCATAGGGGATACATCATGGTTTGGAAATAGGTGAAAATGTGAATCGGAGATAGAGCCTTTAAAACCAGCTCAAATGATAGAGGAGGGTTCCTGATGGAGTGCTAGAGGGTCAACACACAGTTTTGTGAAAGTCAACTTTGGCACCCCAGCAAGGGTAATCCCGTGAAAGGGTCATAGTTGATACATCATGGTTTGGAAATAGGTAAAATTTTGAATCGGAGCTACAGGTTTTAAAACCAGCTCAAATGATAGAGGAGGGTTCTTGATGGAGTGCTAGAGGGTCCAAACACAGTTTCGAAAAGGTCAACTTTGGCACCCAAGGAAGGGTAATCCCGTGAAAGTATAATAGTGGATACATCATGGTTTGGAAATAGGTAAAAAGGGGAATCGGAGCTGCAGGTTTCAAAAGAAGCTCAAATGATAGAGGAGGGTTCCTGGTGGAGTGCTAGAGGGTCAACACACATTTTTGTGAAAGTCAACTTTGGCACCCCAGAAAGGGTAATCCCGTGAAAGGCTCATAGTGGATACATCATGGTTGGGAAATAGGCAAAAAGGTGAATCGGAACTACAGCTCTTAAAACCAGCTCAAATGATAGAGGAGGGTTCCTGATGGAGTGCTAGAGCGTCCAAGCACAGTTTCGTGAAAGTCAACTTTGGCACCACAGCAAGGGTAATCCCGTGAAAGGGTCATAGGGGATACATAATGGTTTGGAAATAGGTGAAAAGGTGAATCAGAACCACAGTTCTAAAAACCAGCTCAAATGATAGAGGAGGGTTCCTGGTGGAGTGCTAGAGGGTCAACACACTTTTTTGTGAAAGTCAACTTTGGCACCCCAGGAAGGGTAATTCGGTCAAAGGGTTATAGTGCATACATCATGGTTTGGAAATAGGTAAAAATGTGAATCGGAGCTACAGCTCTCAAAACCAGCTCAAATGATAGAGGAGGGTTCCTGATGGAGTGCTAGAGGGTCCAAACACAGTTTCGTGAAAGTCAAATTTCGCACCCCAGGAAGGGTAATCCCGTGAAAGGGTAATAGTGGATACATCATGGTTTGGAAATAGGTAAAAAGGTGAATCGGAGCTACAGGTTTCAAAAACCAGCTCAAATGATAGAGGAGGGTTCCTGATGGAGTGTTTGAGGGTCAACACACTTTTTTGTGAAAGTCAACTTTGGCACCCCAGGAAGGGTAATTCGGTCAAAGGGTCATAGGGGAAACATCATGTTTTGGAAATAGGTAAAATGTGAATCGGAGCTACAGCTCTCAAAACCAGCTCAAATGATAGAGGAGGGATCCTGATGGAGTGCTAGAGGGTCCAAACACAGTTTCGTGAAAGTCAAATTTCGCACCCTAGGAAGGGTAATCCCGTGAATTTATAATAGTGGATACATCATGGTTTGGAAATAGGTATAAATGTGAATCGGAGCTACAGGTTTTAAAACCAGCTCAAATGATAGAGGAGGGTTCCTGATGGAGTGCTAGAGGGTCAACACACATTTTTGTGAAAGTCAACTATGGCACCCCAGGAAGGGTAATCCCGTGAAAGTATAATAGTGGATACATCATGGTTTGGAAATAGGTAAAAAGGGGAATCGGAGCTACAGGTTTCAAAACCAGCTCAAATGATAGAGGAGGGTTCCTGATGGAGTGCTAGAGGGTCAAAACACAGTTTCGTGAAAGTCAACTTTGGCACCCCATAAAGGGTAATCCCGTGAAAGGGTAATAGTGGATACATCATGGTTTGGAAATAGGTAAAAATGTGAATCGGAACTACAGCTCTCAAAACCAGCTCAAATGATAGAGGAGGGTTCCTGGTGGAGTGCTAGAGGGTCGAAACACAGTTTCGTGAAAGTCAACTTTGCCACCCCCGGAAGGGTAATCCCATGACAGGGTAATAGGTTATACATCATGGTTTGGAAATAGGTGAAAAGGTGATTCGGAGCTACAGCTCTCAAAACCAGCTCAAATGATAGAGGAGGGTTCCTGATGGAGTGCTAGAGGGTCCAAACACAGTTTCGTGAAAGTCAACTTTGGCACCACAGGGAGGGTAATCCCGTGAAAGGGTAATAGTGGATACATCATGGTTTGGAAATAGGTAAAAATGTGAATCGGAGCTACAGCTCTCAAAACCAGCTCAAGTGATAGAGGAGGGTTCCTGATGGAGTGTTAGATGGTCCAAACACAGTTTCGTGAAAGTCAACTTTGGCACCCCAGGGAGGATAATCAGGTCAAAGGGTAATAGTGGATACATCATGCTTTGGAAATAGGTAAAATGTGAATCAGACCTACAGCTCTCAAAACCAGCTCAAATGATAGAGGAGGGTTCCTGGTTGAGTGCAAGAGGGTCAAAACACATTTTTGTGAAAGTCAACTTTGGCACCCCAGGAAGGGTAATCCCGTGAAAGGGTCATGGGGGATACATCATGGTTGGGAAATAGGTAAAAATGTGAATCGGAGGTTCAGCTCTCAAAACCAGCTCAAATGATAGAGGAGGGTTCCTGATGAAGTGCTACACGGTCAACACACATTTTTGTGAATGTCAACTTTGGCACCCCAGGAAGGGTAATCCCGTGAAAGTATAATAGTGGATACATCATGGTTTGGAAATAGGTAAAATGTGAATCGGAGCTACAGCTCTCAAAACCAGCTCAAATGATAGAGGAGGGTTCCTGATGGAGTGTTTGAGGGTCAACACACTTTTTTGTGAAAGTCAACTTTGGCACCCCAGGAAGGGTAATTCGGTCAAAGGGTCATAGGGGAAACATCATGTTTTGGAAATAGGTAAAATGTGAATCGGAGCTACAGCTCTCAAAACCAGCTCAAATGATAGAGGAGGGATCCTGATGGAGTGCTAGAGGGTCCAAACACAGTTTCGTGAAAGTCAAATTTCGCACCCTAGGAAGGGTAATCCCGTGAATTTATAATAGTGGATACATCATGGTTTGGAAATAGGTATAAATGTGAATCGGAGCTACAGGTTTTAAAACCAGCTCAAATGATAGAGGAGGGTTCCTGATGGAGTGCTAGAGGGTCAAAACACATTTTTGTGAAAGTCAACTATGGCACCCCAGGAAGGGTAATCCCGTGAAAGTATAATAGTGGATACATCATGGTTTGGAAATAGGTAAAAAGGGGAATCGGAGCTACAGGTTTCAAAAACCAGCTCAAATGATAGAGGAGGGTTCCTGATGGAGTGTTTGAGGGTCAACACACTTTTTTGTGAAAGTCAACTTTGGCACCCCAGGAAGGGTAATTCGGTCAAAGGGTCATAGGGGAAACATCATGTTTTGGAAATAGGTAAAATGTGAATCGGAGCTACAGCTCTCAAAACCAGCTCAAATGATAGAGGAGGGATCCTGATGGAGTGCTAGAGGGTCCAAACACAGTTTCGTGAAAGTCAAATTTCGCACCCTAGGAAGGGTAATCCCGTGAATTTATAATAGTGGATACATCATGGTTTGGAAATAGGTATAAATGTGAATCGGAGCTACAGGTTTTAAAACCAGCTCAAATGATAGAGGAGGGTTCCTGATGGAGTGCTAGAGGGTCAACACACATTTTTGTGAAAGTCAACTATGGCACCCCAGGAAGGGTAATCCCGTGAAAGTATAATAGTGGATACATCATGGTTTGGAAATAGGTAAAAAGGGGAATCGGAGCTACAGGTTTCAAAACCAGCTCAAATGATAGAGGAGGGTTCCTGATGGAGTGCTAGAGGGTCAAAACACAGTTTCGTGAAAGTCAACTTTGGCACCCCATAAAGGGTAATCCCGTGAAAGGGTAATAGTGGATACATCATGGTTTGGAAATAGGTAAAAATGTGAATCGGAACTACAGCTCTCAAAACCAGCTCAAATGATAGAGGAGGGTTCCTGGTGGAGTGCTAGAGGGTCGAAACACAGTTTCGTGAAAGTCAACTTTGCCACCCCCGGAAGGGTAATCCCATGACAGGGTAATAGGTTATACATCATGGTTTGGAAATAGGTGAAAAGGTGATTCGGAGCTACAGCTCTCAAAACCAGCTCAAATGATAGAGGAGGGTTCCTGGTGGAGTGCTAGAGGGTCCAAACACAGTTTCGTGAAAGTTAACTTTGGCACCCCAGGAAGGGTAATCCCGTGAAAGGGTAACAGTGGATACATCATGGTTTGGAAATAGGTAAAATTGTGAATCGGAAGTACAGCTCTCAAAACAAGCTCAAATGATAGAGGAGGGTTCCTGGTGGAGTGCTAGAGGGTCAACACACTTTTTTGTGAAAGTGAACTTTGGCACCCCAGGAAGGGTAATTCGGTCAAAGGGTCATGGGGTATACATCATTTTTTGGAAATAGGTAAAAATGTGAATCGGAGCTACAGGTTTCAAAAGTAGCTCAAATGATAGAGGAGGGTTCCTAAAGGAGTGCTAGAGGGTCCAAACACTGTTTCGTGAAAGTCAACTTTGGCACCCCAGGAAGGGTAATCCCGCGAAAGGCTCATAGTGGATACATCATGGTTGGGAAATAGGCAAAAAGGTGAATCGGAACTACAGCTCTTAAAACCAGCTCAAATGATAGATGAGGGTTCCTGATGGAGTGCTAGAGGGTCGAAACACAGTTTCGTGAAAGTCAACTTTGGCAGCCCAGGGAGGGTAATCCCGTGAAAGGGTCATAGTGGATACATCATGGTTTGGAAATAGGTAAAAATGTGAATCGGAAGTACAGCTCTCAAAACCAGCTCAAATGATAGAGGAGGGTTCCTGATGGAGTGCTAGAGGGTCCAAACACAGTTTCGTGAAAGTCAACTTTGGCACCCCAGGAAGGGTAATCACGTGAAAGGGTAATAGTGGATACATCATGGTTTGGAAATAGGTAAAAATGTGAATCGGAGCTACAGCTCTCAAAACCAGCTCAAATGATAGATTAGGGTTCCTGATGGAGTGCTAGAGGGTCCAAACACAGTTTCGTGAAAGTCAACTTTGGCACCACAGGGAGGGTAATCCCGTGAAAGGGTAATAGTGGATACATCATGGTTTGGAAATAGGTAAAAATGTGAATCGGAGCTACAGCTCTCAAAACCAGCTCAAGTGATAGAGGAGGGTTCCTGATGGAGTGTTAGATGGTCCAAACACAGTTTCGTGAAAGTCAACTTTGGCACCCCAGGGAGGATAATCAGGTCAAAGGGTAATAGTGGATACATCATGCTTTGGAAATAGGTAAAATGTGAATCAGACCTACAGCTCTCAAAACCAGATCAAATGATAGAGGAGGGTTCCTGGTTGAGTGCAAGAGGGTCAAAACACATTTTTGTGAAAGTCAACTTTGGCACCCCAGGAAGGGTAATCCCGTGAAAGGGTCATGGGGGATACATCATGGTTGGGAAATAGGTAAAAATGTGAATCGGAGGTTCAGCTCTCAAAACCAGCTCAAATGATAGAGGAGGGTTCCTGATGAAGTGCTACACGGTCAACACACATTTTTGTGAATGTCAACTTTGGCACCCCAGGAAGGGTAATCCCGTGAAAGTATAATAGTGGATACATCATGGTTTGGAAATAGGTAAAATGTGAATCGGAGCTACAGCTCTCAAAACCAGCTCAAATGATAGAGGAGGGTTCCTATAGAGTGCTAGAGGGTCAACACACATTTTTCCGAAAATGAACTTTGGCACCCCAGGAAGGGTAATCCCGTGAAAGGGTAATAGGGGATACATCATGGTTTGGAAATAGGTAAAATGTGAATCGGAGCTACAGCTCTCAAAACCAGCTCATATGATAGAGGAGGGTTCCTGACGGAGTGCTAGAGGGTCCAAACACAGTTTCGTGAAAGTCAACTTTGGCACCCCAGGGAGGGTAATCAGGTCAAAGGGTAATAGTGGATACATCATGGTTGGGAAATAGGTAAAAAGGTGAATCGGAGCCACAGTTCTAAAAACCAGCTCAAATGATAGAGAAGGGTTCCTGATGGAGTGGTAGAGAGTCCAAACACAGTTTCGTGAAAGTCAACTTTGGCACCCCAGAAAGGGTAATCCCGTGAAAGTATAATAGTGGGTACATCATGGTTTTGAAATAGGTAAAAATCGGAATCGGAGCTACAGGTTTGAAAAGCAGCTCAAATGATGGAGGAGGGTTCCTGGTGGAGTCCTAGAGTGTCAACACACTTTTTTGTGAAAGTCAATTTTGGCACCCCAGAAAGGGTAATCCCGTGAAACGGTCATAGGCGATACTTCATGCTTGAGAAATAGGTAAAAACCAGCTCAAATTATAGAGGAGGGTTCCTGATGGAGTGCTAGAGGGTCCAAACACATTGTTGTGAAAGTCAACTTTGGCATACTAGGACGGGTAATTCCGTGAAAGTGTAACAGTGGATACATCATGGTTTGGAAACAGGAAAAGCTGTGAATCGGAGCTACACTTCTAAAAAGCAGCTCAAATGATAGAGGGGGGTTTTTGATGGAGTGCTAGAGGGTACAAACACAGTTTCGTGAAAGTCAAATTTGGCACCCCAGGAAGGGTAATCCCGTGAAAGTATAAAAGTGGATACGTAATGGTTTGGAAATAGGTAAAAATGTGAATCGGAGGTACAGCTCTCAAAACCAGCTCAAATGATAGATGAGGGTTCCTGATGGAGTGCTAGAGGGTCAACACACATTTTTGTGAAAGTCAACTTTGGCACCCCAAGAAGGGTAATCCCGTGAAAGTATAATAGTGGATACATCATGATTTGGAAATAGGTAAAAAGGGAAGTCGGAGCCACAGCTCTCAAAACCAGCTCAAATGATAGAGGGGGGTTTTTGATGGAGTGCTAGAGGGTCCAAACACAGTTTCGTGAAAGTCAAATTTAGCACCCCGGGAAGGGTAATCCCGTGAAAGGGTCATAGGGGATACATCATGGTTTGGAAATAGGTGAAAATGTGAATCGGAGCTACAGCTCTCAAAACCAGCTCAAATGATAGAGGAGGGTTCCTGATGGAGTGCTAGAGGGTCCAAACACAGGTTCGTGAAAGTCAACTTTGTCACCCCCGGAAGGCTAATCACGTGAAAGGGTGTTAGTGGATGCATCATGGTTTGGAAAAAGTTAAAAATGTGAATCGGAGCTACAGGTTTTAAAACCAGCTCAAATGATAGAGGAGGGTTCCTGATGGAGTGCTAGAGGGTCCAAACACAGTTTCGTGAAAGTCAACTTTAGCACCTCAGGAAGGGTAATCACGTGAAAGGGTAATAGTGGATACGTTTTGGTTGGGAAATAGGCAAAAAGGGGAATCGGAGCTACAGTTGTAAAAACCAGCTCAAATGATAGAGGAGGGTTCCTGATGGAGTGCAAGAGGGTCCAAGCACAGTTTCGTGTAAGTCAACTTTGGCAAACCAGGGAGGGTAATCAGGTCAAAGGGAAATAGCGGATACATCATGCTTTGGAAATAGGTAAAAGGTGAATCAGAGCTACAGCTCTCAAAACCAGCTCGAATGATAGAGGAGGGTTCCTGATGGAGTGCTAGAGGGTCCAAACACAGTTTCGTCAAAGTTAACTTTGGCACCCCAGGGAGGGTAATCAGGTCAAAGGGTCATAGGGGATACATCATGTTTTGGAAATAGGTGAAAATGTGCATGGGAGATAGAGCCCTTATAACCAGCTCAAATGATAGAGGAGGGTTCCTGATGGAGTGCTAGAGCGTACAAACACAGTTTTGTGAAAGTCAACTTTGGCACCCCAGGAAGGGTAATCCCGTGAAAGGGTAATAGTGGACACATCATGGTTTGGAAATAGGTAAAAATGTGAATGGGAGCTACAGCTCTCAAAACCAGCTCAAATGATAGAGGAGGGTTCCTGATGGAGTGCTAGAGGGTCCAAGCACAGGTTCGTGAAAGTTAACTTTGCCACCCCCGGAAGGATAATCACGTGAAAGGGTGTTAGTGGATGCATCATGGTTTGGAAAAAGGTAAAAAGGTGAATCGGAGCTACAGGTTTTAAAACCAGCTGAAATGATAGAGGAGGGTTCCTGATGGAGTGCTAGAGGGTCCAAACAGAGTTTCGTGAAAGTCAACTTTGGCACCCCAGGAAGGGTAATCCCGTGAAAGGGTCATAGGGGATACATCATGTTTTGGAAATAGGTGAAAATGTGAATGGGAGATAGAGCCCTTATAACCAGCTCAAATGATAGAGGAGGGTTCCTGATGGAGTGCTAGAGCGTACAAACACAGTTTTGTGAAAGTCAACTTTGGCACCCCAGGAAGGGTAATCAGGTCAAATGGTAATAGTGGACACATCATGGTTTTGAAATAGGTAAAAATGTGAATCGGAGCTACAGTTCTACAAAAGAGCTCAAATGATCGAGGAGGGTTCCTGATGGAGTGCTAGAAGGTCCAAACACAGTTTCGTGAAAGTCAACTTTGGCACACCAGGAAGGGTAATCACGTAAAAGGGTCATAGGGGATACATCATGGTTTGGAAATAGGTAAAAAGGTTAATCGGAGCTACAGGTTTTAAAACCAGCTGAAATGACAGAGGAGGGTTCCTGATGGACTGCTAGAGGGTCCAAACACTGTTTCGTGAAAGTCAACTTTGGCACCCGAGGAAGGGTAATCACGTGGAAGGGGAAAAGTGGATACATCATAATTTGCAAACAGGTAAAAATGTGAATCGGAGCTACAGCTCTCAAAACCAGCTCAAATGATAGAGGAGGGTCCCTCATGGAGTGCTAGAGGGTCAACACACATTTTTGTGAAAGTCAACTTTGGCACCCGAGGAAGGGTAATCCCGTGAAAGGGTCACAGGGGATACATCATGGTTGGGAAATAGGTAAAAAGGTGAATCGGAGCCACAGTTCTAAAAACCAGCTCAAATGATAGAGGAGGGTTCCTGATGGAGTGCTAGAGGGTCCAAACACAGTTTCGTGAAAGTCAACTTTGGCACCCCAGGGAGGGTACTCAGGTCAAAGGGTTATAGTGGATACATCATGCTTTGGAAATAGGTACAAATGTGAATCGGAGCTACAGGTTTTAAAACCAGATCAAATCATAGAGGAGGGTTCCTGATGGAGTGCTAGAGGGTCCAAACACAGTTTCGTGAAAGTCCAATTTAGCACCCCAGGAAGGGTAATCCCGTGAAAGGGTCATATGGGATACATCATGGTTTGGAAGTAGGTGAAAATGTGAATCGGAGCTAAAGGTCTCAAAACCAGCTCAAATGATAGAGGAGGGTTCCTGATGGAGTGCTAGAGGGTCCAAACACAGTTTCGTGAAAGTCAAATTTAGCACCCCTTAAAGGGTAATCCCGTGAAAGGGTCATAGGGGATACATCATGGTTTGGAAATAGGTGAAAATGTGAATCGGAGCTACAGCTCTCAAAACCAGCTCAAATGATAGAGGAGGGTTCCTGATGGAGTGCTAGAGGGTCCAAGCACAGGTTCGTGAAAGTTAACTTTGCCACCCCCGGAAGGCTAATCACGTGAAAGGGTGTTAGTGGATGCATCATGGTTTGGAAAAAGGTAAAAAGGTGAATCGGAGCTACAGGTTTTAAAACCAGCTGAAATGATAGAGGAGGGTTCCTGATGGAGTGCTAGAGGGTCCAAACAGAGTTTCGTGAAAGTCAACTTTGGCACCCCAGGAAGGGTAATCCCGTGAAAGGGTCATAGGGGATACATCATGTTTTGGAAATAGGTGAAAATGTGAATGGGAGATAGAGCCCTTATAACCAGCTCAAATGATAGAGGAGGGTTCCTGATGGAGTGCTAGAGCGTACAAACACAGTTTTGTGAAAGTCAACTTTGGCACCCCAGGAAGGGTAATCAGGTCAAAGGGTAATAGTGGACACATCATGGTTTTGAAATAGGTAAAAATGTGAATCGGAGGTACAGTTCTACAAACCAGCTCAAATGATCGAGGAGGGTTCCTGATGGAGTGCTAGAAGGTCCAAACACAGTTTCGTGAAAGTCAACTTTGGCACACCAAGAAGGGTAATCACGTAAAAGGGTCATAGGGGATACATCATGGTTTGGAAATAGGTAAAAAGGTTAATCGGAGCTACAGGTTTTAAAACCAGCTGAAATGACAGAGGAGGGTTCCTGATGGACTGCTAGAGGGTCCAAACACTGTTTCGTGAGAGTCAACTTTGGCACCCGAGGAAGGGTAATCACGTGGAAGGGGAAAAGTGGATACATCATAATTTGCAAACAGGTAAAAATGTGAATCGGAGCTACAGCTCTCAAAACCAGCTCAAATGATAGAGGAGGGTCCCTCATGGAGTGCTAGAGGGTCAACACACATTTTTGTGAAAGTCAACTTTGGCACCTGAGGAAGGGTAATCCCGTGAAAGGGTCACAGGGGAAACATCATGGTTGGGAAATAGGTAAAAAGGTGAATCGGAGCCACAGTTCTAAAAACCAGCTCAAATGATAGAGGAGGGTTCCTGATGGAGTGCTAGAGGGTCCAAACACAGTTTCGTGAAAGTCAACTTTGGCACCCCAGGGAGGGTACTCAGGTCAAAGGGTTATAGTGGATACATCATGGTTTGGAAATAGGTACAAATGTGAATCGGAGCTACAGGTTTTAAAACCAGATCAAATCATAGAGGAGGGTTCCTGATGGAGTGCTAGAGGGTCCAAAAACAGTTTCGTGAAAGTCCAATTTAGCACCCCAGGAAGGGTAATCCCGTGAAAGGGTCATATGGGATACATCATGGTTTGGAAGTAGGTGAAAATGTGAATCGGAGCTAAAGGTCTCAAAACCAGCTCAAATGATAGAGGAGGGTTCCTGATGGAGTGCTAGAGGGTCCAAACACAGTTTCGTGAAAGTCAAATTTAGCACCCCTTAAAGGGTAATCCCGTGAAAGGGTCATAGGGGATACATCATGGTTTGGAAATAGGTGAAAATGTGAATCGGAGCTACAGCTCTCAAAACCAGCTCAAATGATAGAGGAGGGTTCCTGATGGAGTGCTAGAGGGTCCAAGCACAGGTTCGTGAAAGTTAACTTTGCCACCCCCGGAAGGCTAAACACGTGAAAGGGTGTTAGTGGATGCATCATGGTTTGGAAAAAGGTAAAAAGGTGAATCGGAGCTACAGGTTTTAAAACCAGGTCAAATGATAGAGGAGGGTTCCTGATGGAGTGCTAGAGGGTCCAAACACAGTTTCGTGAAAGTCAACTTTAGCACCTCAGGAAGGGTAATCACGTGAAAGGGTAATAGTGGATACATTATGGTTGGGAAAGAGGCAAAAAGGGGAATCGGAGCTACAGTTGTAAAAACCAGCTCAAATGATAGAGGAGGGTTCCTGATGGAGTGCTAGAGGGTCCAAGCACAGTTTCGTGTAAGTCAACTTTGGCACCCCAGGGAGGGTAATCAGGTCAAAGGGTAATAGCGGATACATCATGCTTTGGAAATAGGTAAAAGGTGAATCAGACCTACAGCTCTCAAAACCAGCTCGAATGATAGAGGAGGGTTCCTGATGGAGTGCTAGAGGGTCCAAACACAGTTTCGTCAAAGTTAACTTTGGCACCCCAGGGAGGGTAATCAGGTCAAAGGGTCATAGCGGAAACATCATGCTTTGGAAATAGGTAAAATGTGAATCAGAGCTACAGCTCTCAAAACCAGCTCAAATGATAGAGGAGGGTTCCTGATGGAGTGCTAGAGGGTCCAAACACAGTTTCGTGAAAGTCAACTTTGGCACCCCAGGAAGGGTATCTCCGTCAAAGGGTCATAGGGGATACATCATGGTTTGGAAATAGGTAAAACGGTGAATCGGAGCTACAGTTCTAAAAACCAGCTCAGAAGATAGAGGAGGGTTCCTGATGGAGTGCTAGAGGGTCCAAGCACAGTTTCGTGAAAGTCAACTTTGGCACCCTAGGGAGAGTAATCAGGTCAAAGGGTAGTAGTGCATATATCATGGTGTGGAAATACGTAAAAATGTGAATCGGAGCTACAGCTCTCAAAACCAGCTCAAATGATAGAGGAGGGTTCCTGATGGAGTGCTAGAGGGTCAACACACATTTTTGTCAAAGTCAACTTTGGCACCCCAGGGAGAGTAATCAGGTCAAAGAGTAATAGTGCATACATCATAGTTTGGAAATAGGTAAAAATGTGAATCTGAGCTACAGCTCTCAAAACCACCTCAAATGATAGAGGAGGGTTCCTGATGGAGTGCTAGAGGGTCCAAACACAGTTTCGTGAAAGTCAACTTTAGCACCCCAGGGAGAGTAATCAGGTCAAAGAGTAATAGTGCATACATCATGGTTTGGAAATGGGTAAAAATGTGAATCGGAGCTACAGCTCTCAAAACCACCTCAAATGATAGAGGAGGGTTCCTGATGGAGTGCTAGAGGGTCCAAACACAGTTTCGTGAAAGTCAAATTTATCACCTCAAGAAGGGTAATCCCTTGAAAGGGTCATAGTGGATACATCATGGTTTGGAAATAGGTAGAAATGTGAATCGGAGCTACAGCTCTCAAAACCAGCTCAAAGGATAGAGGAGGGTTCCTGATGGAGTGCTAGAGAGTCAACACACATTTTTGTGAAAGTCAACTTTCGCACCCCATGAATGGTAATCCAGTGAAAGGGTCATAGTGGATAAATCATGTTTTGGAAATAGGTACAAATGTGAATCGAAACTACAGCTCTCAAAATCACCTCAAATGATAGAGGAGGGCTCCTGATGGAGTGCTAGAGGGTCCGAGCACAGTTTCGTGAGAGGGAACTTTGGCACCCCTTAAAGGGTAATCAGGTCAAAGGGTAATAGTTGATACATCATGCTTTGGAAATAGGGAAAATGTGAATCGGAGCTACAGCTCTCAAAACCAGCTCAAATGATAGAGGAGGGTTCCTGATGGAGTGCTAGAGGGTCCAAGCACAGATTCGTGAAAGTCAACTTTGGCACCCCAGGGAGGGTAATCAGGTCAAAGGGTAATAGCTTATACATCATGGTTTCGAAATAGGTAAAAAGGTGAATCGAAGCTGCAGTTCTAAAAACCAGCTCAAATGATAGAGGACGGTTCCTGGTGGAGTGCTAGAGGGTCAACACACATTTTTCTGAAAGTCAACTTTGGCACCCCAGGAAGGGTAGTCCCGTGAAAGGGTCATAGTGGGATACATCATGGTTGGGAAATAGGTAAAAAGGGGAATCGGAGCCACAGTTCTAAAAACCAGCTCAAATGATAGAGGAGGGTTCCTGATGGAGTGCTAGAGGGTCCAAACACAGTTTCGTGAAAGTCAACTTTGGCACCCGAGGACGGGTATTCCCGTGAAAGGGTCTTAGGGGATACATTATGTTTGGGAAATAGGTAAAAATGTGAATCGGAGCTACAGTTCTAAAAACCAGCTCAAATGATAGAGGAGGGTTCCTGATGGAGCGCCAGAGGGTCAACACACATTTTTGTGAAAGTCAACTTTGGCACCCCAGGAAGGGTAATCCCGTGAAAGGGTCACAGAGGATACATCATGGTTGGGAAATAGGTAAAAAGGTGAATCGGAGCCACAGTTCTAAAAACCAGCTCAAATGATAGAGGAGGGTTCCTGATGGAGTGCTAGAGGGTCCAAACACAGTTTCGTGAAAGTCAACTTTGGCACCCCAGGAAGGGTAATCAGGTCAAAGGGTAATAGTGGATACATCATGCTTTGGAAATAGGTAAAAATGTGAATCGGAGCCACAGTTCTAAAAACCCGCTCAATTGATAGAGGAGGGTTCCTGATGGAGTGCTAGAGGGTCCAAACACAGTTTCGTGAAAGTCAACTTTGGCACCCCAGGAAGGGTAATCAGGTGAAAGGGTAAAAGTGGATACATCATGCTTTGGAAATAGGTGAAAATATGAATCGGAGCTACAGTTCGAAAATCCAGCTCAAATGATAGAGGGGGGTTCTTAATGGAGTGCTAGAGGGTCCAGACACAGTTTCGTGAAAGTCAACTTTGGCATCCCATTGAGGGTAATCCCGTGAAAGTATAATAGTGGATACATCATGCTTTGGAAATAGGTAAAAATGTGAATCGGAGGCACAGCTCTCAAAACTAGCTCAAATGATAGAGGAGGGTTCCTGACGGAGTGCTAAAATGTACAAACACAGTTTTGTGAAAGTCAACTTTGGCACCCCAGCAAGGGTAATCCCGTGAAAGGGTAATAGTGGACACATCATGGTTTTGAAATAGGTAAAAATGTGAATCGGAGGTATAGTTATAAAAACCAGCTCAAATGATAGAGGAGGGTTCCTGACGGAGTGCTAGAAGGTCCAAACACAGTTTCGTGAAAGTCAACTTTAGCACCTGTGGGAGGGTAATCAGGTGAAAGGGTTATAGTGGATACATCATGCTTTGGAAATAGGTAAAATGTGAATCGGAGCTACAGCTCTCAAAACCAGCTCAAATGATAGAGGAGGGTTCCTGATGGAGTGCTAGAGGGTCAACACACATTTTTCTGAAAGTCAACTTTGGCACCCCAGGAAGGGTAATCCCGTGAAAGGGTCATAGGGGATACATCATGGTTTGGAAATAGGTGAAAATGTGAATCGGAGCTACAGCTCTCAAAACCAGCTCAAATGATAGAGGAGGGTTCCTGATGGAGTGCTAGAGGGTCCAAGCACAGGTTCGTGAAAGTTAACTTTGCCACCCCCGGAAGGCTAAACACGTGAAAGGGTGTTAGTGGATGCATCATGGTTTGGAAAAAGGTAAAAAGGTGAATCGGAGCTACAGGTTTTAAAACCAGGTCAAATGATAGAGGAGGGTTCCTGATGGAGTGCTAGAGGGTCCAAACACAGTTTCGTGAAAGTCAACTTTAGCACCTCAGGAAGGGTAATCACGTGAAAGGGTAATAGTGGATACATTATGTTTGGGAAAGAGGCAAAAAGGGGAATCGGAGCTACAGTTGTAAAAACCAGCTCAAATGATAGAGGAGGGTTCCTGATGGAGTGCTAGAGGGTCCAAGCACAGTTTCGTGTAAGTCAACTTTGGCACCCCAGGGAGGGTAATCAGGTCAAAGGGTAATAGCGGATACATCATGCTTTGGAAATAGGTAAAAGGTGAATCAGACCTACAGCTCTCAAAACCAGCTCGAATGATAGAGGAGGGTTCCTGATGGAGTGCTAGAGGGTCCAAACACAGTTTCGTCAAAGTTAACTTTGGCACCCCAGGGAGGGTAATCAGGTCAAAGGGTCATAGCGGAAACATCATGCTTTGGAAATAGGTAAAATGTGAATCAGAGCTACAGCTCTCAAAACCAGCTCAAATGATAGAGGAGGGTTCCTGATGGAGTGCTAGAGGGTCCAAACACAGTTTCGTGAAAGTCAACTTTGGCACCCCAGGAAGGGTATCTCCGTCAAAGGGTCATAGGGGATACATCATGGTTTGGAAATAGGTAAAACGGTGAATCGGAGCTACAGTTCTAAAAACCAGCTCAGAAGATAGAGGAGGGTTCCTGATGGAGTGCTAGAGGGTCCAAGCACAGTTTCGTGAAAGTCAACTTTGGCACCCTAGGGAGAGTAATCAGGTCAAAGGGTAGTAGTGCATATATCATGGTGTGGAAATACGTAAAAATGTGAATCGGAGCTACAGCTCTCAAAACCAGCTCAAATGATAGAGGAGGGTTCCTGATGGAGTGCTAGAGGGTCAACACACATTTTTGTCAAAGTCAACTTTGGCACCCCAGGGAGAGTAATCAGGTCAAAGAGTAATAGTGCATACATCATAGTTTGGAAATAGGTAAAAATGTGAATCTGAGCTACAGCTCTCAAAACCACCTCAAATGATAGAGGAGGGTTCCTGATGGAGTGCTAGAGGGTCCAAACACAGTTTCGTGAAAGTCAACTTTGGCACCCCAGGGAGAGTAATCAGGTCAAAGAGTAATAGTGCATACATCATGGTTTGGAAATGGGTAAAAATGTGAATCGGAGCTACAGCTCTCAAAACCACCTCAAATGATAGAGGAGGGTTCCTGATGGAGTGCTAGAGGGTCCAAACACAGTTTCGTGAAAGTCAAATTTATCACCTCAAGAAGGGTAATCCCTTGAAAGGGTCATAGTGGATACATCATGGTTTGGAAATAGGTAGAAATGTGAATCGGAGCTACAGCTCTCAAAACCAGCTCAAAGGATAGAGGAGGGTTCCTGATGGAGTGCTAGAGAGTCAACACACATTTTTGTGAAAGTCAACTTTCGCACCCCATGAATGGTAATCCAGTGAAAGGGTCATAGTGGATAAATCATGTTTTGGAAATAGGTACAAATGTGAATCGAAACTACAGCTCTCAAAATCACCTCAAATGATAGAGGAGGGCTCCTGATGGAGTGCTAGAGGGTCCGAGCACAGTTTCGTGAGAGGGAACTTTGGCACCCCTTAAAGGGTAATCAGGTCAAAGGGTAATAGTTGATACATCATGCTTTGGAAATAGGGAAAATGTGAATCGGAGCTACAGCTCTCAAAACCAGCTCAAATGATAGAGGAGGGTTCCTGATGGAGTGCTAGAGGGTCCAAGCACAGATTCGTGAAAGTCAACTTTGGCACCCCAGGGAGGGTAATCAGGTCAAAGGGTAATAGCTTATACATCATGGTTTCGAAATAGGTAAAAAGGTGAATCGAAGCTGCAGTTCTAAAAACCAGCTCAAATGATAGAGGACGGTTCCTGGTGGAGTGCTAGAGGGTCAACACACATTTTTCTGAAAGTCAACTTTGGCACCCCAGGAAGGGTAGTCCCGTGAAAGGGTCATAGGGGATACATCATGGTTGGGAAATAGGTAAAAAGGTGAATCGGAGCCACAGTTCTAAAAACCAGCTCAAATGATAGAGGAGGGTTCCTGATGGAGTGCTAGAGGGTCCAAACACAGTTTCGTGAAAGTCAACTTTGGCACCCGAGGACGGGTATTCCCGTGAAAGGGTCTTAGGGGATACATTATGTTTGGGAAATAGGTAAAAATGTGAATCGGAGCTACAGTTCTAAAAACCAGCTCAAATGATAGAGGAGGGTTCCTGATGGAGCGCCAGAGGGTCAACACACATTTTTGTGAAAGTCAACTTTGGCACCCCAGGAAGGGTAATCCCGTGAAAGGGTCACAGAGGATACATCATGGTTGGGAAATAGGTAAAAAGGTGAATCGGAGCCACAGTTCTAAAAACCAGCTCAATTGATAGAGGAGGGTTCCTGATGGAGTGCTAGAGGGTCCAAACACAGTTTCGTGAAAGTCAACTTTGGCACCCCAGGAAGGGTAATCACGTCAAAGGGTAATAGTGGATACATCATGCTTTGGAAATAGGTAAAAATGTGAATCGGAGCCACAGTTCTAAAAACCCGCTCAATTGATAGAGGAGGGTTCCTGATGGAGTGCTAGAGGGTCCAAACACAGTTTCGTGAAAGTCAACTTTGGCACCCCAGGAAGGGTAATCAGGTGAAAGGGTAAAAGTGGATACATCATGCTTTGGAAATAGGTGAAAATATGAATCGGAGCTACAGTTCGAAAATCCAGCTCAAATGATAGAGGGGGGTTCTTAATGGAGTGCTAGAGGGTCCAGACACAGTTTCGTGAAAGTCAACTTTGGCATCCCATTGAAGGTAATCCCGTGAAAGTATAATAGTGGATACATCATGCTTTGGAAATAGGTAAAAATGTGAATCGGAGGCACAGCTCTCAAAACTAGCTCAAATGATAGAGGAGGGTTCCTGACGGAATGCTAAAATGTACAAACACAGTTTTGTGAAAGTCAACTTTGGCACCCCAGCAAGGGTAATCCCGTGAAATTATAATAGTGGATACATCATGCTTTGGAAATAGGTAAAAATGTGAATCGGAGGCACAGCTCTCAAAACCAGCTCAAATGATAGAGGAGGGTTCCTGACGGAGTGCTAGAGTGTACAAACACAGTTTTGTGAAAGTCAACTTTGGCACCCCAGCAAGGGTAATCCCGTGAAAGGGTAATAGTGGACACATCATGGTTTTGAAATAGGTAAAAATGTGAATCGGAGGTATAGTTCTAAAAACCAGCTCAAATGATAGAGGAGGGTTCCTGACGGAGTGCTAGAAGGTCCAAACACAGTTTCGTGAAAGTCAACTTTAGCACCGCAGGGAGGGTAATCAGGTGAAAGGGTTATAGTGGATACATCATGCTTTGGAAATAGGTAAAATGTGAATCGGAGCTACAGCTCTCAAAACCAGCTCAAATGATAGAGGAGGGTTCCTGATGGAGTGCTAGAGGGTCAACACACATTTTTCTGAAAGTCAACTTTGGCACCCCAGGAAGGGTAATCCCGTGAAAGGGTCATAGGGGATACATCATGGTTTGTGAAATAGGTAAAATGGTGAATCGGAGCCACAGTTCTAAAAACCAGCTCAAATGATAGAGGAGGGTTCCTAATGGAGTGCTAGAGAGTCCAAACACAGTTTCGTGAAGGTCAACTTTGGCACCCTAGGAAGGGTAATCCCGTGAAAGAAATATAGTGGATACATCATGGTTTGGAAATGGGTAAAAAGGGGAATCGGAGCTACAGGTTTCAAAAGCAGCTGAAATCATAGAGGAGGGTTCCTGGTGGAGTCCTAGAGGGTCCACACACTTTTTTGTGAAATTCAACTTCGGCACCCCAGGAAGGGTAATCCCGTGAAAGGGTCATAGGGCATACATCATGGTTTGTGAAATAGGTAAAAAGGTGAATCGGAGCCACAGTTCTAAAAACCAGCTCAAATGATAGAGGAGGGTTCCTGGTGGAGTGCTAGAGAGTCCAAACACAGTTTCGTGAAAGTCAACTTTGGCACCCCAGGGAGGGTAATCACGTGAAAGTATAATAGTGGATACATCATGGTTTGGAAATAGGTAAAAAGGGGAATCGGAGCTACAGGTTTCAAAAGCAGCTCAAATGATAGAGGGGGGTTATTGATGGAGTGCTAGAGGGTCCAAACACAGTTTCGTGAAAGACAACTTTGGCACCCCAGGGAGGGTAATACCGTGAAAGGGTCATAGGGGATACATCATGGTTTGTGAAATAGGTAAAAAGGGGAATCGGAGCTACAGGTTTCAAAAGCAGCTCAAATGATAGAGGAGGGTTCCTGATGGAGTGCCAGATGGTCAACATACATTTTTCTGAAAGTCAACTTTGGCACCCCAGGAATTGTAATCCCGTGAAAGGGTCACAGGGGATACATCATGGTTGGGAAATAGGTAAAAAGGTGAATCGGAGGCAAAGTTCTAAAAACCCGCTCAATTGATAGAGGAGGGTTCCTGATGGAGTGCTAGAGGGTCCAAACACAGTTTCGTGAAAGTCAACTTTGGCACCCCAGGAAGGGTAATCAGGTGAAAGGGTAATAGTGGATACATCATGCTTTGGAAATAGGTAAAATGTGAATAGGAGCTACAGCTCTCAAAACCAGCTCAAATGATAGAGGAGGGTTCCTGATGGAGTGCTAGAGGGTCAACACACATTTTTCTGAAAGTCAACTTTGGCACCCCAGGAAGGGTAATCCCATGAAAGGGTCATAGGGGATACATCATGGTTTGTGAAATAGGTAAAAAGGTGAATCGGAGCCACAGTTCTAAAAACCAGCTCAAATGATAGAGGAGGGTTCCTAAAGGAGTGCTAGAGAGTCCAAACACAGTTTCGTGAAGGTCATTTTTTTCACCCTAGGAAGGGTAATCCGGTGAAAGTATAATAGTGGATACATCATGGTTTGGAAATGGGTAAAAAGGGGAATCGGAGCTACAGGTTTCAAAAGCAACTCAAATGATAGAGGAGGGTTCCTGATGGAGTGCTAGAAGGTCCAAGCACAGTTTCGTGAGAGGGAACTTTGGCACCCCTTGAAGGGTAATCAGGTCAAAGGGTAATAGTTGATACATCATGCTTTGGAAATAGGTAAAATGTGAATCGGAGCTACAGCTCTCAAAACCAGCTGAAATGATAGAGGAGGGTTCCTGATGGAGTGCTAGAGGGTCCAAGCACAGATTCGTGAAAGTCAACTTTGGAACCCCAGGGAGGGTAATCAGGTCAAAGGGTGATAGCTTATACATCATGGTTTGGAAATGAGTGAAAAGGTGAATCGAAGCTACAGTTTTAAAAAACAGCTCAAATGATAGAGGAGGGTTCCTGATGGAGTGCTAGAGGGTCCAAACACAGTTTCGTGAAAGTCAAACTTAGCACCTCAGGAAGGGTAATCCCGTGAAAGGGTCATAGTGGATGCATCATGGTTTGGAAATAGGTAAAAATGTGAATCTGAGCTACAGCTCTCAAAACCAGCTCAAATGATAGAGGAGGGTTCCTGATGGAGTGCTAGAGGGTCAACAAACATTTTTTTGAAAGTCAACTTTGGCACCCCATGAATGGTAATCCCGTGAAATGGTCTTAGGGGATACATCATGGTTTGGAGATAGGTAAAAATGTGAATCGAAACTACAGCTCTCAAAATCACCTCAAATGATAGAGGAGGGATCCTGATGGAGTGCTAGAGGGTCAACACACATTTTTGTGAAAGTCAACTTTGGCACCCCAGGAAGGGTAATCCCGTGAAAGGGTCATAGGGGATACATCATGGTTTGGAAATAGGTGAAAAGGGGAATCGGAGATACAGCTCTCAAAACTAGCTCAAATGATAGAGGAGGGTTCCTGATGGAGAACTAGAGGGTCCAAGCACAGTTTCGTGAGAGTCAACTTTGGCACCCCCGGAAGGGTAATCAGGTCAAAGGGTAATAGTGGATACATCATGGTTTGGAAATAGGTAAAATGTGAATCGTAGCTACAGCTCTCAAAACAAGCTCAAATGATAGAGGAGGGTTCCTGATGGAGTGCTAGAGGGTCAACACACATCTTTGTGAAAGTCAACTTTGGCACCACATGAATGGTAATCCCGTGAAAGGGTCATAGGGGATACATCATGGTTTGGAGATAGGTAAAAATGTGAATCGAAACTACAACTCTCAAAATCACCTCAAATGATAGAGGAGGGTTCCTGATGGAGTGCTAGGGGATCCAAGCACAGTTTCGTGACAGGCAACTTTGGCACCCCAGTAAGGGTAATCCCGTGAAAGGGTCATAGCGGATACATCATGGTTTGGAAATAGATGAAAATGTGAATCGGAGCTACAGGTTTTAAAACCAGCTCAAATGATAGAGGAGGGTTCCTGATGAAATGCTAGAGGGTCCAAACACAGTTTCGCCAAAGTCAACTTTAGCACCTCAGGAAGGATAATCCCGTGAAAGGGTCATAGTTGATACATCATGGTTGGGAAATAGGCAAAAAGGGCAATCGGAGCTACAGTTGTAAAAACCAGCTCAAATGATAGAGGAGGGTTCCTGATGGAGTGCTAGAGGGTCAATACACAGCTTCGTGAAAGTCAACTTTGGCACCCCAGGAAGGGTAATCAGGTGAAAGGGTAAAAGTGGATACATCATGCTTTGGAAATAGGTGAAAATGTGAATCGGAGCTACAGTTCGAAAATCCAGCTCAAATGATAGAGGGGGGTTCTTAATGGAGTGCTAGAGGGTCCAGACACAGTTTCGTGAAAGTCAACTTTGGCACTGCAGGAAGGGTAATCTCATGAAAGTATAATAGTGGATACATCATGGTTTGGAAATAGGTAAAAAGGGGAATCGGAGCCACAGCTCTCAAAACCAACTCAAATGATCGAGGAGGGTTCCTAGTGGAGTGCTAGAGTGTCAACACACATTTTTCTGAAAGTCAACTTTGGCACCCCAGGAAGGGTAATCCCGTGAATGGGTCATAGGGCATACATCATGGTTTGGGAAATAGGTAAAAAGGTGAATCGGAGCCACAGTTCTAAAAACCAGCTCAAATGATAGAGGAGGGTTCCTGGTGGAGTGCTAGAGAGTCCAAACACAGTTTCGTGAAAGTCAACTTTGGCACCCCAGGGAGGGTAATCAGGTGAAAGGGTAATAGTGGATACATCATGCTTTGGAAATAGGTAAAATGTGAATCGGAGCTACAGCTCTCAAAACCAGCTCAAATGATAGAGGAGGGTTTCTGGTGGAGTGGTAGAGGGTCAACACACTTTTTTGTGAAAGTCAACTTTGGCACCCCAGGAAGGGTAATCTCATGAAAGTATAATAGTGGATACATCATGGTTTGGAAATAGGTAAAAAGGGGAATCGGAGCCACAGCTCTCAAAACCAACTCAAATGATCGACGAGGGTTCCTGGTGGAGTGCTAGAGTGTCAACACACATTTTTCTGAAAGTCAACTTTGGCACCCCAGGAAGGGTAATCCCGTGAATGGGTCATAGGGCATACATCATGGTTTGGGAAATAGGTAAAAAGGTGAATCGGAGCCACAGTTCTAAAAACCAGCTCAAATGATAGAGGAGGGGTCCTGGTGGAGTGCTAGAGAGTCCAAACACAGTTTCGTGAAAGTCAACTTTGGCACCCCAGGAAGGGTAATCCCGTGAAAGGGTAATAGTGGATACATCATGCTATGGAAATATGTAAAAATGTGAATCGGTGGTACAGCTCTCAAAACCAGCTCAAATGATAGAGGAGGGTTCCTGATGGAGTGCTAGAGGGTCCAAACACAAATTTGTGAAAGTCAACTTTGGCCCCCAGGGAAGGGTTATCCCGTGAAAGTATAATAGTGGATACATCATGGTTGGGAAATAGGTAAAAATGTGAATCGGAGGTACAGCTCTTAAATCCAGTTTAAATGATAGAGGAGGGTTCCTGATGGAGTGCTAGAGGGTCCAAACACAAATTTGTGAAAGTCAACTTTGGCACCCCAGTAAGGGTAATCAGGTCAAAGGGTAATAGTGGATACATCATGGTTTGGAAAGAGGTAAAATGTGAATCGGAGCTACAGGTTTCAAAACCAGCTCAAATGATAGAGGAGGGTTCCTGATGGAGTGCTAGAGAGTCCAAACAAAGTTTCGTGAAAGTCAACTTTGGCACCCCAGGGAGGGTAATCAGGTCAAAGGGTAATAGTGGATACATCATGGTTTGGAAATAGGTAAAATGTGAATCGGAGCTACAGGCTTCAAAACCAGCTCAAATGATAGAGGAGGGTTCCTGATGGAGTGCTAGAGGGTCCAAACACAGTTTCGTGAAAGTCAACTTTGGCACCCCAAGAAGGGTAATCCCGTGAAAGGGTCATAGGGGATACATAATGGTTGGGAAATAGGTGAAAAGGTGAATCGGAGCCACAGTTCTAAAAACCAGCTCAATGATAGAGGAGGGTTCCTGGTGGAGTGCTAGAGGGTCAACACACTTTTTTGTGAAAGTCAACTTTGGCACCCCAGGAAGGGTAATTCGGTCAAACGGTCATAGTGGATATAACATGTGAATCGGAGCTACAGGTTTTAAAAGCAACTCAAATGATAGAGGAGGGTTCCTGATGGAGTGCTAGAGGGTCCAAACACAGATTCGTGAAAGTCAACTTTGGCACCCCAGTTAGGGTAATCAGGTCAAAGGGTCTTAGTGGATACATCATGGTTTGGAAATAGGTAAAATGTGAATCGGAGCTACAGGTTTCAAAACCAGCTCAAATGATAGAGGAGGGTTCCTGATGGAGTGCTAGAGGGTCCAAACACAGTTTCGTGAAAGTCAACTTTGGCATCCCAAGAAGGGTAATCCTGTGAAAGGTTTATAGGGGATGCATAATGGTTTGGAAATAGGTAAAAATGTGAATCGGAGCCACAGTTCTAAAAACCAGCTCAAATGATAGAGGAGGGTTCCTGATGGAGTGCTAGAGAGTCCAAACACAGTTTCGTGAAAGTCAACTTTGGCACCCCAGGGAGAGTAATCAGGTCAAAGGGTAAAAGTTCATACATTATGGTTTGGAAATAGGTAAAATGTGAATCGGAGCTACAGCTCTCAAAACCAGCTCAAATGATAGAGGAGGGTTCCTGATGGAGTGCTATAGGGTCCAAACACAAATTTGTGAAAGTCAACTTTGGCACCCCAGGAAGAGTAATCCCTTGAAAGGGTAACAGTGGATAAATCATGGTTGGGAAATAGGTAAAAATGTGAATCGGAGGTACAGCTCTTAAAACCAGCTCAAATGATAGAGGAGGGTTCCTGATGGAGTGCTAGAGGGTCCAAACACAGTTTCGTGAAAGTCAAATTTAGCACCTGAGGAAGGGTAATCCCTTGAAAGTATACTAGTGTATACGTCATGGTTTGGAAAGAGGTAAAAATGTGAATCGGAGCTACAGCTCTCAAAACCAGCTCAAATGATAGAGGAGGGTTCCTGATGGAGTGCTATAGGGTCAAAACACAGTTTCGTGAAAGTCAAATTTAGCACCTCAGGAAGGGTTATCCCTTGAAAGTATAATAGTGGATACATCATGGTTTGGAAATAGGTAAAAAGGGGAATCGGAGCTACAAGTTTTAAAACCAGCTCAAATGATAGAGGAGGGTTCCTGATGGAGTGCTAGAGGGTCAAAACACAGTTTCGTGATTGTCAACTTTGGCACCCCAGGGATAGTAATCGGGTCAAAGGGTAATAGTGGATACATCATGGTTTGGAAATAGGTAAAAGTGTGAATCGAAGCTACAGCTCTCAAAATCACCTCAAATGATAGAGGAGGGTTGCTGATGCAGTGCTAGAGGGTCAAAACACGAATTTGTGAAAGTCAACTTTGGCACCCCAGGAAGGGTAATCCCGTGAAAGAGTAACAGTGGATACATCATGGTTTGGAAATAGGGAAAAATGTGAATCGGAGCTACAGCTCTCAAAACCAGCTCAAATGACAGAGGAGGGTTTCTGATGGAGTGCTAGAGTGTCCAAACACAGTTTTGTGAAAGTCAAATTAAGCACCTGAGGAAGGGTAATCCCGTGAAAGAGTAACAGTGGATACATCATGGTTTGGAAATAGGGAAAAATGTGAATCGGAGCTACAGCTCTCAAAACCAGCTCAAATGATCGAGGAGGGTTCCTGATGGAGTGCTAGGGGGTCAACACACATTTTTCTGAAATTCAAGTTTGGCACCCCATTAAGGGTGGTCCCGTGAAAGGGTCATAGAGAATACATCATGGTTGGGAAATAGGTAAAATGTGAATCAGAGCTACAGCTCTAAAAACCAACTCAAATGATAGAGGAGGGTTCCTGATGGAGTGCTAGAGGGTACAAACACAGTTTTGTGAAGGACAACTTTGGCACCCTAAGAAGGGTAATCAAGTGAAAGGGTAATAGTGGATACATCATGGTTTGGAAATAGGTGAAAATGTGAATAGGAGATAGAGCCCTTAAAACCAGCTCAAATGTTAGAGGAGGTTTACTGATGGAGTGCAAGAGGGTCAAAACACAGTTTTGTGAAAGTCAACTTTGGCACCCCAGGAAGGGTAATCCCGTGAAAGAGTCAGAGTGGATACATTATGGTTTGGAAATAGGTAAAAATGTGAATCGGAGCTACAGTTCTAAAAACCAGCTCAAATGATGGAGGAGGGTTCCTGATGGAGTGCTAGAGGGTACAAACACGGTTTTGTGAAGGACAACTTTGGCACCCCAAAAAGGGTAATCAAGTGAAAGGGAAATAGTGGATACATCATCGTTTGGAAATAGGTGAAAATGTGAATCGGAGATAGAGCCCTTAAAACCAGCTCAAATGTTAGAGGAGGGTTCCTGATGGAGTGCTAGAGGGTCAAAACACAGTTTCGTGAAAGTCAACTTTGGCACCCTAGGAAGGGTAATCCCTTGAAAGGGTCATAGGGGATACATCATGGTTTGGAAATAGGTGAAAATATGAATCCTAGATAGAGGCTTTAAAACCAGCTCAAATGATAGAGGAGGGTTCCTAGTGGAGTGCTAGAGGGTCCAAACACAGTTTCGTGAAGGTCAACTTTGGCACCCCAGGAAGGATAATACCGTGAAAGTATAATAGTGGACACATCATGGTTTGGAAATAGGTAAAAAGGGGAATCGGAGCTGCAGGTTTCAAAAGCAGCTCAAATGATGGAGGAGGGTTCTTGGTGGAGTCCTAGAGGGTCAACACACTTTTTTGTGAAAGTCAACTTTGGCACCCCAAGCAGGGTAATCCCGTGAAAGGGTCAAAGGGGATACATCATGGTTGGGAAATAGGTTAAAATGTGAACCGGAGCTACAGCTCTCAAAACCAGCTCAAATGATAGAGGAGGGTTCCTGATGGAGTGCTAGAGGGTCCAAACACAGTTTCGTGAAAGTCAAATTTAGCACCTGAGGAAGGGTAATCCCTTGAAAGTATAGTAGTGTATACGTCCTGGTTTGGAAATAGGTAAAAATGTGAAACGGAGCTACAGCTCTCAAAACCAGCTCAAATGATAGAGGAGGGTTCCTGATGGAGTGCTATAGGGTCAAAACACAGTTTCGTGAAAGTCAAATTTAGCACCTCAGGAAGGGTAATCCCTTGAAAGTATAATAGTGGATACATCATGGTTTGGAAATAGGTAAAAAGGGGAATCGGAGCTACAAGTTTTAAAACCAGCTCAAATGATAGAGGAAGGTTCCTGATGGAGTGCTAGAGGGTCAAAACACAGTTTCGTGATTGTCAACTTTGGCACCCCAGGGATAGTAATCGGGTCAAAGGGTAATAGTGGATACATCATGGTTTGGAAATAGGTAAAAATGTGAATCGAAGCTACAGCTCTCAAAATCACCTCAAATGATAGAGGAGGGTTGCTGATGCAGTGCTAGAGGGTCCAAACACGAATTTGTGAAAGTCAACTTTGGCACCCCAGGAAGGGTAATCCCGTGAAAGAGTAACAGTGGATACATCATGGTTTGGAAATAGGGAAAAATGTGAATCGGAGCTACAGCTCTCAAAACCAGCTCAAATGACAGAGGAGGGTTTCTGATGGAGTGCTAGAGTGTCCAAACACAGTTTTGTGAAAGTCAAATTAAGCACCTGAGGAAGGGTACTCCCGTGAAAGAGTAACAGTGGATACATCATGGTTTGGAAATAGGGGAAAATGTGAATCGGAGCTACAGCTCTCAAAACCAGCTCAAATGATCGAGGAGGGTTGCTGATGGAGTGCTAGAGGGTCAACACACATTTTTCTGAAAGTCAAGTTTGGCACCCCATTAAGGGTGGTCCCGTGAAAGGGTCATAGAGAATACATCATGGTTGGGAAATAGGTAAAATGTGAATCAGAGCTGCAGCTCTAAAAACCAACTCAAATGATAGAGGAGGGTTCCTGATGGAGTGCTAGAGGGTACAAACACGGTTTTGTGAAGGACAACTTTGGCACCCTAAGAAGGGTAATCAAGTGAAAGGGTAATAGTGGATGCATCATGGTTTGGAAATAGGTGAAAATGTGAATAGGAGATAGAGCCCTTAAAACCAGCTCAAATGATAGAGGAGGGTTCCTGATGGAGTGCTAGAGGGTCAAAACACAGTTTTGTGAAAGTCAACTTTGGCACCCCAGGAAGGGTAATCCCGTGAAAGAGTCAGAGTGGATACATTATGGTTTGGAAATAGGTAAAAATGTGAATCGGAGCTACAGTTCTAAAAACCAGCTCAAATGATGGAGGAGGGTTCCTGATGGAGTGCTAGAGGGTACAAACACGGTTTTGTGAAGGACAACTTTGGCACCCCAAAAAGGGTAATCGAGTGAAAGGGAAATAGTGGATACATCATCGTTTGGAAATAGGTGAAAATGTGAATCGGAGATAGAGCCCTTAAAACCAGCTCAAATGTTAGAGGAGGGTTCCTGATGGAGTGCTAGAGGGTCAAAACACAGTTTCGTGAAAGTCAACTTTGGCACCCCAGAAAGGGTAATCCCTTGAAAGGGTCATAGGGGATACATCATGGTTTGGAAATAGGTGAAAATATGAATCGGAGATAGAGGCTTTAAAACCAGCTCAAATGATAGAGGAGGGTTCCTGGTGGAGTGCTAGAGGGTCCAAACACAGTTTCGTGAAGGTCAACTTTGGCACCCCAGGAAGGATAATCCCGTGAAAGTATAATAGTGGACACATCATGGTTTGGAAATAGGTAAAAAGCAGCTCAAATGATAGAGGAGGGTTCTTGGTGGAGTCCTAGAGGGTCAACACACTTTTTTGTGAAAGTCAACTTTGGCACCCCAAGAAGGGTAATCCCGTGAAAGGGTCAAAGGGGATACATCATGGTTGGGAAATAGGTAAAAATGTGAACCGGAGCTACAGCTCTCAAAACCAGCTCAAATGATAGAGGAGGGTTCCTGATGGAGTGCTAGAGGGTCAAAACACATTTTTGTGAAAGTCAACTTTTGCACCCCAGGAAGGGTAATCCCGTGAAAGTATAATAGTGGATACATCATGGTTTGGAAATAGGTAAAAATGTGAATCGGAGCTGCAGCTCTCAAAACCAGCTCAAATGATAGAGGAGGGTTCCTGATGGAGTGCTAGAGGGTCAATACACATTTTTGTGAAAGTCAACTTTGGCACCCCAGGAAGGGTAATCCCGTGAAAGGGTCATAGGGGATACATCATGGTTTGGAAATAGGTGAAAATGTGAATAGGAGATAGAGCCCTGAAAACCAGCTCAAATGATAGAGGAGGGTTCCTGATGGAGTGCTAGAGGGTCAAAACACAGTTTTGTGAAAGTCAACTTTGGCACCCCAGGAAGGGTAATCCCGTGAAAGAGTCAGATTGGATACATTATGGTTTGGAAATAGGTAAAAAACTGAATCGGAGCTACAGTTCTAAGAACCAGCTCAAATGATAGAGGAGGGTTCCTGATGGAGTGCTAGAGAGTCCAAACTCAGTTTCGTGAAGGTCAACTTTGGCACCCCAGGAAGGATAATCCCGTGAAAGTATAATAGTGGACACATCATGGTTTGGAAATAGGTAAAAAGGGGAATCGGAGCTGCAGGTTTCAAAAGCAGCTCAAATGATAGAGGAGGGTTCTTGGTGGAGTCCTAGAGGGTCAACACACTTTTTTGTGAAAGTCAACTTTGGCACCCCAAGAAGGGTAATCCCGTGAAAGGGTCAAAGGGGATACATCATGGTTGGGAAATAGGTAAAAATGTGAACCGGAGCTACAGCTCTCAAAACCAGCTCAAATGATAGAGGAGGATTCCTGATGGAGTGCTAGAGGGTCAAAACACAATTTTGTGAAAGTCAGCTTTTGCACCCCAGGAAGGGTAATCCCGTGAAAGTATAATAGTGGATACATCATGGTTTGGAAATAGGTAAAAATGTGAATCGGAGCTGCAGCTCTCAAAACCAGCTCAAATGATAGAGGAGGGTTCCTGATGGAGTGCTAGAGGGTCAATACACATTTTTGTGAAAGTCAACTTTGGCACCCCAGGAAGGGTAATCCCGTGAAAGGGTCATAGGGGATACATCATGGTTTGGAAATAGGTGAAAATGTGAATAGGAGATAGAGCCCTGAAAACCAGCTCAAATGATAGAGGAGGGTTCCTGATGGAGTGCTAGAGGGTCAAAACACAGTTTTGTGAAAGTCAACTTTGGCACCCCAGGAAGGGTAATCCCGTGAAAGAGTCAGATTGGATACATTATGGTTTGGAAATAGGTAAAAAACTGAATCGGAGCTACAGTTCTAAGAACCAGCTCAAATGATAGAGGAGGGTTCCTGATGGAGTGCTAGAGAGTCCAAACTCAGTTTCGTGAAAGTCAACTTTGGCACCCAAGGGAGAGTAATCAGGTCAAAGGGTAAAAGTTCATACATCATGGTTTGAAAAAAAGGTAAAATGTGAATCGGAGCTACAGCTCTCAAAACCAGCTCAAATGATAGAGGAGTGTTCCTGATTTAGTGCTATAGGGTCCAAACACAAATTTGTGAAAGTCAACTTTGGCACCCCAGGAAGAGTAATCCCTTGAAAGGGTAACAGTTGATAAATCATGGTTGGGAATTAGGTAAAAATGTGAATCGGAGCCACAGGTTTTAAACCAGCTCAAATGATAGAGGAGTGTTTGTGACGGAGTGCTAGAGGGTCCAAACACAGTTTCGTGAAAGTCAACTTTGGCACCCCAGGGAGCTTAATCGCGTGAAGGTATAATAGTGGATACATCATGGTTTGGAAATAGGTAAAAATGTGAATCGGAGCTACAGCTCTCAAAACCAGCTCAAATGATAGAGGAGGGTTCCTGATGGAGTGCTAGAGGGTCAACACACAATTTTGTGAAAGTCAACTTTGGCACCCCAGGGAGGGTACTCAGGTCAAAGGGTAATAGTGGATACATCATGGTTTGGAAATAGGTAAAATGTGAATCGGAGCTACAGTTCGAAAATCCAGCTCAAATGATAGAGGGGGGTTCTTAATGGAGTGCCAGAGGGTCCAGACACAGTTTCGTGAAAGTCAACTTTGGCATCCCATTGAGGGTAATCCCGTGAAAGTATAATAGCGGATACATCATGCTTTGGAAATAGGTAAAAATGTGAATCGGAGCCACAGCTCTCAAAACCAGCTCAAATGATAGAGGGGGGTTCCTGACGGAGTGCTACAGTGTACAAACACAGTTTTGTGAAAGTCAACTTTGGCACCCCAGCAAGGGTAATCCCGTGAAAGTATGATAGTGGATACATCATGCTTTGGAAATAGGTAAAAATGTGAATCGGAGGCACAGCTCTCAAAACCAGCTCAAATGATAGAGGAGGGTTCCTGACGGAGTGCTAGAGTGTACAAACACAGTTTTGTGAAAGTCAACTTTGGCACCCCAGGAAGGGTAATCCCGTGAAAGGGTAATAGTGGACACATCATGGTTTTGAAATAGGTAAAAATGTGAATCGGAGCTACAGCTCTCAAAACCAGCTCAAATGATAGAGGAGGGTTCCTGATGGAGTGCTAGAGGGTCCAAACACACTTTCGTGAAAGTCAACTTTGGCACCCCAGTTAGGGTAATCAGGTCAAAGGGTAATAGTGGATACATCATGGTTTGGAAAATAGGTAAAAATGTGAATCGAGCTACAGGTTTCAATACCAGGTCAAATGATAGAGGAGGGTTCCTGATGGAGTGCTAGAGGGTCCAAACACAGTTTCGTGAAAGTCAACTTTGGCACCTCAGTTAGGGTAATCACGCAAAAGGTAATAGTGGATACATCATGGTTTTGGAAATAGGTAAAAATGTGAATCGGAGCTACAGGTTTCAAAACCATCTCAAATGATAGAGGAGGTTCCTGGTGGAGTGCTAGAGGGTCAACACACTTTTTTGTGAAAGTCAACTTTGGCACCCCAGGAAGGGTAATTCACTCAAACGGTCATAGTGGATACAACATGGTTTGGAAAGAGGTATAAATGTGAATCGGAGCCACAGTTCTAAAAACCAGCTCAAATGATAGAGGAGGGTTCCTGGTGGAGTGCTAGAGGGTCAACACACTTTTTCGTGAAAGTCAACTTTGGCACCCCAGGAAGGGTAATCCCGTGAAAACGGTCATAGGGGATACATTATGGTTTGGAAATAGGTAAAAATGTGAATCGAGCTACAGGTTTTAAAATCAGCTCAAACGATAGAGGAGGGTTCCTGATGGAGTGCTAGAGGGTCAACACACTTTTTTGTGAAAGTCAACTTTGGCACCCCAGGAAGGGTAATCCCGTGAAAGTATATTAGTGGATACATCATGGTTTGGAAATAGGTAAAAATGTGAATCGGAGGTACAGCTCTCAAAACAAGCTCAAATGATAGAGGAGGGTTCCTGATGGAGTGCTACAGGGTCAACACACATTTTTGTGAAAGTCAACTTTGGCACCCTAGGAAGGGTAATGCCGTGAAAGGGTCATAGGGGATACATCATGGTTTGGAAATATGTAAAAATGTGAATCGGAGCTACAGCTCTGAAAATCACATCAAATGATAGATGAGGGTTCCTGATGGACTGCTAGAGGGTCCAAACACAAATTTGTGAAAGTCAACTTTGGCACCCCAGAAAGGGTAATCACGTGAAAGGGTAATAGTGGATACATCATGGTTGGGAAATAGGTACAAATGTGATTTAGAGGTACAGATCTTAAATCCAGCTCAAATGATAGAGGAGGGTTCCTGATGGAGTGCTAGAGGGTCCAAACACAGTTTCGTGAAAGTCAACTTTGGCACCCCTTAAAGGGTAATCACGTGAAAGGGTTATAGTGGATACATGATGCTTTGGAAATAGGTAAAAATTGTGAATCGGAGCTACAGGTTTTAAACCAGCTCAAATGATAGAGGAGGGTTCCTGATGGAGTGCTAGAGGGTCCAAACACAGTTTCGTGAAAGTCAACTTTGGCACCCCAGTTAGGGTAATCAGGTGAAAGGGTTATAGTGGATACATCATGCTTTGGAAATAGGTAAAATGTGAATCGGAGCTACAGGTTTCAAAACCAGCTCAAATGATAGAGGAGGGTTCCTGATGGAGTGCTAGAGGGTCCAAACACAGTTTCGTGAAAGTCAACTTTGGCACCCCAAGAAAGGTAATCCCGTGAAAGGGTAATAGGGGATACATAATGGTTTGGAAATAGGTAAAAAGGTGAATCGGAGCCACGTTCTAAAAACCAGCTCAAATGATAGAGGAGGGTTCCTGGTAGAGAGCTAGAGGGTCAACACCCTTTTTTGTGAAAGTCAACTTTGGCACCCCAGGAAGGGTAATTCGGTCAAAGGGTCTTAGTGGATACATCATGGTTTGGAAATAGGTAAAAAGGTGAATCGGAGCTACAGTTCTGAAAACCAGCTCAAATGATAGAGGAGGGTTCGTGATGGAGTGCTAGAGGGTCCAAACATAGTTTCGTGAAAGTCAACTTTGTCACCCCAGGAAGGGTAATTCAGTCAAAGGGTCATAGGGGACACATCATGGTTTGGAAATAGGTAAAATGTGAATCGGCGTTAGAGCATTCAAAACCAGCTCAAATGATAGAGGAGGGTTCCTGGTGGAGTGCTAGATGGTCAATACACAGTTTCGTGAAAGTCAACTTTGGCACCCCAGGGAGGGTAATCAGGTCAAAGGGTAATAGTGGATACATCATGGTTTGGAAATCGGTAAAATGTGAATCGGAGCAACAGTTCTCAAAACCAGCTCAAATGATAGAGGAGGGTTCCTGATGGAGTGCTAGAGGGTCCAAACACAGTTTCGTGAAAGTCAACTTTGGCACCCCAGGAAGGGTAATCATGTGAAAGGGTAAAAGTTAATACATCATGCTTTGGAAATAGGTGAAAATGTGAATCGGAGCTACAGTTCGAAAATCCAGCTCAAATGATAGAGGGGGTTTCTTAATGGAGTGCTAGAGGGTCCAGACACAGTTTCGTGAAAGTCAACTTTGGCATCCCATTGAGGGTAATCCCGTGAAAGTATAATAGTGGATACATCATGCTTCGGAAATAGGTAAAAATGTGAATCGGAGGCACAGCTCTCAAAACCAGCTCAAATGATAGAGGAGGGTTCCTGACGGAGTGCTAGAGTGTACAAACACAGTTTTGTGAAAGTCAACTTTGGCACCCCAGCAAGGGTAATCCCGTGAAAGTATAATAGTGGATACATCATGCTTTGGAAATAGGTAAAAATGTGAATCGGAGGCACAGCTCTCAAAACCAGCTCAAATGATAGAGGAGGGTTCCTGATGGAGTGCTAAAGTGTACAAACACAGTTTCTTGAAAGTCAACTTTGGCACCCCAGCAAGGGTAGTCCCGTGAAAGGGTAATAGTGGACACATCATTTTTTTTGAAATAGGTAAAAATGTGAATCGGAGGTACAGTTCTAAAAACCAGCTCAAATGATAGAGGAGGGTTCCTGACGGAGTGCTAGAAGGTCCAAACACAGTTTCGTGAAAGTCAACTTTGGCACACCAGGAAGGGTAATCACATTAAAGGGTCATAGGGGATACATCATGGTTTGGAAATAGGTAAAAAGGTGAATCGGAGCTACAGGTTTTAAAACCAGCTCAAATGATGGAGGAGGGTTCCTGATGGAGTGCTAGAGGGTCCAAACACACTTTCGTGAAAGTCAACTTTGGCACCCCAGTTAGGGTAATCAGGTCAAAGGGTAATAGTGGATACATCATGGTTTGGAAATAGGTAAAAATGTGAATCGGAGCTACAGGTTTCAATACCAGGTCAAATGATAGAGGAGGGGTTCCTGATGGAGTGCTAGAGGGTCCAAACACAGTTTCGTGAAAGTCAACTTTGGCACCTCAGTTAGGGTAATCACGCCAAAGGGTAATAGTGGATACATCATGGTTTGGAAATAGGTAAAAATGTGAATCGGAGCTACAGGTTTCAAAACCATCTCAAATGACAGAGGAGGGTTCCTGGTGGAGTGCTAGAGGGTCAACACACTTTTTTGTGAAAGTCAACTTTGGCACCCCAGGAAGGGTAATTCACTCAAACGGTCATAGTGGATACAACATGGTTTGGAAAGAGGTATAAATGTGAATCGGAGCCACAGTTCCAAAAACCAGCTCAAATGATAGAGGAGGGTTCCTGGTGGAGTGCTAGAGGGTCAACACACTTTTTCGTGAAAGTCAACTTTGGCACCCCAGGAAGGGTAATCCCGTGAAACGGTCATAGGGGATACATTATGGTTTGGAAATAGGTAAAAATGTGATTCGGAGCTACAGGTTTTAAAATCAGCTCAAACGATAGAGGACGGTTCCTGATGGAGTGCTAGAGGGTCAACACACTTTTTTGTGAAAGTCAACTTTGGCACCCCAGGAAGGGTAGTCCCGTGAAAGTATATTAGTGGATACATCATGGTTTGGAAATAGGTAAAATGTGAATCGGAGGTACAGCTCTCAAAACAAGCTCAAATGATAGAGGAGGGTTCCTGATGGAGTGCTACAGGGTCAACACACATTTTTGTGAAAGTCAACTTTGGCACCCTAGGAAGGGTAATGCCGTGAAAGGGTCATAGGGGATACATCATGGTTTGGAAATATGTAAAAATGTGAATCGGAGCTACAGCTCTGAAAATCACATCAAATGATAGATGAGGGTTCCTGATGGACTGCTAGAGGGTCCAAACACAAATTTGTGAAAGTCAACTTTGGCACCCCAGAAAGGGTAATCCCGTGAAAGGGTAATAGTGGATACATCATGGTTGGGAAATAGGTACAAATGTGATTTAGAGGTACAGATCTTAAATCCAGCTCAAATGATAGAGGAGGGTTCCTGATGGAGTGCTAGAGGGTCCAAACACAGTTTCGTGAAAGTCAACTTTGGCACCCCTTAAAGGGTAATCACGTGAAAGGGTTATAGTGGATACATGATGCTTTGGAAATAGGTAAAAATGTGAATCGGAGCTACAGGTTTTAAAACCAGCTCAAATGATAGAGGAGGGTTCCTGATGGAGTGCTAGAGGGTCCAAACACAGTTTCGTGAAAGTCAACTTTGGCACCCCAGTTAGGGTAATCAGGTCAAAGGGTAATAGTGGATACATCATGCTTTGGAAATAGGTAAAATGTGAATCGGAGCTACAGGTTTCAAAACCAGCTCAAATGATAGAGGAGGGTTCCTGATGGAGTGCTAGAGGGTCCAAACACAGTTTCGTGAAAGTCAACTTTGGCACCCCAAGAAAGGTAATCCCGTGAAAGGGTAATAGGGGATACATAATGGTTTGGAAATAGGTAAAAAAGGTGAATCGGAGCCACGTTCTAAAAACCAGCTCAAATGATAGAGGAGGGTTCCTGGTAGAGAGCTAGAGGGTCAACACCCTTTTTTGTGAAAGTCAACTTTGGCACCCCAGGAAGGGTAATTCGGTCAAAGGGTCTTAGTGGATACATCATGGTTTGGAAATAGGTAAAAAGGTGAATCGGAGCTACAGTTCTGAAAACCAGCTCAAATGATAGAGGAGGGTTCGTGATGGAGTGCTAGAGGGTCCAAACATAGTTTCGTGAAAGTCAACTTTGTCACCCCAGGAAGGGTAATTCAGTCAAAGGGTCATAGGGGACACATCATGGTTTGGAAATAGGTAAAATGTGAATCGGCGTTAGAGCATTCAAAACCAGCTCAAATGATAGAGGAGGGTTCCTGGTGGAGTGCTAGATGGTCAATTCACAGTTTCGTGAAAGTCAACTTTGGCACCCCAGGGAGGGTAATCAGGTCAAAGGGTAATAGTGGATACATCATGGTTTGGAAATAGGTAAAATGTGAATCGGAGCAACAGTTCTCAAAACCAGCTCAAATGATAGAGGAGGGTTCCTGATGGAGTGCTAGAGGGTCCAAACACAGTTTCGTGAAAGTCAACTTTGGCACCCCAGGAAGGGTAATCATGTGAAAGGGTAAAAGTTAATACATCATGCTTTGGAAATAGGTGAAAATGTGAATCGGAGCTACAGTTCGAAAATCCAGCTCAAATGATAGAGGGGGTTTCTTAATGGAGTGCTAGAGGGTCCAGACACAGTTTCGTGAAAGTCAACTTTGGCATCCCATTGAGGGTAATCCCGTGAAAGTATAATAGTGGATACATCATGCTTCGGAAATAGGTAAAAATGTGAATCGGAGGCACAGCTCTCAAAACCAGCTCAAATGATAGAGGAGGGTTCCTGACGGAGTGCTAGAGTGTACAAACACAGTTTTGTGAAAGTCAACTTTGGCACCCCAGCAAGGGTAATCCCGTGAAAGTATAATAGTGGATACATCATGCTTTGGAAATAGGTAAAAATGTGAATCGGAGGCACAGCTCTCAAAACCAGCTCAAATGATAGAGGAGGGTTCCTGATGGAGTGCTAAAGTGTACAAACACAGTTTCTTGAAAGTCAACTTTGGCACCCCAGCAAGGGTAGTCCCGTGAAAGGGTAATAGTGGACACATCATTTTTTTGAAATAGGTAAAAATGTGAATCGGAGGTACAGTTCTAAAAACCAGCTCAAATGATAGAGGAGGGTTCCTCACGGAGTGCTAGAAGGTCCAAACACAGTTTCGTGAAAGTCAACTTTGGCACACCAGGAAGGGTAATCACGTTAAAGGGTCATAGGGGATACATCATGGTTTGGAAATAGGTAAAAAGGTGAATCGGAGCTACAGGTTTTAAAACCAGCTCAAATGATGGAGGAGGGTTTGTGACGGAGTGCTAGAGGGTCCAAACACAGTTTCGTGAAAGTCAACTTTGGCACCCCAGGGAGCTTAATCGCGTGAAGGTATAATAGTGGATACATCATGGTTTGGAAATAGGTAAAAATGTGAATCGGAGCTACAGCTCTCAAAACCAGCTCAAATGATAGAGGAGGGTTCCTGATGGAGTGCTAGAGGGTCAACACACAATTTTGTGAAAGTCAACTTTGGCACCCCAGGGAGGGTACTCAGGTCAAAGTGTAATAGTGGATACATCATGGTTTGGAAATAGGTAAAATGTGAATCGGAACTACAGTTCGAAGTTCCAGCTCAAATGATAGAAGGGGGTTCTTAATGGAGTGCTAGAGGGTCCAGACACAGTTTCGTGAAAGTCAACTTTGGCATCCCATTGAGGGTAATCCCGTGAAAGTATAATAGTGGATACATCATGCTTTGGAAATAGGTAAAAATGTGAATCGGAGCCACAGCTCTCAAAACCAGCTCAAATGATAGAGGGGGGTTCCTGACGGAGTGCTAGAGTGTACAAACACAGTTTTGTGAAAGTCAACTTTGGCACCCCAGCAAGTTTAATCCCGTGAAAGTATGATAGTGGATACATCATGCTTTGGAAATAGGTAAAAATGTGAATCGGAGGCACAGCTCTCAAAACCAGGTCAAATGATAGAGGAGGGTTCCTGACGGAGTGCTAGAGTGTACAAACACAGTTTTGTGAAAGTCAACTTTGGCACCCCAGCAAGGGTAATCCCGTGAAAGTATGATAGTGGATACATCATGCTTTGGAAATAGGTAAAAATGTGAATCGGAGGCACAGCTCTCAAAACCAGGTCAAATGATAGAGGAGGGTTCCTGACGGAGTGCTAGAGTGTACAAACACAGTTTTGTGAAAGTCAACTTTGGCACCCCAGCAAGGGTAATCCCGTGAAAGGGTAATAGTGGACACATCATGGTTTTGAAAGAGGTAAAAATGTGAATCGGAGCTACAGCTCTCAAAACCAGCTCAAATGATAGAGGAGGGTTCCTGATGGAGTGCTAGAGGGTCGAAACACAGTTTCGTGAAAGTCAGCTTTGGCACCCCAGTTAGGGTAATCAGGTCAAAGGGTAATAGTGGATACATCATGGTTTGGAAATAGGTAAAAATGTGAATCGGAGCTACAGGTTTCAATACCAGGTCAAATGATCGAGGAGGGTTCCTGATGGAGTGCTAGAGGGTCCAAACACAGTTTCGTGAAAGTCAACTTTGGCACCCCAGTTAGGGTAATCAGGTCAAAGGGTAATAGTGGATACATCATGGTTTGGAAATAGGTAAAAATGTGAATCGGAGCTACAGGTTTCAAAACCAGCTCAAATGATAGAGGAGGGTTCCTGGTGGAGTGCTAGAGGGTCAACACACTTTTTTGTGAAAGTCAACTTTGGCACCCCAGGAAGGGTAATTCGCTCAAACGGTCATAGTGGATACAACATGGTTTGGAAATAGGTATAAATGTGAATCGGAGCCACAGTTCCAAAAACCAGCTCAAATGATAGAGGAGGGTTCCTGGTGGAGTGCTAGAGGGTCAACACACTTTTTTGTGAAAGTCAACTTTGGCACCCCAGGAAGGGTAATCCCGTGAAAGTATATTAGTGGAGACATCATGGTTTGGAAATAGGTAAAAATGTGAATCGGAGGTACAGCTCTCAAAACCAGCTCAAATGATAGAGGAGGGTTCCTGATGGAGTGCTACAGGGTCAACACACATTTTTGTGAAAGTCAACTTTGGCACCCTAGGAAGGGTAATGCCGTGAAAGGGTCATAGGGGATACATCATGGTTTGGAAATATGTAAAAATGTGAATCGGAGCTACAGCTCTCAAAATCACATCAAATGATAGATGAGGGTTCCTGATGGACTGCTAGAGGGTCCAAACACAAATTTGTGAAAGTCAACTTTGGCACCCCAGAAAGGGTAATCCCGTGAAAGGGTTATAGTGGATACATGATGCTTTGGAAATAGGTAAAAATGTGATTTAGAGGTACAGATCTTAAATCCAGCTCAAATGATAGAGGAGGGTTCCTGATGGAGTGCTAGAGGGTCCAAACACAGTTTCGTGAAAGTCAACTTTGGCACCCCTTAAAGGGTAATCACGTGAAAGGGTTATAGTGGATACATGATGCTTTGGAAATAGGTAAAAATGTGAATCGGAGCTACAGGTTTTAAAACCAGCTCAAATGATCGAGGAGGGTTCCTGATGGAGTGCTAGAAGGTCCAAACACAGTTTCGTGAAAGTCAACTTTGGCACCCCAGTTAGGGTAATCAGGTCAAAGGGTAATAGTGGATACATCATGCTTTGGAAATAGGTAAAATGTGAATCGGAGCTACAGCTCTCAAAACCAGCTCAAATGAAAGAGGAGGGTTCCTGATGGAGTGCTAGAGGGTCCAAACACAGTTTCGTGAAAGTCAACTTTGGCACCCCAAGAAGGGTAATCCCGTGAAGGGGTAATAGGGGATACATAATGGTTTGGAAATAGGTAAAAAGGTGAATCGGAGCCACGTTCAAAAAACCAGCTCAAATGATAGAGGACGGTTCCTGGTGGAGTGCTAGAGGGTCAACACACTTTTTTGTGAAAGTCAACTTTGGCACCCCAGGAAGGGTAATTCGGTCAAAGGGTCTTAGTGGATACATCATGGTTTGGAAATAGGTATACATGTGAATCGGAGCCACAGTTCTAAAAAACAGCTCAAATGATAGAGGAGGGTTCGTGATGGAGTGCTAGAGGGTCAACACACTTTTTCGTGAAAGTCAACTTTGGCACCCCAGGCAGGGTAATCCCGTGAAACGGTCATATGGGATACATTATGGTTGGGAAATAGGTAAAAATGTGAATCGGAGCTACAGGTTTTAAAATCAGCTCAAACGATAGAGGAGGGTTCCTGATGGAGTGCTAGAGGGTCAACACATTTTTTTGTGAAAGTCAACTTTGGCACCCCAGGAAGGGTAATCCCGTGAAAGTATATTAGTGGATACATCATGGTTTGGAAATAGGTAAAAATGTGAATCGGAGGTACAGCTCTCAAAACCAGCTCAAATGATAGAGGAGGGTTCCTGATGGAGTGCTACAGGGTCAACACACATTTTTGTGAAAGTCAACTTTGGCACCCTAGGAAGGGTAATGCCGTGAAAGGGTCATAGGGGATACATCATGGTTTGGAAATATGTAAAAATGTGAATCGGAGCTACAGCTCTCAAAATCACATCAAATGATAGATGAGGGTTCCTGATGGACTGCTAGAGGGTCCAAACACAAATTTGTGAAAGTTAACTTTGGCACCCCAGAAAGGGTAGTCCCGTGAAAGGGTAATAGGGGATACATCATGGTTGGGAAATAGGTAAAAATGTGATTTAGAGGTACAGATCTTAAATTCAGCTCAAATGATAGAGGAGGGTTCCTGATGGAGTGCTAGAGGGTCCAAACACAGTTTCGTGAAAGTCAACTTTGGCACCCCAAGAAGGGTAATCCCGTGAAGGGGCAATAGGTGATACATCATGGTTTGGAAGTAGGTAAAAAGGTGAATCGGAGCCACGTTCTGAAAACCAGCTCAAATGATAGAGGAGGGTTCATGGTGGAGAGCTAGAGGGTCAACACACTTTTTCGTGAAAGTCAACTTTGGCACCCCAGGAAGGGTGATCCCGTGAAAGGGTCAAATGGGATAAATCATGGTTTGGAAATAGGTAAAAAGGTGAATCGGAGCCACAGTTCTGAAAACCAGCTCAAATGATAGAGGAGGGTTCGTGATGGAGTGCTAGAGGGTCCAAACATAGTTTCGTGAAAGTCAACTTTGTCACCCCAGGAAGGGTAATTCAGTCAAAGGGTCATACTGCATACATCATGGTTTGGAAATAGGTAAAATGTGAATCGGAGCTACAGCTCTCAAAACCAGCTCAAATGATAGAGGAGGGTTCCTGACGGAGTGCTAGAGGGTCCAAACACAGTTTTGTGAAAGTCAACTTTGACACCCCATGAAGGGTAATCCCGTGAAAGGGTCATAGGGGATACATCATGGTTTGGAAATAGATAAAAATGTGAATCGGAGCCATAGTTCTAAAAACCAGCTCAAATGATAGAGGAGGGTTCCTGGTGGAGTGCTAGAGGGTCAACACACTTTTTTGTGAAAGTCACATTTGGCACCCAAGGAAGGGTAATCCCGTGAACGGGTCATATGTTATACATCATGGTTTCGAAATAGGTAAAAATGTGAATAGGAGCTACAGTTCTGAAAACCAGCTCAAATGATAGAGGAGGGTTCGTGATGGAGCGCTAGAGGGTCCAAACACAGTTTCGTGAAAGTCAACTTTGGCACCCCAGGAAGGGTAATTCAGTGAAAGGGTCATGCTGCATACATCATGGTTTGGAAATAGGTAAAATGTGAATCGGAGCTACAGCTCTCAAAACCAGCTCAAATGATAGAGGAGGGTTCGTGCTGGAGTGCTAGAGGGTCCAAACACAGTTTCGTGAAAGTCAACTTTGGCACCCCAGAAAGGATAATTCAGTCAAAGGGTCATACTGCATACATCATGGTTTGGAAATAGGTAAAATGTGAATCGGAGCTACAGCTCACAAAACCATCTCAAATGATAGAGGAGGGTTCCTGGTGGAGTGCTAGAGGGTCCAAACACAGTTTTCTGTAAGTCAACTTTGACATCCCAGGAAGGGTAATCCCGTGAAAGGGTAATAGTGGATACATCATGGTTTTGAAATAGGTAAAAATGTGAATCGGAGGTACAGCTCTTAAAACCAGCTCAAATGATAGAGGAGGGTTCCTGTCGGAGTGCTAGAGGGTCCAAACACAGTTTTGTGAAAGTCAACTTTGGCACCCCAGGAAGGGTAATCCCGTGAAAGTGTCATAGGGGATACATCAGGGTTTGGATAGAGGTAAAAATGTGAATCGGAGGTACAGCTCTTAAAACCAGCTCAAATGATAGAGGAGGGTTCCTGATGGAGTGCTAGAGGGTCCAAACACAGTTTCGAAAAAAAACTCAACTTTGGCCCCCCAGGTAGGGTAATCAGGTCAAAGGGTAATAGTGGATACATCATGGTTTGGAAATAGGTAAAATGTGAATCGGAGCTGCAGGTTTCAAAACCAGCTCAAATGATAGAGGAGGGTTCCTGATGGAGTGCTAGAGGGTCAACACACTTTTTTGTGAAAGTCACCTTTGGCACCCAAGGAAGGGTAATCCCGTGAACGGGTCATATGTTATACATCATGGTTTCGAAATAGGTAAAAATGTGAATAGGAGCTACAGTTCTGAAAACCAGCTTAAATGATAGAGGAGGGTTCGTGATGGAGCGCTAGAGGGTCCAAACACAGTTTCGTGAAAGTCAACTTTGGCACCCCAGGAAGGGTTATTCAGTGAAAGGGTCATGCTGCATACATCATGGTTTGGAAATAGGTAAAAATGTGAATCGGAGCTACAGCTCTCAAAACCAGCTCAAATGATAGAGGAGGGTTCGTGCTGGAGTGCTAGAGGGTCCAAACACAGTTTCGTGAAAGTCAACTTTGGCACCCCAGAAAGGATAATTCAGTCAAAGGGTCATACTGCATACATCATGGTTTGGAAATAGGTAAAATGTGAATCGGAGCTACAGCTCTCAAAACCAGCTCAAATGATAGAGGAGGGTTCCTGATGGAGTGCTAGAGGGTCCAAACACAGTTTTGTGAAAGTCAACTTTGGCATCCCAGGAAGGGTAATCCCGTGAAAGGGTAGTAGTGGATACATCATGGTTTTGAAATAGGTAAAAATGTGAATCGGAGGTACAGCTCTTAAAACCAGCTCAAATGATAGAGGAGGGTTCCTGTCGGAGTGCTAGAGGGTCCAAACACAGTTTTGTGAAAGTCAACTTTGGCACCCCAGGAAGGGTAATCCCGTGAAAGTGTCATAGGGGATACATCAGAGCTTGGACATAGATAAAAATGTGAATCGGAGGTACAGCTCTTAAAACCAGCTCAAATGATAGAGGAGGGTTCCTGATGGAGTGCTAGAGGGTCCAAACACAGTTTCGAAAAAAAACTCAACTTTGGCACCCCAGGGAGGGTAATCAGGTCAAAGGGTAATAGTGGATACATCATGGTTTGGAAATAGGTAAAATGTGAATCGGAGCTACAGGTTTCAAAACCAGCTCAAATGATAGAGGAGGGTTCCTGATGGAGTGCTAGAGGGTCCAAACACAGTTTCGTGAAAGTCAACTTTGGCACCCCAAGAAGGGTAATAACGTGAAAGGGTAATAGTTGATACATAATGGTTTGGAAATAGGTAAAAATGTGAATCGGAGTCACAGTTCTAAAAACCAGCTCAAATGATAGAGGAGGGTTCCTGGTGGAGTGCAAGAGGGTCAACACACATTTTTGTGAAAGTCAACTTTGGCACCCCAGGAAGGGTAATTCGGTCAAAGGGTCTTAGTGGATACATCATGGTTTGGAAATAGGTAAAAATGTGAATCGGAGCTACAGTTATAAAAACCAGCTCAAATGATAGAGGAGGGTTCCTGATGGAGTGCTTGAGCTTCCAAACACAGTTTCGTGAAAGTCAACTTTGGCACCCCAGGGAGGGTAATCAGGTCAAAGTATGATAGTGGAAACATCATGGTTGGGAAGTAGGTAAAAAGGAGATTCGGAGCCACAGGTTTTAAAACAAGCTCAAATGATAGAGGAGGGTTCCTGATGGAGTGCTAGAGGGTCCAAAGACAGTGTCGTGAAAGTCAGCTTTGGCTCCCCATTGAGGGTAATCCCTTGAAAGGGTCATAGGGGATACGTCATGGTTTGGAAATAGGTAAAAATGTGAATCAGAGCTACAGCTCTCAAAACCAGCTCAAATGATAGAGGAGGGTTCCTGATGGAGTGCTAGAGGGTCCAAACACAGTTTCGTAAAAGTCAAATTTAGCACCTGAGGAAGGGTAATCCCGTGAAAGTATAATAGTGGATACATCATGGTTTGGAAAAAGGTAAAAATGTGAATCGGAGCTACAGCTCTCAAAACCAGCTGAAATGATCAAAGAGGGTTCCTGATGGAGTGCTAGAGGGTCAGCACACATTTTTCTGAAAGTCAACTTTGGCACCCCAGGAAGGGTAATCCGGTGACAGGGTCATTGGGGATATATAATGTTTGGGGAATAGGTAAAAATGTGAATCGGAGCTACAGCTCTCAAAACCAGCTCAAATGATAGAGGAGGGTTCCTGTAGGAGTGCTAGAGGGTCAACACACTTTTTCGTGAAAGTCAACTTTGGCACTCCAGAGAGGGTAATCAGGTCTAATGGTAAAAGGGGATACATCATGGTTTGGAAATAGGTAAAAATGTGACTTTCACGAAAGTGTTTGTTAAATCTCTAGCACTCCATCAGGAACCGTCCTCTATCATTTGAGCTGGTTTTGAGAGCTGTAGCTCCGATTCACAGTTCTACCTATTTCCAAACCATGATGTATCCCCCATGACCCTTTCACGGGATTACCCTTCCTGGGGTCCGAAAGTTGACTTTCACGAAGCTGTGTTGACCGTCTAGCACTCCATCAGGAACCCTCCTCTATCATTTGAGCTGATTTTGAGAGCTGTAGCTCCGATTCACATTTTACCTATTTCCAAACCATGATGTATCCACTACTACCCTTTGACCTGATTACCCTCCCTGGGGTTCCAAAGTTGACTTTCACAAATAAGTGTGTTGACCCTCTAGCATTCCAAAAGGAACCCTCGTCTCGCATTTGAGGAGGTTTTTGGAACTGTGGCTCCGATTAACATGTTTACCTATTTCGAAACCATGATGTATCCACTATGACGCTTTCACGGGATTACCCTTCCTGGGGTGCCAAAGTTGACTTTCACGAAACTGTGTTTGGACCCTCTAGCACTCCATCAGGAACCCTCCTCTATCATTTGAGCTGGTTTTTAGAACTGTAGCTCCGATTCACATTTTTACCTATTTCCAAACCATGATGTATCCCCTATGACCCTTTGACCGAATTACCCTTCCTGGGGTGCCAAAGTTGACTTTCACAAAAAAGTGTGTTGACCCTCTGGCACTCCATCAGGAACCCTCCTCTATCATTTGAGCTGGTTTTGAGAGCTGTAGCTCCGATTCACATTTTACCTATTTGTAAAGAATGATGTATCCACTATTACCCTTTGACCTGATTACCATCCCTGGGGTGCCAAAGTTGACTTTCACGAAACTGTGTTTGGACCCTCTAGCACTCCATCAGGAACCCTCCTCTATCATTTGAGATGGTTTTGAGAGCTGTAGCTACGATTCACATTTTACCTATTTCCAAACCATGATGTATCCACTATTACCCTTTGACCTGATTACCCTCCCTGGGTTGCCAAAGTTGACTTTCACGAAACTGTGTTTTGACCCTCTAGCACTCCATCAGGAACCCTCCTCTATCATTTGAGCTAGTTTATGGAATTGTAGCTCCGATTCACATTTTCACTTATTATCCATAGCATGATGTATCCACTATTATACTTTCACAGGATTACCCTTCCTGGGGTGCAAAATTTGACTTTCACAAAACTGTCTTTGGACCCTCTAGCACTCCATCAGGAACCCTCCTCTATCATTTGAGGTGGTTTTAAAACCTGTAGCTCCGATTCCCATTTTTACCTATTTCCAAACCATGATGTATCCACTATTATACTTTCACGGGATTAGCCTTCCTGGTGTGCCAAAGTTGACTTCCACAAAAATGTGTTTGGACCCTCTAGCACTCCATCAGGAACCCTCCTCTGTCATTTGAGCTGGTTTTAAAACCTGTAGCTCCGATTCACATCTTTACCTATTTCCAAAGCATCATGTATCCACTATTATACTTTCACGGGATTAAACTGCCTGGGGTGCTAAATTTGACTTTCACGGAACTGTGTTTGGACCCTCTAGCACTCCATCAGGAACCCTCCTCTATCATTTGGGGTGGTTTTGAGAGCTGTTGCTCCGATTCACATTTTACATATTACCAAACCATGATGTATCCCCTATGGCCCTTTCACGGGATTACCCTTCCTGGGGTGCCAAAGTTGACTTTCACGAAATTGTGTTTGGACCCTCTAGCACTCCATCAGGAACCCTCCTCTATCATTTGAGCTGATTTTGAGAGCTGTAGCTAGGATTCACATTTTACCTATTTCCAAAGCATGATGCATCCACTATTACCCTTTGACCTGATTACCCTCCCTGGGGTGCCAAAGTTGACTTTCACGAAACTGTGTTTGGACCCTCTAGCACTCCATCAGGAACCCTCCTCTATCATTTCACCTGGTTTTGATAGCTGTAGATCCGATTCACTTTTTTACCTATTCCCCAACCATGATGTATCCACTATTATACTTTCACGGGATTACCCTTCCTGGGGTCCCAAACTTGACTTTCAGAAAAATGTGTGTTGACCCTCTAGCACTCCATCAGGAACCCTCCTCGATCATTTGAGCTGGTTTTGAGAGCTGTGGCTCCGATTCACATTTTTACCTTTTTCCAAACCATGATGTATCCACTAGTATACTTTTACGGGATCACCATTCCTCAGATGCTAAATTTGACATTCACGAAACTGTGTTTGGACCCTCTAGCACTCCATCAGGAACCGTCCTCTATCATTTGAGCTGGTTTTGAGAGCTGTATCTCCGATTCACATTTTTCCCTATTTCCAAACGATGATGTATCCACTATCACCCTTTGACCTGATCACCATCCCTGGGGTGCCAAAGTTGACGTTCACTAAACTCTGTTTTGACCCTCTAGCACTCCATCAGGAACCCTCCTCTATCAGTTGAGCTAGTTTTTAAAACTGTAGCTCCGATTCACATTTTTACCTATTTCCAAAAAATGATGTATCCACTATTTTTCTTTCACGGGATTACCCTTCCCGGGGTGCCAAAGTTGACTTTCACGAAACTGTGTTTGGACCCTCTAGCACTCCATCAGGAACCCTCCTCTAGCATTTGAGCTGGTTTTTGAGAGCTGTATCTCCGATTCCCCATTTTACCTATTTCCGAACCATGATGTATCCCCTATGACCCTTTGACCGAATTACCCTCCCTGGGGTGCAAAAGTTGACTTTCACGAAACTGTGCTTGGACCCTCTAGCACTCCATCAGGAACCCTCCTCTATCATTTGAGGTGGTTTTCAGAACCGTAGATCCGATTCACATTTTTACCTATTGCCAAGCCATGATGTATCCCCTATGACCCTTTGACCGAATTACCCTCCCTGGGGTGCCAAAGTTGACTTTCACGAAACTGTGCTTGGACCCTCTAGCACTCCATCAGGAACCCTCCTCTATCATTTGAGCTGGTTTTTAGAACTGTACCTCCGATTCCCCATTTTCCCTATTTCCCAACCATGATGTATCCACTATGAACCTTTCACGGGATTACCCTTTCTGAGGTGCTAAATTTGACTTTCACGAAACTGTGTTTGGACCCTCTAGCTCTCCATCAGGAACCCTCCTCTATCATTTGAGCTGGTTTTGAGAGTTGTAGCTCCGATTCCCCTTTTTACCTATTTCCAAAGCATGATGTATCCACTATGACCCTTTCACGTGATTACCCTTTCTGAGGTGCTAAATTTGACTTTCACGTAACTGTGTTTGGACCCTCTAGCACTCCATCAGGAACCCTCCTCTATTATTTGAGCTGGTTTTGAGAGCTGTAGCTCCGATTCACACTTTACTTATTTCAAAAGCATGATGCATCCACTATTACCCTTTCACGGGATTACCCTCCCTGGGGTGCCAAAGTTGACTTTCACGAAACTGTGTTTGGACCCTCTAGCACTCCATCAGGAACCCTCCTCTATCATTTGAGCTGGTTTTGATAGCTGTAGCTCCGATTCACATTTTTACCTATTCCCCAACCATGATGTATCCACTATTACCCTTTCAGGGGATTACCCTTCCTGGGGTCCCAAACTTGACTTTCAGAAAAATGTGTGTTGACCCTCTAGCACTCCATCAGGAACCCTCCCCGATCATTTGAGCTGGTTTTGAGAGCTGTAGCTCCGATTCACATTTTTACCTTTTTCCAAACCATGATGTATCCACTAGTATACTTTTACGGGATCACCATTCCTCAGATGCTAAATTTGACATTCACGAAACTGTGTTTGGACCCTCTAGCACTCCATCAGGAACCGTCCTCTATCATTTGAGCTGGTTTTGAGAGCTGTATCTCCGATTCACATTTTTCCCTATTTCCAAACCATGATGTATCCACTATCACCCTTTGACCTGATCACCCTCCCTGGGGTGCCAAAGTTGACGTTCACTAAACTCTGTTTTGACCCTCTAGCACTCCATCAGGAACCCTCCTCTATCAGTTGAGCTAGTTTTTAAAACTGTAGCTCCGATTCACATTTTTACCTATTTCAAAAAAATGATGTATCCACTATTTTACTTTCCCGGGGTGCCAAAGTTGACTTTCACGAAACTGTGTTTGGACCCTCTAGCACTCCATCAGGAACCGTCCTCTATCATTTGAGCTGGTTTTTAGAACCGTAGCTCCGATTCACATTTTCACCTATTGCCAAGCCATGATGTATCCCCTATGACCCTTTGACCGAATTACCCTCCCTGGGGTGCCAAAGGTGACTTTCACGAAACTGTGCTTGGACCCTCTAGCACTCCATCAGGAACCCTCCTCTATCATTTGAGCTGGTTTTAAAACCTGTAGCTCCGATTCACATTTTTACCTATTTCCAAACCATGATGTATCCACTATTACCCTTTGACCTGATTACCCTCCCTGGGGTGCCAAAGTTGACTTTCACGAAACTGTGTTTGGACCCTCTAGCACTCCATCAGGAACCCTCCTCTATCATTTGAGCTGGTTTTGAGAGCTGTAGCTCCGATTCACACTTTACCTATTTCAAAAGCATGATGTATCCACTATGACCCTTTGACCTGAGTACCCTCCCTGGGGTGCCAAAGTTGAGTTTTACGAAACTGTGTTTGGACCCTCTAGCACTCCATCAGGAACCCTCCTCTATGATTGGAGGTGGTTTTAAAACCTATAGCTCCGATTCAAAATTTTACCTATTTCCAAACCATGATGTATCCCCTATGACCTTTTGACCGAATTACCCTTTCTTGGGTGCCAAAGTTGACTTTCACAAAAAAGTGTGTTGACCCTCTGGCACTGCATCAGGAACCCTCCTCTATCATTTGAGCTGGTTTTGAGAGCTGTAGCTCCGATTCACATTTTACCTATTTGCAAAGCATGATGTATCCACTATTACCCTTTGACCTGATTACCCTCCCTGGGGTGCCAAAGTTGACTTTCACGAAACTGTGTTTGGACCCTCTAGCACTCCATCAGGAACCCTCCTCTATCAATTGAGGTGGTTTTGAGAGCTGTAGCTCCGATTCACACTTTACCTATTTCAAAAGCATGATGTATCCACTATTACCCTTTGACCTGATTACCCTCCCTGGGGTGCCAAAGTTGACTTTCACGAAACTCTGTTTTGACCCTCTAGCACTCCATCAGGAACCCTCCTCTATCATTTGAGCTAGTTTATGGAATTGTAGGTCCGATTCACATTTTCACCTATTATCCAAAGCATGATGTATCCACCATTATACTTTCACAGGAATACCTTTCCTGGGGTGCAAAATTTGACTTTCACAAAACTGTGTTTGGACAATCTAGCACTCCATCAGGAACCCTCCTCTATCATTTGAGGTGGTTTTAAAACCTGTAGCTCCGATTCCCCTTTTTACCTATTTCCAAACCATGATGTATCCACTATTATACTTTCACGGGACTAGCCTTCCTGGGGTGCCAAAGTTGACTTCCACAAAAATGTGTTTGGACCCTCTAGCCCTCCATCAGGAACCCTCCTCTGTCATTTGAGCTGGTTTTAAAACCTGTAGCTCCGATTCACATCTTTACCTATTTCCAAAGCATGATCTATCCACTATTATACTTTCACGGGATTACCCTGCCTGGGGTGCTAAATTTTACTTTCACGAAACTGTGTTTGGACCCTCTAGCACTCCATCAGGAACCCTCCTCTATCATTTGACCTGGTTTTGAGAGCTGTAGCTCCGATTCACATTTTACCTATTTCCAAAGCATGATGCATCCACTATTACCCTTTGACCTGCTTACCCTCCCTGGGGTGCCAAAGTTGACTTTCACGAAACTGTGCTTGAACCCTCTAGCACTCCATCAGGAACCCTCCTCTATCATTTGAGCTGGTTTTGAGAGCTGTACCTCCGAATCACCTTTTCACCTATTTCCAAACCATGATGTATCCCCTATGACCCTGTCATGGGATTACCCTTCATGGGGTGAAAAAAGTTGACTTTCACGAAACTGTGTTTGGAACTTCTGGCACTCCATCAGGAACCCTCTTCTATCATTTGAGCTCGTTTTAAGAACTGTAGCTCCCATTCACATTTTTACCTATTTACAAACCATGATGTATCCCCTATTACCCTTTCACGGGATTACCCTTCCTGGGGTGCCAAAGTTGACCTTCACGAAACTTTGTTTTGACACTCTAGCACTCCATCAGGAACGCTCCTCTATTATTTGAGCTGGTTTTGAGAGCTGTAGCTCCGATTCACATTTTTACCTATTTCCAAACTATGATGTATCCCCTATGACCCTTTTACGGGATTACCCTTCCTGGGGTGCCAAAGTTGACTTTCAGAAAAAAGTGTCTTGACCCTCTAGCACTCCATCAGGAACCCTCCTCTATCATTTGAACTGGTTTTGAGAGCTGTAGCTCCGATTCACATTTTACCTATTTCCAAAGCATGATGTATCCATTGTTTTTCTTTCACGGGATTACTCTTCCTGTGGTGCCAAAGTTGACTTTCACGAAACTGTGTTTGGACTCTGTAGCACTAAATCAGGAACCCTCCTCTATCATTTGAGCTGGTTTTAAGAGCTGTAGCTACGATTCACATTTTTACCTATTTCCCAACCATGATGTATCCCCTATGACCCTTTCACGGGATTACCCTTCCTGGGGTGCCGAAGTTGACTTTCACGAAACTGTGTTTGGACTCTCTAACACTCCATCAGGAACCCTCCTCTATCATTTGAGCTGCTTTTTAGAACTGTGGCTCCGACTCACCTTTTTACCTATTTCCCAACCATGATGTATCCACTATTACCCTTTGACCTCATTACCCTCCCTGGGGTGCCAAAGTTGACTTTCACGAAACTGTGTTTGGACCCTCTAGCACTCCGTCAGGAACCCTCCTCTATCATTTGAGCTGGTTTTTAAACATGTAGCTCCGATTCACATTTTTACATATTTCCAAACGATGATATATCCACTATTACCCTTTCACGTGATTACCCTTTATGGGGTGCCAAAGTTGACTTTCACGAAACTGTGTTTGGACACACTAGCACTCCATCAGGAACCCTCCTCTATCATTTGAGCTGGTTTTGAGAGCTGTAGTTCAGATTCACATTTTTACCCATTTCCAAACCATGATGTATCCACTGTTACCCTTTCACGGGATTACCCTTGCTGGGATGCGAAAGTTGACTTTCACGAAACTGTGTTTTGACCCTCTAGCACTCCATCAGGAACCCTCCTCTATCATTTGAGCTGGTTTTTAGAACTGTGGCTGCGATTCACCTTTTTGCCTATTTCCCAACTATGATGTATCCCCTATGACTCTTTCACGGGATTACCCTTCCTGGGGTGCCAAAGTTGACTTTCAGAAAAATGTGTGTCGACCCTCTAGCACTCCATCAGGAACCCTCCTCTATCAATTGAGCTGGTTTTGAGAGCTGTAGCTCCGATTCACATTTTACCTATTTCCAAACCATGATGTATCCACTATTTTGCTTTCACGGGATTACCCTAACTGGGGTGCCAAAGTTGACTTTCACAAAAATATGTGTTGACCGTGTAGCACTCCATCAGGAACCCTCCTCTGTCATTTGAGCTGGTTTTGAGAGCTGAACCTCCGATTCACATTTTTACCTATTTCCAAACCATGATGTATAACCCATGACCCTTTCACGGGATTACCCTTCCTGGGGTGCCAAAGTTGACTTTCACAAAAATGTGTGTTGACCCTCTAGCACTCAACCAGGAACCCTCCTCTATCATTTGAGCTGCTTTTGAGAGCTGTAGGTCTGATTCACATTTTACCTATTTCCAAACCATAATGTATCCACTATTCCCCTTTGACCTGATTATCCTCACTGGGGTGCCAAAGTTGACTTTCACGAAACTGTGTTTGGACCCTCTAGCACTCCATCAGGAACCCTCCTCTATCATTTGAGCTGATTTTGAAACCTGTAGCTCCGATTCACATTTTTACACATTTCCAAACCATGATGTATCCCCTATTACCCTTTCACGGGATTACCCTTCCTGGGGTGCCAAAGTTGACTTTCAGAAAAATGTGTCTTGACCCTCTAGCACTCCATCAGGAACCCTCCTCTATCATTTGAGCTGGTTTTGAGAGCTGTGGCTCCGATTTCCCTTTTTACCTATTTCCAAACCATGATGTATCCACTATTATACTTTCACGGGATTACCCTTCTTGGGGTGCCAAAGTTGACTTTCACAAAAATGTGTGTTGACCCTCTAGCACTCCATCAGGAACCCTCCTCTATCATTTGAGCTGGTTTTGAGAGCTGTACCTCCGATTCACATTTTTACCTATTTCCAAACCATTATGTATCCACTTTTATACTTTCACGGGATTACCCTTCCTGGGGTGCCAAAGATGACTTTCACGAAACTGTTTTTGTACCCTCTAGCACTCCATCAAGAACCCCCCTCTATCATTTGAGCTGCTTTTTAGAACTGTAGCTCCGATTCACAGCTTTACCTGTTTCCAAACCATGATGTATCCACTATTATACCTTCACGGAATTACCCGTCCTAGGATGCCAAAGGTGACTTTCACAAAAATGTATGTTGACCCTCTAGCACTCCATCAGAGGCCCCCCTCTATCATTTGAGCTGCTTTGTAGAACTGTAGCTCCGATTCACATTTTTACCTATTTCCAAAGCATGATGTATCCACTATTATACTTTCACGGGATTAGCCTTCCTGGGGTGCCAAAGTTGACTTTCACGAAACTGTGTTTGGACACACTAGCACTCCATCAGGAACCCTCCTCTATCATTTGAGCTGGTTTTGAGAGCTGTAGTTCAGATTCACATTTTTACCCATTTCCAAACCATGATGTATCCACTGTTACCCTTTCACGGGATAACCCTTGCTGGGATGCGAAAGTTGACTTTCACGAAACTGTGTTTTGACCCTCTAGCACTCCATCAGGAACCCTCCTCTATCATTTGAGCTGGTTTTTAGAACTGTGGCTGCGATTCACCTTTTTGCCTATTTCCCAACTATGATGTATCCCCTATGACTCTTTCACGGGATTACCCTTCCTGGGGTGCCAAAGTTGACTTTCAGAAAAATGTGTGTCGACACTCTAGCACTCCATCAGGAACCCTCCTCTATCAATTGAGCTGGTTTTGAGAGCTGTAGCTCCGATTCACATTTTACCTATTTCCAAACCATGATGTATCCACTATTATGCTTTCACGGGATTACCCTAACTGGGGTGCCAAAGTTGACTTTCACAAAAATGTGTGTTGACCGTGTAGCACTCCATCAGGAACCCTCCTCTATCATTTGAGCTGGTTTTGAGAGCTGTACCTCCGATTCACATTTTTACCTATTTCCAAACCATGATGTATAACCCATGACCCTTTCACGGGATTACCCTTCCTGGGGTGCCAAAGTTGACTTTCACAAAAATGTGTGTTGACCCTCTAGCACTCAACCAGGAACCCTCCTCTATCATTTGAGCTGCTTTTGAGAGCTGTAGGTCTGATTCACATTTTACCTATTTCCAAACCATAATGTATCCACTATTACCCTTTGACCTGATTATCCTCACTGGGGTGCCAAAGTTGACTTTCACGAAACTGTGTTTGGACCCTCTAGCACTCCATCAGGAACCCTCCTCTATCATTTGAGCTGATTTTGAAACCTGTAGCTCCGATTCACATTTTTACACATTTCCAAACCATGATGTATCCCCTATTACCCTTTCACGGGATTACCCTTCCTGGGCTGCCAAAGTTGACTTTCAGAAAAATGTGTCTTGACCCTCTAGCACTCCATCAGGAACCCTCCTCTATCATTTGAGCTGGTTTTGAGAGCTGTAGCTCCGATTTCCCTTTTTACCTATTTCCAAACCATGATGTATCCACTATTAGACTTTCACGGGATTACCCTTCTTGGGGTGCCAAAGTTGACTTTCACAAAAATGTGTGTTGACCCTCTAGCACTCCATCAGGAACCCTCCTCTATCATTTGAGCTGGTTTTGAGAGCTGTACCTCCGATTCACATTTTTACCTATTTCCAAACCATTATGTATCCACTTTTATACTTTCACGGGATTACCCTTCCTGGGGTGCCAAAGATGACTTTCACGAAACTGTTTTTGTACCCTCTAGCACTCCATCAAGAACCCCCCTCTATCATTTGAGCTGCTTTTTAGAACTGTAGCTCCGATTCACAGCTTTACCTGTTTCCAAACCATGATGTATCCACTATTATACCTTCACGGAATTACCCGTCCTAGGATGCCAAAGGTGACTTTCACAAAAATGTATGTTGACCCTCTAGCACTCCATCAGAGGCCCCCCTCTATCATTTGAGCTGCTTTGTAGAACTGTAGCTCCGATTCACATTTTTACCTATTTCCAAAGCATGATGTATCCACTATTATACTTTCACGGGATTAGCCTTCCTGGGGTGCCAAAGTTGACTTTCACGAAACTGTGTTTGGACACACTAGCACTCCATCAGGAACCCTCCTCTATCATTTGAGCTGGTTTTGAGAGCTGTAGTTCAGATTCACATTTTTACCCATTTCCAAACCATGATGTATCCACTGTTACCCTTTCACGGGATAACCCTTGCTGGGATGCGAAAGTTGACTTTCACGAAACTGTGTTTTGACCCTCTAGCACTCCATCAGGAACCCTCCTCTATCATTTGAGCTGGTTTTTAGAACTGTGGCTGCGATTCACCTTTTTGCCTATTTCCCAACTATGATGTATCCCCTATGACTCTTTCACGGGATTACCCTTCCTGGGGTGCCAAAGTTGACTTTCAGAAAAATGTGTGTCGACACTCTAGCACTCCATCAGGAACCCTCCTCTATCAATTGAGCTGGTTTTGAGAGCTGTAGCTCCGATTCACATTTTACCTATTTCCAAACCATGATGTATCCACTATTATGCTTTCACGGGATTACCCTAACTGGGGTGCCAAAGTTGACTTTCACAAAAATGTGTGTTGACCGTGTAGCACTCCATCAGGAACCCTCCTCTATCATTTGAGCTGGTTTTGAGAGCTGAACCTCCGATTCACATTTTTACCTATTTCCAAACCATGATGTATAACCCATGACCCTTTCACGGGATTACCCTTCCTGGGGTGCCAAAGGTGACTTTCACAAAAATGTGTGTTGACCCTCTAGCACTCAACCAGGAACCCTCCTCTATCATTTGAGCTGCTTTTGAGAGCTGTAGGTCTGATTCACATTTTACCTATTTCCAAACCATAATGTATCCACTATTACCCTTTGACCTGATTATCCTCACTGGGGTGCCAAAGTTGACTTTCACGAAACTTTGTTTGGACCCTCTAGCACTCCATCAGGAACCCTCCTCTATCATTTGAGCTGATTTTGAAACCTGTAGCTCCGATTCACATTTTTACACATTTCCAAACCATGATGTATCCCCTATTACCCTTTCACGGGATTACCCTTCCTGGGGTGCCAAAGTTGACTTTCAGAAAAATGTGTCTTGACCCTCTAGCACTCCATCAGGAACCCTCCTCTATCATTTGAGCTGGTTTTGAGAGCTGTGGCTCCGATTTCCCTTTTTACCTATTTCCAAACCATGATGTATCCACTATTATACTTTCACGGGATTACCCTTCCTGGGGTACCAAAGTTGACTTTCACAAAAATGTGTGTTGACCCTCTAGCACTCCATCAGGAACCCTCCTCTATCATTTGAGCTGGTTTTGAGAGCTGTACCTCCGATTCACATTTTTACCTATTTCCAAACCATTATGTATCCACTTTTATACTTTCACGGGATTACCCTTCCTGGGGTGCCAAAGATGACTTTCACGAAACTGTTTTTGTACCCTCTAGCACTCCATCAAGAACCCCCCTCTATCATTTGAGCTGCTTTTTAGAACTGTAGCTCCGATTCACAGCTTTACCTGTTTCCAAACCATGATGTATCCACTATTATACTTTCCCGGAATTACCCGTCCTAGGATGCCAAAGGTGACTTTCACAAAAATGTATGTTGACCCTCTAGCACTCCATCAGAGGCCACCCTCTATCATTTGAGCTGCTTTGTAGAACTGTAGCTCCGATTCACATTTTTGCCTATTTCCAAAGCATGATGTATCCACTATTATACTTTCACGGGATTAGCCTTCCTGGGGTGCCAAAGTTGACTTTCACAACAATGTGTTTGGACCCTCTAGCACTCCATCAGGAACCCTCCTCTATAATTTGAGCTGGTTTTGAGAGCTGTAGCTCCGATTCACATTTTTACCTATTTCTCAAGCATGATGTATCGCATATGACCGTTTCACGGGATTACCCTTCCTGGGGTGCCAAAGTTGACTTTCACAAAAAAGTGTGTTGACCCTCTAGCACTCCACCAGGAACCCTCCTCTTTCATTTGAGCTGCTTTTGAAACCTGTAGCTCCGATTCACATTTTTACCTGTTTCAAAACCATTATGTACCCACTATTATACTTTCACGGGATTACTATTCCTGGGGTGCCAAAGTTGACTTTCACGAAACTGTGTTTGGACTCTCTAACACTCCATCAGGAACCCTCCTCTATCATTTGAGCTGCTTTTTAGAACTGTGGCTCCGACTCACCTTTTTACCTATTTCCCAACCATGATGTATCCACTATTACCCTTTGACCTCATTACCCTCCCTGGGGTGCCAAAGTTGACTTTCACGAAACTGTGTTTGGACACACAAGCACTCCATCAGGAACCCTCCTCTATCATTTGAGCTGGTTTTGAGAGCTGTAGTTCAGATTCACATTTTTACCCATTTCCAAACCATGATGTATCCACTGTTACCCTTTCACGGGATTACCCTTGCTGGGATGCGAAAGTTGACTTTCACGAAACTGTGTTTTGACCCTCTAGCACTCCATCAGGAACCCTCCTCTATCATTTGAGCTGGTTTTTAGAACTGTGGCTCCGACTCACCTTTTTACCTATTTCCCAACCATGATGTATCCACTATTACCCTTTGACCTCATTACCCTCCCTGGGGTGCCAAAGTAGACTTTCACGAAACTGTGTTTGGACACACAAGCACTCCATCAGGAACCCTCCTCTATCATTTGAGCTGGTTTTGAGAGCTGTAGTTCAGATTCACATTTTTACCCATTTCCAAACCATGATGTATCCACTGTTACCCTTTCACGGGATTACCCTTCCTGGGGTGCCAAAGTTGACTTTCAGAAAAATGTGTGTCGACCCTCTAGCACTCCATCAGGAACCCTCCTCTATCAATTGAGCTGGTTTTGAGAGCTGTAGCTCCGATTCACATTTTACCTATTTCCAAACCATGATGTATCCACTATTATGCTTTCACGGGATTACCCTAACTGGGGTGCCAAAGTTGACTTTCACAAAAATGTGTGTTGACCGTGTAGCACTCCATCAGGAACCCTCCTCTATCATTTGAGCTGGTTTTGAGAGCTGAACCTCCGATTCACATTTTTACCTATTTTAAAACCATGATGTATAACCCATGACCCTTTCACGGGATTACCCTTCCTGGGGTGCCAAAGTCGACTTTCACAAAAATGTGTGTTGACCCTCTAGCACTCAACCAGGAACCCTCCTCTATCATTTGAGCTGCTTTTGAGAGCTGTAGGTCTGATTCACATTTTACCTATTTCCAAACCATAATGTATCCACTATTACCCTTTGACCTGATTATCCTCACTGGGGTGCCAAAGTTGACTTTCACGAAACTGTGTTTGGACCCTCTAGCACTCCATCAGGAACCCTCCTCTATCATTTGAGCTGATTTTGAAACCTGTAGCTCCGATTCACATTTTTACACATTTCCAAACCATGATGTATCCCCTATTACCCTCTCACGGGATTACCCTTCCTGGGGTGCCAAAGTTGACTTTCAGAAAAATGTGTCTTGACCCTCTAACACTCCATCAGGAACCCTCCTCTATCATTTGAGCTGGTTTTGAGAGCTGTACCTCCGATTCACATTTTTACCTATTTCCAAACCATTATGTATCCACTTTTATACTTTCACGGGATTACCCTTCCTGGGGTGCCAAAGATGACTTTCACGAAACTGTTTTTGTACCCTCTAGCACTCCATCAAGAACCCCCCTCTATCATTTGAGCTGCTTTTTAGAACTGTAGCTCCGATTCACAGCTTTACCTGTTTCCAAACCATGATGTATCCACTATTATACTTTCACGGAATTACCCGTCCTAGGATGCCAAAGGTGACTTTCACAAAAATGTATGTTGACCCTCTAGCACTCCATCAGAGGCCCCCCTCTATCATTTGAGCTGCTTTGTAGAACTGTAGCTCCGATTCACATTTTTACCTATTTCCAAAGCATGATGTATCCACTATTATACTTTCACGGGATTAGCCTTCCTGGGGTGCCAAAGTTGACTTTCACAACAATGTGTTTGGACCCTCTAGCACTCCATCAGGAACCCTCCTCTATAATTTGAGCTGGTTTTGAGACCTGTAGCTCCGATTCACATTTTTACCTATTTCTCAAGCATGATGTATCGCATATGACCGTTTCACGGGATTACCCTTCCTGGGGTGCCAAAGTTGACTTTCACAAAAAAGTGTGTTGACCCTCTAGCACTCCACCAGGAACCCTCCTCTATCATTTGAGCTGCTTTTGAAACCTGTAGCTCCGATTCACATTTTTACCTGTTTCAAAACCATGATGTACCCACTATTATACTTTCACGGGATTACCATTCCTGGGGTGCCAAAGTTGACTTTCACGAAACTGTGTTTGGACTCTCTAACACTCCATCAGGAACCCTCCTCTATCATTTGAGCTGCTTTTTAGAACTGTGGCTCCGACTCACCTTTTTACCTATTTCCCAACCATGATGTATCCACTATTACCCTTTGACCTCATTACCCTCCCTGGGGTGCCAAAGTTGACTTTCACGAAACTGTGTTTGGACACACAAGCACTCCATCAGGAACCCTCCTCTATCATTTGAGCTGGTTTTGAGAGCTGTAGTTCAGTTTCACATTTTTACCCATTTCCAAACCATGATGTATCCACTGTTACCCTTTCACGGGATTACCCTTGCTGGGATGCGAAAGTTGACTTTCACGAAACTGTGTTTTGACCCTCTAGCACTCCATCAGGAACCCTCCTCTATCATTTGAGCTGGTTTTTAGAACTGTGGCTGCGATTCACCTTTTTGCCTATTTCCCAACTATGATGTATCCCCTATGACTCTTTCACGGGATTACCCTTCCTGGGGTGCCAAAGTTGACTTTCAGAAAAATGTGTGTCGACCCTCTAGCACTCCATCAGGAACCCTCCTCTATCATTTGAGCTGCTTTTGAGAGCTGTAGGTCTGATTCACATTTTACCTATTTCCAAACCATGATGTATCAACTATTATGCTTTCACGGGATTACCCTAACTGGGGTGGTAAAGTTGACTTTCACAAAAATGTGTGTTGACCGTGTAGCACTCCATCAGGAACCCTCCTCTATCATTTGAGCTGGTTTTGAGAGCTGAACCTCCGATTCACATTTTTACCTATTTCCAAACACATGATGTATAACCCATGACCCTTTCACGGGATTACCCTTCCTGGGGTGCCAAAGTTGACTTTCACAAAAATGTGTGTTGACCCTCTAGCACTCAACCAGGAACCCTCCTCTATCATTTGAGCTGCTTTTGAGAGCTGTAGGTCTGATTCACATTTTACCTATTTCCAAACCATAATGTATCCACTATTACCCTTTGACCTGATTATCCTCACTGGGGTGCCAAAGTTGACTTTCACGAAACTGTGTTTGGACCCTCTAGCACTCCATCAGGAACCCTCCTCTATCATTTGAGCTGGATTTTGAAACCTGTAGCTCCGATTCACATTTTTACACATTTCCAAACCATGATGTATCCCCTATTACCCTTTCACGGGATTACCCTTCCTGGGGTGCCAAAGTTGACTTTCAGAAAAATGTGTCTTGACCCTCTAGCACTCCATCAGGAACCCTCCTCTATCATTTGAGCTGGTTTTGAGAGCTGTGGCTCCGATTTCCCTTTTTACCTATTTCAAAACCATGATGTGCCAACTACTATACTTTTACGTGATTACCCTTCCTGGGGTGCCAAAGTTGACTTTCACGAAACTGTGTTTGGACTCTCTAACACTCCATCAGGAACCCTCCTCTATCATTTGAGCTGGTTTTTAGAACTGTGGCTCCGATTCACCTTTTTACCTATTTCCCAACCATGATGTATCCACTATTACCCTTTGACCTGATTACCCTCCCTGGGGTGCCAAAGTTGACTTTCACGAAACTGTGTTTGGACCATCTAGCACTCCGTCAGGAACCCTCCTCTATCATTTGAGCTGGTTTTTAAACATGTAGCTCCGATTCACACTTTTACATATTTCCAAAGCATGACATATCCACTATTACCCTTTCACGTGATTACCCTTCCTTGGGTGCCAAAGTTGACTTTCACGAAACTGTGTTTGGACCCTCTAGCATTTCCATCAGGAACCCTCCTCTATCATTTGAGCTGGTTTTGAGAGCTGTAGCTGCGATTCACATTTTACCTATTTCCCAACCATGATGTATCCCCTATTACCCTTTCACGGGATTACCCTTCCTGGGGTGCCAAAGTTGATTTTCGGAAAAATGTGTGTTGACCCTCTAGCACTCCATAGGAACCCTCCTCTATCATTTGAGCTGGTTTTGAGAGCTGTAGCTCCGATTCACATTTTTACATATTTCCAAACGATGATATATCCACTAATACCCTTTCACGGGATTACCCTTCTTGGGGTGCCAAAGTTGACTTTCACAAAAATGTGTGTTGATCCTCTAGCACTCCATAGGAACCCTCCTCTATCATTTGAGCTGGTTTTTAGAGCTGTAGCTCCGATTCACATTTTTACATATTTCCAAACGATGATATATCCACTAATACCCTTTCACGGGATTACCCTTTATGGGGTGCCAAAGTTGACTTTCATGAAACTGTGTTTGGACACACTAGCACTCCATCAGGAACCCTCCTCTATCATTTGAGCTGATTTTGAGAGCTGTAGTTCAGATTCACATTTTTACCCATTTCCAAACCATGATGTATCCACTGTTACCCTTTCACGGGATTACCCTTGCTGGGATGCGAAAGTTGACTTTCACGAAACTGTGTTTTGACCCTCTAGCACTCCATCAGGAACCTTCCTCTATCATTTGAGCTGGTTTTTAGAACTGTGGCTGCGATTCACCTTTTTGCCTATTTCCCAACTATGATGTATCCCCTATGACTCTTTCACGGGATTACCCTTCCTGGGGTGCCAAAGTTGACTTTCAGAAAAATGTGTGTCGACCCTCTAGCACTCCATCAGGAACCCTCCTCTATCATTTGAGCTGCTTTTGAGAGCTGTAGCTCCGATTCACATTTTACCTATTTCCAAACCATGATGTATCCACTATTATGCTTTCACGGGATTACCCTAACTGGGGTGCCAAAGTTGACTTTCACAAAAATGTGTGTTGACCGTGTAGCACTCCATCAGGAACCCTCCTCTATCATTTGAGCTGGTTTTGAGAGCTGAACATCCGATTCACATTTTTACCTATTTCCAAACCATGATGTATA